>NC_054475.1:65754820-66431566 GCF_017639515.1 Carcharodon carcharias
ACTGACAATAAACGTGCAGCACAAGTGTAACATAAGCTAAACAATCACCCAGTGATACAGGAGAACTGCTCACTGACTGTATTACAGTAACCCAGTAAGCTCTATCTCAGATCTACAGCACAGAAACAGACTATTCACCCGACTACTGTATACCAGAATTTATACTCCATACAAACCTCCTCCCACACTCATCACCTCTTGCCAATTTAGCCCACATCCCTGCTTCCCTGCTTTTGCTCAGCTCCCTATGAAAGCATCAATGCTTCAGCCATTCCATGCAGCAACTCCTTGTAAAGAAATTCCTCCTGGAGTTTTTCATTTTGATTGCTTAGTCACTATCTATTCATGTCCACTTGTTCTAGGCTTCATACTAATGGGAACAATTTCTCCACATTCATCCTCTAGGATCCCTGTTAATGGCCTCCATTATGTCTCCTCTTTTTCTTGGTTTTCCCAGGGAAAGGAGTTCCAGCCTGCTCAATCTTTCCAGATAGTTGCATTCCCTCAATTCCAACCTCCTTGTAAATCTTTCCTGCACTTTCTCTAGTGAAGGAATGGGCAACGTCTTGCTAAGGAACTTTGTGTCAGGTCAGATGTTATTAAGAGAATTGGGGAAGGGCTGTTGGGAACTCACTCTGTGGAGAATTTTGTGTGGGCCCTTGACTACCCAGGCCCTAGAATGCAGCCATTTCCCTCAGCCCATATTTGGTAACTCTGTTCTTTGAACAATTTTTTGGCAAAATGATACTTATTTAATTTCATTTCAGGATGAAAATTTAAAGACCTCATATAAAGAGACCTCCAAGTCTGCCAAGTGGATTTCAGAATTACTGGGACTTAAAACAATGGCGGAAATCAGAGCCTCGCTAGGAAACCAACATGTGATACGGGATCTGAGTCCATCCCAGAGTCAAACATCCTTGATGGCACTGTTAAGCAAGTCACCAAAGAAGGTTCCAGAACTTCAGATAACAAACTTACGATAGTACCAAGGAAGGAGTGAAGGCAGGATGCACTAGTTTCCGCTGCCCCTTCCTGTTCAATGTTACTGTGAATTCAACACTAGTGTTGAAACTTGGAATGGAGAATGGAGTTGGAATGAACCAATGCCTCTTCTTTCAGTGAAACATTTTGCTCTTCGCTTTAGCTCAAGCTAGTCTGACCTGATTTTCCCATTTTCTTCCCCCACCCCTTACTCCACTGCCCCACAACTTCACATTCTCATTATCTAGCCCCATTTGGATACCAGGCTTTATAACTAGCATAAAGGAACTCTCAAACTTATAATGCAAGGGACAGAGAGCTTCCAAATATTCAGTCTCAAATTGCCCTCGGCCCAGTAACTGATGACTACTCTTTATGGACTTCTTATTTAAAGAAGTATGAAGAAATTTGGATGATTTAATATGAAAAGTCATATACAAACACACCAAGCTTCCTGCAGCAGAATACAAGAGGACTGTGTCTCCACAGACACCAACAAGAACAAAAGAACCAGAAATCATCAGTGATGGAGCAATAGGCTCAGTAGCTCTGAATCCACGTTTTGACAATTACTGAGAAGCTGGTGTGAATACATTTGCAATGGGCCTTCCTTCAGGCCCATCACTCTGTAAAGTTTGAAGCAAAATGAAATTGAAGGAAGTGCCCCATTGGACAATTCCACAAAGACTTTAAGTGCACCTTATTTAATGAAGAGAGTTCTGAAAATTTCACTGCCGCTAGTTGATCCCAGCGAGTGGTGTGGATGTCGACTGTGTCTGATGTCAAACTTCCTGCACATGTATTTAATGCCTGTTGAGTTATTTGTATGTATTCATTGTAATTTCTCTAGTATCCTGTACCAGCGATACACTTCAGTATAGCACCACAACACTACGTTTAAGCTGTTTTACGAGCAAGTGAATTAACGAGTAAATGTCTCTTTTAAAAAGCACTAGATCAAAGTACCACAACATACAGGAAACCTTCACTAACGTTTCAGTGTGTTAGGAATGTCAACACTTAAGCAACACTATAATGCATTAATGTTATGTTACGCAGCATTACATCACTCTCTCACTCATCTTCAGTATTCCTGATAATGGCATACTTTATAATCCACAGCATTTTCTCATCTTTCCATTTTCAGCGTGCAAAAATAAATTCCATTGGTCCATGATTGCTTGGGAATGACCATCAACTATGTTAGGGGATGGAGGCTCAGGAACACTCATATCCAAACTTACTCACTGCTGGTTCAATAGATTTTTAAAACCCTAATTTTCCTTGGCACCAATCTCATCCTCTCCCTGATCCTGACTCAGGCTGAACCTAAGTCACATTCACAGCTTCAGCATCCCATTTAACCCTGAGCTGAGCTTCTGACCCCAGATGCACTCCACTACCAAGAGAGCCTTCTTCCATCTCCGCAATACTGTCTTGTCTTCGCCCCATCAGCTGTGAAATTCATCCCTGCTTTTGTTGCTGTCAGCTGCCTGGGCCCTATGCTCTGGAATTCCTCCCTAAACCTTTACATCTCTCAATCAATTTCCTCCTTTTAGAGCCTCTTTGAAATCTACCTCTTTGACCAAGCTTTTGGTCACCAGTCACACAGAATCTCAGTGCAGAAGAGGCCCTTTGGCCCATCGAGTCTGCACTGACATGTGAGAAACATCTGACCTACCTACCTAATCCCATTTACCAGCACTTGGCCCATAGCCTTGAATGTTATGATGCGCCAAGTGCTCATCCAGGTACTTTTTACAGGATGTGAAGCAACCCGCCTCCACCACCCTCCCAGGCAGTGCATTCTAGACCATCCTCTTGCCTCCTTCTTTAGTGCAGTTTATGCTGGAATGTTTTGCTATGTTAAAGGCAGCATGTTAAAGCAAATTGTTGTGAAACGATTAAAAATGTCACAATGGTGGAGAGGGGAATTTGACACTGGGTTAGACATTTATCCACTAGCATCATAAACACTCATTTTGTGCTCCTACTGTTTCAGGAGGACAGACACTTGGCCTATAGTGTTGTAGTTCCTTGTGAGTACAGATCACATAGAGATTACAACTCAGAAACAAGCACTTTGGCCCAACCAGTGTGTGTCATTGTTTGCCCTTCATGTGAGCAAATAGCTTCAATCACATTTATCCAGCCTGACCCACATCCCTCCATCCCCTTTTCCATTATCTGCCTAGCTAATTGAATGGATCCATCTCCTTCATTACATTATAAGCAGAGTAGGAATGACTTCTCCTGGAGAAACCAGAAAGCTGATTATTCCTGGAGAAACACATTTGAGGGAATCTTCCTACCATTTTCACAATGTCACAAGCATAGAGCAACCAATGACAATCTTCTATTTCCTAGTGATGGTCTTAGATATATGATGAATAAATTTGTACTGTCATTTTCTATTTGTATTTATTTATAATTCTGTCTGCTTTGTGAAATCGATGCATTGTACATCAGCAGAAAGCCAGGAATTGGTTTTGAATTTTTATTGAAAATAAAATTCTACAGCATTTAACACCAAGTACAAAGTAACGTGTTGCCGGCCTAATTGCGTTTTTCAAATACTGTGTTTGCTCTATTTGTAGACAGGAATTTTGCATCATATCATCTGTTGGGGGATTATTTTGTTTTTCTTACTGTAATGTGTTAGTGGTTGAACTGAGACCAGCCTGAAGGTCTAGCCTGCAGCTGGATCTTTCAAGTTGCTTTGATGAGCTCAGTCATATAGCCCACAAGAGCCCTAGTTCATCCTCTGATCCATGAAGCAGGAGCGGGACATACTACAGATGGCCTCAATACTTCTGCACTATAGAGAAGGTTCCTGCTGAGGGAACACAGTTCTGATGCCTGTTGACAAGCTCAGGGAGAGGCCTATCAGGAAAGTTGGCATCCATACACTTGCACCAGCCAGTGCCATCAGTGGGGTAGAGATGCCTGGGAGGGGGAGGCTGAAAGGAAAAGGGATGGGACAGAGAACATGGCTGTGGGTATCAAACTCAAAGCAGACAGCTCCTCACTGCTACTGCTGAGCCTAGAACACTTCAGTGGGGGCTCTTCAGCAGAGTCCTGACTGCACTCAGTCAGTTTTGGACTTAGGGGGCTCAGCCTGAAGCTGCATTTCCCATATTGCAACATTGCATTAGGTCTGATTGATACATGCTGGAATGCCACAGCAGCTCACTAACACGGCTCATATTACACAAGTTACAAAATGGGGTTTACTTACATTCTCTGTGTCTCACTGATTTTTTAAATTCTTTCATGGGATGTGGGCATAGCTGGCTAAGCCAGCATTTATTGCCCATCCCTAATTGCCCTTGAGGAGGTGCTGATGAGCTGCCTTCTAGAACTGCAGCACTGCAGTACTTCTTTACTTCATATTTCGATTTGGATATTAACTTTGTACAGGGAGGGAGGCCACATGGAAGGAAATAGCTAAGACTGTTAGGAAGGCAGTCATAAGTGATCCATGAGGTGCGTAGCTGGAACAGGAGAGAGAAGCATGCCTGAGATTCCAAATTCCAGTATGGAACTAGCTAGACATGTTATCTGTATTTTTAGACAGCAGATTTTCTCCATCAACTTCAAGAACCTTACACAATTTATGTTCAGATGGCACTAGTGGTGAATTTCATGCAGCTTCAAATTAATGTTAATCATTGGAATGAGACAGCCACTTAGGAATGAGTTGCTCCCTTCTACTCTATCTACTTTGTACAGTACTGCTCTCCACCAAAACCACATAGCCCTCTTTCACTGTTTGTTGAGGTCACTTTTAAGATTATTTAAATCAAGGGTTTAGAATTCTGATTTGGATAGATTAATCGAGACTGTCCCTATAGTGCATGTGCTTATACATATGAAAGTCTCCTATAGGTGCTTCTAAACCCAGTAGAGTACATGACAATAAGCTCAGAAACTTGTTTAGTCCACACTTATGTCTTCTATAGACCTTCACTAAAGAGGATTGTTCTGACCATAGTCTAACCCAGCCACAGACTGACAGCTATGTCTGTGTTTAATGCAAATGCATTATCCACTCTGTACCGCTTTCTGTCTTTACACAGCAGCTAATAGAGCCCAGGGCCCAAATAGATCATCATGCTAACTTTTATTGCTACTTTATCTTCGCTTTAAATGTGTGCAAGGTACATGGGAAGTTAAAATTCAGCTTCACTCACAGATACAAATGGTAGGTACAAAATAAAATATGACGGCCAGAGTTGTCTGTGACTGGTTTTGATTGCCTGTGGTAGGGGGCGGGGGACAGGGGATCGGAGAGAAATTTCACAGGTTTTGTTTTCCAAATTTGCCTTTTTATTAATGTGATTTTTCACTTCTCTCAGGGGGTAACAATGAGCCAAACTCCCATGGTGGGTTTGGTGGTGGAGGGGATATTAAATCAGGTGGGAGGTTGGCGGGTGGGGATTCCATTGACTTCCTGTCTCCAACTGATTAAGGGGAGACGCACGGTGGGAAGGCCCATAGTGGGAAGGTCCTTGGACTGAAGGTCCATGGTGAAATGGCCCATGGATGGAAGGCCCATGGCTGGAAGATCCATGGTGGAATGGCCTCTGGACGACCTTCTCAATCCACTGTCAACTGAGGCATTGGGGAAAATTTTCTCCCAGTCGGGTGGGCCATTTAGGAGTGGGAAGCAGGCAGGCGCCAAGCCGATCACATTCAGTGTAAAGCGCAGCTCCTAAGGATAGTGGGAGTGAGCGGGTGGCGGTGGGAGTGCAATGACCACCGGGTCCAAAGGCGACCCTCCGGCCTGTTTAAATGAAGCGCTGGCAGCCTTGCAAAGGCTGATCATAATGGCCAATAGAAGGGCTCCCCAGAGTGCGGTTGGAGAGCAGACCAAGCCAGAGGGTAGGGCAGTGGGGCAGTGTCCCCCTCAGTTTTCTGATAAGTGCTTAGCTGCCCTCCTGGGGGAGGTGGCAGCACGGCGGATGTTCCGCGGGACAGGAAGCAGAGGACCCCCACCTGACCAAACGTGCGTGGGAGGAGGTGGCAGACATAATCAGCTCCCATGATGTGGTGTGACGCACGTGGGTCCAGTGCCGAAAGTTGATTCAGCGACCACTTGCGCTCAGGAAGGGTGAGTACCATGTTGGTAGAGGTCACTTAATACAGCCGATAGCCTTTCCCCCCAAGACACCCTCCCCACCCCTGTAACTCTGAGTGCAGTTACAGTATTGAATCCTTCACGGTATGTATCCCTCACTGGGTGGGCCGGCAGATATTGCCCATGCCTAGTTCACCCCGAGAGTGCTGTGCTGAGATGGGTTCTGCACCCGCAGCAGGTGTGACACTGACACCCAAAGTAGAGTTTTGGGGGCAACCTCAAGGATCTGCACCTAGGCAAAGTGCTGCAGCTGCGAAACATGTCAAAGTCAGGGTGCTGACATGCTGGATGGGGAACCTCCAGGCGGCGGGGCACCAATGCATTTGCTGCCCTTGGTGTTCCATGTGCTTGTGCCTCCTTGCTTTGCAAGGCTAGACCGTGTGGTGCCAAATGTGATGGAGGCAGAATGTGAGCAAGGGGGGATCAGCCCTCGCTTCTTGGTGTGGGTGTGCAGCAGCTGCAGGGTGAGGAAGCACTGGAGCACTGCAATGTCCCACTCTGGTTGGGGTGGCAGGGATGCAATGAGAATCCAGATACTAATGGGTGGACTAATCAATGCTCTTCTCTCCTTTACAGGTGAAGGCTGCACACAATGCTGATGAGCGGATGCAGACTGGTGGAGGCCAGGCGCAGTTGGCCATTGCGACTAGATATGAGCAGGAGGCAATGGACCTGGAGAGGCACCATGCCCAGGCCCACCGGTGGCGGTGAGGCTGGGGTGCCATGGGGAGGTATGTTTACCGAGCACTGAGGCCACCATGTGTGTCCCAGCAGCCAAGGCACTGCTGAATGCTCAATGATTGAAGCTTGCAACATGGATTGGCCATTGCTTTTGGAAGGATGAGCGCATCATGATCTGGGGAACAGGGATGCACAATGACATTGTCTCCTCGTTAATTAATCAAATGTCCTTGTTCTTCCTTTCAGCATCAACAGAGCAAGGCCAGGAGGAGAAGCAGCAGGGGCCCCCCTCTCACACCTGAATGCCCTGAAGTCTCGGACTCACCAGCATCACACCATCTCTGCCAGGCAGGCAACCAGCGCAGGTATGAACACCTCGATGGGAATTAGATCTTCGGCTAGTGTCCCAGGGCACAGCGGTGAGGGCACTTCACTGTTGCTGGAGGAGCTGGCGAGACAGAAGTGCCCATGGCTCCAGCAGTTGGAAGATTGCAGGGACCAGGCACATGCTCGGTTGGTGGCTGACAATGTGTCTCTGGAGTCGTCGCGATTAAGCAGATGCTGGAAGTGTAGCAGGGTGTGCGGGAGGATCTGGTGGAGATACATGAGGCAATGAGTGGCATGATCTCCGTGCTGGAGGAGTCCGTGTGGAGCATCACCAATGCAATGAGCCTCATGGCTGAGCGCCAAGCTTCCTCCAAGGAGAGAGTGGCGACTCATGGAGAAGCTCTTCCAGGAGACCAATCAGGGCTTCCTGGGGATGTGCTTGGACCTGCAAGCCCTCACAGTGGCAATGACTTCAGGTGGTCAGTGTCAGTGTGGGAGATGGCCATTGAGTGTGCAATCAACCACCACTTAACGCTCTCATTCCACCACTGCTGGGTTGAACCCAGTTGCAGGCAGGGGGCTCATTATGCAGGGAGAATGACAAGCAAACTGGTGCGGGTTTGTTTGTGGGAGGGGACCCTTGTTCAAAATCACTCAGTGCCTGATTGAGGAACCCAGCATCGGGAAAGGTGGCGACAGCTAATGGTCCTCCCCTTCTCTTGCTGCTGACACCCCTATCTCCCCTCCCCGACCCCACAACCACCCTTGCACCATCATTCCTACCAATGCTGTGTTCACCCTTAGGAAGACTTCCCTACTTTTATACTCCAACCCCTTTGCAATAAAGGCAAGCATTCCCTTTGTCTTCCTCAGGCTCTTTTCCTGTCTGTTATTATTCGGTATGCTCGTATATCACATCCCAGAATAAGATCAGGCAATTACTGCAGAAATACTCATGCCTGGTGCTCGAAGAAAGAGCCAAGCCATTCTATTCAATTCAAATACAAACATCTTGTGGGACTTGTTCAAGTTTGTGTTTGGCAACAGCTCCTGTTTGAATTTAACACTTGAATTTACTAGATACTTTAACTTCATTCTGATCACTTTTTCAAGGTGGTCTTGTTCAAACCAGGGAACCTATCAAAATGGGACAGGCCCAAGAGCTTCTATAGACAGAGAGAAAAGGAAGAGAACTTATATCAGCCTTTAGCACAACAATTATGAGCTATTTATTATTTCTACCACATGAAGGAGCTCATTATACATAACCACTGTTAAAGATTATGCTGTGCTACTGCTACTGTTTTGTATATTGTTTAATAAATGCACCAAGTAGTTAAAGCCTATGACAAAACCTATATTTTTTTAAAAATTCATTTATGGGATGTGGGCATCACTGTTCATCCCCAGTAGCCCTTGAGAAGATGGTGGTGAGCTGCCTTCTTGAACAGCTGCGGTCCCTGTGGTGTAGGTACACCCACAGTGCTGTTAGGGAGGGAGTTCCAGGATTTTGACCCAGTGACAGTGCAGGAACGGCAATATAAGTCTGGGTGGTGAGTGAATTCGAGGAGAACTTGTGGGTGGTGGCGTTTCCATGAGTTTGCTGCACTTGTCCTTCTAGGTGCTGGAGGTCACAGGTTTGGAAGGTGTTGCTTAAGTTGCCTTGATGAGTTGCTGCAGTGCATCTTGTAGATGGTACACACTGCTGGCAATGTGCCGATGTTTAATGTGGTGAATGCAGTGCTGGTCAAATGGGCTGTGTTGTTTTGGATGGCATCAAGCTTTTTGAATGTCGTTGGAGCTGCACTCATCCAGGCAAGTGGACAGTATTCCACCACAGTCCTGATTTGTGCCTTGTAGATGATGGACAGGCTTTGGGGAGGCAGGAGATGAGTTACTCAGCACAGGATTCCTAGCCTCTGACCTGCTCTTGTAGCCACAGTATTTGTATGTTTGTTCCAATTAAGTTTTGGCATCTTCCAAAAAAAAAAGGGATCCTATCAGAGAAAATCATGGAAGCAGTACCTGGAAAAACTGAAGAGGGTTTCTGTTCGATTCTTGAACTTGCTATATATTTACCTAGATATCTGGGCAAGGAAGTCTGAGCAGGAAACAGGCTCAAGGACTTATCTCCAATATGAATCTGAAACATGAAAATCAAAAACCAGAATAAAATAAAGATACTCAAACAAGTAACAGTCATTCCTAAATATGGACCTGAGGCAAAACTTGCTATGAAGTATCATTTATCTCCCTACAGGTAAGGGTTTCTCCTGTGCACCTGCCTAATGAGATTGCAAACATCCTTTATAAATGGAAAACTGGAGATTAATGCTGGGGATAGTCAATGATAGAGAGTGTACATGGGCTTTGGGAGAAGATTGAATGGCTGGATAGCCAATGATATAGTAAAGAAAGACATTGCATTTATATAGATCCTTTAACATTCCAAAGTATTTCACAATCAATGAAATATATTTAGAAGTGTATTTGCAGTAGTGATGTAGGCAAATATTACTTGCAATGAAAGACCCTTCTTACAGGTGGATTCTGGTGGTTGTCTAAGCTATTTGCGATGTAGTAATATTTTTAAAAATTTTTCTGGGAGTCTGCCAGTCATTTGCCAACATATTCTTGAATTTGGTTGTGGAATAGTATCTCAAGTAGGTGGAGATATATCCATATCTGATTGTGCCAACTCAGTGAGATATTACACAGAAGTGAGTCCATTGAAAGAACTGCCATCCTCAATGGTATGTGCAGATGTTTGTGAATGCTGTGTGAACATTACAGATCTTTGTTATTCATAAAATCTACTGGTATGATTCATACTGACCTTGTTTCTTCTCTTTCAAAAGACGCCCACTCTTTCAAGTAATGCAATGTGGTGGTATCTAGCCAATGGATAAGGTCTGGCAATGATATTGGTAGATAGACCACACAGCAGTCAGACTCACATTTAAACTTGTAAATAAATTATTCAGATTGAAAAGTATCCTGTCATTATGCTGGACTAACACTCAGTTCGTCCCAAAATGGCACAGTAGTGGAGTTGAATTTAATAAATCTGCTAATATGTAGGCTGGCACCAAAAAATGATCAGGAGAGACAATGAAATCCAAGAACTCAGAAATTTTGAAATGAGTTTGACAATGTAGGCAAATCAACAGCAGATGAAGTAAGATTAATGATTCTGCGATTGCCTTTGTCTGATTTGGCTTTTATAATCTTGAACACAAAGTAAAAAAATTACTGGGGCTCAAACCAATTAAACCAAGACCAGCACTGTCAGAAATTATAGGGCATGAGCTGAAAGGGAAAGGGTTATCTGATAGAGAGCTGGATAACAGCGGCTTCTGCAAGGGCTCAGTGTGCATTCAAAGAATTATTCTGGTCTGTATGAGCAAAGAGGCCCCAGAACTAGTGAACGGAAGAGCCAGCTAATGTTACTGCTCCCTGTAGTGTAATCTATTAACCCTGATGAATTGTGTGTGTATTGTGCCAATTTGTGTGCATGTGTGTGTGGAGGCATCTGTGTATGTCTATGCAATGAATACATTTGAGCATGTGCACTTGTACATGTGCACACAAACTCACAGGCGTGCCCATCCGCATGCATGTGGACAAGTGTGCAGCATTGGTGCACGCTCATATATGCGAGTATCTTTGCAAGTGCATTCTGTGTGCACGGTCATTTGTGTGTACATGCAAGTGTTTACATGCACACATCAAACAATGAATTCTCTCTTATGATGGCCTCTGGGTTAGATACTGTGCAGTCTCATACGTGTGCCTAGTCAGATTCCTATCAAATCATGCACCATCCCACTTTGGAAACATATCACTGTTCCTTCATTGGCACTGGGTCAAAATCCTGGAACTTGTTCTGTAACAGCACAACAGGAGCACCTTCAGCATAAGGACTGTAGTGGTTCAAGAAGGAGGTCCACCACCAGCTCTCAAGGGCAATTAGGGATGGTCGATAATCTTCCCAGCGACAGCCACATCACAAGGAAGGAAGAAGTAATGATTGGGTGAGATACCAGAGGGTTTCTGACATTCAGCAACGCTGAGCACCATTAGGAGACAGGAAAACTGGAAAACAAGAGTTTTTGGAATAGGAACAGCAAGCACAGGAAACACTCAGCAGGTCGGGCAGCATCTAGGTAGAAGGAACAGAATCAATGTTTCAGGTCAATAACCTTTCATCAGAGCTTTATCAGATCGTCGAATGATGAAAGGCCATTGATCTGAAAGGTTAATTCTATTTCTCTCTCCACAGGCGCTGCCAGACCTGCTGAGTATTTCCAGCATTTATTGTTTTTATTCCAGATTTCCTACTTCCGCAGTATTTGTTTTTCTTAGGGGAATTCTTGGATTGCATCCATCTGACTGAATGTAAATGAACCATAGACTATGAAGCATCAAATATGCTGATCAAAGCTTCTGATGATTAATAATGCAGAACTCGAAGATCCATTGCTACAAGGTTATGGCGGCAAGCTGAAGCTGAGTTTCAATGTGGTATCAGTCAGTGCCAGTGAGACTTTGCTATTTGCTGACTCTTAAAAAAGTTTGGAATGAAAGTAACACATCTGTGAAAAAGAAAGAAAGAAATTGGCATTCAATCAAATTTAATGGATTTCATTACAAGACTAAAAATGATGCAAACATCCAACAATGTAACAATGGGAAATACCACAGACAAAAACACAGAAATGAAATACCAGTTAGATTAATCATTCCTGTTTTCTTATTGAGAAACTGAGGTGAAGGGGTCAAGTCTCAGTGTTGTAGGATAATCCAGATTTGAGGAAATAAAATGAGGTAAAGTAAGGGTTGGGGGTGGGGTTTCAATGACTGGGGCCTAAGAGAAGGGAGAGGACCAATGTGGGTGAGGATTTTCAGGATGCAGAGCAGGCACTGGGACAGGATGACTTGGAGAAGGTAACGGCACATGACAAGTGTTTGAGCCAACAGCTCTGCAGCCTCACTGCTTAGCCCTTTGGGAGAATCCCTCCACATTTCACCCCTCCATATGCATTTCTTTAACTGTAAAGCGCTATAGTTGAGTGTCCTTCCCTTTCTGTGGCCTCATCCATGCACTGGCATTGCTTCTGTAAGGCCTTAGAAGTACCTGTCTCTGTATGAGCAGCTGTATCCTAATACAAACATACGAATTAGGAACAGGAGTAGGCCACTCGGTCCCTCAAGCCTGCTCTACCATTCATTAAGATCATGGCTGATCCAACTGTAACCTCCCGCCTACCCCCAATAATCATTCACCCTCTTTTTAATCAAGAATCTATCTAGCTCTGACTTAAAAATATTCAAAGACTCTGTTTCCACCACCTTTTGAGGAAGAGAGTTCCAAAGACTCACAACCCTCTGAGAGAAAAAAAATTTCCTCATCTCTGTCTTAAATGGACTACCCCTTATTTTTAAACAGCGAGCCATAGTTCTAGATTCTCCCAAAAAAGGAAACATCCTCTCCACATCCACTCAAGATCTTATATGTTTCAATCAAGTTGTCTCTTACTCTCCTAAGCTCCAGCAGATACAAGCCTAACCTGTCCAGCCTTTCCTCATAAGGAAAACTACCCATTCCAGATATTAGTCTAGTAAACTTTTTCTGAACTGCTTCCAATGCATTTACATCCTTCCTTAAATAAGGAGGCCAATATTGTTCACAGTACTCCAGATGAGGTCTCACCAATGCCCTGTATAACTGAAGAATAACCTCACTACTTTTGTATTCAATTACCCTCACAATAAACATTCTATTAGCTTTCCTAATTGCTTGCTGTTGGGGTGTGGACTAATCAACATCATATTTTCCACCAATTTAAAATTCTGATTTTCATGTTTAAGTCCCTCCATACCTTGCTCATTTCTATCTCTTTAACATCTCCTAGCCGTACAAGCCTCTATGATCTCTTCACTCTTCCCATTCTGCCTCTTGTCGCTCCTTAAAACTTACCTTTTTTGACCAAACTTTTTGTTACCTATCCTAATATTTCCTAATGTTTGACACTCATTCTTGTGGGATATTTTACTATCTTAAAGGCAGCAAATACAAGTGTTGTTGGGATAAAGAAAATAATGTTGATGATTTTTGATGCCCAGCCTTGAGAGGACTGGAGGGGAGGTTTTAAGAGACAGGTACCCTAATCCATTGAGTGCAATTCATTATTGGTGGGTGGTTGATATATGGCTCCCCACCAACAGATTTTGCCAGCACCGTGAAGGCTCCACAGGTAGAGCTGGTGCTATTCAGTTATGGCAGGTGCCAGGATCCTGCCTGGGAAGTAGATGGGAGTCCGTGTCAGGTCAACTGGACAGATGGGGAGCCCCAGGTTCCTGGGGAAAGGAATTGTGATACTGAGGCCAGGAAATTGGAGGCAGCTGAACTGGGATACGACCCTGGGTGCCCATGTTCAGGCTGGCCAATGGGGGCAGAACACCAGCAAAGTGATTGACCAGCCTCATCAACAACAACCTGCATTTATATAGTGCCATGAACATGGTAAAATATTGCAAGATGCTTCACAAAATCATTGCCAGACAAAATTCCATAAGATAGCACTGACAAGCAATGGACCTCAGCTGCAACTCCAGGGTGGATGATAGGAAGTGCAACATTGGCTGGTTAGAATGCCGGCCAAGGACCTAAGGTGACTCCTGGTAGGTAAGGGTGCAATCAATCCAGAGCAGAATCTTCAGGAATCATGGCCATTGGGGGCACTTAGTTTGGTGGGAGGCAAAAAATCTGTTTTCTGACAGTGGGGTAAATTGAATTTTGTTCTCCCGACTTTGAAGGTGGTCAAAGGCGGCTTGAGCTTCCCGGTGAATAGTGTTGGGGATCCTATTTGCATGCATTAGCATCTCATGCATGCTCATTAAAAAGCCACCTCACTGGAATTAAGTTCGCTCTGCAAATTAAGTTTCCCTTCCAGCTAGAAATTAAAATGTTCAGCTATAAGTGGCATGCACGTGTTGAGCTTCACCTCTTCCAAGACTTTGAGGTCAGTAGATGTAGTTATTATGGTTTTATTTAGTGTGAAATGTACCTTTAAGAATAATACTCGTTAGGCAAGATCACATGATCTGTAGTAACCATTAGGAGAGTAGTGCGGGCTACCTCAGCAATCAATGCAGAAATGGAGTTGGAGTTGAAAGCACACGTGTAGTTGTTGCTGAATACAGTGTAAATAGACTTAATGTTTCCACCCAAGAAGTGGTTGAAGATCAACTCTATCAGTAAAAGTACAACTCGGCCACACTGTAACAAACTGGCAATGAGGATGGTATCAGATCTGGTACTTTCTCTCATCTGGTGATTGTGAGTGTTTAAGATAATTAAAAAGAAAAGAAGATATACTCACTTCATACATAGGCCTGACAATCAAATCGCAAACACCAAAGCCCTTAGTTGTTTGCCTTTACAAGAAAATGATGAGCACGTCCCAGTTCCACAGGAACTTGTTTTACTGTTAAATTTCTTAGATTCTTCACCAGGATGTGCTTGACAGATCAGACACTGGACAAGTCAGGACCCAGTCCTATTTTGGGTACAAGAACAAGTGCTACATGGTTGGTGACAGGAGCCCATACCTGATGAAATGAAACTGTACTTCAACAGAAGACATGAAATAACCAGTCAGGGTGGCATATTATTGTGGGGAGCACGAGTGATAGTTCCTCCAAAGGCAAGGGAGCCACTTTTAATTGAACTACACAGTGCCCATCCAGGAATTTCTCGAATAAAGACCATGTCATGCAGCTATCTATGGTGGCCTGGGAGGATGGTGAAATAGAAAGTGTGGTAAAACACCGTGGGCAGTGTCAGCTGCAAAAGTTGCCAGTGATAGCTCTATTGCACCCATGGGAGTGGCCAGGTAGACCTTGGGTGCTGTTACACATTGACTACGTTGGATCCTTCTTGCGAACAATGTTTCTGCTCATTGTCAATGCCCATTCAAAATGGTTGGATGTAAATGAGGTGAAGTCACCAACGTTGGCCGCTACAATTGAGAAACTATGTCAGAGTTTTGCCATTCATGGAGTACCAGAAGTAGTCATTTCCAATGACGGCATGGCATTTAGAGTGCTGAGTTTCAACGGTTTATCAGCCTCAACGGTATCACTTATGTGAAAACTGCACTGCCAATCTTCCTCAAACGGACTGGCCGAAAGGGTGGTTCAAACTTTCAAGGCAGCCATGAGCAAGCTAACTGGAGATTCCTTGGCAACCAAGCGAGCACACTTTCTTTTCCATTACAAGATTACCCCTCACACAACAACAGCAGAGTTATTGTTGAAATGGCATCCCAGCATGAGATTGATCTTAATAATGCTGAATTTAGAGGGGAAGGTGAAAAGGAGTCAAGGGAGCCAGAAAACTAGACATGACAGGCATATTCGTGAGAGGAAATTTACCGTGGGAAAACTGGTATACATGAAAAGTTTCGGAGAAAGACCAAAGTGGTTACCCAGTGAAATAAGTGCTGGGACTTGACCTTTATCTTACCACGTGAAGGTGGAAGGCCGGATAATCCATAAACATGTGGGCCATTTAAGGAAGAGAGGGACAAATCACCAAGATTTGGTTCCATCAGTGATCATGACCGGGTCTACATTTCCTGTTGTGAATACTCAACCCAAGACTTACATGTCTGATGTTCCTGTAAGAGTTGAGGATACAGAACTGCAAGTGCCCACCGAAGCACCTGATATCCAGCCAACTCAGGAATAGGAGGTTCCTGACAAAGAATCTTAAGTTGTGGAGCTGCATTGTTCCATATGTACCAGGAAACCATCTGAAAGTCTGAACTTGTAAATTCCTTACCCAGTGTAAATATTATGTTGTCTTGAAAAATACGTATGTGTAAATATAATATGTATAGCTGAGCTAAAGGGGGAGGAATGTAGTAATTATGGTTTTATTTAGTGTGCAATGTACCTTTAAGAATAATACTTGTTAGGCAAGATCACTTGATCTGTAGTAACCAATAGGGGAGTAGCACGGGCTACCTCAGCAGTCAATGCAGAGATGTAGTTGGAGTTGAAAACACACATGTAGTTGCTGCTAAGTATATTGTAAATAAATTTTATATTTCCACCCCAAGAAGTGTCTGCAGATCAATTGTATCATTAATAGCACAACTCAGTCACCCCACAACAGTAGATGTTGCTTTCTCCTTCTTGGGGACCTTGTATAACTTCACTCAAGTACCTATAGTAAATGCTACGCCAAGTCTCGACCCAGGAGACAGGATTACAGGGGAAGGGCGGTGGGAGAGTGTCCGAAGGATGGGTGGGGGGGGGGTGTGTGGGTAGAGAGTATCCGGGGAAAGGGAGAGGGGCTAGAGAGTGTCTTAGAGGACGTGGTTGGTGGTGTCGACTGTGGGGTCATGTGTGGTGAACTCAGGGTCCTGGTGATGGGAGGGAATAGTCACAATAGGGGTGGTGGGGTGGGATGCATTTTGGTGGCAGGTTCAGGGTGAGAGTCTGGTAGATGGAGGTCTCATTGGGTGGTTCATGGACACTAGACAACGGGAGGGGCAGGGTCAGGGTGGACATGGGGACAGTGACAAATGTCGGCTCTAAGAGGCGGAGAGGCATATGGAGGCGGATCATGATAGGGTCCAGGGTAATGGGGGATGATCCAAGGGTGACAGAGAAGAGAGTAAAGGTCATATTGAGTGGGTCAACAGTGATGGGGGGGAAGATGGTGAGTGACAAGGGAAGGGTAGAAGATGGTGGACTGAGCCTGGAAGGTGCTGTGCACCAATTTTCAAATCTAACTTTGACCATGCAGTAAGCCAGTCAGTGAGATCTCTCGAGGGGGGAGGAGGGTCTTTTCAGTTGGGTTGTGTTCAAGGTTGGCACAAGTGGCAGACTAAAGGAGCACCCTGATAATTATGAGACAACTGGATGTCAAAGATTCACACTTGTGTTCTTCTCTCTATGGTGAAGGCCACATTGCAGCAGGTTTGCCCCTGACTCATGGGTCTCATAACACCGCGATCCCAGCAAGGTCTGGAGCAGCTATTCAATCTGTGCCATTTGCCTTCGGCAGCATTCAGAGGCAGGGGTGAAGGGAGGGAGGGAGGTGGAGCCTTCAAGGGGCACAGCTAGCGGAGGGCAGCTAACTCCCGACTCCAAACCTCCATCCTCCTGGGTGCATGGTCATGGCTGACAATGGGCTCACGTGGTTAGTCTTTCTATGCTGCCAAGGCAATGGTCTCTCTATTGAGTCTCGAGGGTAGTAGAGGCAAGCGGAATAGTGTCCATGAGACGCTCCTTGAACATGGCTTTCATCACCCTGGACAAAGAGCAATGTATGAATGGGAGGTGCACCCATCTCTGGCCCTCCAGGATGTCCTTCACCTGGAAGGGGAGGGGTGGGGATGCCATGTCTAGACGGAGGCCAGGTGAAGGGCTTAGCACAGGCCTGTTGGCCTTGGGATGGAGGGAAACATGTAAAGGACATACTGACTAAATGTGTCACTTCAACTTGTTCACACATCCACTGAGGAGTCGATGATATAGGCTGCAGGCAACTCTGCCTTGGTAATGGTTCTAATCCAGATGAGGACAAGGACGGCCCCTCGCAGGTTGGCACAGAACCAGGAGGAGCAAGGGCCTGAGCAACAAGAGGCAACAAGGCCTCAGAAGGTCAAAATGCTAGTGAACAGGGTCCACTGCAATGATGACCACTGGCTCAACCATGGCTGTATAATAGGGGTGTTCTTATCTAGAAATGAGTTAAAGGCAATGCCGGAGGCACCCTAGTAAGTCCTGACATGTGGCTGCTCACATCTGCCCACTTCTGCAGTACAAGGTGCGTTCTCAAGGAGTCTGGAGGAGTAGCATGGAGTTCCTGCCTACAGTGTGTGAATAACCATCCAGATGCTGTTTAAATATGGTGCCAGGACCTTCAATCCCATAAGGCAAAAGGGGAATGTGAGAGGAGGACCCTGAGCCAGGCTTTCAGCAGCACCTAGAGGAGAGTACGAAAGGAGGACCCAGGGACAGGCTTTCAGCAGCACCTAGAGGAGAGTGCGAAAGGAGGACCCAGGGACAGGCTTTCAGCAGCACCTAGAGGAGAGTGCGAAAGGAGGACCCAGGGACAGGCTTTCAGCAGCACCTAGAGGAGAGTGCGAGAGGAGGACCCAGGGACAGGCTTTCAGCAGCACCTAGAGGAGAGTGCGAGAGGAGGACCCTGAGCCAGGCTTTCAGCAGCACCTAGAGGAGAGTGCGAAAGGAGGACCCAGGGACAGGCTTTCAGCAGCACCTAGAGGAGAGTGCGAGAGGAGGACCCTGAGCCAGGCTTTCAGCAGCACCTAGAGGAGAGTGCGAAAGGAGGACCCAGGGACAGGCTTTCAGCAGCACCTAGAGGAGAGTGCGAGAGGAGGACCCTGAGCCAGGCTTTCAGCAGCACCTAGAGGAGAGTGCGAAAGGAGGACCCAGGGACAGGCTTTCAGCAGCACCTAGAGGAGAGTGCGAGAGGAGGACCCAGGGACAGGCTTTCAGCAGCACCTAGAGGAGAGTGCGAGAGGAGGACCCAGGGACAGGCTTTCAGCAGCACCTAGAGGAGAGTGCGAGAGGAGGACCCAGGGACAGGCTTTCAGCAGCACCTAGAGGAGAGTGCGAAAGGAGGACCCAGGGACAGGCTTTCAGCAGCACCTAGAGGAGAGTGCGAGAGGAGGACCCTGGGACAGGCTTTCAGCAGCACCTAGAGGAGAGTGCGAGAGGAGGACCCAGGGACAGGCTTTCAGCAGCACCTAGAGGAGAGTGCGAGAGGAGGACCCTGGGACAGGCTTTCAGCAGCACCTAGAGGAGAGTGCGAAAGGAGGACCCAGGGACAGGCTTTCAGCAGCACCTAGAGGAGAGTGCGAGAGGAGGACCCTGGGACAGGCTTTCAGCAGCACCTAGAGGAGAGTGCGAAAGGAGGACCCAGGGACAGGCTTTCAGCAGCACCTAGAGGAGAGTGCGAGAGGAGGACCCAGGGACAGGCTTTCAGCAGCACCTAGAGGAGAGTGCGAAAGGAGGACCCAGGGACAGGCTTTCAGCAGCACCTAGAGGAGAGTGCGAGAGGAGGACCCTGAGCCAGGCTTTCAGCAGCACCTATAGGAGAGTGCGAAAGGAGGACCCAGGGACAGGCTTTCAGCAGCACCTAGAGGAGAGTGCGAGAGGAGGACCCTGAGCCAGGCTTTCAGCAGCACCTAGAGGAGAGTGCGAAAGGAGGACCCAGGGACAGGCTTTCAGCAGCACCTAGAGGAGAGTGCGAAAGGAGGACCCAGGGACAGGCTTTCAGCAGCACCTAGAGGAGAGTGCGAGAGGAGGACCCTGGGACAGGCTTTCAGCAGCACCTAGAGGAGAGTGCGAGAGGAGGACTCTGGGACAGGCTTTCAGCAGCACCTAGAGGAGAGTGCGAGAGGAGGACCCAGGGACAGGCTTTCAGCAGCACCTAGAGGAGAGTGCGAGAGGAGGACCCTGGGACAGGCTTTCAGCAGCACCTAGAGGAGAGTGCGAGAGGAGGACCCTGGGACAGGCTTTCAGCAGCACCTAGAGGAGAGTGCGAAAGGAGGACCCAGGGACAGGCTTTCAGCAGCACCTAGAGGAGAGTGCGAGAGGAGGACCCAGGGACAGGCTTTCAGCAGCACCTAGAGGAGAGTGCGAGAGGAGGACCCTGGGACAGGCTTTCAGCAGCACCTAGAGGAGAGTGCGAGAGGAGGACCCTGGGACAGGCTTTCAGCAGCACCTAGAGGAGAGTGTGAGAGGAGGACCCAGGGACAGGCTTTCAGCAGCACCTAGAGGAGAGTGCGAGAGGAGGACCCTGGGACAGGCTTTCAGCAGCACCTAGAGGAGAGTGCGAGAGGAGGACCCTGGGACAGGCTTTCAGCAGCACCTAGAGGAGAGTGCGAAAGGAGGACCCAGGGACAGGCTTTCAGCAGCACCTAGAGGAGAGTGCGAGAGGAGGACCCTGGGACAGGCTTTCAGCAGCACCTAGAGGAGAGTGCGAAAGGAGGACCCAGGGACAGGCTTTCAGCAGCACCTAGAGGAGAGTGCGAGAGGAGGACCCAGGGACAGGCTTTCAGCAGCACCTAGAGGAGAGTGCGAGAGGAGGACCCAGGGACAGGCTTTCAGCAGCACCTAGAGGAGAGTGCGAAAGGAGGACCCAGGGACAGGCTTTCAGCAGCACCTAGAGGAGAGTGCGAGAGGAGGACCCAGGGACAGGCTTTCAGCAGCACCTAGAGGAGAGTGCGAGAGGAGGACCCTGGGACAGGCTTTCAGCAGCACCTAGCACCTAACATCACAGGATAAAAATGAGTTTATTGGTGAGAAACTGCTGTTAGGGAGTGTCATGAAGTAGCTGAGAATTATAAAAACACATTATTTTTAAAAGAATGGGCTACTTACATTTAAGTAAGAAACGCAAGCTTGAGGGAAATAAAGTCAAGTCAAGACCAGGTAAAATAAAGTTAACGCAAGGGAAGTAAATTGACGCCATAGCAGAACTCAGTCATGTGGAATGCGTGTCTTGTAATATGTGGCAAGTTCTGGATGCTACTAGTGTCCTAGATGACCACATGAGCAGGAAGTGTCACCAGCTGCTGAACCTTGAGCTCCAGGTTTTGGTGCTCGAGCAGCAGTTGGAGTCACTCAGGTGCATCCGCGAGACTGAGAGCTACACTCAGAGAGTCGGTCACACTGCAGCTTAGGAACCTGGAGGCAGAAATGGAATAGGTGACCGTCAGGCAATGCAAGAAAATTAGGCAGGTAGTGCAGGAGTCCCCTGGGGTCCTGATCACCAATTGGTTCTCCGTTATGGATAACGGTTAGGGTGTTGGTTCCTCAGAGGAGTGCAGTCAGAGCCAGGTTTGTGGTACCACAGGCAGATCTGCTTTATAGGAGGGGAGAAAGAAGTGAGGAAGAGCAGTAGTAATAGGGGATTCATTACTTAGGGGAACAGACAAGCATTTCTGTGGCCTTTGATGTGACTCCAGGGTGGTATGTTGCTTCCCTGGTGCTAGGGTCAAGGGTGTCATGGAATGGCTGCAGGACATTCTTCTGGGGGAGGGTGATCAGCCAGAGGTCGTGGTCCATGCTGGTACCAGTGACTTAAGTAGGAAAGGGGATGAGGTCCTGAAAGCAGACTTTAGGGAGCTAGGAAGGAGATTGAAAAGCAAGACATCTAAAGCAGCAATATCAGGATTACTCCCAGTCCCACGTGGAAGTGAGTATAGAAATAGGAGAACTAAGCAAATAAACACATGGCTGAAAAGCTGGTGTCGGAGGGAAGGCATCAGATTTCTGAGGCGTTGGGACTAGTTCTGCGGAAGGTGGGACCTGTAGAAGCCAGACAGTCTATACCTGAACAGGACTGGGACGAATATCCTCACAGGGAGATTTCCTAGTGGTATTGGGGGGTGGGAGGGTTTAAGCTAGATTGGCAGGGGGATGGGAATCTGAGGGAAAATTCAGAGCAGGAAATGGGAGATAGAGAATTAGTGAGTGACTCTGAAAGACAGAAGCAGCTTGGGTTAAACAGTGTACAGGACAGGAATTTGGCAGTGTTAAAAGGTATATGTGTAAATGCAAGGAGCATTGTAAATAAAGCTGATGAGCTGAGGACACAGATTGACACATGGCAGCATGATATCATCACTATAACGGAAACTTGGCTTAAGGAGCAGCTAAAATGGCAGCTCAACATCCCTGGATATAGAGTTTTCAGACAGGATAGGGAGGGGAATAACAAAGGTGAGGGTGTAGCATTATTGGTTAAAGAATCAATTACGGCTGTGAAGAGGGATGATATACTAAATGAAGCATCAAATGAGGCCATATGAGTTGAGCTCAGAAATAAAAAAGGGGCAGCCACACTGCTAGGAGTGTACTATAGACCCCCCAAATAGTGGAAGGGAGTTAGAAGAGCAAATATGTAGATGATTTCTGAGTGCAGAAACAATAGGGCAGTAATCGTCCTTCAACCAACCTAATATCAATTGGGATACATCAGTGTGAAGGGCACAGAAGGCACAAAATTCTTTAACTACATTCAAGGGTACTTTCTTATCACCACGTAACAAGTCCAACGAGAGGAGGTGCAATTCTAGATCTAGTCTTAGGAAATGAAGCTGGGCAAGTGGATGAAGTAGTAGTGGAGGGCCATTTTGGAGATAGTGACCATAACACAGTTGGATTTAGCATCATCATGGAAAAGGACAAAGGTAGAACAGGAGTAAAAGTTCTAAATTGAAAAAAGACAAATTTTACAAAGCCAAATGGACTGGATATTGGGAGCAAAAACTGTGTCAAATCAGTGAGAGGAATTCAAAAGCAAGATTCTAGGGCACAGTGTAGACAGTGTAGACACAAAGAAAAAAGGTGGTACTGCCAAATCTAGAGACCCCTAGTTATCCAGAAGTGGACAGGGTAAGAGAAAGCAGAAAAAGAAAGTTTATGACAGTCACAAAAGACTTAATACTGGAGAAAGCCAAGAGGAATATAGAATGTACAGAGGTGAAGTTAAAAAGGTAATTAGGAAAGCAAAGAGAGGATATGAAAAAATATTAAAAACAAAAAATAAAAACAAAAAAACTGCGGATGCTGGAAATCCAAAACAAAAACAGAATTACCTGAAAAAACTCAACAGGTCTGGCAGCATCGGCGGAGAAGAAAAGAGTTGACATTTCGAGTCCTCATGACCCTTTGACAGAACTTGAGTGAGCCCAGGAAAGGGGTGAAATATAAGCTGGTTTAAGGTGTGTGTGGGGGGGGAGCGGGTTTGGGTGGGGGGAGAGAGAGAGAAGTGGAGGGGGTTGGTGTGGTTGTAGGGACAAACAAGCAGTAATAGAAGCAGATCATCAAAAGATGTCACAAACAACAGAACAAAAGAACACATAGGTGTTAAAGTTGGTGATATTATCTAAACAAATGTGCTAATTAAGAATGGATGGTAGGGCACTCAAGGTGTAGGTCTAGTGGGGGTGGGGGGAGCATAAAAGATTTAAAAATATTTAAATAGGCGGGTTTGGAAAAAACAAAAGGAAGGGGGAAACAGAAAGGGGGTGGGGATGGAGGAGGGAGCTCAAGACCTAAAGTTGTTGAATTCAATATTCAGTCTGGAAAGCTGTAAAGTGCCTAGTCGGAAGATGAGGAGTTGTTCCTCCAGTTTGCGTTGGGCTTCACTGGAACAATGCAGCAAGCCAAGGACAGACATGTGGGCAAGAGCAGGGTGGAGTGTTAAAATGGCAAGCCACAGGGATGTTTGGGTCATTCTTGCAGACAGACCGCAGGTGTTCTGCAAAGCAGTCGCCCAGTTTACGTTTGGTCTCTCCAGTGTAGAGGAGACCACATTGGGAGCAACGAATACAGTAGACTAAGTTGGGGGAAATGCAAGTGAAATGCTGCTTCACTTGAAAGGAGTGTTTGGGCCCTTGTCCACTCCTCCATCACCCCCTACTCCTCAACCCCCTCCTATAGCACCACCCCATGCCCACGCAAAAGATGCAACACCTGCCCCTTCACTTCCTCTCTCCTCACCGTCCAAAGGCCCAAACACTCCTTTCAAGTGAAGCAGCATTTCACTTGCATTTTCCCCAACTTAGTCTACTGCATTCGTTGCTCCCAATGTGGTCTCCTCTACATTGAAGAGACCAAACGTAAACTGGGCGACCGCTTTGCAGAACACCTGCGGTCTGTCCGCAAGAATGACCCAAACCTCCCTGTCGCTTACCATTTTAACACTCCACCCTGCTCTCTTGCCCACATGTCTGTCCTTGGCTTGCTGCATTGTTCCAGTGAAGCCCAATGCAAACTGGAGGAATAACACCTCATCTTCCGACTAGGCACTTTACAGCTTTCCAGACTGAATATTGAATTGAACAACTTTAGGTCTTGAGCTCCCTCCACCATCCCCACCCCCTTTCTGTTTCCCCCTTCCTTTTGTTTTTTCCAATCCCACCTATTTAAATATTTTTAAATCTTTTATGCTCCCTCCACCCCCACTAGACCTATACCTTGAGTGCCCTACCATCCATTCTTAATTAGCACATTCGTTTAGATAATATCACCAACTTTAACATCTATGTGTTCTTTTGTTCTGTTGTTTGTGACATCTTTTGATGATCTGCTTCTATTACTGCTTGTTTGTCCCTACAACCACACCAACCCCCTCCACTTCTCTCTCTCTCCCCCCACCCAAACCCGCCCCCCCCCCCACACACACCTTAAACCAGCTTATATTTCACCCCTTTCCTGGGCTCACTCAAGTTCTGTCGAAGGGTCATGAGGACTCGAAATGTCAACTCTTTTCTTCTCCGCCGATGCTGCCAGACCTGCTGAGTTTTTCCAGGTAATTCTGTTTTTGTTATGAAAAAATATTGACAGGTAAAATCAAAGAAAATCCTAAGGTGTTTTACCAGTACATTAAGAGCAAAAGAATAACTAAGGAAAGGGTAGGGCCTATCAGAGATGCACATGGTAACTTTGGTCTGTCCGCAAGCATGACCCAAACCTCCCTGTCGCTTGCCATTTCAACACACTACCCTGCTCTCATGCCCACATGTCCATCCTGGCCTGCTGCATTGTTCCAGTGAAGCTCAATGCAAACTGGAGGAACAGCACCTCATCTTCTGACTAGGCACTTTACAACCTTCCGGACTTAATATTGAGTTCAACTCTCTCCTCCATCCCCACCCCCTTTCTGACCCCCCTTTTCCAATAATTTATAATATTTTTACAAATATATTTTTCTTTTCCCACCTATTTTTAAATTTATCTCGATCTATTGTTTTATCTCCACCTTTTAGCTCATTTCGATCCCTTCCCCCCCACCCCACCCCCACTAGGGCCATCTGCCACTAGCTTGTCCTGCTTGCTACCCTTAAAGTTACCATTAGCACATTCTTTAGATAATACCATAACGGTCAATGCCCCTTTGTCCTTTGTCTATGACATCTTTGGAAATCTCTTCTTTGCCTCCACCTATCACTGGCCCTCTATCCAGCTCTACCTGTCCCAACCCCCTCTACCAGCTTATATTTCACCTCATTTCTCTATTTCCTTAGTTCTGATGAAAAATCATACAGACTTGCAATGTTAAATGTGTTCCTCTCTGCAGATGCTGTCAGACCTGCTGAGTTTTTCCAGCTATTTTTGTTTTTGTTCTAGATTTCCAGCATCTGCAGTATTTTTATTTTATGTACATGGTAACTTGTGTGTTGCTGCAGCAGATGTGGGCAGGTTTCTCCATGTGTGCTTTGTCTCTGTTTTCACTAAGGAGAAGGATGATGTAGACATTCTAGTTAAAGAGGAGGAGTGTGAAATATTAGATATAATAAGCATAGTGAGAGAGGAAGTACTGGAGTTACTGACATTCTTGAAGGTGGATAAATCACCAGGGCTGGATAGATTGCAAGTTCGATCAGTGGTCAGGGTCACCAGAGCATGACTGCAAGTGAGGCAGGTAGAGGGATCCTGTGTTCAGGAATGGAGGAGCCTCAGCTCTTGACCTTGTCCAACAGGTACGAGGTACTTGATCACTCTGTGGATGAGCAACAGGGCTGTAGGGAGGTTGAGCCAGCTGACCACGGCACCGTGGCACAGGAGGCCATTCAAGAGGGTGGAGCAAAAAGACAAGTGGTAGTTGTAGGGGATTCTATAATTAGGGGAATTGATAGCATCCTTTGTAAGCAGGGTCGAGAGTCCCGCATTGTATGTTGCCTGCCTGGTGCCAAGGTGAGGGACATCTCTAACCGGCTTGAAAGGATATTGGAGAGGGAGGGGGAGGATCCAGTTGTTGTTGTCCATGTTGGGACAAATAACATAGGTAAGACTAGGAAAGAGGACCTATTTGGGGATTATCAGGAACTAGGAACTAAATTAAAGAACAGGTCCTCAAGGGTTATAATCTCCGGATTACTACCCGAGCCACATGCAAATTGGCATAGGGACGCGAGGATAAGGGAAGTAAACACGTGGCTAAAGGAGCGGTGAGGGAAAGAGGGGTTCCATTTCGTGGGGCACTGGCATCAGTATTGGAACAGAAGGGATCTGTACGGTTGGGAGAGTCTCCACCTGAACCAATCTGGGATCAATGTTCTAGCGAAAAGGGTAAATAGGGTGGTCAATAGGACTTTAAACTAGAAAGTGGTGGGGAGGGAAGGGTAAAACTCCAAGAAGTATGACTAATGGGAAACAAAGCAGCAGGTTAGTGTGTTGGGGGGGGGGGGGGAGGTGGTGGAATAAACTTCATGGAAAATTAAGAAAAAACTGAAAAGAAAGGAGAGCCCAGGAGAGGCTATTAAAGTCTCCAGAACACAAAATAGGACCGAGTGTTTGGAAAGGGCTAGGGATCTAATTTCAAGCCCATCAGATAAAGGGACAGCAATGAGAAAGGGGAAGGGAAATACAGGACTGAAGGTGTTGTATCTGAATGCACGCTGTATACGAAATAAGGTAAATGAGCTTGTGGCGCAGATTGAAATTGGCAGGTATGATGTGGTGGGCATCACGGAGACATGGCTGCAAGGGGATCAGGACTGGGAGCTAAATATCCAAGGATATACATCCTATCGAAAAGATAGGCAGGTTGGCAGAGGGGGTGGGGTTGCTTTGTTAGTAAGAAATGAAATTAAATCTATAGCAAGAAATATGTAGGGTCAGATGATGTAGAATCTGTGTGGGTAGAGTTGAGGAACCGCAAAGGTAAAAAAACCATAATGGGAGTTATGTACAGGCCTCTGAACAATAGTCAGGATGTGGGGCACTAGATACACCAGGAGATAGAAAAGGTATGTAAGAAAGGCAAGGTTACAGTGATCACGGGGGATTTCAATATGCAGGTAGACTGGGAAAATCAGGTTGGTAGTGAATCCCAAGAAAAGGAATTTGTGGAATGTCTACGAGGTGGCTTTTTGGAGCAGCTTGTGGTGGAGCCCCCTAGGGAACAGGCAATTCTAGATTTAGTGATGTGTAATGAGGCAGATTTGATGAAGGATCTTAAGGTGAAGGAACCCTTAGGAGGAAGTGACCATAATATGATAGAATTTACCCTGCAATTTGAGAGGAAAAAGCTGGAATCAGATGAATAAAGGCAACTACAGAGGCATGAGGGAGGAGCTGGCCAGAATTAACTGGCAAATGAGCGTAGCAGGAAAGACAGTGGAACAGCAATGGCAGGAATTTCTGGGAGTAATTTGGGAGACACAGCAAAAATTCATCCCTAGGAAGAAGAAGCATACTAAAGGGAGGACGAGGCAACCATAGCTGACAAGGGAAGTCAGGGACAGCATAAAAGCTAAAGAGAAAGCATACAATGCGGCGAAGAGCAGTGGGAAACCAAGGGATTGGGAAGCCTACAAAGACCAGCAGAGGACAACTAAAAAAGAAATAAGGAGGGAGAAGATTAAATATGAGGGCAAACTAGCCAGCAATATAACAGAAGATTGCAAGAGCTTTTTAAGATATATAAAGGGTATGAGAGAGGCAAAAGTGGACGTTGGCCCACTGGAAAATGACGCTGGCGAAGTAGTAGTGGAGAACAAAGAAATGGTGGAGGAACTGAATAGGTACTTTGCGTCAGTTTTCACGGTGGAAGACACGAGTAACATCCCCAAAGTTCAAGAGATTCGGGGGGGCAGAGGTGAATATGGTGGCCATTACCAAGGAGAAGGTGCTAGGAAAACTGAAAGGTCTGAAGGTGGATAAATCACCTGGACCAGATGGATTACACCCCAGAATTCTGAAGGAGATAGCTGAAGAGATAGTGGAGGCATTAGTGGTGATCTTTCAGGAATCACTGGAGTCAGGAAGGGTCCCAGAGGACTGGAAAATGGCTAATGTAACCCCCTTGTTTAAGAAGGGAGTGAGGCAAAAGACAGGAAATTACAGGCCGATTAGCCTGGCGTCGGTCATTGGTAAGATTTTAGAGTCCATTATTAAGCATGAGATTTCAGAATACTTGGAAGTGCATGGTAAAACAGGGCAAAGTCAGCATGGTTTCATCAAGGGGAGGTCATGGCTGACAAATCTGTTAGAATTCTTTGAGGAGGTAACGAGTAGGTTAGACAAAGGAGAGCCAATAGATGTTTTCTACTTGTACTTCCAGAAGGCCTTTGACAAGGTGCCGCACAGGAGGCTGCTCAGTAAGATAAGAGCCCATGGTGTTAGGGGCAAGGTACTAGCATGGATAGAAGATTGACTGTCTGGCAGGAGGCAGAGAGTGGGGATAAGGGGGTCCTTCTCAGGATGGCGGCCAGTGACTATTGGAGTTCCGCAGGGGTCAGTGTTGGGACCAAAACTTTTCACTTTATACATTAATGATCTAGATGAAGGAACTGAGGGCATTCTGGCTAAGTTTGCAGATGATACAAAGATAGGTGGAGGGACAGGTAGTATTGAGGAGATGGGGAGGCTGCAGAAGGATTTGGATAGGTTAGGAGAATGGGCAAAGAAATGGCAGATGGAATACAACGTGGAGAAGTGTGAGGTCATGCACTTTGGTAGGAAGAATAGAGGCATAGACTATTTTCTAAATGGGGAGAGAATTCAGAAATCTGGAGTGCAAAGGGACTTGGGATTCCTAGTCCAGGATTCTCTTAAGGTTAACTTGCACGTTGAGTCGGTAGTTAGGAAAGCAAATGTAATGTTGGCATTTATTTCGAAAGGACTAGAATATAAAAGCAGGCTTTATAAGGCTCTGGACAGACCACATTTAGAATATTGTGAGCAATTTTGGGCCCTGTATCTCAGGAAGGATGTGCTGGCCCTGGAGAGGGTCCAGAGGAGGTTCACAAAAACAATCTCAGGAATGAAAGGCTTAACATATGAGGAACGTTTGAGGACTCTGGATCTATACTCAATGGAGTTTGGAAGGATGAGGGGGGATCTAATTGAAACTTACAGAATACTGAAAGTCCTGGATAGAGTGGACATGGGGAAGATATTTCCATTAGTAGGGGAGACTAGGACCCGCGGGGACAGCTTCAGAGTGAAGGGGAGACCTTTTAGAACAGAGATGAGGAGAAACTTCTTTAGCCAGAGAGTGGTGAATCTATGGAATTCATTGCCACAGAAGGCTGTGGAGGCCAGGTCTATTTAAGACTGAGATAGATAGGTTCTTGATTAGTAAGGGGATCAAAGGTTACGGGGAGAAGGCGGGAGAATGGGGTTGAGAAACTTATCAGCCAAGATTGAATGGCGGAGCAGACTCGATGGGCCAAATGGCCTAATTTCTGCTCCTATGTCTTATGGTCTTATGGTCTTATGGATTGTATCCCAGGCTATTGAAGGAAGTCAGGGAACAAATAGCAAATGCTCTGAGGATCATTTTCCCATCCTCACTAGGTACTGGCGAGGTCCCGAAGGATTGGAGGCCTGCATTCGTTGTACCATTATTTAAAAAGGGTGCGAGGGATAGGCCAGAAAGTTATAGGCCGAACAGTCTGACTTCAATGGTGGGAAAATTACTGGAATCAATTCTGAGAGACAGGATAAACTGTCACTTAGAAAGGCATGGATTGATCAGGGAGAGTCAGCGTGGTTTTATTAGGGGAAGATCGCGTCTTATTAACTAACAACAGAATTTTTTGAGGAAGTAACAAGGAGGATTGATGAGGGTAATGCAGTGGATGTTGTCTACATGGATTTTAGTAAGGCATTTGACTAGGTCCCACACGGCAGTTTAGTCAGAAAAGTGAGATCCCATATGACATAAGGGAAGGTGGAGAGTTAAATCCAAAATTGGTTCAGTGACAGGAAACAAAGGGTAATGGTCGATGGATGTTTATGTGAATGGTTTCCAGTGGTGTTCCACAGGGCTCAGTGTTGGGCCCTGACTGTTTCTTGTATATATTAATGATTTAGACTTAAATGTGGGAGGCATGATTGGGAAATTTGCAGATGACACAAAAATTGGCCGTGTAGTTGATAGTGAAGAGGCTAGCTGTCGACTCCAGAAATATATCAATGGTTTGGTTGAGTGGGTGGAGAAGTGGCAAATAGAATTAAATGTGAGGTAATGCATTTGGGGAAGGCAAACAAAGCAAGGCAATGCTGAATAAATAGGAAGTTATTGAGAGGAGTTGAGGAAGTGAGAGGCCTTGGAGTGCATGTCCACAGGTCCCTAAAGAACAGGTAGATAAGGTGGTGGAGAAAGCATATGGAATGCTTTCTTTTATTGGGTGAGGTATTGAATACAAAGGCAGGGATGTAATGATGGAACTGTATAAAACGCTGGTTAGGCCACAGCTGGAATTTTGTGTACAGTTCTGGTCACCACATTACAGGAAGGACATAATTGCTCTGGAGAGAGTGCGGAGGAGATTTACAAAAATGTTGCCAGAGCTTGAAAATTGCAGCTATGAGGGGAGATTGGATAAGCTAGTGTTGTTTTCCTTAGAACAGAGGAGGCTAAGGGGTGACCTAATTGAGGTGTACAAAATTATGAGGGGCCTAGATGGGGTAGACAGGAAAGACTTGTTTCCCCTAGCTGAGGGGTCAATTACCAGGGGGCATAGATTTAAGGTGATTGTTAGAAGGATTAGAGGGGACATGAGGAAAAGCTTTTTCATCCAGAGGGTGGTGGGTGTCTGGGATTCACTGTCTAAATCGGTGGTTGAGTCTGAAACACTTAACTCATTTAAAAGGTACCTGGATCTGCATCTGAAGTGCTGTAACCTGCAAGGCTATGGACCAGATGCTAGAAAGTGAGATTAAAAATGAGAGGCTAGTTACTTTATTCTCTTTTTGGCTGGCGCAGACACGATGGGCTGAAAGGCTTCTTCCTGCACCGTAACTTTTCTATGGCTCTATGGTAACGGCAGGGTAGACAACTTCCTGCCCAACCTGTCACCAGATTCCCAAGAGTTAATGAGCTGAACAGCAGAAGATCCCATGTGTTCAGCCATCCCGCTGATCAGCAGGAATTCCTCCAGTTTTCCTGCCTGCCACTGGAGGATATGTACATTGTGGGACCTACAGCACAACATGGCTTTAATGTAGTGCTGAGAGTGGCTCTATTCATTAAATCATAGAATGGTCACAGGACAGAAGGAAGCCAATTGTCCATTCTAGTTCTCTGCAAGAGGAACTCAGTTAGTCTCACTGTCATGCCTCTTCCCTGTGGCCCTACAATTTTTTTCTCTTCAAGTGTTTATCCAATTCCCTTTTGAAAGCCATGATTGAATCTGCCCCCTCCACACTCTCAGGCAATGGATTCCAGATCCTAACCACTATCCACCTCATGTCACCATTGCTTCTTTTGCTAATCAACTTCAATTGATGTCTTTTTTTTCTCAACACTGCTGCCAATGGGAACAGTTTCTCCCAATCTGGGCTGAACAGAGCCATCGTGATTTTTAACACCGGTCTCAAACCTCCTCTAAATCCCTTCTTCTCTAAGGAGAGCAGACCCAGCTTCTCCAATCCCTCATCATAACTCAAGTTTCTCCTCCCTGGAACTATTTTGGTAAATCTTTTCTGCATCATCTTTAAAGTGTGGTGCCCAGAATTGGACACAATCCTTCAGCTGAGGCCAAACCAAAATTGTTTAAAGATTTATCATAACTTCCTTGTTTCTACTCTATGACTCTATTTATAAAGCCCAGGATTCTGTATGTCTTTTTCAGCCTGTCTTGCCATCTTCCATGATTTATGCACATATACTTCCAGGTCTGTCTGTTACTTCACCTCCTTCAGAATTGTACTCTTTAGTTTATGTTTCCTCTCTTTGTGCTTCCTACCAACATGTACTGCTTCACACTTCTCTGCATTAAATTCATCTGTCATGTGTCTGCCCACTCCACCAACCTGTCTATGTCCTTTTGAAGTCTAACATTATCCTCCTCACTATTCACATTATTTCCAAGCTTTGTGTCATCAAGTCTAGGTCATTAATATGGACAAAGAATAGTAGTGGTCCTAGTACCAACCTCTGGGGAACCCCATTATATATCTCCCTCCAGTCCGATAAACAAACATTCAACGATACCCTCTGTTTCCTGTCACTCAGCCAACTTCGTATCCATGCTGCCACTGTCCCTATTATTCCATGGACTTCAACTTTGCTGACAAGTCTACTGTGAGACACTTTATCAAATGCTTTTTGGAAGTCCATGTACACCACATCAACCACATTATCCTCATCAACCTTCTCTGTTACTTCATCAAAAAAGGCAATCAAATCCAATCATCGTGGAGCTCATACCACGAAGCCTGCTTGAAGCAAATAGTATAGATACATTTAAGGGAAAGCTGGGCAAGTATATGAGGGAGAAGGGAATAGAGGGTTATGATAGTATATTTAAATGAGGAAAGATGGGGGAAGCTCAAGTGGAACATAACTCTGGTATGGACTGGTTGGGCTGAATAGCCTGTTCCTGTGCCCCATATCCTTTGTAAGTTAGTTAAACATGATTTGCCTCTAACAAATCCACACTTGCTTTCTTTGGCTAATCCACATTTGTCTAAGTACTGATAATTATGTTACTCCAATGATTATCATTTCTGAAGCAGTGCTGGTAAACTAGATCAAAAACAGAATTACCTGGAAAAACTCAGCAGGTCTGGTAAACTAGATGATCAACAGCATAGGTTTGATCCCTGTGCTGACTGAGGTAGAGTTGAGGCCTGCCTCCTCATTCTACTTCTGAGATTGGAAGGCAATGGCAAACCACTACTGACCAAAAACTGCCAAGAAAATGGCTCAGGATGAAGCATCAGCAGACAATGGGCCAAGGACCTGGCTCTGGGCAGAGCACACATGAACAAATGGATCATTTCTAATAGTTTCTCCACCACCGAGTTTAAACTCACTGGCCTGTAGTTGCTGGCTTCATGCTTAGCCTTTTTTTTGAACAAAGGTATAAGACTTGCAGTCCAACAAACACTGCCCCTGTATCTAAGGAGGATTGGATGATTATGGCCTGTACCTCTGCAATTTCCACTCTTTCATCACTCATTTGGTCCTGGTGACTTATCAATTTTAATTACAGCTAGCCTTTCTAATGCTTCTTCTTTATCAGCTTTTAGCCCATTCAGTATCAGAACTACTCCTCTTACATTATCACTTGGGCAATATCTGCTTCCTTGGTAAAGATAGATGCAAAGTACTCATTTAGTACCTCAATCATGCCCCCTTCCTCTATGCACAGATCCCCTTCTTGGTCCCTAAGCAGTCCCATTCCTCCCCTTACTATACCTTTTAACTATTTACGTGCCTCATAGAAGACTTTTGGATTCATTTTTTTGTTAGCTGACAGTCTCTTCTCATATTCTCTATTGGCCTTTCTTTTACCCTTTTCACTTCCCCTCTGATCTTTCTTTACTTAGCCTGGTTCTGACTTATATTATTGTCTTAACCTCTACCTCTCCCAGCACCCAAGGACTCCCAGTTAGGTGGCGTGTCGACCTGGCAATCAGGAAAGTAACAAGCCCAACATCAGGGCAAAAGAATTGATGGTTTGTGTGCTGACAGGAGCATTTTGGACCCTTATTTACTGGCTTACTGCCTGTTTTTAGATAGAAGGTTGGCCCTCTGAATTGGAAGTTAACCCAAGATCCTTATTGCTAAATTGAAAGACTTAGAAAGGCAGCTTCAGTGTAATATTTCCTGCACTATTCACCACACCATGTGCCAATGATCAGGCAGAGGGTAGGCAGTCCAATACGTGTCTAGGGCCTGAATTTTACGCGCATGTGCTATCGGCGGACCCAGAAGCGGATGCAGTATCTGCTCCTGTCCGTGATCGCAACCTGAATGCGATTTCCCACTGGCTGGACAATTAAGGGTTGGCCAGCATGGAATATGCCCAGACATTGGCTCAGCTCTGCCAGCAGGGGCAGGAGCGTCATAGGTGCTAGGTCTAATGGTGAGCTGGAAGGGGTTTTAAAAGAGCACAGGCAGCTCCCTGAAGGCTGCCAGGAGAGGGGAGGACCATCAGGGAACTGTCCAAGAGAGGGTATAAGGTTTTCTACGTGGCAGGAGTTACGGCCTCAGCACCAAGGCAGGAGGGTAATGCCACTGGGCACCTGCTCTCCCCTGCTGTTCTCTGACGAGTGCCTGTGCAGTCTCGTGGCGATCACTCCAATGTAAGAGATGGGTGAGGCACCTAATCTGTCTTCCAGGTCCCGTCCAATAATGGTGAGCAGGGAGGTCCAGATGTACCTCACGCTGGCAGATGAGCTGCCTGTCACATCTGCAGACTCCTCTCAGGATGTTCCAGATGAAAGCACCAGCTCCTCTGCCCCTCTGCCAGTGCCCGTGGCATCTGATGAGGCCGTGACGATGGAGGAGTGCCCAGCCTTGGCACTGGATGCTCCCTCCCAGACAGGGCCTGCACAGGCTCCGCCAACCAGAGGATGTCAGCCAAGGTCATCAGGGCTGACAGGACATCAGAGGCAGCAGGGCTGCCTGTAATGCTGGGGGTGGGGAGGGGTGCTGGGGTCACCAAGGCACAGCATTAGCAAGGGGAAGGCTAAAGCACTACAAACACCAGGGGCTATCACGGGGGTGGCATAACTTCAGTTGATAGGTGTTCTCTGTTCAAATTGTGTAAACATGGCCTGCCATTGAAAAATGTCATTTTGTTTCATGGCCTGAATGTACTTCATGTTTCTCAGAGGCATTGGGCTTGGGAGTGGCTTGTGAAAGACGGAAAGGCTGCAAGCTTTATTTCAGTTAGCTGACATAAGGCTCACAGGATGACCTCATCAGGAATGATCGGTAAGGAAGTGTCTCCCTTGCCCTCACTGTCAAGCCATTCCTTGGGTGCCTGGCTAAATGAATGGAGAATTATGGCCTCCCTGCCTCCCACAAGATTCCGCAGCCATATCCTCACCCTGGGCTTCCTCTGGCTCCTCATTAGACCCATCACAGAATCACAGAATTGTTACGGTGTAGAAGGAGGCCATTCAGCCCATCATGTCTGCACCGGCTCTCTGAGCATTTCAACTTAGTGCTAATCTCCTCCTGCCTTTTCCCTGTAACCCTGCACATTGTTTCTATTTAAATAATCATCCAATGCCCTCTTGAATACCTCAATTGAACCTACCTCCACCACACTTCCAGGCAGTACATTCCAAACCCTAACTACTCGTGCGTAAAAAGTTTGCTCTCATCTCACATTTGCTTCTTTTACAAAACACTTTAAAAATTGCCCTCTGATTCTCGGTCCATTTACGAGTGGGAACAGTTTCTCCCTATCTACTCTGTCCAGGCCCCTCATTATTTTGAAAACATCTTTCAAGTCTCCTCTCAGCCTTCTCCTCCCCAAGGAACTAGTCCCAACTTCTCCAATCTTTCCTCATAACTGAAGTGTCTCATCCCTGTAACCATTCTTTTAAATCTCTTCTGCACTCTCTCCAATGCTTTCACATCCTTCCTATAGTGTGGTGCCCAGAATTGTACACAATACTCCAGCTGAGACCTAACCAATGTCTTATATAAGTTCATCATAACCTCCCTGCTCTTGCACTCTATGCCCCTATTAATGAAGCCTAGAATACCATATGCTTTAGAAATAGCTCTCTCTACCTGTCCTCTGTGGCCTGGGGAGCTCCCTCACTGTTTTCATCCTCCAATGGGTCCCCCCTTGACTAAGCCAGATTGTGCAGAGCACAGCACACAATGACAATAAGTGAGACATGCACTGAGGGAATTGCAGTGCTCCCTCAGATCAGACCAGGCAGCAGAACCTCATCTTGAGCAGCCCAAAAATCCTCTTAACCACCACCCTTGTGGAGTCATGACTTCTATTGTACCTCTTCTCTGCTTCTGTCCTTGGGTGTCTAAGTGGCATCATGAGCCACCTTTTCAGGGCGTAGTCTTTTCATCCAGGAGCCAAGCATCCAACTGAGTTGGAGTAACAAAGAGCCTTGGCACCTGGGAGTGCTGCCGGATGTATGCATCATAGGAGCTGCCCAGGTACCTGACACAGACCTGCAAAATCTGTGCCTTGTGGTCACAAACAACCTGAATGTTGATGGAGTGGAAGCCCTTTCTGTTGTCAAAGGCACCCAACTCAACCATTGGCACCTTTATGGCCACATACATATAACTGATGGCTCCCTGGGTGTGGGGGAAGCCAGCAATTGCTGCGAAGACTCTGGTTTGCTCAGCCTGGCTGGCATTGTCAGTCCAGAAATGCAAGAAGTTCATCAGCCGTCTGGACAGAGTGTCAGTGACCAGCTGAATGTAGCTGTGGGCAGCAGATTGGGAGACGCCACATAGATCTCCACCTGACCCTTGGAAAGAACCAGAGGTGAAAAAGTGTGTATGATTGTGTGTGAGATTGAGTGTGACTGTGAGTGTGCGATTGTGTCTGTTTGTGTGTTTGTCTGTGATTGTGTGTGTTTGTGAGTGTGATCGTGTGTCTGTGTGTGAGAGACAGTGGCCAGGAATTTTACCTTGTCAGCCGCCCGTGATGGGGCCCTGATATTGATTTCACGCTGGCTGGCAACAGCCAACCAGCAAGAAACATGCACTGCAGCGCTCAGTGCTGCTGGGGTGGGGGCAGGAGGAGGGCGAGTGCGAAGGTTTGGGCATACGTGCGGGAGTGCACACAGAAAGCTCCCTGGGGCACAGATCTACCTCAGGTAACTGAAGATTTATAACATTAACAATAAAAAAGTTAGCAATGTTAAAAACATGTCCCCTCATGTGAGTCTGTCACATGAGCAGGGACATGTTACGAATGAATTATAAAAATTTTAATCTAATTTTTAATTGTTATTGGAAACCTCATCCTGCCTGTGGATGAGGTTTCCTAAAAAATCCAAAGGCTGCTTGGCCTTTTTGCCTGCCCGCCAACTGTAAAGTTGGACAGGCAGCGAGAAATTTCATTCAATTAGAAATTTAATGGCCCTAATAGGCCTGTTAATTGTCGGCGGGTGCGCTGCCAACTCCCACGTGTGCCCGCCGAATGAAATATCTCGTGAGTGCACGATGAATTTGGGGCGCTCGCCCGACATCATCGTGCATCATTTTAAGCTTGAGTGGTTGGACACGCGACCACACTCTTATCGCAAATTTCTGCCCAGTGTGTGTGAGAGTGCGTATGTGTGCGTGTGACTGAGTGTGTAACTGTGTGTGTGACTGTGTGTGACTGTTTGTGTGACTGAGTGTATTATTGTGTATGTGACTGAGTGTGACTGTGTGTGAATGAGTGCGTGAATGAGTGTGTGAATGAGTGTGACTGTGTGTGTGACTGTGTGTGTGACTGTGTGTGACTGTGTGTGTGACTCTGTGTGTGACTGTGTTTGTGACTGTGTGTGACTGTGTGTGACTTGTTTGTGTGTGACTGAGTGTGACTGTGTGTGTGACTGTGTGTGTGACTGAGTGTGACGGTGTGTGTGACTTGTGTGTGTGTGACTGAGTGTGACTGTGTGTGTGACTGTGTGTGTGACTGTGTGTGACTGAGTGTGACTGTGAGTGTGACTGTGTGTGTGACTGAGTGTGTGACTTGTGTGTGGGTGACTGAGTGTGACTGTGTGTGTGAGACTGAGTGTGACTGAGTGTGACTGTGTGTGTGACTGTGTGTGTGACTGTGTGTGTGACTGTGTGTGTGACTTGTGTGTGTGTGACTGAGTGTGACTTTGTGTGTGACTGTGTGTGTGACTGAGTGTGACTGTGTGTGACTGTGTGTGTGACTGAGCGTGACTGTGTGTGTGACTGTGTGACTGAGTGCGACTGTGTGTGTGACTGTGTATGTGACTGAGTGTGACTGTATGTGTGACCGTGTGTGTGAATGAGTGTGACTGTGTGTGTGACTGTGTGTGACTGTGTGTGTGACTGTGTATGTGACTGTGTGTGACTGTGTGTGTGACTGAGTGTGACGGTGTTTGTGACTGTGTGTGTGACTCAGTGTGACTTGTGTGTGTGTGACTGAGTGTGACTGTATGTGTGTGTGTGTGTGTGACTGTGTGTGTGACTGAGTGTGACTGTGAGTGTGACTGTGTGTGTGACTGAGTGTGTGACTTGTGTATGTGTGACTGAGTGTGACTGTGAGTGTGACTGTTTGTTTGTCTGAGTGTGACTGTGTGTGTGACTGAGTGTGACTGCGTGTGACTGTGTATGTGACTGTGTGTGTGACTGTGTATGTGACTGTGTGTGACTGTGTGTGTGACTTGTGTGTATGTGACTGTGTGTGACTGTGTGTGACTGAGTGTGACTGTGTGTGACTGTGTGTGTGACTGTGTGTGTGACTGTGTATGTGACTGTGTGTGTGACTGAGTGTGACTGTGTGTGCGACTGTGTGTGTGACTGAGTGTGACTGTGAGTGTGACTGAGTGTGTGACTTGTGTGTGTGTGACTGAGTGTGACTGTGTGTGTGACCGTGTGTGTGACTGAGTGTGACTGTGAGTGTGACTGAGTGTGTGACTTGTGTGTGTGTGACAGCGTGAGACTGTGTGTGTGACTGTGTGTGTGACTGAGTGTAACTGTGTGTGTGACTGTGTATGTGACTGTGTGTGACTGTGTGTGTGACTGTGTGTGTGACTTGTGTGTGTGTGATTGAGTGTGATTGTGTGTATGTATGTGTGTGTGACTGAGTGTGACTGTGGGTGTGTTTGTGTGTGACTGTGTGTGTGACTGTGTGTGTGACTGTGTATGTGACTGTGTGTGACTGTGTATGTGACTGTGTGTGACTGTGTGTGTGACTGAGTGTGATTGTGTGTGTGACTGTGTGTGTGACTGAGTGTGACTGTGTGTGTGTGTGTGACTGTGTGTGTGACTGAGTGTGACTGTGTATGTGACTGTGTGTGACTGTGTATGTGACTGTGTGTGACTGTGTGTGTGACTGAGTGTGATTGTGTGTGTGACTGTGTGTGTGACTGAGTGTGACTGTGTGTGTGTGTGTGACTGTGTGTGTGACTGAGTGTGTGACTTGTGTGTGTGGCTGAGTGTGACTGTGTGTGTGACTGTGTGTGTGACTGAGTGTGACTTGTGTGTGTGTGCCTGAGTGTGACTGTGTGTGTGACTGAGTGTGTGACTTGTAAGTGTGTGACTGAGTGTGACTGTGTGTGTGACTGTGTGTGTGACTGAGTGTGACTGTGTGTGTGACTGTGTGTGTGACTGTGTATGTGACTGTGTGTGACTGTGTGTGTGACTGTGTGTGACTATGTGTGTGACTTGTGTGTGTGTGACTGAGTGTGACTGTGTGTATGTCTGTGTGTGTGACTGAGTGTGACTGTGCATGTGTTTGTGTGTGATTGTTTGTGTGACTGTGTGTGACTGTGTGTGTGACTGAGTGTGATTGTGTGTGTGACTGTGTGTGTGACTGAGTGTGACTTGTGTGTGTGTGACTGAGTGCGACTGTGTGTGTTTGTGACTGTGTGTGTGACTGAGTGTGACTGTGAGTGTGACTGTGTGTGTGACTGAGTGTGTGACTTGTGTGTGTGTGACTGAGTGTGACTGTGTGTGTGACTGTGTGTTTGACTGAGTGTGACTGTGTGTGTGACTGTGTGTGTGACTGAGTGTGACTGTGTGCGTGACTCTGTGTGTGACTGTGTTTGTGACTGTGTGTGACTTATGTGACTGTGTGTGTGACTGTGTGTGTGACTTGTGAGTGTGTGACTGAGTGTGACTGTGTGTGTGACTGTGTGTGTGACTGAGTGTGACAGTGTGTGTGACTGTGTGTGTGACTGTGTGTGTGACTGTGTTTGTGACTGAGTGTGACTGTGTGTGTGACTGAGTGTGTGACTTGTGTTTGTGTGTGACTGAGAGTGACTGTGTGTATGAGACTGAGTGTGACTGAGTGTGACTGTGTGTGTGACTGTGTGTGTGACTTGTGTGTGTGTGACTGAGTGTAACTTTGTGTGTGACTGTGTGTGTGACTGAGTGTGACGGTGTGAGTGACTGTGTGTGTGACTGTGTATGTGACTGTGTATGTGACTGTGTGTGACTGTGACTGTGTGTGTGACTGTGTGTGTGACTGTGTATGATGACTGTGTGTGACTGTGTGTGTGACTGAGTGTGACTGTGTGTGACTGTGTGTGTGACTGAGTGTGACTGTGTGTGTGACTGTGTGACTGAGTGTGACTGTGTGTGTGACTGTGTATGTGACTGAGTGTGACTGTATGTGTGACCGTGTGTGACTGAGTGTGACTGTGAGTGTGACTGTGAGTGTGACTGTGTGTGTGACTGTGTGTGACTGTGTGTGTGACTGTGTATGTGACTGTGTGTGACTGTGTGTGTGACTGAGTGTGTGACTTGTGTATGTGTGACTGAGTGTGACTGTGAGTGTGACTGTTTGTTTGTCTGAGTGTGACTGTGTGTGTGACTGAGTGTGACTGTGTGTGACTGTGTATGTGACTGTGTGTGTGACTGTGTATGTGACTGTGTGTGACTGTGTGTGTGACTTGTGTGTATGTGACTGTGTGTGACTGTGTGTGACTGAGTGTGACTGTGTGTGACTGTGTGTGTGACTGTGTGTGTGACTGTGTATGTGACTGTGTGTGTGACTGAGTGTGACTGTGTGTGTGACCGTGTGTGTGACTGAGTGTGACTGTGAGTGTGACTGAGTGTGTGACTTGTGTGTGTGTGACAGCGTGAGACTGTGTGTGTGACTGTGTGTGTGACTGAGTGTGACTGTGTGTGCGACTGTGTATGTGACTGTGTGTGACTGTGTGTGTGACTGTGTGTGACTGTGTGTGTGACTTGTGTGTGTGTGATTGAGTGTGATTGTGTGTATGTCTGTGTGTGTGACTGAGTGTGACTGTGGGTGTGTTTGTGTGTGACTGTGTGTGTGACTGTGTGTGTGACTGTGTACGTGACTGTGTGTGACTGTGTATGTGACTGTGTGTGACTGTGTGTGTGACTGAGTGTGATTGTGTGTGTGACTGTGTGTGTGACTGAGTGTGACTGTGTGTGTGTGTGACTGTGTGTGTGACTGAGTGTGACTGTGAGTGTGACTGTGTGTGTGACTGAGTGTGTGACTTGTGTGTGTGGCTGAGTGTGACTGTGTGTGTGACTGTGTGTGTGACTGAGTGTGACTTGTGTGTGTATGACTGAGTGTGACTGTGTGTGTGACTGAGTGTGTGACTTGTAAGTGTGTGACTGAGTGTGACTGTGTGTGTGACTGTGTGTGTGACTGAGTGTGACTGTGTGTGTGACTGTGTGTGTGACTGTGTATGTGACTGTGTGTGACTGTGTGTGTGACTGTGTGTGACTATGTGTGTGACTTGTGTGTGTGTGACTGAGTGTGACTGTGTGTATGTCTATGTGTGTGACTGAGTGTGACTGTGCATGTGTTTGTGTGTGATTGTTTGTGTGACTGTGTGTGACTGTCTGTGTGACTGAGTGTGATTGTGTGTGTGACTGTGTGTGTGACTGAGTGTGACTTGTGTGTGTGTGACTGAGTGCGACTGTATGTGTTTGTGACTGTGTGTGTGACTGAGTGTGACTGTGAGTGTGACTGTGTGTGTGACTGAGTGTGTGACTTGTGTGTGTGTGACTGAGTGTGACTGTGTGTGTGACTGTGTGTTTGACTGAGTGTGACTGTGTGTGTGACTGTGTGTGTGACTGAGTGTGACTGTGTGCGTGACTCTGTGTGTGACTGTGTTTGTGACTGTGTGTGACTTATGTGACTGTATGTGTGACTGTGTGTGTGACTTGTGAGTGTGTGAATGAGTGTGACTGTGTGTGACTGTGTGTGTGACTGAGTGTGACAGTGTGTGTGACTGTGTGTGTGACTGTGTGTGTGACTGTGTGTGTGACTGAGTGTGACTGTGTATGTGACTGAGTGTGTGACTTGTGTTTGTGTGTGACTGAGAGTGACTGTGTGTATGAGACTGAGTGTGACTGAGTGTGACTGTGTGTGTGACTGTGTGTGTGACTTGTGTGTGTGTGACTGAGTGTAACTTTGTGTGTGACTGTGTGTGTGACTGAGTGTGACGGTGTGAGTGACTGTGTGTGTGACTGTGTATGTGACTGTGTATGTGACTGTGTGTGACTGTGACTGTGTTTGTGACTGTGTGTGTGACTGTGTATGATGACTGTGTGTGACTGTGTGTGTGACTGAGTGTGACTGTGTGTGACTGTGTGTGTGACTGAGTGTGACTGTGTGTGTGACTGTGTGACTGAGTGTGACTGTGTGTGTGACTGTGTATGTGACTGAGTGTGACTGTATGTGTGACCGTGTGTGACTGAGTGTGACTGTGAGTGTGACTGTGTGTGTGACTGTGTGTGACTGTGTGTGTGACTGTGTATGTGACTGTGTGTGACTGTGTGTGTGACTGAGTGTGACGGTGTGTGTGACTGTGTGTGTGACTGAGTGTGAATTGTGTGTGGGTGACTGAGTGTGACTGTGTGTGTGTGACTGTGTGTGTGACTGAGTGTGACTGTGAGTGTGACTGTGTGTGTGACTGAGTGTGACTGTGTGTGTGATTGAGTGTGTGACTGTGTATGTGACTGTGTGTGTGACTGTGTATGTGTCTGTGTGTGTGACTGTATGTGTGACTTGTGTTTGTATGACTGTGTGTGACTGTGTGTGTGGCTGTGTGTGACTGTGTGTGTGACTGTGTGTGACTGTGTGTGCGACTGTGTATGTGACTGTGTGTGACTGTGTGTGTGACTGTGTGTGACTGTGTGAGTGACTTGTGTGTGTGTGACTGAGTGTGACTGTGTGTATGTCTGTGTGTGTGACTGAGAGTGACTGTGTGTGACTGAGTGTGTGACTGTGTGACTGAGTGTGACTGTGTTTGTGACTGAGTGTGACTGTGTGTGTGACCGTGTGTGTGACTGAGTGTGACTGTGTGTGTCACTGAGTGTGTGACTTGCGTGTGTGTGACTGAGTGTGACTGTGTCTGTGACCGTGTGTGTGACTGAGTGTGACTGTGAGTGTGACTGAGTGTGTGACTTGTGTGTGTGTGACTGTGAGTGTGACCGAGTGTGGGACTTGTGTGTGTGTGACTGAGTGTGACTGTGTGTGTGACTGAGTGTGACTGCGTGTGTGACTGTGTGTGCGACTGTGTATGTGACTGTGTGTGACTGTGTGTGTGACTGTGTGCGACTGTGTGTGTGACTTGTGTGTGTGTGACTGAGTGTGACTGTGTGTATGTCTGCATGTGTGACTGAGTGTGACTGTGTGTGTGTTTGTGTGTGACTGTGTGTGTGACTGTGTGTGTGACTGTGTATGTGACTGTGTGTGTGACTGAGTGTGATGGTGTGTGTGACTGTGTGTGTGACTGTGTGTGACTTGTGTGTGTGGGACTGAGTGTGACTGTGTGTGTGTGTGTGTGTGTGTGACTGTGTGTGTGACTGAGTGTGACTGTGAGTGTGACTGAGTGTGTGACTTGTGTGTGTGTGACTGAGTGTGACTGTGTGTGTGACTGTGTGTTTGACTGATTGTGACTGTGTGTGACTGAGTGTGACTGTGTGTGTGACTGAGTGTGTGACTGTGTATGTGACTGTGTATGTGACTGTGTATGTGACTGTGTGTGACTGTGTGTGTGACTGTGTGTGTGACTTGTGTGTGTGACTGAGTGTGACTGGGTGTGTGACTGTGTGTGTGCCTGATTGTGACTGTGTTTGTGTGACTGTGTGTGTGACTGAGTGTGACTGTGTGTGACTGTGTGTGTGACTGTGTTTGTGACTGAGTGTGACTGAGTGTGTGACTTGTGTGTGTGTGACTGAGTGTGAATGTGTGTGTGACTGTGTGTGTGACTGAGTGTGACTGTGTGTGTGTCTGTGTATGTGACTGTGTGTGACTGTGTGTGTGACTGTGTGTGTGACTTGTGTGTATGTGACTGAGTGTGACTGTGTGTGTGACTGTGTGTGTGACAGTGTGTGACTGTATGTTTAACTGAGTGTGACTGTGTGTGTGACAGTGATTGTGTAACTGTGTATGTGACTGTGTGTGACTGTGTGTGTGACTGTGTGACTGAGTGTGACTGTGTGTGTGACTGTGTATGTGACTGAGTGTGACTGTGTGTGTGACTGTGTTTGTGACTGTGTGACTGAGTGTGACTGTGTGTGTGACTGTGTGTGTGACTTGTGTGTGTTTGACTGAGTGTGACTGTGTGTGTGACTGTGTGTGTGACTGAGTGTGACTGTGTGTGTGACTGTGTATGTGACAGTGTGTGACCGTGTGTGTGACTGTGTGTGACTGTGTGTGTGACTTGTGTGTGTGTGACTGAGTGTGACTGTGTGTGTGACTGTGTGTATGACTGTGTGTGACTGTGTGTTTAACTGAGTGTGACTGTGTGTGTGACTGTGTGTGTGACTGTGTATGTGACTGAGTGTGACTGTGTGTGTGACAGAGTGTGCGACTGAGTGTGACTGTGTGTGTGACTGTGTGTGTGACTGTGTATGTGACAGAGTGTGACTGTGTGTGTGACTGTGTGTGTGACTGTGTGACTGAGTGTGACTGTGTGTGTGACTTGTGTGTGTTTGACTGAGTGTGACTGTGTGTGTGACCGTGTCTGTGACTGAGTGTGACTGTGAGTGTGACTGAGTGTGTGACTTGTGTGTGTGTGACTGAGTGTGACTGTCTGTGTGACTGTGTGTGTGACTGAGTGTTACTGTGTGTGTGACTGTGTGACTGAATGTGACTGTGTGTGTGACTGTGTGCGTAACTGTGTGTGTGACTGAGTGTGACTGTGTGTGACTGAGTGTGACTGAGTGTGACTGTGTGTATAATTGTGTGTGTGACTGTGTGTGACTGAGTGTATGACTGTGTGTGACTGTGTGTTTGACTGTGTGACTGAGTTTGACTCTGTGTGTGACTGTGTTTTTGACTGAGTGTGACTGAGTGTGTGACTTGTGTGTGTGTGACTGAGTGTGACTGTGTGTGTGACCGTGTTTGTGAATGAGTGTGACTGTGTGTGTGACTGTGTGTGTGACTGTGTATGTGACTGTGTGTGACTGTTTGTGTGACTGTGTGTGACTGTGTGTGTGACTTGTGTGTGTGTGACTGAGTGTGACTGTGTGTGTGTCTGTGTTTGTGACTGTGTGTGACTGTGTGTTTAACTGAGTGTGACTGTGTGTGTGACTGTGTGTGTGACAGTGTGTGTGACTGAGTGTGACAGTGTGTGTGACTGAGTGTGACTGTGTGTGTGACTGTGTATGTGACTGAGTGTGAATGTGTGTGTGACTGTGTGACTGAGTGTGACTGTGTGTGTGACTGTGTGTGACTGAGTGTGACTGTGTGTGTGACCGTGTGTGTGACTGAGTGTGACTGTGAGTGTGACTGAGTGTGTGACTTGTGTGTGTGTGACTGAGTGTGACTGTCTGTGTTACTGTGTGTGTGACTGAGTGTGACTGTGTGTGTGACTGTGTGTTTGACTGTGTGACTGAGTGTGACTGTGTTTGTGACTGAGTGTGTGACTGTGTATGTGACTGTGTGTGTGACTGTGTATGTGACTGTGTGTGTGAATGTGTGTGTGACTTGTGTGTGTGACTGAGTGTGACTGTGTGTGTGACTGTGTGTGTGACTGTGTTTGTGACTGAGTGTGACTGAGTGTGTGACTTGTGTGTGTGTGACTGAGTGTGACTGTGTATGTGACTGAGTGTGACTGTGTGTGTGACTGTGTGTGTGACTGTGTATGTGACTGTGTGTGACTGTGTGTGTGACTATGTGTGTGACTTGTGTGTGTGTGACTGTGTGTGACTGTGTGTTTGTCTTGTGTGTGACTGTGTGTGACTGTGTGTTTAACTGAGTGTGACTGTGTGTGTGACTGTGTATGTGACTGTGTGTGACTGTGTTTGACAGTGTGTGTGACAGTGTGTGCGACTGAGTGTGACTGCCTGTTTGACTGAGTGTGTGACTGTGTATGTGACTGTGTGTGACTGTGTGTTTGACTGTGTGGACTGTGTGTGTGAATTGTGTGTGTGTGACTGTGTGTATGTCTGTGTGTGTGACGGAGTGTGACTCTGTGTGTGTTTGTGTGTGACTGTGTGTGTGACTGTGTGTGTGACTGTGTATGTGACTGTGTGTGTGACTGTGTATGTGACTGTGTGTAACTGTGTGTGTGACTGAGTGTGATGGTGTGTGTGAAAGTGTGTGTGACTGAGTGTGACTTGTGTGTGTGTGACTGAGTCTGACTGTGTGTGTGTGTGTGACTGTGTGTGTGACTGAGTGTGACTGTGAGTGTGACTGTGTGTGTGTCTGAGTGTGTGACTTGTGTGTGTGTGACTGAGTGTGACTGTGTGTGTAACTGTGTGTTTGACTGTTTGTGACTGTGTGTGACTGAGTGTGACTGTGTGTGTGACTGAGTGTGTGACTGTGTATGTGACTGTGTGTGTGACTGTGTATGTGACTGTGTGTGACTGTGTGTGACTTGTGTGTGTGACTGTGTGTGACTGTGTGTGTGACTTGTGTCTGTGTGACTGAGTGTGACTGTGTGTGTGACTGTGTGTGTGACTGTGTGTGACTGTGTGTTTAACTGAGTGTGACTGTGTGTGTGACTGTGTGTGTGACTGTGTATGTGACTGTGTGTGACTGTGTGTGTGACTGTGTGCGACTGAGTGTGACTGTGTGTGTGACTGTGTGTGTGACTGTGTATGTGACTGAGTGTGACTGTGTGTGTGACTGTGTGTGTGACTGTGTGACTGAGTGTGACTGTGTGTGTGACTGTGTGTGTGACTGTGTGTGTGACTTGGGTGTGTTTGACTGAGTGTGACTGTGTGTGTGACTGTGTGTGTGACTGAGTGTGACTGTGTGTGTGACTGTGTATGTGACTGTGTGTGACTGTGTGTGTGACTGTGTGTGACTGTGTGTGTGACATGTGTGTGTGTGACTGAGTGTGACTGTGTGTGTGACTGTGTGTGTGACTGTGTGTGACTGTGTGTTTAACTGAGTGTGACTGTGTGTGTGACTGTGTGTGTGACTGTGCATGTGACTGTGTGTGACTGTGTGTGTGACAGTGTGTGCGACTGAGTGTGACTGTGTGTGTGACTGTGTGTGTGACTGTGTATGTGACTGAGTGTGACTGTGTGTGTGACAGTGTGTGTGACTGTGTGACTGAGTGTGACTGTGTGTGTGACTGTGTGTGTGACTTGAGTGTGTTTGATTGAGTGTGACTGTGTGTGTGACCATGTCTGTGACTGAGTGTGACTGTGAGTGTGACTGAGTGTGTGACTTGTGTGTGTGTGGCTGAGTGTGACTGTCTGTGTGACTGTGTGTGTGACTGAGTGTGACTGTGTGTGTGACTGTGTGACTGAATGTGACTGTGTGTGTGACTGTGTGCGTGACTGTGTGTGTGACTGAGTGTGACTGTGTGTGACTGTGTGTGACTGAGTGTGACTGTGTGTATAATTGTGTGTGTGACTGTGTGTGACTGTGTGTGTGACTGTGTGTGTGACTGTGTGACTGAGTTTGACTGTGTGTGTGACTGTGTTTGTGACTGAGTGTGAATGAGTGTGTGACTTGTGTGTGTGACTGTGTATGTGACTGTGTGTGTGACTGAGTGTGATGGTGTGTGTGACTGTGTGTGTGACTGTGTGTGACTTGTGTGTGTGGGACTGAGTGTGACTGTGTGTGTGTGTGTGTGTGTGTGACTGTGTGTGTGACTGAGTGTGACTGTGAGTGTGACTGAGTGTGTGACTTGTGTGTGTGTGACTGAGTGTGACTGTGTGTGTGACTGTGTGTTTGACTGATTGTGACTGTGTGTGACTGAGTGTGACTGTGTGTGTGACTGAGTGTGTGACTGTGTATGTGACTGTGTATGTGACTGTGTATGTGACTGTGTGTGACTGTGTGTGTGACTGTGTGTGTGACTTGTGTGTGTGACTGAGTGTGACTGGGTGTGTGACTGTGTGTGTGCCTGATTGTGACTGTGTTTGTGTGACTGTGTGTGTGACTGAGTGTGACTGTGTGTGACTGTGTGTGTGACTGTGTTTGTGACTGAGTGTGACTGAGTGTGTGACTTGTGTGTGTGTGACTGAGTGTGAATGTGTGTGTGACTGTGTGTGTGACTGAGTGTGACTGTGTGTGTGTCTGTGTATGTGACTGTGTGTGACTGTGTGTGTGACTGTGTGTGTGACTTGTGTGTATGTGACTGAGTGTGACTGTGTGTGTGACTGTGTGTGTGACAGTGTGTGACTGTATGTTTAACTGAGTGTGACTGTGTGTGTGACAGTGATTGTGTAACTGTGTATGTGACTGTGTGTGACTGTGTGTGTGACTGTGTGACTGAGTGTGACTGTGTGTGTGACTGTGTATGTGACTGAGTGTGACTGTGTGTGTGACTGTGTTTGTGACTGTGTGACTGAGTGTGACTGTGTGTGTGACTGTGTGTGTGACTTGTGTGTGTTTGACTGAGTGTGACTGTGTGTGTGACTGTGTGTGTGACTGAGTGTGACTGTGTGTGTGACTGTGTATGTGACAGTGTGTGACCGTGTGTGTGACTGTGTGTGACTGTGTGTGTGACTTGTGTGTGTGTGACTGAGTGTGACTGTGTGTGTGACTGTGTGTATGACTGTGTGTGACTGTGTGTTTAACTGAGTGTGACTGTGTGTGTGACTGTGTGTGTGACTGTGTATGTGACTGAGTGTGACTGTGTGTGTGACAGAGTGTGCGACTGAGTGTGACTGTGTGTGTGACTGTGTGTGTGACTGTGTATGTGACAGAGTGTGACTGTGTGTGTGACTGTGTGTGTGACTGTGTGACTGAGTGTGACTGTGTGTGTGACTTGTGTGTGTTTGACTGAGTGTGACTGTGTGTGTGACCGTGTCTGTGACTGAGTGTGACTGTGAGTGTGACTGAGTGTGTGACTTGTGTGTGTGTGACTGAGTGTGACTGTCTGTGTGACTGTGTGTGTGACTGAGTGTTACTGTGTGTGTGACTGTGTGACTGAATGTGACTGTGTGTGTGACTGTGTGCGTAACTGTGTGTGTGACTGAGTGTGACTGTGTGTGACTGAGTGTGACTGAGTGTGACTGTGTGTATAATTGTGTGTGTGACTGTGTGTGACTGAGTGTATGACTGTGTGTGACTGTGTGTTTGACTGTGTGACTGAGTTTGACTCTGTGTGTGACTGTGTTTTTGACTGAGTGTGACTGAGTGTGTGACTTGTGTGTGTGTGACTGAGTGTGACTGTGTGTGTGACCGTGTTTGTGAATGAGTGTGACTGTGTGTGTGACTGTGTGTGTGACTGTGTATGTGACTGTGTGTGACTGTTTGTGTGACTGTGTGTGACTGTGTGTGTGACTTGTGTGTGTGTGACTGAGTGTGACTGTGTGTGTGTCTGTGTTTGTGACTGTGTGTGACTGTGTGTTTAACTGAGTGTGACTGTGTGTGTGACTGTGTGTGTGACAGTGTGTGTGACTGAGTGTGACAGTGTGTGTGACTGAGTGTGACTGTGTGTGTGACTGTGTATGTGACTGAGTGTGACTGTGTGTGTGACTGTGTGACTGAGTGTGACTGTGTGTGTGACTGTGTGTGACTGAGTGTGACTGTGTGTGTGACCGTGTGTGTGACTGAGTGTGACTGTGAGTGTGACTGAGTGTGTGACTTGTGTGTGTGTGACTGAGTGTGACTGTCTGTGTTACTGTGTGTGTGACTGAGTGTGACTGTGTGTGTGACTGTGTGTTTGACTGTGTGACTGAGTGTGACTGTGTTTGTGACTGAGTGTGTGACTGTGTATGTGACTGTGTGTGTGACTGTGTATGTGACTGTGTGTGTGAATGTGTGTGTGACTTGTGTGTGTGACTGAGTGTGACTGTGTGTGTGACTGTGTGTGTGACTGATTGTGACTGTGTGTGTGACTGTGTGTGTGACAGTGTGACTGTGTGTGACTGTGTGTGTGACTGTGTTTGTGACTGAGTGTGTGACTTGTGTGTGTGTGACTGAGTGTGACTGTGTATGTGACTGAGTGTGACTGTGTGTGTGACTGTGTGTGTGACTGTGTATGTGACTGTGTGTGACTGTGTGTGTGACTATGTGTGTGACTTGTGTGTGTGTGACTGTGTGTGACTGTGTGTTTGTCTTGTGTGTGACTGTGTGTGACTGTGTGTTTAACTGAGTGTGACTGTGTGTGTGACTGTGTATGTGACTGTGTGTGACTGTGTTTGACAGTGTGTGTGACAGTGTGTGCGACTGAGTGTGACTGCCTGTTTGACTGAGTGTGTGACTGTGTATGTGACTGTGTGTGACTGTGTGTTTGACTGTGTGGACTGTGTGTGTGAATTGTGTGTGTGTGACTGTGTGTATGTCTGTGTGTGTGACGGAGTGTGACTCTGTGTGTGTTTGTGTGTGACTGTGTGTGTGACTGTGTGTGTGACTGTGTATGTGACTGTGTGTGTGACTGTGTATGTGACTGTGTGTAACTGTGTGTGTGACTGAGTGTGATGGTGTGTGTGAAAGTGTGTGTGACTGAGTGTGACTTGTGTGTGTGTGACTGAGTCTGACTGTGTGTGTGTGTGTGACTGTGTGTGTGACTGAGTGTGACTGTGAGTGTGACTGTGTGTGTGTCTGAGTGTGTGACTTGTGTGTGTGTGACTGAGTGTGACTGTGTGTGTAACTGTGTGTTTGACTGTTTGTGACTGTGTGTGACTGAGTGTGACTGTGTGTGTGACTGAGTGTGTGACTGTGTATGTGACTGTGTGTGTGACTGTGTATGTGACTGTGTGTGACTGTGTGTGACTTGTGTGTGTGACTGAGTGTGACTGTGTGTGTGACTGTGTGTGACTGTGTGTGTGACTTGTGTCTGTGTGACTGAGTGTGACTGTGTGTGTGACTGTGTGTGTGACTGTGTGTGACTGTGTGTTTAACTGAGTGTGACTGTGTGTGTGACTGTGTGTGTGACTGTGTATGTGACTGTGTGTGACTGTGTGTGTGACTGTGTGCGACTGAGTGTGACTGTGTGTGTGACTGTGTGTGTGACTGTGTATGTGACTGAGTGTGACTGTGTGTGTGACTGTGTGTGTGACTGTGTGACTGAGTGTGACTGTGTGTGTGACTGTGTGTGTGACTTGGGTGTGTTTGACTGAGTGTGACTGTGTGTGTGACTGTGTGTGTGACTGAGTGTGACTGTGTGTGTGACTGTGTATGTGACTGTGTGTGACTGTGTGTGTGACTGTGTGTGACTGTGTGTGTGACATGTGTGTGTGTGACTGAGTGTGACTGTGTGTGTGACTGTGTGTGTGACTGTGTGTGACTGTGTGTTTAACTGAGTGTGACTGTGTGTGTGACTGTGTGTGTGACTGTGCATGTGACTGTGTGTGACTGTGTGTGTGACAGTGTGTGCGACTGAGTGTGACTGTGTGTGTGACTGTGTGTGTGACTGTGTATGTGACTGAGTGTGACTGTGTGTGTGACAGTGTGTGTGACTGTGTGACTGAGTGTGACTGTGTGTGTGACTGTGTGTGTGACTTGAGTGTGTTTGATTGAGTGTGACTGTGTGTGTGACCATGTCTGTGACTGAGTGTGACTGTGAGTGTGACTGAGTGTGTGACTTGTGTGTGTGTGGCTGAGTGTGACTGTCTGTGTGACTGTGTGTGTGACTGAGTGTGACTGTGTGTGTGACTGTGTGACTGAATGTGACTGTGTGTGTGACTGTGTGCGTGACTGTGTGTGTGACTGAGTGTGACTGTGTGTGACTGTGTGTGACTGAGTGTGACCGTGTGTATAATTGTGTGTGTGACTGTGTGTGACTGTGTGTGTGACTGTGTGTGACTGTGTGTGTGACTGTGTGACTGAGTTTGACTGTGTGTGTGACTGTGTTTGTGACTGAGTGTGAATGAGTGTGTGACTTGTGTGTGTGTGACTGAGTGTGACTGTGTGTGTGACCGTGTTTGTGACTGTGTATGTGACTGTGTGTGACTGTTTGAGTGACTGTGTGTCACTGTGTGTGTGACTTGTGTGTGTGTGACTCAGTGTGACTGTGTGTGTGTCTGTGTTTGTGACTGTGTGTGACTGTGTGTTTAACTGAGTGTGACTGTGTGTGTGACTGTGTGTGTGACAGTGTGTGTGACTGAGTGTGACTGTGGGTGTGACTGTGTGTGTGACTGTGCATGTGACTGAGTGTGACTGTGTGTGTGACTGTGTGACTGAGTGTGACTGTGTGTGTGACTGTGTGTGACTGAGTGTGACTGTGTGCGTTACCGTGTGTGTGACTGAGTGTGACTGTGAGTGTGACTGAGTGTGTGACTTGTGTGTTTGTGACTGAGTGTGACTGTCTGTGTGACTGTGTGTGTGACTTGAGTGTGACTGTGTGTGTGACTGTGTGTTTGATTGAGTGTGACTGAGTGTGACTGAGTGTGACTGTGTGTGTGACAGAGTGTGTGACTGTGTATGTGACTGTGTGTGACACTGTGTATGTGACTGTGTGTGTGACTTGTGTGTGTGACTGAGTGTGACTGTGTGTGTGACTGTGTGTGTGACTGATTGTGACTGTGTGTGTGACTGTGTGTGTGAAAGTGTGACTGTGTGTGACTGTGTGTGTGACTGTGTTTGTGACTGAGTGTGACTGAGTGTGTGACTTGTGTGGGTGTGACTGAGTGTGACTGTGTATGTGACTGTGTGTGTGACTGAGTGTGACTGTGTGTGTGACTGTGTGTGTGACTGTGTATGTGACTGTGTGTGACTGTATGTGTGAGACTGTGTGTGACTGTGTGTGTGACTTGTGTGTGTGTGACTGAGTGTGACTGTGTGTGTGTCTATGTGTGTGACTGTGTGTTTAACTGAGTGTGACTGTGTGTGTGACTGTGTGTGTGACTTGTGTGTATGTGACTGAGTGTGACTGTGTGTATGTCTGTGTGTGTGACTGAGTGTGACTGTGTGTGTGTTTGTGTGTGACTGTGTGTGTGACTGTGAGTGTGACTGTGTATGTGACTGTGTGTGTGACTGTGTATGTGAATGTGTGTCACTGTGTGTGTGACTGAGTGTGATGGTGTGTGTGACTGAGTGTGTGACTGAGTGTGACTTGTGTGTGTGTGACTGAGTGTGACTGTGTGTGTGTGTGTGACTGTGTGTGTGACTGAGTGTGACTGTGAGTGTGACTGTGTGTGTGTCTGAGTGTCTGACTTGTGTGTGTGTGACTGAGTGTGACTGTGTGTGTAACTGTGTGTTTGACTGAGTGTGACTGTGTGTGTGACTGAGTGTGTGACTGTGTATGTGACTGTGTGTGTGACTGTGTATGTGACTGTGTGTGACTGTGTGTGTGACTGTGTGTGTGACTGTGTGTGTGACTTGTGTGTGTGACTGAGTGTGACTGTGTGTGGGACTGTGTGTGTGACTGATTGTGACTGTGTGTGTGTGACTGTGTGTGTTCATGATTGTGACCTTGTGTGACTGTGTGTGTGACTGTGTTTGTGACTGAGTGTGTAACTTGTGTGTGTGTGACTGAGTGTGACTATGTGTGTGACTGTGTGTGTGACTGAGTGTGACTGTGTGTGTGACTGTGTGTGTGACTGTGTATGTGACTGTGTGTGACTGTGTGTGTGACTTGTGTGTGTGTGACTGAGTGTGACTGTGTGTGTGACTGTGTGTGTGACTGTGTGACTGAGTGTGACTGTGTGTGTGACTGTGTGTGTGACTTGTGTGTGTTTGACTGAGTGTGACTGTGTGTGTGACTGTGTGTGTGACTGAGTGTGACTTTGTGTGTGACTGTGTATGCAACAGTGTGTGACTGTGTGTGACTGTGTGTGTGACTTGTGTGTGTGTGACTGAGTGTGACTGTGTGTGTGACTGTGTGTGTGTGACTGTGTGTGACTGTGTGTTTAACTGAGTGTGACTGTGTGTGTGACTGTGTGTGTGACTGTGTATGTGACTGTGTGTGACTGTGTGTGTGACTGTGTGTGGGACTGAGTGTGACGGTGTGTGTGACTGGGTGTGTGACTGTGTATGTGACTGAGTGTGACTGTATGTGTGACTGTGCGTGAGACTGTGTGACTGCGTGTGACTGTGTGTGTGACTGTGTGTGTGACTTGTATGTGTTTGACTGAGTGTGACTGTGTGTGTGACCGTGTCTGTGACTGAGTGTGACTGTGAGTGTGACTGAGTGTGTGACTTGTGTGTGTGTGACTGAGTGTGACTGTCTGTGTGACTGTGTGTGTGACTGAGTGTGACTGTGTGTGTGACTGTGTGACTGAATGTGTCTGTGTGTGTGACTGTGTGCGTTACTGTGTGTGTGACTGAGTGTGACTGAGTGTGACTGTGTGTGACTGTGTGTGACTGAGTGTGACCGTGTGTATAATTGTGTGTGTGACTGTGTGTGACTGAGTGTGTGACTGTGTGTGACTGTGTGTGTGACTGTGTGACTGAGTTTGACTGTGTGTGTGACTGTGTTTATGACTGAGTGTGACTGAGTGTGTGACTTGTGTGTGTGTGACCGTGTTTGTGACTGAGTGTGACTGTGTGTGTGACTGTGTGTCTTACTGTGTATGTGACTGTGTGTGACTGTTTGTGTGACTGTGTGTGTGTCTGGTGTGTGTGTGACTGAGTGTGACTGTGTGTGTGTCTGTGTTTGTGACTGTGTGTGACTGTGTGTTTAACTGAGTGTGACTGTGTGTGTGACTGAGTGTGACTGTGTGTGTGACTGTGTATGTGACAGTGTGTGACTGTGTGTGACTGTGTGTGACTGTGTGTGTGACTTGTGTGTGTGTGACTGAGTGTGACTGTGTGTGTGACTGTGTGTGTGACTGTGTGTGACTGTGTGTTTAACTGAGTGTGACTGTGTGTGTGACTGTGTGTGTGACTGTGTATGTGACTGTGTGTGTGACTGTGTGTGCGACTGAGTGTGACTGTGTGTGTGACTGTGTGTGTGACTGTGTATGTGACTGAGTGTGAATGTGTGTGTGACTGTGTGTGTGACTGTGTGACTGAGTGTGACTGTGTGTGTGACTGTGTGTGTGACTTGTGTGTGTTTGATTGAGTGTGACTGTGTGTGTGACCGTGTCTGTGACTGAGTGTGACTGTGAGTGTGACTGAGTGTGTGACTTGTGTGTGTGTGACTGAGTGTGACTGTCTGTGTGACTGTGTGTGTGACTGAGTGTGACTGTGTGTGTGACTGTGTGACTGAATGTGACTGTGTGTGTGACTGTGTGCGTGACTGTGTGTGTGACTGAGTGTGACTGTGTGTGACTGAGTGTGACCGTGTGTATAATTGTGTGTGTGACTGTGTGTGACTGTGTGTGTGACTGTGTGTGACTGTGTTTGTGACTGAGTGTGACTGAGTGTGTGACTTGTGTGTGTGTGACTGAGTGTGACTGTGTGTGTGAATGTGTGTGTGACTGAGTGTGACTGTGTGTGTGACTGTGTATGTGACTGTGTGTGACTGTGTGTGTGACTGTGTGTGTGACTTGTGTGTGTGTGACTGAGTGTGACTGTGTGTGTGACTGTGTGTGTGACAGTGTGTGACTGTGTGTTTAACTGAGTGTGACTGTGTGTGTGACTGTGTGTGTGTAACTGTGTATGTGACTGTGTGTGACTGTGTGTGTGACTGTGTGACTGAGTGTGACTGTGTGTGTGACTGTGTGTGTGACTGTGTTACTGAGTGTGACTGTGTGTGTGACTTGTGTGTGTTTGACTGAGTGTGACTGTGTGTGTGACTGTGTGTGTGACTGAGTGTGACTGTGTGTGTGACTGTGTATGTGACAGTGTGTGACTGTGCGTGTGACTGTGTGTGACTGTGTGTGTGACTTGTGTGTGTGTGACTGAGTGTGACTGTGTGTGTGACTGTGTGTGTGACAGTGTGTGACTGTGTGTTTAACTGAGTGTGACTGTGTGTGTGACTGTGTGTGTGTAACTGTGTATGTGACTGTGTGTGACTGTGTGTGTGACTGTGTGACTGAGTGTGACTGTGTGTGTGACTGTGTGTGTGACTGTGTATGTGACTGAGTGTGACTGTGTGTGTGACTGTGTGTGTGACTGTGTTACTGAGTGTGACTGTGTGTGTGACTTGTGTGTGTTTGACTGAGTGTGACTGTGTGTGTGACTGTGTGTGTGACTGAGTGTCACTGTGTGTGTGACTGTGTATGTGACAGTGTGTGACTGTGCGTGTGACTGTGTGTGACTGTGTGTGTGACTTGTGTGTGTGTGACTGAGTGTGACTGTGTGTGTGACTGTGTGTATGACTGTGTGTGACTGTGTGTTTAACTGAGTGTGACTGTGTGTGTGACTGTGTGTGTGACTGTGTATGTGACTGAGTGTGACTGTGTGTGTGACAGTGTGTGCGACTGAGTGTGACTGTGTGTGTGACTGTGTGTGTGACTGTGTGTGTGAGTGTGTATGTGACAGAGTGTGACTGTGTGTGTGACTGTGTGTGTGACTGTGTGACTGAGTGTGACTGTGTGTGTGACTTGTGTGTGTTTGACAGAGTGTGACTGTGTGTGTGACCGTGTCTGTGACTGATTGTGACTGTGAGTGTGACTGAGTGTGTGACTTGTGTGTGTGTGACTGAGTGTGACTGTCTGTGTGACTGTGTGTGTGACTGAGTGTGACTGTGTGTGTGACTGTGTGACTGAATGTGACTGTGTGTGTGACTGTGTGCGTAACTGTGTGTGTGACTGAGTGTGACTGTGTGTGACTGTGTGTGTGTCTGTGTTTGTGACTGTGTGTGACTGTGTGTTTAACTGAGTGTGACTGTGTGTGTGACTGTGTGTATGACAGTGTGTGTGACTGAGTGTGACAGTGTGTGTGACTGAGTGTGACTGTGTGTGTGACTGAGTATGTGACTGAGTGTGACTGTGTGTGTGACTGTGTGACTGAGTGTGACTGTGTGTGTGACTGTGTGTGACTGAGTGTGACTGTGTGTGTGACTGTGTGTGTGACAGTGTGTGTGACTGAGTGTGACTGTGTGTGTGACTGTGTGTGACTGAGTGTGACTATGTGTGTGACTGTGTGTGTGACAGTGTGTGTGACTGAGTGTGACTGTGTGTGTGACTGTGTATGTGACTGAGTGTGACTGTGTGTGTGACTGTGTGACTGAGTGTGACTGTGTGTGTGACTGTGTGTGACTGAGTGTGACTGTGTGTGTGACCGTGTGTGTGACTGAGTGTGACTGTGAGTGTGACTGAGTGTGTGACTTGTGTGTGTGTGACTGAGTGTGACTGTCTGTGTTACTGTGTGTGTGACTGATTGTGACTGTGTGTGTGACTGTGTGTTTGACTGAGTGTGACTGAGTGTGACTGAGTGTGACTGTGTTTGTGACTGAGTGTGTGACTGTGTATGTGACTGTGTGTGTGACTGTGTATGTGACTGTGTGTGACTGTGTGTGTGAATGTGTGTGTGACTTGTGTGTGTGACTGAGTGTGACTGTGTGTGTGACTGTGTGTGTGACTGATTGTGACAGTGTGTGTGACTGTGTGTGTGACAGTGTGACTGTGTGTGACTGTGTGTGTGACTGTGTTTGTGACTGAGTGTGACTGAGTGTGTGACTTGTGTGTGTGTGTGACTGAGTGTGACTGTATATGTGACTGTGTGTGTGACTGAGTGGGACTTTGTGTGTGACTGTGTGTGTGACTGTGTATGTGACTGTGTGTGACTGTGTGTGTGACTTGTGTGTGTGTGACTGAGTGTGACTGTGTGTTTGTCTGTGTGTGTGACTGTGTGTGACTGTGTGTTTAACTGAGTGTGACTGTGTGTGTGACTGTGTATGTGACTGTGTGTGACTGTGTTTGACAGTGTGTGTGACAGTGTGTGCGACTGAGTCTGACTGACTGTTTGACTGAGTGTGTGACTGTGTATGTGACTGTGTGTGACTGTGTGTTTGACTGTGTGTGACTGTGTGTGTGACTTGTGTGTGTGTGACTGAGTGTGACTGTGTGTATGTCTGTGTGTGTGACGGAGTGTGACTCTGTGTGTGTTTGTGTGTGACTGTGTATGTGACTGTGTGTGTGACTGTGTATGTGACTGTGTGTAACTGTGTGTGTGACTGAGTGTGATGGTGAGTGTGAAAGTATGTGTGACTTGTGTGTGTGTGACTGAGTGTGACTGTGTGTGTGTGTGTGTGTGACTGTGTGTGTGACTGTGTGTGACTGTGTGTGTGACTGTGTGTGACTGTGTGTGTGACTTGTGTGTGTGTGACTGAGTGTGACTGTGTGTGTGACTGTGTATGTGACTGTGTGTGACTGTGTGTGTGACTGTGTGTGACTGTGTGTGTGACTTGTGTGTGTGTGACTGAGTGTGACAGTGTGTGTGACTTGTGTGTATGACTGTGTGTGACTGTGTGTTTAACTGAGTGTGACTGTGTGTGTGACTGTGTGTGTGACTGTGTATGTGACTGTGTGTGACTGTGTGTGTGTGACAGTGTATGTGACTGAGTGTGACTGTGTTTGTGACTGTGTGTGTGACTGTGTGTGTGACTGTGCGTGTGACTGATTTGACTGTGTGTGTGACTGTGAGTGTGACTGTGTGTGTGACTGTGTGTGTGACTTGTGTGTGTGTGACTGAGTGTGACTGTGTGTGTGACTGTGTGTTTGACTGGGTGTGACTGTGTTTGACTGAGTGTGACTGTGTGTGTGACTGAGTGTGCGACTGTGTATGTGACTGTGTGTGTGACTGTGTGTGTGACTGATTGTGACTGTGTGTGTGTGACTGTGTGTGTGACTGAGTGTGACTGTGTGTGTGTGACTGAGTGTTACTGTGTGTGTGACTGTGTGTGACTCTGTATGTGACTGTGTGTGACTGTGTGTGTGACTGTGTGTGTGACTGTGTGTTTAACTGAGTGTGACTGTGTGTGTGACTGTGTGTGTGACTGTGTATGTGACTGTGTGTGACTGTGTGACTGATTGTGACTGTGTGTGTGACTGTGTGTGTGACTTGTGTGTGTGACCGTGTCTGTGACTGAGTGTGACTGTGAGTGTGACTGAGTGTGTGACTGAGTGTGTGTGTGACTGAGCGTGACTGTCTGTGTGACTGTGTGTGTGACTGAGTGTGACTGTGTGTTTGACTGTGTGTGTGACTGTGTGTGACTGAGTGTGTGACTTGTGTGTGTGTGACTGAGTGTGACTGTGTGTGTGACTGTGTTTGTGACTGAGTGTGACTGTGTGTGTGACTGTGTATGTGACTGTGTGTGACTGTGTGTGTGACTGTGTGTGAGTGTGTGTGACTTGTGTGTATGTGACTGAGTGTGACTGTGTGTTTGTCTGTGTTTGTGACTGTGTGTGACTGTGTGTTTAACTGAGTGTGACTGTGTGTGTGACTGTGTGTGTGACTGAGTGTGACTGTGAGTGTGACTGTGTGTGTGTCTGAGTGTCTGACTTGTGTGTGTGTGACTGACTGTGACTGTGTGTAACTGTGTGTTTGACTGTGTGTGACTGTGAGTGACTAAGTGTGACTGTGTGTGTGACTGAGTGTGTGACTGTGTATGTGACTGTGTGTGTAACTGTGTATGTGACTGTGTGTGACTGTGTGTGACTTGTGTGTGTGACTGAGTGTGACTGTGTGTGTGACTGTGTGTGACTGTGTGTGTGACTTGTGTCTGTGTGACTGAGTGTGACTGTGTGTGTGACTGTGTGTGTGACTGTGTGTGACTGTGTGTTTAACTGAGTGTGACTGTGTGTGTGACTGTGTGTGTGACTGTGTATGTGACTGTGTGTGACTGTGTGTGTGACTGTGTGCGACTGAGTGTGACTGTGTGTGACTGTGTGTGTGAAAGTGTATGTGACTGAGTGTGACTGTGTGTGTGACTGTGTGTGTGACTGTGTGACTGAGTGTGACTGTGTGTGTGACTGTGTGTGTGACTTGGGTGTGTTTGACTGAGTGTGACTGTGTGTGTGACTGTGTGTGTGACTGAGTGTGACTGTGTGTGTGACTGTGTATGTGACTGTGTGTGACTGTGTGTGTGACTGTGTGTGACTGTGAGTGACTAAGTGTGACTGTGTGTGTGACTGAGTGTGTGACTGTGTATGTGACTGTGTGTGTGACTGTGTATGTGACTGTGTGTGACTGTGTGTGACTTGTGTGTGTGACTGAGTGTGACTGTGTGTGTGACTGTGTGTGACTGTGAGTGTGACTTGTGTCTGTGTGACTGAGTGTGACTGTGTGTGTGACTGTGTGTGTGACTGTGTGTGACAGTGTGTTTAACTGAGTGTGACTGTGTGTGTGACTGTGTGTGTGACTGTGTATGTGACTGTGTGTGACTGTGTGTGTGACTGTGTGCGACTGAGTGTGACTGTGTGTGTGACTGTGTGTGTGACTGTGTATGTGACTGAGTGTGACTGTGTGTGTGACTGTGTGTGTGACTGTGTGACTGAGTGTGACTGTGTGTGTGACTGTGTGTGTGACTTGGGTGTGTTTGACTGAGTGTGACTGTGTGTGTGACTGTGTATGTGACTGTGTGTGACTGTGTGTGTGACTGTGTGTGACTGTGTGTGTGACTTGTGTGTGTGTGACTGAGTGTGACTGTGTGTGTGACTGTGTATGTGACTGTGTGTGACTGTGTGTGTGACTGTGTGTGACTGTGTGTGTGACTTGTGTGTGTGTGACTGAGTGTGACAGTGTGTGTGACTTGTGTGTATGACTGTGTGTGACTGTGTGTTTAACTGAGTGTGACTGTGTGTGACTGTGTGTGTGACTGTGTATGTGACTGTGTGTGACTGTGTGTGTGTGACAGTGTGTGTGACTGAGTGTGACTGTGTTTGTGACTGTGTGTGTGACTGTGTGTGTGACTGTGCGTGTGACTGATTTGACTGTGTGTGTGACTGTGAGTGTGACTGTGTGTGTGACTGTGTGTGTGACTTGTGTGTGTGTGACTGAGTGTGACTGTGTGTGTGACTGTGTGTTTGACTGAGTGTGACTGTGTTTGACTGAGTGTGACTGTGTGTGTGACTGAGTGTGCGACTGTGTATGTGACTGTGTGTGTGACTGTGTGTGTGACTGATTGTGACTGTGTGTGTGTGACTGTGTGTGTGACTGAGTGTGACTGTGTGTGTGTGACTGAGTGTTACTGTGTGTGTGACTGTGTGTGTGACTCTGTATGTGACTGTGTGTGACTGTGTGTGTGACTGTGTGTGTGACTGTGTGTTTAACTGAGTGTGACTGTGTGTGTGACTGTGTGTGTGACTGTGTATGTGACTGTGTGTGACTGTGTGACTGATTGTGACTGTGTGTGTGACTGTGTGTGTGACTTGTGTGTGTGACCGTGTCTGTGACTGAGTGTGACTGTGAGTGTGACTGAGTGTGTGACTGAGTGTGTGTGTGACTGAGCGTGACTGTCTGTGTGACTGTGTGTGTGACTGAGTGTGACTGTGTGTTTGACTGTGTGTGTGACTGTGTGTGACTGAGTGTGTGACTTGTGTGTGTGTGACTGAGTGTGACTGTGTGTGTGACTGTGTTTGTGACTGAGTGTGACTGTGTGTGTGACTGTGTATGTGACTGTGTGTGACTGTGTGTGTGACTGTGTGTGAGTGTGTGTGACTTGTGTGTATGTGACTGAGTGTAACTGTGTGTTTGTCTGTGTTTGTGACTGTGTGTGACTGTGTGTTTAACTGAGTGTGACTGTGTGTGTGACTGTGTGTGTGACTGAGTGTGATTGTGAGTGTGACTGTGTGTGTGTCTGAGTGTCTGACTTGTGTGTGTGTGACTGACTGTGACTGTGTGTGTAACTGTGTGTTTGACTGTGTGTGACTGTGAGTGACTAAGTGTGACTGTGTGTGTGACTGAGTGTGTGACTGTGTATGTGACTGTGTGTGTAACTGTGTATGTGACTGTGTGTGACTGTGTGTGACTTGTGTGTGTGACTGAGTGTGACTGTGTGTGTGACTGTGTGTGACTGTGTGTGTGACTTGTGTCTGTGTGACTGAGTGTGACTGTGTGTGTGACTGTGTGTGTGACTGTGTGTGACTGTGTGTTTAACTGAGTGTGACTGTGTGTGTGACTGTGTGTGTGACTGTGTATGTGACTGTGTGTGACTGTGTGTGTGAGACTGTGTGTGTGACTGTGTGTTTAACTGAGTGTGACTGTGTGTGTGACTGTGTGTGTGACTGTGTATGTGACTGTGTGTGACTGTGTGACTGATTGTGACTGTGTGTGTGACTGTGTGTGTGACTTGTGTGTGTGACCGTGTCTGTGACTGAGTGTGACTGTGAGTGTGACTGAGTGTGTGACTGAGTGTGTGTGTGACTGAGCGTGACTGTCTGTGTGACTGTGTGTGTGACTGAGTGTGACTGTGTGTTTGACTGTGTGTGTGACTGTGTGTGACTGAGTGTGTGACTTGTGTGTGTGTGACTGAGTGTGACTGTGTGTGTGACTGTGTTTGTGACTGAGTGTGACTGTGTGTGTGACTGTGCATGTGACTGTGTGTGACTGTGTGTGTGACTGTGAGTGAGTGTGTGTGACTTGTGTGTATGTGACTGAGTGTGACTGTGTGTTTGTCTGTGTTTGTGACTGTGTGTGACTGTGTGTTTAACTGAGTGTGACTGTGTGTGTGACTGTGTGTGTGACTGAGTGTGACTGTGAGTGTGACTGTGTGTGTGTCTGAGTGTCTGACTTGTGTGTGTGTGACTGACTGTGACTGTGTGTGTAACTGTGTGTTTGACTGTGTGTGACTGTGAGTGACTAAGTGTGACTGTGTGTGTGACTGAGTGTGTGACTGTGTATGTGACTGTGTGTGTGACTGTGTATGTGACTGTGTGTGACTGTGTGTGACTTGTGTGTGTGACTGAGTGTGACTGTGTGTGTGACTGTGTGTGACTGTGTGTGTGACCTGTGTCTGTGTGACTGAGTGTGACTGTGTGTGTGACTGTGTGTGTGACTGTGTGTGACTGTGTGTTTAACTGAGTGTGACTGTGTGTGTGACTGTGTGTGTGACTGTGTATGTGACTGTGTGTGACTGTGTGTGTGACTGTGTGCGACTGAGTGTGACTGTGTGTGACTGTGTGTGTGAAAGTGTATGTGACTGAGTGTGACTGTGTGTGTGACTGTGTGTGTGACTGTGTGACTGAGTGTGACTGTGTGTGTGACTGTGTGTGTGACTTGGGTGTGTTTGACTGAGTGTGACTGTGTGTGTGACTGTGTGTGTGACTGAGTGTGACTGTGTGTGTGACTGTGTATGTGACTGTGTGTGACTGTGTGTGTGACTGTGTGTGACTGTGTGTGTGACTTGTGTGTGTGTGACTGAGTGTGACAGTGTGTGTGACTGTGTGTGTGACTGTGTATGTGACTGTGTGTGACTGTGTGTGTGTGACAGTGTGTGTGACTGAGTGTGACTGTGTTTGTGACAGTGTGTGTGACTGTGTGTGTGACTGTGCGTGTGACTGATTTGACTGTGTGTGTGACTGTGAGTGTGACTGTGTGTGTGACTGTATGTGTGACTTGTGTGTGTGTGACTGAGTGTGACTGTGTGTGTGACTGTGTGTTTGACTGAGTGTGACTGTGTTTGACTGAGTGTGACTGTGTGTGTGACTGAGTGTGCGACTGTGTATGTGACTGTGTGTGTGACTGTGTGTGTGACTGATTGTGACTGTGTGTGTGTGACTGTGTGTGTGACTGAGTGTGACTGTGTGTGTGTGACTGAGTGTTACTGTGTGTGTGACTGTGTGTGTGACTGTGTATGTGACTGTGTGTGACTGTGTGTGTGACTGTGTGTGTGACTGTGTGTTTAACTGAGTGTGACTGTGTGTGTGACTGTGTGTGTGACTGTGTATGTGACTGAGTGTGTGACAGTGGGTGCAACTGAGTGTGACTGTGTGTGTGACTGTGTGTGACTGTGTGACTGATTGTGACTGTGTGTGTGACTGTGTGTGTGACTTGTGTGTGTGACCGTGTCTGTGACTGAGTGTGACTGTGAGTGTGACTGAGTGTGTGACTGAGTGTGTGTGTGACTGAGCGTGACTGTCTGTGTGACTGTGTGTGTGACTGAGTGTGACTGTGTGTTTGACTGTGTGTGTGACTGTGTGTGACTGAGTGTGTGACTTGTGTGTGTGTGACTGAGTGTGACTGTGTGTGTGACTGTGTATGTGACTGTGTGTGACTGTGAGTGTGACTGTGTGTGAGTGTGTGTGACTTGTGTGTATGTGACTGAGTGTGACTGTGTGTGTGTCTGTGTTTGTGACTGTGTGTGACTGTGTGTTTAACTGAGTGTGACTGTGTGTGTGACTGTGTGTGCGACTGTGTGTGTGACTGAGTGTGACTGTGTGTGTGTGACTGTGTGTATGACTGTGTATGTGACTGAGTGTGACTGTGTGTGTGACTGTGTGTGTGACTGTGTGTGTGACTGTGTGACTGAGTGTGACTGTGTGTGTGACTGTGTGTGTGACTGTGTATGTGACTGAGTGTGACTGTGTGTGTGACTGTGTGACTGAGTGTGACTGTGTGTGTGACTGTGTGTGTGACTGTGTGTGACTGAGTGTGACTGTGTGTGTGACTGTGTGTCACTGTCTGTGTGACTGTGTGTGTGACTGAGTGTGACTGTGTGTGTGACTGTGTGTGTGACTTGTGTGTGTGTGACTGAGTTTGACTGTGTGTGTGTCTGTGTGTGTGACTGTGTGTGACTGTGTGTTTAACTGAGAGTGACTGTGTGTGTGAAGGTGTGTGTGACTGTGTATGTGACTGTGTGTGACTGTGTGTGTGACTGTGTGTGTGACTGTGTATGTGACTGAGTGTGACTGTGTGTGTGACTGTGTGTGTGACTGTGTGACTGAGTGTGACTGTATGTGTGACTATGTGTGTGACTTGTGTGTGTGTGACTGAGTGTGACTGTGTGTGTGACCGTGTGTGTGACTGAGTGTGACTGTGAGTGTGACTGAGTGTGTGACTTGTGTGTGTGTGACTGAGTGTGACTGTCTGTGTGACTGAGTGTGTGACTGTGTATGTGACTGTGTGTGTGACTGTGTATGTGACTGTGTGTGACTGTGTGTGACTTGTGTGTGTGACTGAGTGTGACTGTGTGTGTGACTGTGTGTGACTGTGTGTGTGACTTGTGTCTGTGTGACTGAGTGTGACTGTGTGTGTGACTGTGTGTGTGACTGTGTGACTGTGTGTTTAACTGAGTGTGACTGTGTGTGTGACTGTGTGTGTGACTGTGTATGTGACTGTGTGTGACTGTGTGTGTGACTGTGTGCGACTGAGTGTGACTGTGTGTGTGACTGTGTGTGTGACTGTGTATGTGACTGAGTGTGACTGTGTGTGTGACTGTGTGTGTGACTGTGTGACTGAGTGTGACTGTGTGTGTGACTGTGTGTGTGACTTGGGTGTGTTTGACTGAGTGTGACTGTGTGTGTGACTGTGTTTGTGACTTTGTGTGTGACCGTGTGTGTGACTGTGTGACTGAGTGTGACTGTGTGTGTGACTGTGTGTCACTGTCTGTGTGACTGTGTGTGTGACTGAGTGTGACTGTGTGTGTGACTGTGTGTGTGACTTGTGCGTGTGTGACTGAATGTGACTGTGTGTGTGACAGTGTGTGTGACTGTGTGTGACTGTGTGTTTAACTGAGTGTGACTGTGTGTGTGACTGTGTATGTGACTGTGTGTGACTGTGTGTGTGACTGTGTATGTGACTGAGAATGACTGTGTGTGTGACTGTGTGTGTGACTGTGTGACTGAGTGTGACTGTATGTGTGACTATGTGTGTGACTTGTGTGTGTGTGACTGAGTGTGACTGTGTGTGTGACCGTGTGTGTGACTGAGTGTGACTGTGAGTGTGACTGAGTGTGTGACTTGTGTGTGTGTGACTGAGTGTGACTGTCTGTGTGACTGTGTGTGTGACTGAGTGTGACTGTGTGTGAGAATGTGTGACTGAATGTGACTGTGTCTGTGACTCTGTGTGTGACTGTGTGTGTGACTGTGTGTGACTGTGTGTGACTGAGTGTGACCGTGTGTATGATTGTGTGTGTGACTTTTTGACTGAGTGTGTGACTGTGTGTGACTGTGTGTGTGACTGTGTGACTTGTGTGTGTGTGACTGAGTGTGACTGTGTGTGTGACTGTGTTTGTGACTGAGTGTGACTGTGTGTGTGACTGTGTGACTGAATGTGACTCTGTGTGTGACTCTGTGTGTGACTGTGTGTGTGACTGTGTGTGACTGTGTGTGACTTAGTGTGACCGTGTGTATGATTGTGTGTGTGACTGTGTGTGACTGAGTGTGTGACTGTGTGTGACTGTGTGACTGAGTGTGTGACTTGTGTGTGTGTGACTGAGTGTGACTGTGTGTGTGACTGTGTTTGTGACTGAGTGTGACTGTGTGTGTGACTGTGTATGTGGCTGTGTGTGACTGTGTGTGTGACTGTGTGTGACTGTGTGTGTGACTTGTGTGTGTGTGACTGAGTGTGACTGTGTGTGTGTCTGTGTGTGTGACTGAGTGTGACTGTGTGTGTGACAGTGTGTGTGACCGTGTGTGAGACTGAGTGTGACTGTGAGTGTGACTGAGTGTTTGACTTGTGTGTGTGTGACTGAGTGTGACTGTCTGTGTGACTGTGTGTGTGACTGAGTGTGACTGTGTGTGTGACTGAATGTGACTGTGTGTGTGACTGTGTGTGTGACTTTGTGTGACTGTGTGTGACTGAGTGTGACCGTGTGTATGATTGTGTGTGTGACTGTGTGTGACTGAGTGTGACTGTGTGTGTGTCTGTGTGTGTGACTGTGTGTGTGACTGAGTGTGACTGTGTGTGTGATTGTGTTTGTGACTGAGTGTGACTGTGTGTGTGACTGTGTATGTTACTGTGTGTGACTGTGTGTGTGACTGTGTGTGACTGTGTGTTTGACTTGTGTGTGTGTGACTGAGTGTGACTGTGTGTGTGTCTGTGTGTGTGACTGTGTGTGTGACAGTTTGTGTGACTGTGTGTGTGACTGTGTATGTGACTGAGTGTGACTGTGTGTGTGACCGTCTGTGTGACTGTGTGACTGAGTGTGACTGTGTGTGTGACTGTGTGTGTGACTGTGTGTGACTGAGTGTGACTGTGTGTGTGAGCGTGTGTGTGACTGAGTGTGACTTTGAGTGTGACTGAGTGTGTGACTGAATGTGACTGTGTGTGTGACTGTGTGTGTGACTGTGTGTGACTGTGTGTGTGACTGTGTGTGTGACTTGTGTGTGTGTGACTGAGTGTGACTGTGTGTGTGTCTGTGTGTGTGACTGTGTGTTTAACTGAGTGTGACTGTGTGTGTGACTGTGTATGTGATTGTGTGTGACTGTGTGTGTGTGTGACTTGTGTGTGTGTGACTGAGTGTGACTGTCTGTGTGACTGTGTGTGTGACTGAGTGTGACTGTGTGTGTGACTGTGTGACTGAATGTGACTGTGTGTGTGACTCTGTGTGTGACTGTGTGTGTGACTGTGTGTGACTGTGTGTGACTGAGTGTGACCGTGTGTATGATTGTGTGTGTGACTGTGTGACTGAGTGTGTGACTGTGTGTGACTGTGTGTGTGACTGTGTGACTGAGTGTGTGACTTGTGTGTGTGTGACTGAGTGTGACTGTGTGTGACTGTGTTTGTGACTGAGTGTGACTGTGTGTGTGACTGTGTGACTGAATGTGACTCTGTGCGTGACTCTGTGTGTGACTGTGTGTGTGACTGTGTGTGACTTAGTGTGACCGTGTGTAAGATTGTGTGTGTGACTGTGTGTGACTGAGTGTGTGACTGTGTGTGACTGTGTGACTGAGTGTGTGACTTGTGTGTGTGTGACTGAGTGTGACTGTGTGTGTGACTGTGTTTGTGACTGAGTGTGACTGAGTGTGTGACTTGTGTTTGTGTGTGACTGAGTGTGACTGTGTATGTGACTGTATGTGTGAATGAGTGTGACTGTGTGTGTGACTGTGTGTGTGAATGTGTATGTGACTGTGTGTGACTGTGTGTGTGACTGTGTGTGTGACTTGTGTGTGTGTGACTGTGTGTGACTGTGTGTTTGTCTGTGTGTGTGACTGTGTGTGACTGTGTGTTTAACTGAGTGTGACTGTGTGTGTGACTGTGTATGTGACTGTGTGTGACTGTGTTTGACAGTGTGTGTGACAGTGTGTGCGACTGAGTCTGACTGACTGTTTGACTGAGTGTGTGACTGTGTATGTGACTGTGTGTGACTGTGTGTTTGACTGTGTGTGACTGTGTGTGTGACTTGTGTGTGTGTGACTGAGTGTGACTGTGTGTATGTCTGTGTGTGTGACGGAGTGTGACTCTGTGTGTGTTTGTGTGTGACTGTGTATGTGACTGTGTGTGTGACTGTGTATGTGACTGTGTGTAACTGTGTGTGTGACTGAGTGTGATGGTGTGTGTGAAAGTGTGTGTGACTGAGTGTGACTTGTGTGTGTGTGACTGAGTGTGACTGTGTGTGTGTGTGTGTGTGTGACTGTGTGTGTGACTGAGTGTGACTGTGAGTGTGACTGTGTGTGTGTCTGAGTGTGTGACTTGTGTGTGTGTGACTGAGTGTGACTGTGTGTGTAACTGTGTGTTTGACTGTGTGTTACTGTGAGTGACTGAGTGTGACTGTGTGTGTGACTGAGTGTGTGACTGTGTATGTGACTGTGTGTGTGACTGTGTATGTGACTGTGTGTGACTGTGTGTGACTTGTGTGTGTGACTGAGTGTGACTGTGTGTGTGACTGTGTGTGTGAGTTGTGTCTGTGTGACTGAGTGTGACTGTGTGTGTGACTGTGTGTATGACTGTGTGTGACTGTGTGTTTAACTGAGTGTGACTGTGTGTGTGACTTTGTGTGTGACTGTGTATGTGACTGTGTGTGACTGTGTGTGTGACTGTGTGCGACTGAGTGTGACTGTGTGTGTGACTGTGTGTGTGACTGTGTATGTGACTGAGTGTGACTGTGTGTGTGACTGTGTGTGTGACTGTGTGACTGAGTGTGACTGTGTGTGTGACTGTGTGTGTGACTTGGGTGTGTTTGACTGAGTGTGACTGAGTGTGTGACTGTGTGTGTGACTGAGTGTGACTGTGTGTGTGACTGTGTATGTGACTGTGTGTGACTGTGTGTGTGACTGTGTGTGACTGTGTGTGTGACTTGTGTGCATGTGACTGAGTGTGAAAGTGTGTGTGACTTGTGTGTATGACTGTGTGTGACTGTGTGTTTAACTGAGTGTGACTGTGTGTGTGACTGTGTGAGTGACTGTGTATGTGATTGTGTGTGACTGTGTGTGTGTGTGACAGTGTGTGTGACTGAGTGTGACTGTGTTTGTGACAGTGTGTGTGACTGTGTGTGTGACTGTGCGTGTGACTGATTTGACTGTGTGTGTGACTGTGAGTGTGACTGTGTGTGTGACTGTGTGTGTGACTTGTGTGTGTGTGACTGAGTGTGACTGTGTGTGTGACTGTGTGTTTGACTGAGTGTGACTGTGTTTGACTGAGTGTGACTGTGTTTGACTGAGTGTGACTGTGTGTGTGACTGAGTGTGTGACTGTGTATGTGACTGTGTGTGTGACTGTGTGTGTGACTGATTGTGACTGTGTGTGTGTGACTTTGTGTGTGACTGTGTATGTGACTGTGTGTGACTGTGTGTGTGACTGTGTGCGACTGAGTGTGACTGTGTGTGTAACTGTGTGTGTGACTGTGTATGTGACTGAGTGTGACTGTGTGTGTGACTGTGTGTGTGACTGTGTGACTGAGTGTGACTGTGTGTGTGACTGTGTGTGTGACTTGGGTGTGTTTGACTGAGTGTGACTGAGTGTGTGACTGTGTGTGTGACTGAGTGTGACTGTGTGTGTGACTGTGTATGTGACTGTGAGTGACTGTGTGTGTGACTGTGTGTGACTGTGTGTGTGACTTGTGTGCGTGTGACTGAGTGTGAAAGTGTGTGTGACTTGTGTGTATGACTGTGTGTGACTGTGTGTTTAACTGAGTGTGACTGTGTGTGTGACTGTGTGAGTGACTGTGTATGTGACTGTGTGTGACTGTGTGTGTGTGACAGTGTGTGTGACTGAGTGTGACTGTGTTTGTGACAGTGTGTGTGACTGTGTGTGTGACTGTGCGTGTGACTGATTTGACTGTGTGTGTGACTGTGAGTGTGACTGTGTGTGTGACTGTGTGTGTGACTTGTGTGTGTGTGCCTGAGTGTGACTGTGTGTGTGACTGTGTGTGACTGTGTGTGACTTAGTGTGACCGTGTGTATGATTGTGTGTGTGACTGTGTGTGACTGAGTGTGTGACTGTGTGTGACTGTGTGACTGAGTGTGTGACTTGTGTGTGTGTGACTGAGTGTGACTGTCTGTGTGACTGTGTGTGTGACTGAGTGTGACTGTGTGTGACTGTGTGACTGAATGTGACTGTGTGTGTGACTCTGTGTGTGACTGTGTGTGTGACTGTGTGTGACTGTGTGTGACTGAGTGTGACCGTGTGTATGATTGTGTGTGTGACTGTGTGACTGAGTGTGTGACTGTGTGTGACTGTGTGTGTGACTGTGTGACTGAGTGTGTGACTTGTGTGTGTGTGACTGAGTGTGACTGTGTGTGTGACTGTGTTTGTGACTGAGTGTGACTGTGTGTGACTGTGTGACTGAATGTGACTCTGTGCGTGACTCTGTGTGTGACTGTGTGTGTGACTGTGTGTGACTGTGTGTGACTTAGTGTGACCGTGTGTAAGATTGTGTGTGTGACTGTGTGTGACTGAGTGTGTGACTGTGTGTGACTGTGTGACTGAGTGTGTGACTTGTGTGTGTGTGACTGAGTGTGACTGTGTGTGTGACTGTGTTTGTGACTGAGTGTGACTGAGTGTGTGACTTGTGTTTGTGTGTGACTGAGTGTGACTGTGTATGTGACTGTATGTGTGAATGAGTGTGACTGTGTGTGTGACTGTGTGTGTGAATGTGTATGTGACTGTGTGTGACTGTGTGTGTGACTGTGTGTGTGACTTGTGTGTGTGTGACTGTGTGTGACTGTGTGTTTGTCTGTGTGTGTGACTGTGTGTGACTGTGTGTTTAACTGAGTGTGACTGTGTGTGTGACTGTGTATGTGACTGTGTGTGACTGTGTTTGACAGTGTGTGTGACAGTGTGTGCGACTGAGTCTGACTGACTGTTTGACTGAGTGTGTGACTGTGTATGTGACTGTGTGTGACTGTGTGTTTGACTGTGTGTGACTGTGTGTGTGACTTGTGTGTGTGTGACTGAGTGTGACTGTGTGTATGTCTGTGTGTGTGACGGAGTGTGACTCTGTGTGTGTTTGTGTGTGACTGTGTATGTGACTGTGTGTGTGACTGTGTATGTGACTGTGTGTAACTGTGTGTGTGACTGAGTGTGATGGTGTGTGTGAAAGTGTGTGTGACTGAGTGTGACTTGTGTGTGTGTGACTGAGTGTGACTGTGTGTGTGTGTGTGTGACTGTGTGTGTGACTGAGTGTGACTGTGAGTGTGACTGTGTGTGTGTCTGAGTGTGTGACTTGTGTGTGTGTGACTGAGTGTGACTGTGTGTGTAACTGTGTGTTTGACTGTGTGTTACTGTGAGTGACTGAGTGTGACTGTGTGTGTGACTGAGTGTGTGACTGTGTATGTGACTGTGTGTGTGACTGTGTATGTGACTGTGTGTGACTGTGTGTGACTTGTGTGTGTGACTGAGTGTGACTGTGTGTGTGACTGTGTGTGTGAGTTGTGTCTGTGTGACTGAGTGTGACTGTGTGTGTGACTGTGTGTATGACTGTGTGTGACTGTGTGTTTAACTGAGTGTGACTGTGTGTGTGACTTTGTGTGTGACTGTGTATGTGACTGTGTGTGACTGTGTGTGTGACTGTGTGCGACTGAGTGTGACTGTGTGTGTGACTGTGTGTGTGACTGTGTATGTGACTGAGTGTGACTGTGTGTGTGACTGTGTGTGTGACTGTGTGACTGAGTGTGACTGTGTGTGTGACTGTGTGTGTGACTTGGGTGTGTTTGACTGAGTGTGACTGAGTGTGTGACTGTGTGTGTGACTGAGTGTGACTGTGTGTGTGACTGTGTATGTGACTGTGTGTGACTGTGTGTGTGACTGTGTGTGACTGTGTGTGTGACTTGTGTGCGTGTGACTGAGTGTGAAAGTGTGTGTGACTTGTGTGTATGACTGTGTGTGACTGTGTGTTTAACTGAGTGTGACTGTGTGTGTGACTGTGTGAGTGACTGTGTATGTGATTGTGTGTGACTGTGTGTGTGTGACAGTGTGTGTGACTGAGTGTGACTGTGTTTGTGACAGTGTGTGTGACTGTGTGTGTGACTGTGCGTGTGACTGATTTGACTGTGTGTGTGACTGTGAGTGTGACTGTGTGTGTGACTGTGTGTGTGACTTGTGTGTGTGTGACTGAGTGTGACTGTGTGTGTGACTGTGTGTTTGACTGAGTGTGACTGTGTTTGACTGAGTGTGACTGTGTTTGACTGAGTGTGACTGTGTGTGTGACTGAGTGTGTGACTGTGTATGTGACTGTGTGTGTGACTGTGTGTGTGACTGATTGTGACTGTGTGTGTGTGACTGTGTGTGTGACTGAGTGTGACTGTGTGTGTGTGACTGAGTGTTACTGTGTGTGTGACTGTGTGTGTGACTTTGTGTGTGACTGTGTATGTGACTGTGTGTGACTGTGTGTGTGACTGTGTGCGACTGAGTGTGACTGTGTGTGTAACTGTGTGTGTGACTGTGTATGTGACTGAGTGTGACTGTGTGTGTGACTGTGTGTGTGACTGTGTGACTGAGTGTGACTGTGTGTGTGACTGTGTGTGTGACTTGGGTGTGTTTGACTGAGTGTGACTGAGTGTGTGACTGTGTGTGTGACTGAGTGTGACTGTGTGTGTGACTGTGTATGTGACTGTGAGTGACTGTGTGTGTGACTGTGTGTGACTGTGTGTGTGACTTGTGTGCGTGTGACTGAGTGTGAAAGTGTGTGTGACTTGTGTGTATGACTGTGTGTGACTGTGTGTTTAACTGAGTGTGACTGTGTGTGTGACTGTGTGAGTGACTGTGTATGTGACTGTGTGTGACTGTGTGTGTGACAGTGTGTGTGACTGAGTGTGACTGTGTTTGTGACAGTGTGTGTGACTGTGTGTGTGACTGTGCGTGTGACTGATTTGACTGTGTGTGTGACTGTGAGTGTGACTGTGTGTGTGACTGTGTGTGTGACTTGTGTGTGTGTGCCTGAGTGTGACTGTGTGTGTGACTGTGTGTTTGACTGAGTGTGACTGTGTTTGACTGAGTGTGACTGTGTTTGACTGAGTGTGACTGTGTGTGTGACTGAGTGTGTGACTGTGTATGTGACTGTGTGTGTGACTGTGTGTGTGACTGATTGTGACTGTGTGTGTGTGACTGTGTGTGTGAGTGAGTGTGACTGTGTGTGTGTGACTGAGTGTTACTGTGTGTGTGACTGTGTGTGTGACTGTGTATGTGACTGTGTGTGACTGTGTGTGTGACTGTGTGTTTAACTGAGTGTGACTGTGTGTGTGACTGTGTGTGTGACTGTGTGTGTGACTGTGTATGTGACTGAGTGTGTGACAGTGGGTGCGACTGAGTGTGACTGTGTGTGTGACTGTGTGTGACTGTGTGACTGATTGTGACTGTGTGTGTGACTGTGTGTGTGACTTGTGTGTGTGACCGTGTCTGTGACTGAGTGTGACTGTGAGTGTGACTGAGTGTGTGACTGAGTGTGTGTGTGACTGAGTGTGACTGTCTGTGTGACTGTGTGTGTGACTGAGTGTGACTGTGTGTTTGACTGTGTGTGTGACTGAGTGTGACTGAGTGTGTGACTTGTGTGTGTGTGACTGAGTGTGACTGTGTGTGTGACTGTGTTTGTGACTGAGTGTGACTGTGTGTGTGACTGTGTATGTGACTGTGTGTGACTGTGTGTGTGACTGTGTGTGTGACTTGTGTGTATGTGACTGAGTGTGACTGTGTGTGTGTCTGTGTTTGTGACTGTGTGTGACTGTGTGTTTAACTGTGTGTGACTGTGTGTGTGACTGTGTGTGCGACTGTGTGTGTGACTGAGTGAGACTGTGTGTGTGTGACTGTGTGTGTGACTGTGTATGTGACTGTGTGTGACTGTGTGTGTGACTGTGTGTGTGACTGTGTGTGTGACTGTGTGACTGAGTGTGACTGTGTGTGAGACTGTGTGTGTGACTGTGTGTGACTGTGTGTGACTGAGTGTGACCGTGTGTATGATTGTGTGTGTGACCGTGTGTGACTGAGTGTGTGACTGTGTGTGTGACTGTGTGACTGAGTGTGTGACTTGTGTGTGTGTGACTGAGTGTGACTGTGTGTGTGACTGTGTTTGTGACTGAGTGTGACTGTGTGTGTGACTGTGTATGTGACTGTGTGTGACTGTGTGTGTGACTGTGTGTGACTGTGTGTGTGACTTGTGTGTGTGTGACTGAGTGTGACTGTGTGTGTGTCTGTGTGTGTGACTGTGTGTGTGACAGTTTGTGTGACTGTGTGTGTGACTGTGTATGTGACTGAGTGTGACTGTGTGTGTGACCATGTGTGTGACTGTGTGACTGAGTGTGACTGTGTGTGTGACTGAGTGTGTGACTGTGTGTGACTGAGTGTGACTGTGTGTGTGAGCGTGTGTGTGACTGTGTGTGACTTTGAGTGTGACTGAGTGTGTGACTGAATGTGACTGTGTGTGTGACTGTGTGTGTGACTGTGTGTGACTGTGTGTGTGTGACTTTGTGTGTGACTGTGTATGTGACTGTGTGTGACTGTGTGTGTGACTGTGTGCGACTGAGTGTGACTGTGTGTGTAACTGTGTGTGTGACTGTGTATGTGACTGAGTGTGACTGTGTGTGTGACTGTGTGTGTGACTGTGTGACTGAGTGTGTCTGTGTGTGTGACTGTGTGTGTGACTTGGGTGTGTTTGACTGAGTGTGACTGAGTGTGTGACTGTGTGTGTGACTGAGTGTGACTGTGTGTGTGACTGTGTATGTGACTGTGAGTGACTGTGTGTGTGACTGTGTGTGACTGTGTGTGTGACTTGTGTGCGTGTGACTGAGTGTGAAAGTGTGTGTGACTTGTGTGTATGACTGTGTGTGACTGTGTGTTTAACTGAGTGTGACTGTGTGTGTGACTGTGTGAGTGACTGTGTATGTGACTGTGTGTGACTGTGTGTGTGTGACAGTGTGTGTGACTGAGTGTGACTGTGTTTGTGACAGTGTGTGTGACTGTGTGTGTGACTGTGCGTGTGACTGATTTGACTGTGTGTGTGACTGTGAGTGTGACTGTGTGTGTGACTGTGTGTGTGACTTGTGTGTGTGTGCCTGAGTGTGACTGTGTGTGTGACTGTGTGTTTGACTGAGTGTGACTGTGTTTGACTGAGTGTGACTGTGTTTGACTGAGTGTGACTGTGTGTGTGACTGAGTGTGTGACTGTGTATGTGACTGTGTGTGTGACTGTGTGTGTGACTGATTGTGACTGTGTGTGTGTGACTGTGTGTGTGAGTGTGTGTGACTGTGTGTGTGTGACTGAGTGTTACTGTGTGTGTGACTGTGTGTGTGACTGTGTATGTGACTGTGTGTGACTGTGTGTGTGACTGTGTGTTTAACTGAGTGTGACTGTGTGTGTGACTGTGTGTGTGACTGTGTGTGTGACTGTGTATGTGACTGAGTGTGTGACAGTGGGTGCGACTGAGTGTGACTGTGTGTGTGACTGTGTGTGACTGTGTGACTGATTGTGACTGTGTGTGTGACTGTGTGTGTGACTTGTGTGTGTGACCGTGTCTGTGACTGAGTGTGACTGTGAGTGTGACTGAGTGTGTGACTGAGTGTGTGTGTGACTGAGTGTGACTGTCTGTGTGACTGTGTGTGTGACTGAGTGTGACTGTGTGTTTGACTGTGTGTGTGACTGTGTGTGACTGAGTGTGTGACTTGTGTGTGTGTGACTGAGTGTGACTGTGTGTGTGACTGTGTTTGTGACTGAGTGTGACTGTGTGTGTGACTGTGTATGTGACTGTGTGTGACTGTGTGTGTGACTGTGTGTGTGACTTGTGTGTATGTGACTGAGTGTGACTGTGTGTGTGTCTGTGTTTGTGACTGTGTGTGACTGTGTGTTTAACTGTGTGTGACTGTGTGTGTGACTGTGTGTGCGACTGTGTGTGTGACTGAGTGAGACTGTGTGTGTGTGACTGTGTGTGTGACTGTGTATGTGACTGTGTGTGACTGTGTGTGTGACTGTGTGTGTGACTGTGTGTGTGACTGTGTGACTGAGTGTGACTGTGTGTGAGACTGTGTGTGTGACTGTGTGTGACTGTGTGTGACTGAGTGTGACCGTGTGTATGATTGTGTGTGTGACCGTGTGTGACTGAGTGTGTGACTGTGTGTGTGACTGTGTGACTGAGTGTGTGACTTGTGTGTGTGTGACTGAGTGTGACTGTGTGTGTGACTGTGTTTGTGACTGAGTGTGACTGTGTGTGTGACTGTGTATGTGACTGTGTGTGACTGTGTGTGTGACTGTGTGTGACTGTGTGTGTGACTTGTGTGTGTGTGACTGAGTGTGACTGTGTGTGTGTCTGTGTGTGTGACTGTGTGTGTGACAGTTTGTGTGACTGTGTGTGTGACTGTGTATGTGACTGAGTGTGACTGTGTGTGTGACCATGTGTGTGACTGTGTGACTGAGTGTGACTGTGTGTGTGACTGAGTGTGTGACTGTGTGTGACTGAGTGTGACTGTGTGTGTGAGCGTGTGTGTGACTGTGTGTGACTTTGAGTGTGACTGAGTGTGTGACTGAATGTGACTGTGTGTGTGACTGTGTGTGTGACTGTGTGTGACTGTGTGTGTGACTGTGTGTGTGACTTGTGTGTGTGTGACTGAGTGTGACTGTGTGTGTGTCTGTGTGTGTGACTGTGTGTTTAACTGAGTGTGACTGTGTATGTGACTGTGTGTGTGATTGTGTGTGACTGAGTGTGACTGTGTGTGACTGTGTGTGTGACTGAGTGTTACTGTGTGTGTGACTGTGTGTGTGACTGTGTATGTGACTGTAGTGTGAGACTGTGTGTGACTGTGTGTGTGACTGTGTGACTGAGTGTGACTGTGTGTGTGACTGTTTGTGACTGAGTGTGACTGTGTGTGTGACTCTGTGTGTGACTGTGTGTCACTGTCTGTGTGACTGTGTGTGACTGAGTGTGACTGTGTGTGTGACTGTGTGTGTGACTGTGTGTGTGACTTGTGTGTGTGTGACTGAGTGTGACTGTGTGTGTGTCTGTGTGTGTGACTGTGTGTTTAAATGAGTGTGACTGTGTGTGTGACTGTGTGTGTGACTGTGTATGTGACTGTGTGTGACTGTATGTGTGACTGTGTATGTGACTGAGTGTGACTGTGTGTGTGACTGTGTGTGTGACTGTGTGACTGAGTGTGACTGTGAGTGTGACTGAGTGTGTGACTTGTGTGTGTGTGACTGAGCGTGACTGTCTGTGTGACTGTGTGTGTGACTGAGTGTGACTGTGTGTGTGACTGTGTGACTGAATGTGACTGTGTGTGTGACTCTGTGTGTGACTGTGTGTGTGACTGTGTGTGACTGTGTGTGACTGAGTGTGACCGTGTGTATTATTGTATGTGTGACTGTGTGACTGAGTGTGTGACTGTGTGTGACTGTGTGTGTGACTGTGTGTGACTGTGTGTGTGACTGTGTGTGTGACTTGTGTGTTTGTGACTGGGTGTGACTGTGTGTGTGTCTGTGTGTGTGACTGTGTTTGACTGTGTGTTTAACTGAGTGTGACTGTGTGTGTGACTGTGTGTGTGACAGTGTATGTGACTGTGTGTGACTTGTGTGTGTGTGACTGAGTGTGACTGTGTGTGTGACCGTGTGTGAGACTGAGTGTGACTTTGAGTGTGACTGAGTGTGTGACTTGTGTGTGTGTGACTGAGTGTGACTGTCTGTGTGACTGTGTGTGTGACTGAGTGTGACTTGTGTGTGACTGTGAGACTGAATGTGACTGTGTGTGTGACTGAGTGTGTGACTGTGTGTGACTGTGTGTGACTGAGTGTGACCGTGTGTATGATTGTGTGTGTGACTGTGTGTGACTGAGTGTGTGACTGTGTGTGACTGTGTGTGTGACTTGTGTGTGTGTGACTGAGTGTGACTGTGTGTGTGATTGTGTTTGTGACTGAGTGTGACTGTGTATGTGACTGTGTGTGACTGTGTGTGTGACTGTGTGTCACGGTCTGTGTGACTGTGTGTGTGATTGAGTGTGACTGTGTGTGTGACTGTGTGTGTGACTGTGTCTGTGACTTGTGTGTGTGTGACTGAGTGTGAATGTGTGTGTGATTGTGTTTGTGACTGAGTGTGACTGTGTATGTGACTGTGTGTGACTGTGTGTGTGACTGTGTGTCACGGTCTGTGTGACTGTGTGTGTGACTGAGTGTGACTGTGTGTGTGTCTGTGTGTGTGACTGTGTGTGACTGTGTGTTTAAATGAGTGTGACTGTGTGTGTGACTGTGTATGTGACTGTGTGTGACTGTGTGTGTGAATGTGTGTGTGACTGTTTATGTGACTGAGTGTGACTGTGTCTGTGACTGTGTGTGTGACTGTGTGACTGAGTGTGACTGTATGTGTGACTGTGTGTGTGACTTGTGTGTGTGTGACTGAGTGTGACTGTGTGTGTGACCGTGTGTGTGACTGAGTGTGACTGTGAGTGTGACTGAGGGTGTGACTTGTGTGTGTGTGACTGAGTGTGACTGTCTGTGTGACTGTGTGTGTGACTGAGTGTGACTGAGTGTGTGACTGTGTGACTGAATGTGACTGTGTGTGTGACTCTGTGTGTGACTGTGTGTGTGACTGTGTGTGACTGTGTGTGACTGAGTGTGACCGTGTGTATGACTGTGTGTGTGACTGTGTGACTGAGTGTGTGACTGTGTGTGACTGTGTGTGTGACTGTGTGACTGAGTGTGTGACTTGTGTGTGTGTGACTGAGTGTGACTGTGTGTGTGACTGTGTTTGTGACTGAGTGTGACTGTGTGTGTGACTGTGTGACTGAATGTGACTCTGTGCGTGACTCTGTGTGTGACTGTGTGTGTGACTGTGTGTGACTGTGTGTGACTTAGTGTGACCGTGTGTATGATTGTGTGTGTGACTGTGTGTGACTGAGTGTGTGACTGTGTGTGACTGTGTGACTGAGTGTGTGACTTGTGTGTGTGTGACTGAGTGTGACTGTGTGTGTGACTGTGTTTGTGACTGAGTGTGACTGTGTGTGTGACTGTGTATGAGACTGTGAGTGACTGTGTGTGTGACTGTGTGTGACTGTGTGTGTGACTTGTGTGTGTGTGACTGAGTGTGACTGTGTGTGTGTCTGTGTGTGTGACTGAGTGTGACTGTGTGTGTGACTGTGTATGTGACTGAGTGTGACTGTGTGTGTGACTGTGTGTGTGACTGTGTGACTGAGTGTGTCTGTCTGTTTGACTGTGTGTGTGACTGTGTGTGACTGAGTGTGACTGTTAGTGTGACTGAGTGTGTGACTTGTGTGTGTGCGACTGAGTGTGACTGTGTGTGTGACTGTGTGTGACTGAGTGTGATGTGTGTGTGACTGTGTGTGTGACTGTGTGTGACTGTGTGTGTGATTGTTTGTGTGACTTGTGTGTTTGTGACTGGGTGTGACTGTGTGTGTGTCTGTGTGTGTGACTGTGTGTGACTGTGTGTTTAACTGAGTGTGACTGTGTGTGTGACTGTGTGTGTGACAGTGTATGTGACTGTGTGTGACTGTGTGTGTGACTTGTGTGCGTGTGACTGAGTGTGACTGTGTGTGTGACCGTGTGTGAGACTGAGTGTGACTGTGAGTGTGACTGAGTGTGTGACTTGTGTGTGTGTGACTGAGTGTGACTGTCTGTGTGACTGTGTGTGTGACTGAGTGTGACTGTGTGTGTGACTGTGTGACTGAATGTGACTGTGTGTGAGACTGTGTGTGTGACTGTGTGTGACTGTGTGTGACTGAGTGTGACCGTGTGTATGACTGTGTATGTGACTGTGTGTGACTGTGTGTGTGACTGTGTGTGACTGTGTGTGTGACTTGTGTGTGTGTGACTGAGTGTGACTGTGTGTGTGTCTGTGTGTGTGACTGTGTGTGTGACTGTGTGTGACTGCGTGTGACTGTGTGTGTGACTGTGTATGTGACTGAGTGTGTGACCGTGTGTGTGACTGTGTGACTGAGTGTGACTGTGTGTGTGACTGTGTGTGTGACTGTGTGTGACTGAGTGTGACTGTGTGTGTGACCGTGTGTGTGACTGAGTGTGACTGTGAGTGTGACTGAGTGTGTGACTGATTGTGACTGTGTGTGTGACTGTGTGTGTGACTGTGTGTGACTGTGTGTGTGACTGTGTGTGTGACTTGTGTGTGTGTGACTGAGTGTGACTGTGTGTGTGTCTGTGTGTGTGACTGTGTGTTTAACTGAGTGTGACTGTGTGTGTGACGGTGTGTGTGATTATGTGTGACTGAGTGTGACTGTGTGTGTGACTGTGTGTGTGATTGTGTGTGACTGTGTTTGTGACGGAGTGTGTGACTTGTGTGTGTGTGTGACTGAGTGTGACTGTGTGTGTGACTGTGTGTGTGACTGTGTGTGTGACTGTGTATGTGACTGTGTGTGTGAGACTGTGTGTGACTGTGTGTGTGACTTGTATGTGTGTGACTGAGTGTGACTGTGTGTGTGTCTGTGTGACTGTGTGTGACTGTGTGTTTAACTGAGTGTGACTGTGTGTGTGACTGTATGTGTGACTGTGTATGTGACTGAGTATGACTGTGTGTGTGACCGTGCGTGTGACTGAGTTTGACTGTGAGAGTGACTGAGTGTGTGACTTGTGTGTGTGTGACTGAGTGTGACTGTCTGTGTGACTGTGTGTGTGACTGAGTGTGACTGTGTGTGTGACAGTGTGACTGAATGTGACTGTGTGTGTGACTCTGTGTGTGACTATGTGTGTGACTGTGTGTGACTGAGTGTGACCGTGTGTATGATTGTGTGTGTGACTGTGTGTGACTGAGTGTGTGACTGTGTGTGACAGTGTGTGTGACTGTGTGACTGAGTGTGTGACTTGTTTGTGTGTGAATGAGTGTGACTGTGTGTGTGACTGTGTTTGTGACTGAGTGTGACTGCGTGTGACTGTGTCTCTGACTGTGTGTGACTGTGTATGTGACTTGTGTGTGTGTGACTGAGTGTGAACGTGTGTGTGTCTGTGTGTGTGACTGAGTGTGACTGTGTGTGTGACTGTGTGTGTGACAGTGTGTGTGACTGAGTGTGACTGTGTGTGTGACTGTGTATGTGACTGAGTGTGACTGTGTGTGTGACTGTGTGTGTGACTGTGTGACTGAGTGTGACTGTGTGTGTGACTGTGTGTGTGACTGTGTGTGACTGAGTGTGACTGTATGTGTGACTGTGTGTGTGACTGAGTGTGACTGTGTGTGTGACTGTGTGTGTGACTGTGTGTGACTGTGTGTGTGACTGTGTGTGTGACTTGTGTGTGTGTTATTGAGTGTGACTGTGTGTGTGTGTCTGTGTGTGTGACTGTGTGTGACTGTGTGTTTAACTGAGTGTGACTGTGTGTGTGACTGTGTGTGTGACTGTGTATGTGACTGTGTGTGACTGTGTGTGTGACAGTGTGTGTGACTGAGTGGGACTGTGTGTGTGACTGTGTATGTGACTGTGTATGTGACTGTGTGTGACTGTGTGTGTGTCTGTGCGTGTGACTGATTTGACTGTGTGTGTGACTGTGAGTGTGACTGTGTGTGTGACTGAGTGTGTGACTTCTGTGTGTGTGACTGAGTGTGACTGTGTCTGTGACTGAGTGTGTGAATGTGTATGTGACTGTGTGTGTGACAGTGTGTGTGACTGATTGTGACTGTGTGTGTATGACTGGGTGTGACTGAGTGTGACTGTGTGTGTGACTGTGTGACTGAGTGTGACTGTGTGAGTGACTGTGTGTGTGACTTGTGTGTGTGACTGAGTGTGACTGTCTTTGTGACTGTGTGTGTGACTGAGTGTGACTGTGTGTGTGACTGTGTGTATGAATGTGTGTGACTGTGTGTGACTGTGTGTGTGACTTGTGTGTGTGTGACTGAGTGTAACTGTGTGTGTGTCTGTGTGTGTGACTGTGTGTGACTGTGTGTTTAACTGAGTGTGACTGTGTGTGTGATTGTGTGTGTGACTGTGTATGTGACTGTGTGTGACTGTGTGTGTGACAGTGTGTGTGACTGAGTGTGACTGTTTGTGTGACAGTGTGTGTGACTGTGTGTGTGACTGTGCGTGTGACTGATTTGACTGTGTGTGTGACTGTGAGTGTGACTGTGTGTGTGACTGAGTGTGTGACTTGTGTGTGTGTGACTGAGTGTGACTGTGTCTGTGACTGAGTGTGTGAATGTGTATGTGACTGTGTGTGTGACAGTGTGTGTGACTGATTGTGACTGTGTGTGTGTGACTGGGTGTGACTGAGTGTGACTGTGTGTGTGTGACTGAGTGTTACTGTGTGTGTGACTGTGTGTGTGACTGTGTATGTGACTGTGTGTGACTGTGTGTGTGACTGTGTGTGTGACTGTGTGTGACTGTGTGTTTAACTGAGTGTGACTGTGTGTGTGACTGTGTGTGTGACTGTTTATGTGACTGAGTAAGTGACAGTGGGTGCGACTGAGTGTGACTGTGTGTGTGACTGTGTGTGTGACTGTGTGACTGAGTGTGACTGTGTATGTGACTGTGTGTGCGACTTGTGTGTGTGACCGTGTCTGTGACTGAGTGTGACTGTGAGTGTGACTGAGAGTGTGACTGAGTGTGTGTGTGACTGAGTGTTACTGTCTGTGTGACTGTGTGTGTGACTGAGTGTGACTGTGTGTTCGACTGTGTGTGTGACTGTGTGACTGAGTGTGACTGTGTGTGTGACTGTGTGTGTGACTGTGTGTGACTGAGTGTGACTGTTAGTGTGACTGAGTGTGTGACTTGTGTGTGTGCGACTGAGTGTGACTGTCTGTGTGACTGTGTGTGACTGAGTGTGACTGTGTGTGTGACTGTGTGTGTGACTGTGTGTGACTGTGTGTGTGACTGTGTGTGTGACTTGTGTGTTTGTGACTGGTTGTGACTGTGTGTGTGTCTGTGTGTGTGACTGTGCGTGACTGTGTGTTTAACTGAGTGTGACTGTGTGTGTGACTGTGTGTGTGACACTGTATGTGACTGTGTGTGACTGTGTGTGTGACTTGTGTGTGTGTGACTGAGTGTGACTGTGTGTGTGACCGTGTGTGAGACTGAGTGTGACTGTGAGTGTGACTGAGTGTGTGACTTGTGTGTGTGTGACTGAGTGAGACTGTGTGTGTGACTGTGTGACTGAATGTGACTGTGTGTGAGACTGTGTGTGTGACTGTGTGTGACTGTGTGTGACTGAGTGTGACCGTGTGTATGATTGTGTGTGTGACTGTGTGTGACTGAGTGTGTGACTGTGTGTGACTGTGTGTGTGACTTGTGTGTGTGTGACTGAGTGTGACTGTGTGTGTGATTGTGTTTGTGACTGAGTGTGACTGTGTATGTGACTCTGTGTGACTGTGTGTGTGACTGTGTGTGACTGTGTGTGTGACTTGTGTGTGTGAGACTGAGTGTGACTGTGTGTGTGTCTGTGTGTGTGACTGTGTGTGTGACTGTGTGTGACTGTGTGTGTGACTGTGTATGTGACTGAGTGTGACTGTCTGTGTGACTGTGTGTGTGACTGAGTGTGACTGTGTGTGTGACTGTGTGACTGAATGTGACTGTGTGTGAGACTGTGTGTGTGACTGTGTGTGACTGTGTGTGACTGAGTGTGACCGTGTGTATGATTGTGTGTGTGACCGTGTGTGACTGAGTGTGTGACTGTGTGTGTGACTGTGTGACTGAGTGTGTTACTTGTGTGTGTGTGACTGAGTGTGACTGTGTGTGTGACTGTGTTTGTGACTGAGTGTGACTGTGTGTGTGACTGTGTATGTGACTGTGTGTGACTGTGTGTGTGACACTGTGTGACTGTGTGTGTGACTGTGTATGTGACTGAGTGTGACTGTGTGTGTGACCGTGTGTGTGACTGTGTGACTGAGTGTGACTGTGTGTGTGACTGTGTGTGTGACTGTGTGTGACTGAGTGTGACTGTGTGTGTGACCGTGTGTGTGACTGTGTGTGACTGTGTGTGTGACTGTGTGTGTGACTTGTGTGTTTGTGACTGGTTGTGACTGTGTGTGTGTCTGTGTGTGTGACTGTGCGTGACTGTGTGTTTAACTGAGTGTGACTGTGTGTGTGACTGTGTGTGTGACACTGTATGTGACTGTGTGTGACTGTGTGTGTGACTTGTGTGTGTGTGACTGAGTGTGACTGTGTGTGTGACCGTGTGTGAGACTGAGTGTGACTGTGAGTGTGTCTGAGTGTGTGACTTGTGTGTGTGTGACTGAGTGAGACTGTGTGTGTGACTGTGTGACTGAATGTGACTGTGTGTGAGACTGTGTGTGTGACTGTGTGTGACTGTGTGTGACTGAGTGTGACCGTGTGTATGATTGTGTGTGTGACTGTGTGTGACTGAGTGTGTGACTGTGTGTGACTGTGTGTGTGACTTGTGTGTGTGTGACTGAGTGTGACTGTGTGTGTGATTGTGTTTGTGACTGAGTGTGACTGTGTATGTGACTCTGTGTGACTGTGTGTGTGACTGTGTGTGACTGTGTGTGTGACTTGTGTGTGTGAGACTGAGTGTGACTGTGTGTGTGTCTGTGTGTGTGACTGTGTGTGTGACTGTGTGTGACTGTGTGTGTGACTGTGTATGTGACTGAGTGTGACTGTCTGTGTGACTGTGTGTGTGACTGAGTGTGACTGTGTGTGTGACTGTGTGACTGAATGTGACTGTGTGTGAGACTGTGTGTGTGACTGTGTGTGACTGTGTGTGACTGAGTGTGACCGTGTGTATGATTGTGTGTGTGACCGTGTGTGACTGAGTGTGTGACTGTGTGTGTGACTGTGTGACTGAGTGTGTTACTTGTGTGTGTGTGACTGAGTGTGACTGTGTGTGTGACTGTGTTTGTGACTGAGTGTGACTGTGTGTGTGACTGTGTATGTGACTGTGTGTGACTGTGTGTGTGACACTGTGTGACTGTGTGTGTGACTGTGTATGTGACTGAGTGTGACTGTGTGTGTGACCGTGTGTGTGACTGTGTGACTGAGTGTGACTGTGTGTGTGACTGTGTGTGTGACTGTGTGTGACTGAGTGTGACTGTGTGTGTGACCGTGTGTGTGACTGAGTGTGACTGTGAGTGTGACTGAGTGTGTGACTGATTGTGACTGTGTGTGTGACTGTGTGTGACTGTGTGTGTGACTGTGTGTGTGACTTGTGTGTGTGTGACTGAGTGTGACTGTGTGTGTGTCTCTGTGTGTGACTGTGTGTTTAACTGACTGTGACTGTGTGTGTGACTGAGTGTGTGATTGTGTGTGACTGAGTGTGACTGTGTGTGTGACTGTGTGTGTGACTGTATGTGACTGTGTTTGTGACGGAGTGTGTGACTTGTGTGTGTGTGACTGAGTGTGACTGTGTGTGTGACTGTGTGTGTGACTGTGAGTGTGACTGTGTGTGACTGAGTGTGTGACTTGTGTGTGTGTGACTGAGTGTGACTGTGTGTGTGACTGTGTGTTTGACTGAGTGTGACTGTGTGTGACTGAGTGTGACTGTGTGTGTGACTGAGTGTGTGACTGTGTATGTGACTGTGTGTGTGACTGTGTGTGTGACTGATTGTGACTGTGTGTGTGTGACTGTGTGTGTGACTGAGTGTGACTGTGTGTGTGTGACTGAGTGTTACTGTGTGTGTGATTGTGTGTGTGACTGTGTATGTGACTGTGTGTGACTGTGTGTGTGACTGTGTGTGTGACTGTGAGTGACTGTGTGTTTAACTGAGTGTGACTGTGTGTGTGACTGTGTGTGTGACTGTGTATGTGACTGTGTGTGACTGTGTGTGTGACAGTGTGTGTGACTGAGTGTGACTGTTTGTGTGACAGTGTGTGTGACTGTGTGTGTGACTGTGCGTGTGACTGATTTGACTGTGTGTGTGACTGTGAGTGTGACTGTGTGTGTGACTGAGTGTGTGACTTGTGTGTGTGTGACTGAGTGTGACTGTGTCTGTGACTGAGTGTGTGAATGTGTATGTGACTGTGTGTGTGACAGTGTGTGTGACTGATTGTGACTGTGTGTGTGTGACTGGGTGTGACTGAGTGTGACTGTGTGTGTGTGACTGAGTGTTACTGTGTGTGTGACTGTGTGTGTGACTGTGTATGTGACTGTGTGTGACTGTGTGTGTGACTGTGTGTGTGACTGTGTGTGACTGTGTGTTTAACTGAGTGTGACTGTGTGTGTGACTGTGTGTGTGACTGTGTATGTGACTGAGTAAGTGACAGTGGGTGCGACTGAGTGTGACTGTGTGTGTGACTGTGTGTGTGACTGTGTGACTGAGTGTGACTGTGTATGTGACTGTGTGTGCGACTTGTGTGTGTGACCGTGTCTGTGACTGAGTGTGACTGTGAGTGTGACTGAGAGTGTGACTGAGTGTGTGTGTGACTGAGTGTTACTGTCTGTGTGACTGTGTGTGTGACTGAGTGTGACTGTGTGTTCGACTGTGTGTGTGACTGTGTGACTGAGTGTGACTGTGTGTGTGACTGTGTGTGTGACTGTGTGTGACTGAGTGTGACTGTTAGTGTGACTGAGTGTGTGACTTGTGTGTGTGCGACTGAGTGTGACTGTCTGTGTGACTGTGTGTGACTGAGTGTGACTGTGTGTGTGACTGTGTGTGTGACTGTGTGTGACTGTGTGTGTGACTGTGTGTGTGACTTGTGTGTTTGTGACTGGTTGTGACTGTGTGTGTGTCTGTGTGTGTGACTGTGCGTGACTGTGTATTTAACTGAGTGTGACTGTGTGTGTGACTGTGTGTGTGACACTGTATGTGACTGTGTGTGACTGTGTGTGTGACTTGTGTGTGTGTGACTGAGTGTGACTGTGTGTGTGACCGTGTGTGAGACTGAGTGTGACTGTGAGTGTGACTGAGTGTGTGACTTGTGTGTGTGTGACTGAGTGAGACTGTGTGTGTGACTGTGTGACTGAATGTGACTGTGTGTGAGACTGTGTGTGTGACTGTGTGTGACTGTGTGTGACTGAGTGTGACCGTGTGTATGATTGTGTGTGTGACTGTGTGTGACTGAGTGTGTGACTGTGTGTGACTGTGTGTGTGACTTGTGTGTGTGTGACTGAGTGTGACTGTGTGTGTGATTGTGTTTGTGACTGAGTGTGACTGTGTATGTGACTCTGTGTGACTGTGTGTGTGACTGTGTGTGACTGTGTGTGTGACTTGTGTGTGTGAGACTGAGTGTGACTGTGTGTGTGTCTGTGTGTGTGACTGTGTGTGTGACTGTGTGTGACTGTGTGTGTGACTGTGTATGTGACTGAGTGTGACTGTCTGTGTGACTGTGTGTGTGACTGAGTGTGACTGTGTGTGTGACTGTGTGACTGAATGTGACTGTGTGTGAGACTGTGTGTGTGACTGTGTGTGACTGTGTGTGACTGAGTGTGACCGTGTGTATGATTGTGTGTGTGACCGTGTGTGACTGAGTGTGTGACTGTGTGTGTGACTGTGTGACTGAGTGTGTGACTTGTGTGTGTGTGACTGAGTGTGACTGTGTGTGTGACTGTGTTTGTGACTGAGTGTGACTGTGTGTGTGACTGTGTATGTGACTGTGTGTGACTGTGTGTGTGACACTGTGTGACTGTGTGTGTGACTGTGTATGTGACTGAGTGTGACTGTGTGTGTGACCGTGTGTGTGACTGTGTGACTGAGTGTGACTGTGAGTGTGACTGAGTGTGTGACTGATTGTGACTGTGTGTGTGACTGTGTGTGACTGTGTGTGTGACTGTGTGTGTGACTTGTGTGTGTGTGACTGAGTGTGACTGTGTGTGTGTCTCTGTGTGTGACTGTGTGTTTAACTGACTGTGACTGTGTGTGTGACTGAGTGTGTGATTGTGTGTGACTGAGTGTGACTGTGTGTGTGACTGTGTGTGTGACTGTATGTGACTGTGTTTGTGACGGAGTGTGTGACTTGTGTGTGTGTGACTGAGTGTGACTGTGTGTGTGACTGTGTGTGTGACTGTGAGTGTGACTGTGTGTGACTGAGTGTGTGACTTGTGTGTGTGTGACTGAGTGTGACTGTGTGTGTGACTGTGTGTTTGACTGAGTGTGACTGTGTGTGACTGAGTGTGACTGTGTGTGTGACTGAGTGTGTGACTGTGTATGTGACTGTGTGTGTGACTGTGTGTGTGACTGATTGTGACTGTGTGTGTGTGACTGTGTGTGTGACTGAGTGTGACTGTGTGTGTGTGACTGAGTGTTACTGTGTGTGTGATTGTGTGTGTGACTGTGTATGTGACTGTGTGTGACTGTGTGTGTGACTGTGTGTGTGACTGTGAGTGACTGTGTGTTTAACTGAGTGTGACTGTGTGTGTGACTGTGTGTGTGACTGTGTATGTGACTGTGTGTGACTGTGTGTGTGACTGTGTATGTGACTGAGTGTGACTGTGTGTGTGACTGTGTGTGTGACTGTGTGACAGAGTGTGACTGTGTGAGTGACTGTGTGTGTGACTTGTGTGTGTGTGACTGAGTGTGACTGTGTGACTGTGTGTGTGACTGAGTGTGACTGTGTGTGTGACTGTGTGTATGACTGTGTGTGACTGTGTGTGACTGTGTGTGTGACTGAGTGTAACTGTGTGTGTGTCTGTGTGTGTGACTGTGTGTGACTGTGTGTTTAACTGAGTGTGACTGTGTGTGTGACTGTGTGTGTGACTGTGTATGTGACTGTGTGTGTCTGTGTGTGTGACAGTGTGTGTGACTGAGTGTGACTGTTTGTGTGACAGTGTGTGTGACTGTGTGTGTGACTGTGCGTGTGACTGATTTGACTGTGTGTGTGACTGTGAGTGTGACTGTGTGTGTGACTGAGTGTGTGACTTGTGTGTGTGTGACTGAGTGTGACTGTGTGTGTGTGACTGAGTGTGACTGTGTGAGTGACTGTGTGTGTGACTGAGTGTGACTGTGTGTTTGACTGTGTGTGTGACTGTGTGACTGAGTGTGACTGTGTGTGTGACTGTGTGTGTGACTGTGTGTGACTGAGTGTGACTGTTAGTGTGACTGAGTGTGTGACTTGTGTGTGTGCGACAGAGTGTGACTGTCTGTGTGACTGTGTGTGACTGAGTGTGACTGTGTGTGTGACTGTGTGTGTGACTGTGTGTGACTGTGTGGGTGACTGTGTGTGTGACTTGTGTGTTTGTGACTGGGTCTGACTGTGTGTGTGTCTGTGTGTGTGACTGTGTGTGACTGTGTGTTTAACTGAGTGTGACTGTGTGTGTGACTGTGTGTGTGACACTGTATGTGACTGTGTGTGACTGTGTGTGTGACTTGTGTGTGTGTGACTGAGTGTGACTGTGTGTGTGACCGTGTGTGAGACTGAGTGTGACTGTGAGTGTGACTGAGTGTGTGACTTGTGTGTGTGTGACTGAGAGTGACTGTCTGTGTGACTGTGTGTGTGACTGAGTGTGACTGTGTGTGTGACTGTGTGACTGAATGTGACTGTGTGTGAGACTGTGTGTGTGACTGTGTGTGAATGTGTGTGACTGAGTGTGACCGTGTGTATGATTGTGTGTGTGACTGTGTGTGACTGAGTGTGTGACTGTGTGTGACTGTGTGTGTGACTTGTGTGTGTGTGACTGAGTGTGACTGTGTGTGTGATTGTGTTTGTGACTGAGTATGACTGTGTATGTGACTGTGTGTGACTGTGTCTGTGACTGTGTGTGACTGTGTGTGACTTGTGTGTGTGTGACTGAGTGTGACTGTGTGTGTGTCTGTGTGTGTGACTGTGTGTGTGACTGTGTGTGACTGTGTGTGTGACTGTGTATGTGACTGAGTGTGACTGTCTGTGTGACTGTGTGTGTGACTGAGTGTGACTGTGTGTGTGACTGTGTGACTGAATGTGACTGTGTGTGAGACTGTGTGTGTGACTGTGTGTGACTGAGTGTGACCGTGTGTATGATTGTGTGTGTGACCGTGTGTGACTGAGTGTGTGACTGTGTGTGTGACTGTGTGACTGAGTGTGTGACTTGTGTGTGTGTGACTGTGTTTGTGACTGAGTGTGACTGTGTGTGTGACTGTGTATGTGAATGTGTGTGACTGTGTGTGTGACTGTGTGTGACTGTGTGTGTGACTTTGTATGTGACTGAGTGTGACTGTGTGTGTGACTGTGTGTGTGACTGTGTGACTGAGTGTGACTGTGTGTGTGACTGTGTGTGTGACTGTGTGTGACTGAGTGTTACTGTGTGTGTGACCGTGTGTGTGACTGAGTGTGACTGTGAGTGTGACTGAGTGTGTGACTGATTGTGACTGTGTGTGTGATTGTGTGTGTGACTGTGTGTGACTGTGTGTGTGACTGTGTGTGTGACTTGTGTGTTTGTGACTGAGTGTGACTGTGTGTGTGTCTGTGTGTGTGACTGTGTGTTTAACTGAGTGTGACTGTGTGTGTGACTGTGTGTGTGATTGTGTGTGACTGAGTGTGACTGTGTGTGTGACTGTGTGTGTGACTGTGTGTGACTGTGTTTGTGACGGAGTGTGTGACTTGTGTGTGAGTGTGACTGAGTGTGACTGTGTGTGTGACTGTGTGTGTGACTGTGTATTTGACTGTGTGTGTGAGACAGTGTGTGACTGTGTGTGTGACTTGTGTGTGTGTGACTGAGTGTGACTGTGTTTGTGTCTGTGTGACTGTGTGTGTGACTGTGTGTTTAACTGAGAGTGACTGTGTGTGTGACTGTGTGTGTGACTGTGTATGTGACTGTGTGTGACTGTGTGTGTGACTGTGTATGTGACTGAGTATGACTGTGTGTGTGACCGTGCGTGTGACTGAGTTTGACTGTGAGTGTGACTGAGTGTGTGACTTGTGTGTGTGTGACTGAGTGTGACTGTCTGTGTGACTGTGTGTGTGACTGAGTGTGACTGTGTGTGTGAATGTGTGACTGAATGTGACTGTGTGTGTGACTGTGTGTGTGACTATGTGTGTGACTGTGTGTGACTGTGTGTGACTGAGTGTGACCGTGTGTATGATTGTGTGTGTGATTGTGTGTGACTGAGTGTGTGACTATGTGTGACTGTGTGTGTGACTGTGTGACTGAGTGTGTGACTTGTGTGTGTGTGAATGAGTGTGACTGTGTGTGTGACTGTGTATGTGACTGCGTGCGACTGTGTGTCTGACTGTGTGTGACTGTGTGTGTGACTTGTGTGTGTGTGACTGAGTGTGACTGTGTGTGTGTCTGTGTGTGTGACTGAGTGTGACTGTGTGTGTGACTGTGTGTGTGACAGTGTGTGTGACTGAGTGTGACTGTGTGTGTGACTGTGTATGTGACTGAGTGTGACTGTGTGTGTGACTGTGTGTGTGACTGTGTGACTGAGTGTGACTGTGTGTGTGACTGTGTGTGTGACTGTGTGTGACTGAGTGTGACTGTATGTGTGACTGTGTGTGTGACTGAGTGTGACTGTGTGTGTGACTATGTGTGTGACTGTGTGTGACTGTGTGTGTGACTGTGTGTGTGACTTGTGTGTGTGTTACTGAGTGTGACTGTGTGTGTGACTGTGTGTGACTGTGTGTTTAACTGAGTGTGACTGTGTGTGTGACTGTGTGTGTGACTGTGTATGTGACTGTGTGTGACTGTGTGTGTGACAGTGTGTGTGACAGTGTGTGTGACAGTGTGTGTGTGACAGTGTGTGTGACTGTGTGTGTGACTGTGTGTGTGACTGATTCGACTGTGTGTGTGACTGTGAGTGTGACTGTGTGTGACTGAGTGTGTGACTTGTGTGTGTGTGACTGAGTGTGACTGTGTGTGTGACTGTGTGTTTGACTGAGTGTGACTGTGTGTGACTGAGTGTGACTGTGTGTGTGACTGAGTGTGTGACTGTGTATGTGACTGTGTGTTTGTGACTGTGTGTGTGACTGATTGTGACTGTGTGTGTGTGACTGTGTGTGTGACTGAGTGTGACTCTGTGTGTGTGACTGAGTGTTACTTTGTGTGTGACTGTGTGTGTGACTGTTTATGTGACTGTGTGTGACTGTGTGTGTGACTGTGTGTGTGACTGTGAGTGACTGTGTGTTTAACTGAGTGTGACTGTGTGTGTGACTGTGTGTGTGAATGTGTATGTGACTGTGTGTGACTGTGTGTGTGACTGTGTATGTGACTGAGTGTGACTGTGTGTGTGACTGTGTGTGTGACTGTGTGTGTGACTGAGTGTGACTGTGTGTGACTGTGTGTGTGACTTGTGTGTGTGTGACTGAGTGTGACTGACTGTGTGACTGTGTGTGTGACTGAGTGTGACTGTGTGTGTGACTGTGTGTATGACTGTGTGTGACTGTGTGTGACTGTGTGTGTGACTTGTGTGTGTGTGACTGAGTGTAACTGTGTGTGTGTCTGTGTGTGTGACTGTGTGTGACTGTGTGTTTAACTGAGTGTGACTGTGTGTGTGACTGTGTGTGTGACTGTGTATGTGACTGTGTGTGTCTGTGTGTGTGACAGTGTGTGTGACTGAGTGTGACTGTGTGTGTGACAGTGTGTGTGACTGTGTGTGTGACTGTGCGTGTGACTGATTTGACTGTGTGTGTGACTGTGAGTCTGACTGTGTGTGTGACTGTGTGTGTGACTGAGTGTGACTGTGTCTGTGACTGAGTGTGTGAATGTGTATGTGACTGTGTGTGTGACAGTGTGTGTGACTGATTGTGACTGTGTGTGTGTGACTGTGTGTGTGACTGAGTGTGACTGTGTGTGTGTGACTGAGTGTTACTGTGTGTGTGACAGTGTGTGTGACTGTGTATGTGACTGTGTGTGACTGTGTTTGTGACTGTGTGTGTGACTGTGTGTGACTGTGTGTTTAACTGAGTGTGACTGTGTGTGTGACTGTGTGTGTGACTGTGTATGTGACTGAGTGTGTGACAGTCGGTGCGACTGAGTGTGACTGTGTGTGTGACTGTGTGTGTGACTGTGTGACTGAGTGTGACTGTGTGAGTGACTGTGTGTGTGACTTGTGTGTGTGTGACTGAGTGTGACTGTGTGTGTGACTGTGTGTGACTGTGTGTTTTACTGAGTGTGACTGTGTGTGTGACTGTGTGTGTGACTGTGTATGTGACTGTGTGTGACTGTGTGTGTGACTGTGTGTGTGACTGTGTATGTGACTGAGTGCGACTGTGTGTGTGACTGTGTGTGTGACTGTGTGTGTGACTTGTGTGTGTGTTACTGAGTGTGACTGTGTGTGTGACTGAGTGTGTGACTCAGTGTGTGTGTGACTGAGTGTTACTGTCTGTGTGACTGTGTGTGTGACTGAGTGTGACTGTGTGTTTGACTGTGTGTGTGACTGTGTGTGACTGAGTGTGTGACTTGTGTGTGTGTGACTGAGTGTGACTGTGTGTGTGACTGTGTTTGTGACTGAGTGTGACTGTGTGTGTGACTGTGTATGTGACTGTGTGTGACTGTGTGTGTGACTGTGTGTGACTGTGTGTGTGACTTGTGTGTATGTGACTGAGTGTGACTGTGTGTGTGTCTGTGTTTGTGACTGTGTGTGACTGTGTGTTTAACTGAGTGTGACTGTGTGTGTGACTGTGTGTGTGACTGAGTGTGACTGTGTGTGTGACTGTGTGTGTGACTGTGTATGTGACTGAGTGTGACTGTGTGTGTGACTGTGTGTGTGACTCTGTATGTGACTGAGTGTGACTGTGTGTGTGACTGTGTGTGTGACTGTGTGACTGAGTGTGACTGTGTGTGTGACTGTGTGTGTGACTGTGTGTGACTGAATGTGACTGTGTGTGACTCTGTGTGTGACTGTGTGTGGCTGTCTGTGTGACTGTGTGTGTGTGACTGAGTGTGACTGTGTGTGTGACTGTGTGTGACTGTGTGTGTGACGGTGTGTGTGACTTGTGTGTGTGTGACTGAGTGTGACTGCGTGTGTGTCTGTGTGTGTTACTGTGTGACTGTGTGTTTAACTGAGTGTGACTGTGTGTGTGACTGTGTGTGTGACTGTGTATGACTGTGTGTGTGACTGTGTGTGTGACTGTGTATGTGACTGAGTGTGACTGTGTGTGTGACTGTGTGTGTGACTGTGTGACTGAGTGTGACTGTATGTGTGACTGTGTGTGTGACTTGTGTGTGTGTGACTGAGTGTGACTGTGTGTGTGACCGTGTGTGTGACTGAGTGTGACTGTGAGTGTGACTGAGTGTGTGACTTGTGTGTGTGTGACTGAGTGTGACTGTCTGTGTGACTGTGTGTGTGACTGAGTGTGACTGTGTGTGTGACTGTGTGATTGAATGTGACTGTGTGTGTGACTCTGTGTGTGACTGTGTGTGTGACTGTGTGTGACTGTGTGTGACTGAGTGTGACCATGTGTATGATTCTGTGTGTGACTGTGTGTGACTGAGTGTGTGACTGTGTGTGACTGTGTGTGTGACTGTGTGACTGAGTGTGTGACTTGTGTGTGTGTGACTGAGTGTGACTGTGTGTGTGACTGTGTTTGTGACTGAGTGTGACTGTGTGTGAGACTGTGTGACTGAATGTGACTCTGTGTGTGACTCTGTGTGTGACTGTGTGTGTGACTGTGTGTGACTGTGTGTGACTTAGTGTGACCGTGTGTATGATTGTGTGTGTGACTGTGTGTGACTGTGTGTGTGACTGTGTGTGACTGTGTGAATGAGTGTGTGACTTGTGTGTGTGTGACTGAGTGTGACTGTGTGTGTGACTGTGTTTGTGACTGAGTGTGACTATGTGTGTGACTGTGTACGTGACTGTGTGTGACTGTGTGTGTGACTGTGTGTGACTGTGTGTGTGACTTGTGTGTGTGTGACTGTGTGTGACTGAGTGTGTGTCTGTGTGGGTGACTGAGTGTGACTGTGTGTGTGACTGTGTGTGTGACAGTGTGTGTGACTGAGTGTGACTGTGTGTGTGACTGTGTATGTGACTGAGTGTGACTGTGTGTGTGACCGTGTGTGTGACTGAGTGTGACTGTTAGTGAGACTGAGTGTGTGACTTGTGTGTGTGCGACTGAGTGTGACTGTGTGTGTGACTGAGTGTGACTGTGTGTGTGACTGTGTGTGTGACTGTGTGTGACTGTGTGTGTGACTGTGTGTGTGACTGTGTGTGTGACTTGTGTGTTTGTGACTGAGTGTGACTGTGTGTGTGTCTGTGTGTGTGACTGTGTGTGACTCTGTGTTTAACTGAGTGTGACTGTGTGTGTGACTGTGTGTGTGACAGCGTATGTGACTTTGTGTGACTGTGTGTGTGACTTGTGTGTGTGTGACTGAGTGTGACTGTGTGTGTGACCGTGTGTGAGACTGAGTGTGACTGTGAGTGTGACTGAGTGTGTGACTGTGTGTGTGTGACTGTGTGTGTGACTGAGTGTGACTGTGTGTGTGTGACTGAGTGTTACTGTGTGTGTGACTGTGTGTGTGACTGTGTATGTGACTGTGTGTGAATGTGTGTTTGACTGTGTGTGTGACTGTGTGTGACTGTGTGTTTAACTGAGTGTGACTGTGTGTGTGACTGTGTATGTGACTGTGTATGTGACTGAGTGTGTGACAGTGGGTGCGACTGAGTGTGACTGTGTGTGTGACTGTGTGTGTGACTTGTGTGTGTGACCGTGTCTGTGACTGAGTGTGACTGTGAGTGTGACTGAGTGTGTGACTGAGTGTGTGTGTGACTGAGTGTGACTGTCTCTGTGACTGTGTGTGTGACTGAGTGTGACTGTGTGTTTGACTGTGTGTGTGACTGTGTGTGTGTGACTGAGTGTGTGACTTGTGTGTGTGTGACTGAGTGTGACTGTGTGTGTGACTGTGTTTGTGACTGAGTGTGACTGTGTGTGTGACTGTGTATGTGACTATGTGTGACTGTGTGTGTGACTGTGTGTGACTGTGTGTGTGACTTGTGTGTATGTGACTGAGTGTGACTGTGTGTGTGTCTGTGTTTGTGACTGTGTGTGACTGTGTGTTTAACTGAGTGTGACTGTGTGTGTGACTGTGTGTGTGACTGAGTGTGACTGTGTGTGTGACTGTGTATGTGACTGAGTGTGACTGTGTGTGTGACTGTGTGTGTGACTGTGTGACTGAGTGTGACTGTGTGTGTGACTGTGTGTGTGACTCTGTATGTGACTGAGTGTGACTGTGTGTGTGACTGTGTGTGTGACTGTGTGACTGAGTGTGACTGTGTGTGTGACTGTGTGTGTGACTGTGTGTGACTGAGTGTGACTGTGTGTGACTCTGTGTGTGACTGTGTGTGACTGTCTGTGTGACTGTGTGTGTGTGACTGAGTGTGACTGTGTGTGTGACTGTGTGTGTGACTTATGTGTGTGTGACTGAGTGTGACTGTGTGTGTCTGTGTGTGTGACTGTGTGTGACTGAGTGTGACTGTGTGTGACTCTGTGTGTGACTGTGTGTGACTGTCTGTGTGACTGTGTGTGTGTGACTGAGTGTGACTGTGTGTGTGACTGTGTGTGTGACTTATGTGTGTGTGACTGAGTGTGACTGTGTGTGTCTGTGTGTGTGACTGTGTGTGACTGTGTGTTTAATTGAATGTGACTGTGTGTGTGACAGTGTGTGTGACTGTGTATGTGACTGAGTGTGACTGTGTGGTGACTGTGTGTGTGATTGAGTGTGACTGTATGTGTGACTGTTTGTGTGACTTGTGTGTGTGTGACTGAGTGTGACTGTGTGTGTGACCGTGTGTGTGACTGAGTGTGACTGTGAGTGTGACTGAGTGTGTGACCTGTGTGTGTGTGACTGAGTGTGACTGTCTGTGTGACTGTTTGTGTGAATGAGTGTGACTGTGTGTGTGACTGTGTGACTGAATGTGACTGTGTGTGTGACTCTGTGTGTGACTGTGTGTGTGACTGTGTGTGACTGAGTGTGACCGTGTGTATGATTGTGTGTGTGACTGTGTGTGACTGAGTGTGTGACTGAGTGTGACTGTGTGTGTGACTGTTTGACTGAGTGTGTGACTTGTGTGTGTGTGACTGAGTGTGACTGTGTGTGTGACTGTGTTTGTGACTGAGTGTGACTGTGTGTGTGACTGTGTATGTGACTGTGTGTGACTGTGTGTGTGACTGTGTGTGACTGTGTGTCTGACTTGTGTGTATGTGACTGAGTGTGACTGTGTCTGTGTCTGTGTTTGTGACTGTGTGTGACTGTGTGTTTAACTGAGTGTGACTGTGTGTGTGACTGTGTGTGTGACTGAGTGTGACTGTGTGTGTGACTGTGTGTGTGACTGTGTATGTGACTGAGTGTGACTGTGTGTGTGACTGTGTGTGTGACTGTGTGACTGAGTGTGACTGTGTGTGTGACTGTGTGTGTGACTGTGTGTGTGACTCTGTATGTGACTGAGTGTGACTGTGTGTGTGACTGTGTGACTGAGTGTGACTGTGTGTGTGACTGTGTGTGACTGTGTGTGACTGTGTGTGACTCTGTGTGTGACTGTGTGTGACTGTCTGTGTGACTGTGTGTGTGTGACTGAGTGTGACTGTGTGTGTGACTGTGTGTGACTGTGTGTGTGACTGTGTGTGTGACTTATGTGTGTGTGACTGAGTGTGACTGTGTGTGTCTGTGTGTGTGACTGTGTGTGACTGTGTGTTTAACTGAGTGTGACTGTGTGTGTGACTGTGTGTGTGACTCTGTATGTGACTGAGTGTGACTGTGTGTGTGACTGTGTGTGTGATTGAGTGTGACTGTATGTGTGACTGTTTGTGTGACTTGTGTGTGTGTGACTGAGTGTGACTGTGTGTGTGACCGTGTGTGTGACTGAGTGTGACTGTGAGTGTGACTGAGTGTGTGACTTGTGTGTGTGTGACTGAGTGTGACTGTCTGTGTGACTGTTTGTGTGACTGAGTGTGACTGTGTGTGTGACTGTTTGACTGAATGTGACTGTGTGTGTGACTCTGTGTGTGACTGTGTGTGTGACTGTGTGTGACTGAGTGTGACCGTGTGTATGATTGTGTGTGTGACTGAGTGTGTGACTGAGTGTGACTGTGTGTGTGACTGTTTGACTGAGTGTGTGACTTGTGTGTGTGTGACTGAGTGTGACTGTGTGTGTGACTGTGTTTGTGACTGAGTGTGACTGTGTGTGTGACTGTGTGACTGAATGTGACTCTGTGTGTGACTGTGTGTGTGACTGTGTGTGACTGTGTGTGACTTAGTGTGACCGTGTGTATGATTGTGTGTGTGACTGTGTGTGACTGAGTGTGTGACTGTGTGTGACTGTGTGACTGAGTGTGTGACTTGTGTGTGTGTGACTGATGTGACTGTGTGTGTGACTGTGTTTGTGACTGAGTGTGACTGTGTGTGTGACTGTGTATGTGACTGTGTGTGACTGTGTGTGTGACTGTGTGTGACTGTGTGTGTGACTTGTGTGTGTGTGACTGAGTGTGACTGTGTGTGTGTCTGTGTGTGTGACTGAGTGTGACTGTGTGTGTGACTGTGTGTGTGACAGAGTGTGTGACTGAGTGTGACTGTGTGTGTGACTGTGTATGTGACTGAGTGTGACTGTGTGTGTGACTGTGTGTGTGACTGTGTGTGTGACTGTGTGTGACTGAGTGTGACTGTGTGTGTGACCGTGTGTGTGACTGAGTGTGACTGTTAGTGTGACTGAGTGTGTGACTTGTGTGTGACTGTGTGTGTGACTGTGTGTGTGACTTGTGTGTGTGTGACTGAGTGTGACTGTCTGTGTGACTGTGTGTGTGACTGAGTGTGACTGTGTGTGTGACTGTGTGTGTGACTGTGTGTGACTGTGTGTGTGACTGTGTGTGTGACTTGTGTGTGTGTGACTGAGTGTGACTGTGTGTGTGTCTGTGTGTGTGACTGTGTGTGACTGTGTGTTTAACTGAGTGTGACTGTTTGTGTGACTGTATGTGTGACAGTGTATGTGACTGTGTGCGACTGTGTGTGTGACTTGTGCGTGTGTGTGACTGAGTGTGACTGTGTGTGTGACCGTGTGTGAGACTGAGTGTTACTGTGAGTGTGACTGACTGTGTGAATTGTGAGTATGTGACTGAGTGTGACTGACTGTGTGACTGTGTGTGTGACTGAGTGTGACTGTGTGTGTGAACTGTGTGACTGAATGTGACTGTGTGTGTGACTGTGTGTGTGACTGAGTGTGACTGTGTGTGTGACTGTGTGTGTGACTGTGTGACTGAGTGTGACTGTGTGTGACTGTGTGTGTGACTGAGTGTGACTGTGTGTGTGACTGTGTATGTGACTGTGTGTGACTGTGTGTGTGACTGTGTGTGACTGTGTGTGTGACTTGTGTGTGTGTGACTGAGTGTGACTGTGTGTGTGTCTGTGTGTGTGACTGTGTGTGACTGTGTGTTTAACTGAGTGTGACTGTGTGTGTGACTGTGTGTGTGACTGTGTGTGTGACTGAGTGTGACTGTGTGTGTGACTGTGTGTGTGACTGTGTATGTGACTGAGTGTGACTGTGTGTGTGACTGTGTGTGTGACTGTGTGACTGAGTGTGACTGTGTGTGTGTCTGTGTGTGTGACTGCGTGTGACTGTGTGTGACTGTGTGTGTGACTGTGTGTGTGACTGTGTGTGACTGTCTGTGTGACTGTGTGTGTGTGACTGAGTGTGACTGTGTGTGTGACTGTGTGTGTGACTGTGTGTGACTGTTTCTGTGACTGTGTGTGTGACTTGTGTGTGTGTGACTGAGTGTGACTGTGTGTGTGTGTCTGTGTGTGTGACTGTGTGTGACTGTGTGTTTAACTGAGTGTGACTGTGTGTGTGACTGTGTGTGTGACTGTGTGTGACTTTGTGTGTGACTGTGTGTGTGACTATGTATGTGACTGACTGTGACTGTGTGTGTGACTGTGTGTGTGACTGTGTGTGTGACTTGTGTGTGTGTGACTGAGTGTGACTGTGTGTGTGACCGTGTGTGTGACTGAGTGTGACTGTGAGTGTGACTGAGTGTGTGACTTGTGTGTGTGTGACTGAGTGTGACTGTCTGTGTGACTGTGTGTGTGACTGAGTGTGACTGTGTGTGTGACTGTGTGACTGAATGTGACTGTGTGTGTGACTGTGTGTGTGACTGTGTGTGTGACTGTGTGTGACTGTGTGTGACTGAGTGTGACCGTGTGTATGATTGTGTGTGTGATTGTGTGTGACTGAGTGTGTGACTGTGTGTGACTGTGTGTGTGACTGTGTGACTGAGTGTGTGACTTGTGTGTGTGTGACTGAGTGTGACTGTGTGTGTGACTGTGTGTTTAACTGAGTGTGGCTGTGTGTGTGACTGTGTGTGTGACTGTGTATGTGACTGTGTGTGACTGTGTGTGACTGTGTGTGTGACTGTGTATGTGACTGAGTGTGACTGTTTGTGTGACTGTGTGACTGAGTGTGACTGTATGTGTGACTGAGTGTGTGACTGTGTGTGACTGTGTGTGTTACTGAGTGTGACTGTGTGTGTGACTGTGTGTGACTGTGTGTGTGACTGTGTGTGTCACTTGTGTGTGTGTGACTGAGTGTGACTGTGTGTGTGTCTGTGTGTGTGACTGTGTGTGACTGTGTGTTTAACTGAGTGTGACTGTGTGTGTGACTGTGTATGTGACTGTGTGTGACTGTGTGTGTGACTGTGTATGTGACTGAGTGTGACTGTGTGTGTGACTGTGTGTGTGACTGTGTGACTGAGTGTGACTGTATGTGTGACTTTGTGTGTGACTTGTGTGTGTGTGACTGAGTGTGACTGTGTGTGTGACCGTGTGTGTGACTGAGTGTGACTGTAAGTGTGACTGAGTGTGTGGCTTGTGTGTGTGTGACTGAGTGGGACTGTCTGTGTGACTGTGTGTGTGACTGAGTGTGACTGTGTGTGTGACTGTGTGTGTGACTGTGTGTGTGACTGTGTGTGACTGTGTGTGACTGAGTGTGACCGTGTGTATGATTGTGTGTGTGACTGTGTGTGACTGAGTGTGTGACTGTGTGTGACTGTGTGTGTGACTGTGTGACTGAGTGTGTGACTTGTTTGTGTGTGACTGAGTGTGACTGTGTGTGTGACTGTGTTTGTGACTGAGTGTGACTATGTGTGTGACTGTGTATGTGACTGTGTGTGACTGTGTGTGTGACTGTGTGTGACTGTGTGTGTGACTTGTGTGTGTGTGAATGAGTGTGACTGAGTGTGTGTCTGTGTGTGTGACTGAGTGTGACTGTGTGTGTGACTGTGTGTGTGACAGTGTGTGTGACTGAGTGTGATTGTGTGTGTGACTGTGTAAGTAACTGAGTGTGACTGTGTGTGTGACTGTGTGTGTGAATGTGTGACTGAGTGTGACTGTGTGTGTGACTGTGTGTGTGACTGTGTGTGACTGAGTGTGACTGTGTGTGTGACCGTGTGTGTGACTGAGTGTGACTGTGAGTGTGACTGAGTGTGTGACTTGTGTGTGTGTGACTGAGTGTGACTGTCTATGTGACTGTGTGTGTGACTGAGTGTGACTGTGTGTGTGACTGTGTGTGTGACTGTGTGTGACTCTGTGTGTGACTTTGCGTGTGACTTGTGTGTGTGTGACTGAGTGTGACTGTGTGTGTGTCTGTGTGTGTGACTGTGTGTGACTGTGTGTGACTGAGTGTGACTGTGTGTGTGACCGTGTGTGTGACTGAGTGTGACTGTGAGTGTGACTGAGTGTGTGACTTGTGTGTGTGTGACTGAGTGTGACTGTCTGTGTGAATGTGTGTGTGACTGAGTGTGACTGTGTGTGTGACTGTGTGTGTGACTGTGTGTGTGACTCATTGTGACTGTGTGTGTGTGACTGTGTGTGTGACTGAGTGTGACTGTGTGTGTGTGACTGAGTGTTACTGTGTGTGTGACTGTGTGTGTGACTGTGTGTGTGACTGTGTGTGACTGTGTGTGTGACTGTGTGTGTGACTGAGTGTGACTGTGTGTGTGTCTGTGTGTGTGACTGTGTGTGACTGTGTGTTTAACTGAGTGTGACTGTGTGTGTGACTGTATGTGTGACAGTGTATGTGACTGTGTGTGAATGTGTGTGTGACTTGTGTGTGTGTGACTGAGTGTGACTGTGTGTGTGACCGTGTGTGAGACTGAGTGTTACTGTGAGTGTGACTGACTGTGTGACTTGTGTGTGTGTGACTGAGTGTGACTGTCTGTGTGACTGTGTGTGTGACTGAGTGTGACTGTGTGTGACTGTGTGTGTGACTGAATGTGACTGTGTGTGTGACTGTGTGTGTGACTGTGTGTGTGACTGTGTGTGACTGTGTGTGACTGAGTGTGACCGTGTGTATGATTGTGTGTGTGACTGTGTGTGACTGAGTGTGTGACTGTGTGTGACTGTGTGTGTGACTTGTGTGTGTGTGACTGAGTGCGACTGTGTGTGTGACTGTGTATGTGACTCTGTGTGACTGTGTGTGTGACTGTGTGTGACTGTGTGTGTGACTTGTGTGTGTGTGACTGAGTGTGACTGTCTGTGTGTCTGTGTGTGTGACTGAGTGTGACTGTGTGTGTGACTGTGTGTGTGACAGTGTGTGTGACTGTGTGTGTGACTGGGTATGTGACTGAGTGTGACTGTGTGTGTGACCGTGTGTGTGACTGTGTGACTGAGTGTGACTGTGTGTGTGACTGTGTGTGTGACTGTGTGTGACTGTGAGTGTGACTGAGTGTGTGACTTGTGTGTGTGTGACTGAGTGTGACTGTCTGTGTGACTGTGTGTGTGACTGAGTTTGACTGTGTGTGTGACTGTGTGTGTGACTGTGTGTGACTGTGTGTGTGACTGTGTGTGACTGAATGTGACTGTGTGTGTGACTGTGTGTGTGACTGTGTTTGTGACTGAGTGTGACTGTGTGTGTGACTGTGTGACTGAATGTGACTCTGTGTGTGACTGTGTGTGTGACTGTGTGTGACTGTGTGTGACTTAGTGTGACCGTGTGTATGATTGTGTGTGTGACTGTGTGTGACTGAGTGTGTGACTGTGTGTGACTGTGTGACTGAGTGTGTGACTTGTGTGTGTGTGACTGATGTGACTGTGTGTGTGACTGTGTTTGTGACTGAGTGTGACTGTGTGTGTGACTGTGTATGTGACTGTGTGTGACTGTGTGTGTGACTGTGTGTGACTGTGTGTGTGACTTGTGTGTGTGTGACTGAGTGTGACTGTGTGTGTGTCTGTGTGTGTGACTGAGTGTGACTGTGTGTGTGACTGTGTGTGTGACAGTGTGTGTGACTGAGTGTGACTGTGTGTGTGACTGTGTATGTGACTGAGTGTGACTGTGTGTGTGACTGTGTGTGTGACTGTGTGACTGAGTGTGACTGTGTGTGTGACTGTGTGTGTGACTGTGTGTGACTGAGTGTGACTGTGCGTGTGACCGTGTGTGTGACTGAGTGTGACTGTTAGTGTGACTGAGTGTGTGACTTGTGTGTGTGCGACTGAGTGTGACTGTCTGTGTGACTGTGTGTGTGACTGAGTGTGACTGTGTGTGTGACTGTGTGTGTGACTGTGTGTGACTGTGTGTGTGACTGTGTGTGTGACTTGTGTGTGTGTGACTGAGTGTGACTGTGTGTGTGTCTGTGTGTGTGACTGTGTGTGACTGTGTGTTTAACTGAGTGTGACTGTGTGTGTGACTGTATGTGTGACAGTGTATGTGACTGTGTGTGTGACTTGTGTGTGTGTGACTGAGTGTGACTGTGTGTGTGACCGTGTGTGAGACTGAGTGTTACTGTGAGTGTGACTGACTGTGTGACTTGTGTGTGTGTGACTGAGTGTGACTGTCTGTGTGACTGTGTGTGTGACTGAGTGTGACTGTGTGTGTGAACTGTGTGACTGAATGTGACTGTGTGTGTGACTGTGTGTGTGACTGTGTGTGACTGTGTGTGACTGAGTGTGACCGTGTGTATGATTGTGTTTGTGACTGTGTGTGACTGAGTGTGTGACTGTGTGTGACTGTGTGTGTGACTTGTGTGTGTGTGACTGAGTGTGACTGTGTGTGTGATTGTGTTTGTGACTGAGTGCGACTGTGTGTGTGACTGTGTATGTGACTCTGTGTGACTGTGTGTGTGACTGTGTGTGACTGTGTGTGTGACTTGTGTGTGTGTGACTGAGTGTGACTGTCTGTGTGTCTGTGTGTGTGACTGAGTGTGACTGTGTGTGTGACTGTGTGTGTGACAGTGTGTGTGACTGTGTGTGTGACTGTGTATGTGACTGAGTGTGACTGTGTGTGTGACCGTGTGTGTGACTGTGTGACTGAGTGTGACTGTGTGTGTGACTGTGTGTGTGACTGTGTGTGACTGTGAGTGTGACTGAGTGTGTGACCTGTGTGTGTGTGACTGAGTGTGACTGTCTGTGTGACTGTGTGTGTGACTGAGTTTGACTGTGTGTGTGACTGTGTGTGTGACTGTGTGTGACTGTGTGTGTGACTGTGTGTGACTTGTGTGTGTGTGACTGAGTGTGACTGTGTGTGTGTCTGTGTGTGTGACTGTGTGTTTAACTGAGTGTGACTGTGTGTGTGACTGTGTATGTGACTGTGTGTGACTGTGTGTGTGAGACAGTGTGTGTGACTGAGTGTGACTGTGTGTGACAGTGTGTGTGACTGTGTGTGACTGTGTATGTGACTGATTCTGACTGTGTGTGTGACTGTGAGCGTGACTGTGTGTGTGACTGTGTGTGTGACTGTGTGTGACTGTGTGTGTGACTGTGTGTGTGACTTGTGTGTGTGTGACTGAGTGTGACTGTGTGTGTGTCTGTGTGTGTGACTGTGTGTGACTGTGTGTTTAACTGAGTGTGACTGTGTGTGTGACTGTATGTGTGACAGTGTATGTGACTGTGTGTGACTGTGTGTGTGACTTGTGTGTGTGTGACTGAGTGTGACTGTGTGTGTGACCGTGTGTGAGACTGAGTGTTACTGTGAGTGTGACTGACTGTGTGACTTGTGTGTGTGTGACTGAGTGTGACTGTCTGTGTGACTGTGTGTGTGACTGAGTGTGACTGTGTGTGTGAACTGTGTGACTGAATGTGACTGTGTGTGTGACTGTGTGTGTGACTGTGTGTGACTGTGTGTGACTGAGTGTGACCGTGTGTATGATTGTGTGTGTGACTGTGTGTGACTGAGTGTGTGACTGTGTGTGACTGTGTGTGTAACTTGTGTGTGTGTGAATGAGTGCGACTGTGTGTGTGACTGTGTATGTGACTCTGTGTGACTGTGTGTGACTGTGTGTGTGACTTGTGTGTGTGTGACTGAGTGTGACTGTCTGTGTGTCTGTGTGTGTGACTGAGTGTGACTGTGTGTGTGACTGTGTGTGTGACAGTGTGTGTGACTGTGTGTGTGACTGGGTATGTGACTGAGTGTGACTGTGTGTGTGACTGTGTGTGTGACTGTGTGTGACTGTGAGTGTGACTGAGTGTGTGACTTGTGTGTGTGTGACTGAGTGTGACTGTCTGTGTGACTGTGTGTGTGACTGAGTTTGACTGTGTGTGTGACTGTGTGTGTGACTGTGTGTGATTGTGTGTGTGACTGTGTGTGACTGAATGTGACTGTGTGTGTGACTGTGTGTGTGACTGTGTGTTTAACTGAGTGTGACTGTGTGTGTGACTGTGTGTGTGACTGTGTATGTGACTGTGTGTGACTGTGTGTGTGACAGTGTGTGTAACTGAGTGTGACTGTGTGTGACAGTGTGTGTGACTGTGTGTGACTGTGTATGTGACTGATTGTGACTGTGTGTGTGACTGTGAGCGTGACTGTGTGTGTGACTGAGTGTGTGACTTGTGTGTGTGTGACTGAGTGTGACTGTGTGTGTGACTGTGTGTGTGACTGTGGGACTGAGTGTGACTGTGTGTGTGACTGTGTGTGACTGTGTGTGACTGAGTGTGACTGTGTGTGTGACTGTGTGTGACTGTGTTTGTGACGGAGTGTGTGACTTGTGTGTGTGTGACTGAGTGTGACTGTGTGTGTGACTGTGTGTTTAACTGAGTGTGGCTGTGTGTGTGACTGTGTGTGTGACTGTGTATGTGACTGTGTGTGACTGTGTGTGACTGTGTGTGTGACTGTGTATGTGACTGAGTGTGACTGTGTGTGTGACTGTGTGACTGAGTGTGACTGTATGTGTGACTGAGTGTGTGACTGTGTGTGACTGTCTCTGTGACTGTGTGTGTGTTACTGAGTGTGACTGTGTGTGTGTGACTGTGTGACTGAGTGTGACTGTGTGTGTGACTGTGTGTGTGACTGTGTATGTGACTGAGTGTGACTGTGTGTGTGACTGTTTGTGTGACTGTGTGACTGAGTATGACTGTGTGTGTGTCTGTGTGTGTGACTGTGTGTGACTGAGTGTGACTGTGTGTGTGACTGTGTGTGTGACTGTGTGTGACTGTCTGTGTGACTGTGTGTGTGTGACTGAGTGTGACTGTGTGTGTGACTGTGTGTGTGACTGTGTGTGACTGTTTCTGTGACTGTGTGTGTGACTTGTGTGTGTGTGACTGAGTGTGACTGTGTGTGTGTGTCTGTGTGTGTGACTGTGTGTGACTGTGTGTTTAACTGAGTGTGACTGTGTGTGTGACTGTGTGTGTGACTGTGTGTGACTTTGTGTGTGACTGTGTGTGTGACTATGTATGTGACTGACTGTGACTGTGTGTGTGACTGTGTGTGTGACTGTGTGTGTGACTTGTGTGTGTGTGTGACTTAGTGTGACTGTGTGTGTGACCGTGTGTGTGACTGAGTGTGACTGTGAGTGTGACTGAGTGTGTGACTTGTGTGTGTGTGACTGAGTGTGACTGTCTGTGTGACTGTGTGTGTGACTGAGTGTGACTGTGTGTGTGACTGTGTGACTGAATGTGACTGTGTGTGTGACTCTGTGTGTGACGGTGTGTGTGACTGTGTGTGACTGTGTGTGACTGAGTGTGACCGTGTGTATGATTGTGTGTGTGATTGTGTGTGACTGAGTGTGTGACTGTGTGTGACTGTGTGTGTGACTGTGTGACTGAGTGTGTGACTTGTGTGTGTGTGACTGAGTGTGACTGTGTGTGTGACTGTGTGTTTAACTGAGTGTGGCTGTGTGTGTGACTGTGTGTGTGACTGTGTATGTGACTGTGTGTGACTGTGTGTGACTGTGTGTGTGACTGTGTGACTGAGTGTGACTGTATGTGTGACTGAGTGTGTGACTGTGTGTGACTGTGTGTGTTACTGAGTGTGACTGTGTGTGTGACTGTGTGTGACTGTGTGTGTGACTGTGTGTGTGACTTGTGTGTGTGTGACTGAGTGTGACTGTGTGTGTGTCTGTGTATGTGACTGTGTGTGACTGTGTGTTTAACTGAGTGTGACTGTGTGTGTGACTGTGTATGTGACTGTGTGTGACTGTGTGTGTGACTGTGTATGTGACTGAGTGTGAATGTGTGTGTGACTGTGTGTGTGACTGTGTGACTGAGTGTGACTGTATGTGGGACTTTGTGTGTGACTTGTGTGTGTGTGACTGAGTGTGACTGTGTGTGTGACCGTGTGTGTGACTGAGTGTGACTGTAAGTGTGACTGAGTGTGTGACTTGTGAGTATGTGACTGTGTGTGACTGTGTGTGTGACTGTGTATGTGACTGAGTGTGACTGTGTGTGTGACTGTGTGTGTGACTGTGTGACTGAGTGTGACTGTATGTGTGACTTTGTGTGTGACTTGTGTGTGTGTGACTGAGTGTGACTGAGTGTGTGTCTGTGTGTGTGACTGAGTGTGACTGTGTGTGTGACTGTGTGTGTGACAGTGTGTGTGACTGAGTGTGACTGTGTGTGTGACTGTGTAAGTGACTGAGTGTGACTGTGTGTGTGACTGTGTGTGTGAAAGTGTGACTGAGTGTGACTGTGTGTGTGACTGTGTGTGTGACTGTATGTGACTGAGTGTGACTGTGTGTGTGACCGTGTGTGTGACTGAGTGTGACTGTGAGTGTGACTGAGTGTGACTGTGTGTGTGACCGTGTGTGTGACTGAGTGTGACTGTGAGTGTGACTGAGTGTGTGACTTGTGGGTGTGTGACTGAGTGTGACTGTCTGTGTGACTGTGTGTGTGACTGAGTTTGACTGTGTGTGTGACTGTGTGTGTGACTGTGTCTGACTGTGTGTGTGACTGTGTGTGACTTGTGTGTGTGTGACTGTGTGTGACTGTGTGTGTGTCTGTGTGTGTGACTGTGTGTTTAACTGAGTGTGACTGTGTGTGTGACTGTGTGTGTGACTGTGTGTGTGACTGTGTGTGACTTGTGTGTGTGTGACTGAGTGTGACTGTGCGTGTGTCTGTGTGTGTGACTGTGTGTGACTGTGTATGTGACTGATTGTGACTGTGTGTGTGACTGTGAGCGTGACTGTGTGTGTGACTGTGTATGTGACTGTGTGTGACTGTGTGTGTGACAGTGTGTGTGACTGAGTGTGACTGTGTGTGTTACTGAGTGTGACTGTGTGTGTGACTGTGTGTGACTGTGTGTGTGACTGTGTGTGTGACTTGTGTGTGTGTGACTGAGTGTGACTGTGTGTGTGTCTGTGTGTGTGACTGTGTGTGATTGTGTGTTTAACTGAGTGTGACTGTGTGTGTGACTGTGTATGTGACTGTGTGTGACTGTGTGTGTGACTGTGTATGTGACTGAGTGTGACTGTGTGTGTGACTGTGTGTGTGACTGTGTGACTGAGTGTGACTGTATGTGTGACTTTGTGTGTGACTTGTGTGTGTGTGACTGAGTGTGACTGTGTGTGTGACCGTGTGTGTGACTGTGTGTGACTGTAAGTGTGACTGAGTGTGTGGCTTGTGTGTGTGTGACTGAGTGTGACTGTCTGTGTGACTGTGTGTGTGACTGAGTGTGACTGTGTGTGTGACTGTGTGTGTGACTGTGTGTTTGACTGTGTGTGACTGTGTGTGACTGAGTGTGACCGTGTGTATGATTGTGTGTGTGACTGTGTGTGACTGAGTGTGTGACTGTGTGTGACTGTGTGTGTGACTGTGTGACTGAGTGTGTGACTTGTTTGTGTGTGACTGAGTGTGACTGTGTGTGTGACTGTGTTTGTGACTGAGTGTGACTGTGTGTGTGACTGTGTATGTGACTGTGTGTGACTGTGTGTGACTGTGTGTGTGACTTGTGTGTGTGTGACTGAGTGTGACTGAGTGTGTGTCTGTGTGTGTGACTGATTGTGACTGTGTGTGTGACTGTGTGTGACAGTGTGTGTGACTGAGTGTGACTGTGTGTGTGACTGTGTAAGTGACTGAGTGTGACTGTGTGTGTGACTGTGTGTGTGAATGTGTGACTGAGTGTGACTGTGTGTGTGACTGTGTGTGTGACTGTGTGTGACTGAGTGTGACTATGTGTGTGACCGTGTGTGTGACTGAGTGTGACTGTGAGTGTGACTGAGTGTGTGACTTGTGTGTTTGTGACTGAGTGTGACTGTCTTTGTGACTGTGTGTGTGACTGAGTGTGACTGTGTGTGTGACTGTGTGTGTGACTGTGTGTGACTCTGTGTGTGACTGTGCATGTGACTTGTGTGTGTGTGACTGAGTGTGACTGTGTGTGTGTCTGTGTGTGTGACTGTGTGTGACTGTGTGTGACTGAGTGTGACTGTGTGTGTGACCGTGCGTGAGACGGAGTGTTACTGTGAGTGTGACTGACTGTGTGACTTGTGTGTGTGTGACTGAGTGTGACTGTCTGTGTGACTGTGTGTGTGACTGAGTGTGACTGTGTGTGTCAACTGTGTGACTGAATGTGACTGTGTGTGTGACTGTGTGTGTGACTGTGTGTGACTGTGTGTGACTGAGTGTGACCGTGTGTATGATTGTGTGTGTGACTGTGTGTGACTGAGTGTGTGACTGTGTGTGACTGTGTGTGTGACTTGTGTGTGTGTGACTGAGTGTGACTGTGTGTGTGACTGTGTATGTGACTCTGTGTGACTGTGTGTGTGACTGTGTGTGACTGTGTGTGTGACTTGTGTGTGTGTGACTGAGTGTGACTGTCTGTGTGTCTGTGTGTGTGACTGAGTGTGACTGTGTGTGTGACTGTGTGTGTGACAGTGTGTGTGACTGTGTGTGTGACTGTGTATGTGACTGAGTGTGACTGTGTGTGTGACCGTGTGTGTGACTGTGTGACTGAGTTTGACTGTGTGTGTGACTGTGTGTGACTGTGTGTGTGACTTGTGTGTGTGTGACTGAGTGTGACTGTCTGTGTGTCTGTGTGTGTGACTGAGTGTGACTGTGTGTGTGACTGTGTGTGTGACAGTGTGTGTGACTGTGTGTGTGACTGTGTATGTGACTGAGTTTGACTGTGTGTGTGACTTTGTGTGTGACTGTGTGACTGAGTGTGACTGTGTGTGTGACTGTGTGTGTGACTGTGTGTGACTGTGAGTGTGACTGAGTGTGTGACTTGTGTGTGTGTGACTGAGTGTGACTGTCTGTTTGACTGTGTGTGTGACTGAGTTTGACTGTGTGTGTGACTGTGTGTGTGACTTGTGTGTGACTGTGTGTGTGACTGTGTGTGACTTGTGTGTGTGTGACTGAGTGTGACTGTGTGTGTGTCTGTGTGTGTGACTGTGTGTTTAACTGAGTGTGACTGTGTGTGTGACTGTGTGTGTGACTGTGTATGTGACTGTGTGTGACTGTGTGTGTGACAGTGTGTGTGACTGACTGTGACTGTGTGTGACAGTGTGTGTGACTGTGTGTGACTGTGTATGTGACTGATTGTGACTGTGTGTGTGACTGTGAGCGTGACTGTGTGTGTGACTGAGTGTGTGACTTGTGGGTGTGTGACTGAGTGTGACTGTGTGTGTGACTGTGTGTGTGACTGTGGGACTGAGTGTGACTGTGTGTGTGACTGTGTGTGTGACTGTGTGTGACTGTGTGTGACTGAGTGTGACTGTGTGTGTGAATGTGTGTGTGACTGTGTGTGACTGTGTTTGTGACGGAGTGTGTGACTTGTGTGTGTGTGACTGAGTGTGAATGTGTGTGTGACTGTGTGTTTAACTGAGTGTGGCTGTGTGTGTGACTGTGTGTGTGACTGTGTATGTGACTGTGTGTGACTGTGTGTGACTGTGTGTGTGACTGTGTATGTGACTGAGTGTGACTGTGTGTGTGACTGTGTGACTGAGTGTGACTGTATGTGTGACTGAGTGTGTGACTGTGTGTGACTGTCTGTGTGACTGTGTGTGTGTTACTGAGTGTGACTGTGTGTGTGACTGTGTGTGACTGTGTGTGTGACTGTGTGTGTGACTTGTGTGTGTGTGACTGAGTGTGACTGTGTGTGTGTCTGTGTGTGTGACTGTGTGTGACTGTGTGTTTAACTGAGTGTGACTGTGTGTGTGACTGTGTATGTGACTGTGTGTGACTGTGTGTGTGACTGTGTATGTGACTGAGTGTGACTGTGTGTGTGACTGTGTGTGTGACTGTGTGACTGAGTGTGACTGTATGTGTGACTTTGTGTGTGACTTGTGTGTGTGTGACTGAGTGTGACTGTGTGTGTGACCGTGTGTGTGACTGAGTGTGACTGTAAGTGTGACTGAGTGTGTGGCTTGTGTGTGTGTGACTGAGTGTGACTGTCTGTGTGACTGTGTGTGTGACTGAGTGTGACTGAGTGTGTGACTGTGTGTGTGACTGTGTGTTTGACTGTGTGTGACTGTGTGTGACTGAGTGAGACCGTGTGTATGATTGTTTGTGTGACTGTGTGTGACTGAGTGTGTGACTGTGTGTGACTGTGTGTGTGACTGGGTGACTGAGTGTGTGACTTGTTTGTGTGTGACTGAGTGTGACTGTGTGTGTGACTGTGTTTGTGACTGAGTGTGACTGTGTGTGTGACTGTGTATGTGACTGTGTGTGACTGTGTGTGTGACTGTGTGTGACTGTGTGTGTGACTTGTGTGTGTGTGACTGAGTGTGACTGAGTGTGTGTCTGTGTGTGTGACTGAGTGTGACTGTGTGTGTGACTGTGTGTGTGACAGTGTGTGTGACTGAGTGTGACTGTTTGTGTGACTGTGTAAGTGACTGAGTGTGACTGTGTGTGTGAATGTGTGACTGAGTGTGACTGTGTGTGTGACTGTGTGTGTGACTGTGTGTGACTGAGTGTGACTGTGTGTGACCGTGTGTGTGACTGAGTGTGACTGTGAGTGTGACTGTGTGTGTGACTTGTGTGTGTGTGACTGAGTGTGACTTTCTATGTGACTGTGTGTGTGACTGAGTGTGACTGTGTGTGTGACTGTGTGTGTGACTGTGTGTGACTCTGTGTGTGACTGTGTGTGTGACTTGTGTGTGTGTGAATGAGTGTGACTGTGTGTGTGTCTGTGTGTGTGACTGTGTGTTTAACTGAGTGTGACTGTGTGTGTGACTGTGTGTGTGACTGTGTATGTGACTGTGTGTGACTGTGTGTGTGACAGTGTGTTTGACTGAGTGTGACTGTGTGTGTGACAGTGTGTGTGACTGTGTGTGTGACTGATTGTGACTGTGTGTGTATCTGTGTGTGTGACTGAGTGTGACTGTGTGTGTGACTGTGTTTGTGACAGTGTGTGTGATTGATTGTGACTGTGTGTGTCTGTGTATGTGACTGAGTGTGACTGTGTGTGTGACTGTGTGTGTGACTGTGTGACTGAGTGTGACTGTGTGTGTGACTGTGTGTGTGACTTGTGTGTGACTGAGTGTGACTGTGTGTGTGACCGTGTGTGTGACTGAGTGTGACTGTGAGTGTGACTGAGTGTGTGACTTGTGTGTGTGTGACTGAGTGTGACTGTCTGTGTGACTGTGTGTGTGACTGAGTGTGACTGTGTGTGTGACTGTGTGTGTGACTGTGTGTGACTGTGTGTGTGACTGTGTGTGTGACTTGTGTGTGTGTGACTGAGTGTGACTGTGTGCGTGTCTGTGTGTGTGACTGTGTTTGACTGTGTGTTTAACTGAGTGTGAATGTGTGTGTGACTGTGTGTGTAACAGTGTATGTGACTGTGTGTGACTGTGTGTGTGACAGTGTGTGTGACTGAGTGTGACTGTGTGTGTGACAGTGTGTGTGACTGTGTGTGTGACTGTGTGTGTGACTGATTTGACTGTGTGTGTGACTGTGAGTGTGACTGTGTGTGTGACTGTGTGTGTGTGACTGAGTGTGACTGTGTGAGTGACTGTGTGTGTGACTGAGTGTGACTGTGTGTGTGACTGAATGTGACTGTGTGTGTGACTCTGTGTGTGACTGTGTGTGTGACTGTGTGACTGTGTGTGACTAAGCGAGACCGTGTGTATGATTGTGTGTGTGACCGTGTGTGACTGAGTGTGTGACTGTGTGTGTGACTGTGTGACTGAGTGTGTGACTTGTGTGTGTGTGACTGAGTGTGACTGTGTGTGTGACTGTGTTTGTGACTGAGTGTGACTGTGTGTGTGACTGTGTATGTGACTGTGTGTGTGACTGTGTGTGACTGTGTGTGTGACTTGTGTGTGTGTGACTGAGTGTGACTGTGTGTGTGTCTGTGTGTGTGACTGCGTGTGACTGTGTGTGTGACTGAGTGACTGTGTCTGTGTCTGTGTATGTGACTGAGTGTGACTGTGTGTGTGACTGTGTGTGTAACTGTGTGTGTGACTGTGTGTGTGACTGTGTGTGACTGAGTGTGACTGTGTGTGTGACCGTGTGTGTGACTGAGTGTGACTGTGAGTGTGACTGAGTTTGTGACTTGTGTGTGTGTGACTGAGTGTGACTGTGTGTGACTGTGTGTGTGACTGTGTGTGTGACTTGTGTGTGTGTGACTGAGTGTGACCGTGCGTGTGTCTGTGTGTGACTCTGTGTTTAACTGAGTGTGACTGTGTGTGTGACTGTGTGTGACTGAGTGTGACTGTGTGTGTGACCGTGTGTGTGACTGAGTGTGACTGTGAGTGTGACTGAGTGTGTGACTTGTGTGTGTGTGACTGAGTGTGACTGTCTATGTGACTGTGTGTGTGACTGAGTGTGACTGTGTGTGTGACTGTGTGTGTGACTGTGTGTGACTCTGTGTGTGACTGTGCGTGTGACTTGTGTGTGTGTGACTGAGTGTGACTGTGTGTGTGTCTGTGTGTGTGACTGTGTGTGATTGTGTGTGACTGAGTGTGACTGTGTGTGTGACCGTGTGTGTGACTGAGTGTGACTGTGAGTGTGACTGAGTGTGTGACTTGTGTGTGTGTGACTGAGTGTGACTGTGTGTGTGACTGTGTGTGTGACTGAGTGTGACTGTGTGTGTGACTGTGAGTGTGACTGTGTGTGACTGTGTGTGACTGTGTGTGTGACTTGTGTGTGTGTGAATGAGTGTGACTGTGTGTGTGTCTGTGTGTGTGACTGTGTGTTTAACTGAGTGTGACTGTGTGTGTGACTGTGTGTGACTGTGTATGTGACTGTGTGTGACTGTGTGTGTGACAGTGTGTTTGACTGAGTGTGACTGTGTGTGTGACAGTGTGTGTGACTGTGTGTGTGACTGTGTGTGTGACTGATTGTGACTGTGTGTGTATCTGTGTGTGTGACTGAGTGTGACTGTGTGTGTGACTGTGTTTGTGACAGTGTGTGTGATTGATTGTGACTGTGTGTGTCTGTGTATGTGACTGAGTGTGACTGTGTGTGTGACTGTGTGTGTGACTGTGTGACTGAGTGTGACTGTGTGTGTGACTGTGTGTGTGACTTGTGTGTGACTGAGTGTGACTGTGTGTGTGACCGTGTGTGTGACTGAGTGTGACTGTGAGTGTGACTGAGTGTGTGACTTGTGTGTGTGTGACTGAGTGTGACTGTCTGTGTGACTGTGTGTGTGACTGAGTGTGACTGTGTGTGTGACTGTGTGTGACTGTGTGTGTGACTGTGTGTGTGACTTGTGTGTGTGTGACTGAGTGTGACTGTGTGCGTGTCTGTGTGTGTGACTGTGTTTGACTGTGTGTTTAACTGAGTGTGAATGTGTGTGTAACTGTGTGTGTAACAGTGTATGTGACTGTGTGTGACTGTGTGTGTGACAGTGTGTGTGACTGAGTGTGACTGTGTGTGTGACAGTGTGTGTGACTGTGTGTGTGACTGTGTGTGTGACTGATTTGACTGTGTGTGTGACTGTGAGTGTGACTGTGTGTGTGACTGTGTGTGTGTGACTGAGTGTGACTGTGTGAGTGACTGTGTGTGTGACTGAGTGTGACTGTGTGTGTGACTGTGTGACTGAATGTGACTGTGTGTGAGACTGTGTGTGTGACTGTGTGTGACTGTGTGTGTGACTGTGTTTGTGACTGAGTGTGACTGAGTGTGTGACTGTGTATGTGACTGTGTGTGACTGTGTGTGTGACTGTGTGTGACTGTGTGTGTGACTTGTGTGTGTGTGACTGAGTGTGACTGTGTGTGTGTCTGTGTGTGTGACTGCGTGTGACTGTGTGTGTGACTGAGTGACTGTGTGTGTGTCTGTGTATGTGACTGAGTGTGACTGTGTGTGTGACTGTGTGTGTGACTGTGTGACTGAGTGTGACTGTGTGTGTGACTGTGTGTGTGACTGTGTGTGACTGAGTGTGACCGTGTGTGTGACTGAGTGTGACTGTGAGTGTGACTGAGTTTGTGACTTGTGTGTGTGTGACTGAGTGTGACTGTGTGTGACTGTGTGTGTGACTGTGTGTGTGACTTGTGTGTGTGTGACTGAGTGTGACCGTGCGTGTGTCTGTGTGTGACTCTGTGTTTAACTGAGTGTGACTGTGTGTGTGACTGTGTGTGACTGAGTGTGACTGTGTGTGTGACCGTGTGTGTGACTGAGTGTGACTGTGAGTGTGACTGAGTGTGTGACTTGTGTGTGTGTGACTGAGTGTGACTGTCTATGTGACTGTGTGTGTGACTGAGTGTGACTGTGTGTGTGACTGTGTGTGTGACTGTGTGTGACTCTGTGTGTGACTGTGCGTGTGACTTGTGTGTGTGTGACTAAGTGTGACTGTGTGTGTGTATGTGTGTGTGACTGTGTGTGACTGTGTGTGACTGAGTGTGACTGAGTGTGTGACCGTGTGTGTGACTGAGTGTGACTGTGAGTGTGACTGAGTGTGTGACTTGTGTGTGTGACTGAGTGTGACTGTCTGTGTGACTGTGTGTGTGACTGAGTGTGACTGTGTGTGTGACTGTGTGTGTGACTGTGTGTGACTGTGTGTGTGACTGTGTGTGTGACTTGTGTGTGTGTGACTGAGTGTGACTGTGTGTGTGTCTGTGTGTGTGACTGTGTGTTTAACTGAGTGTGACTGTGTGTGTGACTGTGTGTGTGACTGTGTATGTGACTGTGTGTGACTGTGTGTGTGACAGTGTGTGTGACTGAGTGTGACTGTGTGTGTGACAGTGTGTGTGACTGTGTGTGTGACTGTGTGTGTGACTGATTGTGACTGTGTGTGTATCTGTGTGTGTGACTGAGTGTGACTGTGTGTGTGACTGTGTGTGTGACAGCGTGTGTGATTGAGTGTGACTGTGTGTGTCTGTGTATGTGACTGAGTGTGATTGTGTGTGTGACTGTGTGTGTGACTGTGTGACTGAGTGTGACTGTGTGTGTGACTGTGTGTGTGACTTGTGTGTGACTGAGTGTGACTGTGTGTGTGACCGTGTGTGTGACTGAGTGTGACTGTGAGTGTGATTGAGTGTGTGACTTGTGTGTGTGTGACTGAGTGTGACTGTCTGTGTGACTGTGTGTGTGACTGAGTGTGCCTGTGTGTGTGACTGTGTGTGACTGTGTGTGTGACTTGTGTGTGTGTGACTGAGTGTGACTGTGTGCGTGTCTGTGTGTGTGACTGTGTGTGACTGTGTGTTTAACTGCGTGTGAATGTGTGTGTGACTGTGTGTAATAGTGTATGTGACTGTGTGTGACTGTGTGTGTGACAGTGTGTGTGACTGAGTGTGACTGTGTGTGTGACAGTGTGTGTGACTGTGTGTGTGACTGATTTCACTGTGTGTGTGACTGTGAGTGTGACTGGGTGTGTGACTGAGTGTGTGACTTGTGTGTGTGTGACTGAGTGTGACTGTGTGTGTGACTGTGTGTGTGTGACTGAGTGTGACTGTGTGAGTGACTGTGTGTGTGACTGAGTGTGACTGTGTGTGTGACTGTGTGACTGAATGTGACTGTGTGTGTGACTCTGTGTGTGACTGTGGGTGTGACTGTGTGACTGTGTGTGACTGAGTGTGACCGTGTGTATGATTGTGTGTGTGACCGTGTGTGACTGAGTGTGTGATTGTGTGTGTGACTGTGTGACTGAGTGTGTGACTTGTGTGTGTGTGACTGAGTGTGACTGTGTGTGTGACTGAGTGACTGTGTGTGTGTCTGTGTATGTGACTGAGTGTGACTGTGTGTGTGACTGAGTGACTGTGTGTGTGTCTGTGTATGTGACTGAGTGTGACTGTGTGTGTGACTGTGTGTGTGAATGTGTGACTGAGTGTGACTGTGTGTGTGACTGTGTGTGTGACTGTGTGTGACTGAGTGTGACTGTGTGTGTGACCGTGTGTGACTGAGTGTGACTGTGAGTGTGACTGAGTTTGTGACTTGTGTGTGTGTGACTGAGTGTGACTGTGTGTGACTGTGTGTGTGACTGTGTGTGACTTGTGTGTGTGTGACTGAGTGTGACCGTGTGTGTGTCTGTGTGTGACTCTGTGTTTAACTGAGTGTGACTGTGTGTGTGACTGTGTGTGTGACTGTGTATGTGACTGTGTGTGTCTGTGTGTGTGACTTGTGTGTGTGTGACTGAGTGTGACTGTGTGTGTGACTGTCTGGGTGACTGTGTGTGTGACTGAGTGTGACTCTGTGTGTGACTATGTGTGTGACTGTGTGTGACTGTGTGTGACTGAGTGTGACAGTGTGTATGATTGTGTGTGTGACTGTGTGTGACTGAGTGTGTGACTTGTGTGTGTGTGATTGAGTGTGACTGTGTGTGTGACTGTGTTTGTGACTGAGTGTGACTCTGTGTGTGACTGTGTATGTGACTGTGTGTGAGTGTGTGTGTGACTGTGTGTGACTGTGTGTGTGACTTGTGTGTGTGTGACTGAGTGTGACTGTGTGTGTATCTGTGTGTGTGACTGAGTGTGACTGTGTGTGTGACAGTGTGTGTGATTGAGTGTGACTGTGTTTGTGACTGTGTATGTGACTGAGTGTGACTGTGTGTGTGACTGTGTGTGTGACTGTGTGACTGAGTGTGACTGTGTGTGTGACTGTGTGTGTGACTGTGTGTGACTGAGTGTGACAGTGTGTGTGACCGTGTGTGTGACTGAGTGTGACTGTGAGTGTGACTCAGTGTGTGACCATGTGTGTATGTGACTGAGTGTGACTGTGTGTGTGACTGTGTGTGTGACTGAGTGTGACTGTGTGTGTGACTGTGTGTGTGACTGTGTGTGACTGTGTGTGTGACTGTGTGTGTGACCTGTGTGTGTGTGACTGAGTGTGACTGTGTGTGTGTCTGTGTGTGTGACTTTGTGTGACTGTGTGTTTAACTGAGTGTGACTGTGTGTGTGACTGTGTGTGTGACTGTGTATGTGACTGTGTGTGACTGTGTGTGTGACAGTGTGTGTGACTGAGTGTGACTGTGTGTGTAACAGTGTGTGTGACTGTGTGTGTGACTGTGTGTGTGACTGATTTGACTGTGTGTGTGACTGTGAGTGTGACTGTGTGTGTGACAGAGTGTGTGACTTGTGTGTGTGTGACTGATTTTGACTGTGTGTGTGACTGTGTGTGTGTGACTGAGTGTGACTGTGTGTGTGACCGTGTGTGTGACTGAGTGTGACTGTGAGTGTGACTGAGTGTGTGACTTGTGTGTATGTGACTGAGTGTGACTGTCTGTGTGACTGTGTGTGTGACTGAGTGTGACTGTGTGTGTGACTGTGTGACTGAATGTGACTGTGTGTGTGACTCTGTGTGACTGTGTGTGTGACTGTGTGTGACTGTGTGTGACTGAGTGTGACCGTGTGTATGATTGTGTGTGTGACTGTGTGTGACTGAGTGTGTGACTGTGTGTGACTGTGTGTGTGACTGTGTGACTGAGTGTGTGACTTGTGTGTGTGTGACTGAGTGTGACTGTGTGTGTGACTGTGTTTGTGACTGAGTGTGACTGTGAGTGTGACTGTGTGTGTGACTGAGTTTGTGACATGTGTGTGTATGACTGAGTGTGACTGTGTGTGTGACTGTGTGTGTGTGACTGAGTGTGACTGTGTGTGTGACCGTGTGTGTAACAGTGTATGTGACTGTGTGTGACTGTGTGTGTGTCAGTGTGTGTGACTGAGTGTGACTGTGTGTGTGACAGTGTGTGTAACTGTGTGTGTGACTGTTTGTGTGACTGATTTGACTGTGTGTGTGACTGTGAGTGTGACTGTGTGTGTGACTGAGTGTGTGACTTGTGTGTGTGTGACTGAGTGTGACTGTGTGTGTGTGACTGAGTGTGACTGTGTGAGTGACTGTGTGTGTGACTGAGTGTGACTGTGTGTGTGACTGTGTGACTGAATGTGACTGTGTGTGTGACTCTGTGTGTGACTGTGTGTGTGACTGTGTGACTGTGTGTGACTGAGTGTGACCGTGTGTATGATTGTGTGTGTGACCGTGTGTGACTGAGTGTGTGACTGTGTGTGTGACTATGTGACTGAGTGTGTGACTTGTGTGTGTGTGACTGAGTGTGACTGTGTGTGTGACTGTGTTTGTGACTGAGTGTGACTGTGTGTGTGACTGTGTATGTGACTGTGTGTGACTGTGTGTGAGACTGTGTGTGACTGTGTGTGTGACTTGTGTGTGTGTGACTGAGTGTGACTGTGTGTGTGTCTGTGTGTGTGACTGCGTGTGACTGTGTGTGTGACTGAGTGACTGTGTGTGTGTCTGTGTATGTGACTGAGTGTGACTGTGTGTGTGACTGTGTGTGACTGTGTGTGTGATTGTGTGACTGAGTGTGACTGTGTGTGTGACTGTGTGTGTGACTTGTGTGTGACTGAGTGTGACTGTGTGTGTGACTGTGTGTGTGACTGAGTGTGACTGTGAGTGTGACTGAGTTTGTGACTTGTGTGTGTGTGACTGAGTGTGACTGTCTGTGTGACTGTGTGTGTGACTGAGTGTGACTGTGTGTGTGACTGTGTGTGACTGTGCGTGTGACTGTGTGTGTGACTTGTGTGTGTGTGAGACTGAGTGTGACCGTGTGTGTGTCTGTGTGTGACTCTGTGTTTAACTGAGTGTGACTGTGTGTGTGACTGTGTGTGTGACTGTGTATGTGACTGTGTGTGTCTGTGTGTGTGACTTGTGTGTGTGTGACTGAGTGTGACTGTGTGTGTGACTGTCTGTGTGACTGTGTGTGTGACTGAGTGTGACTCTGTGTGTGACTATGTGTGTGACTGTGTGTGACTGTGTGTGACTGAGTGTGACAGTGTGTATGATTGTGTGTGTGACTGTGTGTGACTGTGTGTGTGACTTGTGTGTGTGTGACTGAGTGTGACTGTGTGTGTATCTGTGTGTGTGACTGAGTGTGACTGTGTGTGTGACAGTGTGTGTGATTGAGTGTGACTGTGTTTGTGACTGTGTATGTGACTGAGTGTGACTGTGTGTGTGACTGTGTGTGTGACTGTGTGACTGAGTGTGACTGTGTGTGTGACTGTGTGTGTGACTGTGTGTGACTGAGTGTGACAGTGTGTGTGACCGTGTGTGTGACTGAGTGTGACTGTGAGTGTGACTCAGTGTGTGACCGTGTGTGTATGTGACTGAGTGTGACTGTGTGTGTGACTGTGTGTGTGACTGAGTGTGACTGTGTGTGTGACTGTGTGTGTGACTGTGTGTGACTGTGTGTGTGACCTGTGTGTGTGTGACTGAGTGTGACTGTGTGTGTGTCTGTGTGTGTGACTTTGTGTGACTGTGTGTTTAACTGAGTGTGACTGTGTGTGTGACTGTGTGTGTGACTGTGTATGTGACTGTGTGTGACTGTGTGTGTGACAGTGTGTGTGACTGAGTGTGACTGTGTGTGTAACAGTGTGTGTGACTGTGTGTGTGACTGTGTGTGTGACTGATTTGACTGTGTGTGTGACTGTGAGTGTGACTGTGTGTGTGACAGAGTGAGTGACTTGTGTGTGTGTGACTGATTTTGACTGTGTGTGTGACTGTGTGTGTGTGACTGAGTGTGACTGTGTGTGTGACCGTGTGTGTGACTGAGTGTGACTGTGAGTGTGACTGAGTGTGTGACTTGTGTGTATGTGACTGAGTGTGACTGTCTGTGTGACTGTGTGTGTGACTGAGTGTGACTGTGTGTGTGACTGTGTGACTGAATGTGACTGTGTGTGTGACTCTGTGTGACTGTGTGTGTGACTGTGTGTGACTGTGTGTGACTGAGTGTGACCGTGTGTATGATTGTGTGTGTGACTGTGTGTGACTGAGTGTGTGACTGTGTGTGACTGTGTGTGTGACTGTGTGACTGAGTGTGTGACTTGTGTGTGTGTGACTGAGTGTGACTGTGTGTGTGACTGTGTTTGTGACTGAGTGTGACTGTGAGTGTGACTGTGTGTGTGACTGAGTTTGTGACATGTGTGTGTATGACTGAGTGTGACTGTGTGTGTGACTGTGTGTGTGTGACTGAGTGTGACTGTGTGTGTGACCGTGTGTGTAACAGTGTATGTGACTGTGTGTGACTGTGTGTGTGTCAGTGTGTGTGACTGAGTGTGACTGTGTGTGTGACAGTGTGTGTAACTGTGTGTGTGACTGTGTGTGTGACTGATTTGACTGTGTGTGTGACTGTGAGTGTGACTGTGTGTGTGACTGAGTGTGTGACTTGTGTGTGTGTGACTGAGTGTGACTGTGTGTGTGTGACTGAGTGTGACTGTGTGAGTGACTGTGTGTGTGACTGAGTGTGACTGTGTGTGTGACTGTGTGACTGAATGTGACTGTGTGTGTGACTCTGTGTGTGACTGTGTGTGTGACTGTGTGACTGTGTGTGACTGAGTGTGACCGTGTGTATGATTGTGTGTGTGACCGTGTGTGACTGAGTGTGTGACTGTGTGTGTGACTATGTGACTGAGTGTGTGACTTGTGTGTGTGTGACTGAGTGTGACTGTGTGTGTGACTGTGTTTGTGACTGAGTGTGACTGTGTGTGTGACTGTGTATGTGACTGTGTGTGACTGTGTGTGAGACTGTGTGTGACTGTGTGTGTGACTTGTGTGTGTGTGACTGAGTGTGACTGTGTGTGTGTCTGTGTGTGTGACTGCGTGTGACTGTGTGTGTGACTGAGTGACTGTGTGTGTGTCTGTGTATGTGACTGAGTGTGACTGTGTGTGTGACTGTGTGTGACTGTGTGTGTGATTGTGTGACTGAGTGTGACTGTGTGTGTGACTGTGTGTGTGACTTGTGTGTGACTGAGTGTGACTGTGTGTGTGACTGTGTGTGTGACTGAGTGTGACTGTGAGTGTGACTGAGTTTGTGACTTGTGTGTGTGTGACTGAGTGTGACTGTCTGTGTGACTGTGTGTGTGACTGAGTGTGACTGTGTGTGTGACTGTGTGTGACTGTGTGTGTGACTGTGTGTGTGACTTGTGTGTGTGTGAGACTGAGTGTGACCGTGTGTGTGTCTGTGTGTGACTCTGTGTTTAACTGAGTGTGACTGTGTGTGTGACTGTGTGTGTGACTGTGTATGTGACTGTGTGTGTCTGTGTGTGTGACTTGTGTGTGTGTGACTGAGTGTGACTGTGTGTGTGACTGTCTGTGTGACTGTGTGTGTGACTGAGTGTGACTCTGTGTGTGACTATGTGTGTGACTGTGTGTGACTGTGTGTGACTGAGTGTGACAGTGTGTATGATTGTGTGTGTGACTGTGTGTGACTGTGTGTGTGACTTGTGTGTGTGTGACTGAGTGTGACTGTGTGTGTATCTGTGTGTGTGACTGAGTGTGACTGTGTGTGTGACAGTGTGTGTGATTGAGTGTGACTGTGTTTGTGACTGTGTATGTGACTGAGTGTGACTGTGTGTGTGACTGTGTGTGTGACTGTGTGACTGAGTGTGACTGTGTGTGTGACTGTGTGTGTGACTGTGTGTGACTGAGTGTGACAGTGTGTGTGACCGTGTGTGTGACTGAGTGTGACTGTGAGTGTGACTCAGTGTGTGACCGTGTGTGTATGTGACTGAGTGTGACTGTGTGTGTGACTGTGTGTGTGACTGAGTGTGACTGTGTGTGTGACTGTGTGTGTGACTGTGTGTGACTGTGTGTGTGACCTGTGTGTGTGTGACTGTGTGTGTGTCTGTGTGTGTGTCTGTGTGTGTGACTTTGTGTGACTGTGTGTTTAACTGAGTGTGACTGTGTGTGTGACTGTGTGTGTGACTGTGTATGTGACTGTGTGTGACTGTGTGTGTGACAGTGTGTGTGACTGAGTGTGACTGTGTGTGTAACAGTGTGTGTGATTGTGTGTGTGACTGTGTGTGTGACTGATTTGACTGTGTGTGTGACTGTGAGTGTGACTGTGTGTGTGACAGAGTGAGTGACTTGTGTGTGTGTGACTGATTTTGACTGTGTGTGTGACTGTGTGTGTGTGACTGAGTGTGACTGTGTGTGTGACCGTGTGTGTGACTGAGTGTGACTGTGAGTGTGACTGAGTGTGTGACTTGTGTGTATGTGACTGAGTGTGACTGTCTGTGTGACTGTGTGTGTGACTGAGTGTGACTGTGTGTGTGACTGTGTGACTGAATGTGACTGTGTGTGTGACTCTGTGTGACTGTGTGTGTGACTGTGTGTGACTGTGTGTGACTGAGTGTGACCGTGTGTATGATTGTGTGTGTGACTGTGTGTGACTGAGTGTGTGACTGTGTGTGACTGTGTGTGTGACTGTGTGACTGAGTGTGTGACTTGTGTGTGTGTGACTGAGTGTGACTGTGTGTGTGACTGTGTTTGTGACTGAGTGTGACTGTGAGTGTGACTGTGTGTGTGACTGAGTTTGTGACATGTGTGTGTATGACTGAGTGTGACTGTGTGTGTGACTGTGTGTGTGTGACTGAGTGTGACTGTGTGTGTGACCGTGTGTGTAACAGTGTATGTGACTGTGTGTGACTGTGTGTGTGTCAGTGTGTGTGACTGAGTGTGACTGTGTGTGTGACAGTGTGTGTAACTGTGTGTGTGACTGTGTGTGTGACTGATTTGACTGTGTGTGTGACTGTGAGTGTGACTGTGTGTGTGACTGAGTGTGTGACTTGTGTGTGTGTGACTGAGTGTGACTGTGTGTGTGTGACTGAGTGTGACTGTGTGAGTGACTGTGTGTGTGACTGAGTGTGACTGTGTGTGTGACTGTGTGACTGAATGTGACTGTGTGTGTGACTCTGTGTGTGACTGTGTGTGTGACTGTGTGACTGTGTGTGACTGAGTGTGACCGTGTGTATGATTGTGTGTGTGACCGTGTGTGACTGAGTGTGACTGTGTGTGTGTCTGTGTGTGTGACTTTGTGTGACTGTGTGTTTAACTGAGTGTGACTGTGTGTGTGACTGTGTGTGTGACTGTGTATGTGACTGTGTGTGACTGTGTGTGTGACAGTGTGTGTGACTGAGTGTGACTGTGTGTGTAACAGTGTGTGTGACTGTGTGTGTGACTGTGTGTGTGACTGATTTGACTGTGTGTGTGACTGTGAGTGTGACTGTGTGTGTGACAGAGTGAGTGACTTGTGTGTGTGTGACTGATTTTGACTGTGTGTGTGACTGTGTGTGTGACTGAGTGTGACTGTGTGTGTGACCGTGTGTGTGACTGAGTGTGACTGTGAGTGTGACTGAGTGTGTGACTTGTGTGTATGTGACTGAGTGTGACTGTCTGTGTGACTGTGTGTGTGACTGAGTGTGACTGTGTGTGTGACTGTGTGACTGAATGTGACTGTGTGTGTGACTCTGTGTGACTGTGTGTGTGACTGTGTGTGACTGTGTGTGACTGAGTGTGACCGTGTGTATGATTGTGTGTGTGACTGTGTGTGACTGAGTGTGTGACTGTGTGTGACTGTGTGTGTGACTGTGTGACTGAGTGTGTGACTTGTGTGTGTGTGACTGAGTGTGACTGTGTGTGTGACTGTGTTTGTGACTGAGTGTGACTGTGAGTGTGACTGTGTGTGTGACTGAGTTTGTGACATGTGTGTGTATGACTGAGTGTGACTGTGTGTGTGACTGTGTGTGTGTGACTGAGTGTGACTGTGTGTGTGACCGTGTGTGTAACAGTGTATGTGACTGTGTGTGACTGTGTGTGTGTCAGTGTGTGTGACTGAGTGTGACTGTGTGTGTGACAGTGTGTGTAACTGTGTGTGTGACTGTGTGTGTGACTGATTTGACTGTGTGTGTGACTGTGAGTGTGACTGTGTGTGTGACTGAGTGTGTGACTTGTGTGTGTGTGACTGAGTGTGACTGTGTGTGTGTGACTGAGTGTGACTGTGTGAGTGACTGTGTGTGTGACTGAGTGTGACTGTGTGTGTGACTGTGTGACTGAATGTGACTGTGTGTGTGACTCTGTGTGTGACTGTGTGTGTGACTGTGTGACTGTGTGTGACTGAGTGTGACCGTGTGTATGATTGTGTGTGTGACCGTGTGTGACTGAGTGTGTGACTGTGTGTGTGACTATGTGACTGAGTGTGTGACTTGTGTGTGTGTGACTGAGTGTGACTGTGTGTGTGACTGTGTTTGTGACTGAGTGTGACTGTGTGTGTGACTGTGTATGTGACTGTGTGTGACTGTGTGTGAGACTGTGTGTGACTGTGTGTGTGACTTGTGTGTGTGTGACTGAGTGTGACTGTGTGTGTGTCTGTGTGTGTGACTGCGTGTGACTGTGTGTGTGACTGAGTGACTGTGTGTGTGTCTGTGTATGTGACTGAGTGTGACTGTGTGTGTGACTGTGTGTGACTGTGTGTGTGACTGTGTGACTGAGTGTGACTGTGTGTGTGACTGTGTGTGTGACTTGTGTGTGACTGAGTGTGTGACTGTGTGTGTGACTGAGTGTGACTGTGAGTGTGACTGAGTTTGTGACTTGTGTGTGTGTGACTGAGTGTGACTGTCTGTGTGACTGTGTGTGTGACTGAGTGTGACTGTGTGTGTGACTGTGTGTGACTGTGTGTGTGACTGTGTGTGTGACTTGTGTGTGTGTGAGACTGAGTGTGACCGTGTGTGTGTCTGTGTGTGACTCTGTGTTTAACTGAGTGTGACTGTGTGTGTGACTGTGTGTGTGACTGTGTATGTGACTGTGTGTGTCTGTGTGTGTGACTTGTGTGTGTGTGACTGAGTGTGACTGTGTGTGTGACTGTCTGTGTGACTGTGTGTGTGACTGAGTGTGACTCTGTGTGTGACTATGTGTGTGACTGTGTGTGACTGTGTGTGACTGAGTGTGACAGTGTGTATGATTGTGTGTGTGACTGTGTGTGACTGAGTGTGTGACTGTGTGTGACTGTGTGTGTGACTGTGTGACTGAGTGTGTGACTTGTGTGTGTGTGACTGAGTGTGACTGTGTGTGTGACTGTGTATGTGACTGTGTGTGACTGTGTGTGTGACTGTGTGTGACTGTGTGTGTGACTTGTGTGAGTGTGACTGAATGTGACTGTGTGTGTATCTGTGTGTGTGACTGAGTGTGACTGTGTGTGTGACTGTGTGTGTGACAGTGTGTGTGATTGAGTGTGACTGTGTGTGTGACTGTGTATGTGACTGAGTGTGACTGTGTGTGTGAATGTGTGTGTGACTGTGTGACTGAGTGTGACTGTGTGTGTGACTGTGTGTGACTGAGTGTGACTGTGTGTGTGACCGTGTGTGTGACTGAGTGTGACTGTGAGTGTGACTGTGTGTGTGACTTGTGTGTGTGTGACTGAGTGTGACTGTGTGTGTGTCTGTGTGTGTGACTTTGTGTGACTGTGTGTGACTGTGTGTGTGACAGTGTGTGTGACTGAGTGTGACTGTGTGTGTGACTGTGTGTGACTGTGTGTGTGACTGTGTGTGTGACTTGTGTGTGTGTGAGACTGAGTGTGACCGTGTGTGTGTCTGTGTGTGACTCTGTGTTTAACTGAGTGTGACTGTGTGTGTGACTGTGTGTGTGACTGTGTATGTGACTGTGTGTGTCTGTGTGTGTGACTTGTGTGTGTGTGACTGAGTGTGACTGTGTGTGTGACTGTCTGTGTGACTGTGTGTGTGACTGAGTGTGACTCTGTGTGTGACTATGTGTGTGACTGTGTGTGACTGTGTGTGACTGAGTGTGACAGTGTGTATGATTGTGTGTGTGACTGTGTGTGACTGTGTGTGTGACTTGTGTGTGTGTGACTGAGTGTGACTGTGTGTGTATCTGTGTGTGTGACTGAGTGTGACTGTGTGTGTGACAGTGTGTGTGATTGAGTGTGACTGTGTTTGTGACTGTGTATGTGACTGAGTGTGACTGTGTGTGTGACTGTGTGTGTGACTGTGTGACTGAGTGTGACTGTGTGTGTGACTGTGTGTGTGACTGTGTGTGACTGAGTGTGACAGTGTGTGTGACCGTGTGTGTGACTGAGTGTGACTGTGAGTGTGACTCAGTGTGTGACCGTGTGTGTATGTGACTGAGTGTGACTGTGTGTGTGACTGTGTGTGTGACTGAGTGTGACTGTGTGTGTGACTGTGTGTGTGACTGTGTGTGACTGTGTGTGTGACCTGTGTGTGTGTGACTGTGTGTGTGTCTGTGTGTGTGTCTGTGTGTGTGACTTTGTGTGACTGTGTGTTTAACTGAGTGTGACTGTGTGTGTGACTGTGTGTGTGACTGTGTATGTGACTGTGTGTGACTGTGTGTGTGACAGTGTGTGTGACTGAGTGTGACTGTGTGTGTAACAGTGTGTGTGATTGTGTGTGTGACTGTGTGTGTGACTGATTTGACTGTGTGTGTGACTGTGAGTGTGACTGTGTGTGTGACAGAGTGAGTGACTTGTGTGTGTGTGACTGATTTTGACTGTGTGTGTGACTGTGTGTGTGTGACTGAGTGTGACTGTGTGTGTGACCGTGTGTGTGACTGAGTGTGACTGTGAGTGTGACTGAGTGTGTGACTTGTGTGTATGTGACTGAGTGTGACTGTCTGTGTGACTGTGTGTGTGACTGAGTGTGACTGTGTGTGTGACTGTGTGACTGAATGTGACTGTGTGTGTGACTCTGTGTGACTGTGTGTGTGACTGTGTGTGACTGTGTGTGACTGAGTGTGACCGTGTGTATGATTGTGTGTGTGACTGTGTGTGACTGAGTGTGTGACTGTGTGTGACTGTGTGTGTGACTGTGTGACTGAGTGTGTGACTTGTGTGTGTGTGACTGAGTGTGACTGTGTGTGTGACTGTGTTTGTGACTGAGTGTGACTGTGAGTGTGACTGTGTGTGTGACTGAGTTTGTGACATGTGTGTGTATGACTGAGTGTGACTGTGTGTGTGACTGTGTGTGTGTGACTGAGTGTGACTGTGTGTGTGACCGTGTGTGTAACAGTGTATGTGACTGTGTGTGACTGTGTGTGTGTCAGTGTGTGTGACTGAGTGTGACTGTGTGTGTGACAGTGTGTGTAACTGTGTGTGTGACTGTGTGTGTGACTGATTTGACTGTGTGTGTGACTGTGAGTGTGACTGTGTGTGTGACTGAGTGTGTGACTTGTGTGTGTGTGACTGAGTGTGACTGTGTGTGTGTGACTGAGTGTGACTGTGTGAGTGACTGTGTGTGTGACTGAGTGTGACTGTGTGTGTGACTGTGTGACTGAATGTGACTGTGTGTGTGACTCTGTGTGTGACTGTGTGTGTGACTGTGTGACTGTGTGTGACTGAGTGTGACCGTGTGTATGATTGTGTGTGTGACCGTGTGTGACTGAGTGTGACTGTGTGTGTGTCTGTGTGTGTGACTTTGTGTGACTGTGTGTTTAACTGAGTGTGACTGTGTGTGTGACTGTGTGTGTGACTGTGTATGTGACTGTGTGTGACTGTGTGTGTGACAGTGTGTGTGACTGAGTGTGACTGTGTGTGTAACAGTGTGTGTGACTGTGTGTGTGACTGTGTGTGTGACTGATTTGACTGTGTGTGTGACTGTGAGTGTGACTGTGTGTGTGACAGAGTGAGTGACTTGTGTGTGTGTGACTGATTTTGACTGTGTGTGTGACTGTGTGTGTGTGACTGAGTGTGACTGTGTGTGTGACCGTGTGTGTGACTGAGTGTGACTGTGAGTGTGACTGAGTGTGTGACTTGTGTGTATGTGACTGAGTGTGACTGTCTGTGTGACTGTGTGTGTGACTGAGTGTGACTGTGTGTGTGACTGTGTGACTGAATGTGACTGTGTGTGTGACTCTGTGTGACTGTGTGTGTGACTGTGTGTGACTGTGTGTGACTGAGTGTGACCGTGTGTATGATTGTGTGTGTGACTGTGTGTGACTGAGTGTGTGACTGTGTGTGACTGTGTGTGTGACTGTGTGACTGAGTGTGTGACTTGTGTGTGTGTGACTGAGTGTGACTGTGTGTGTGACTGTGTTTGTGACTGAGTGTGACTGTGAGTGTGACTGTGTGTGTGACTGAGTTTGTGACATGTGTGTGTATGACTGAGTGTGACTGTGTGTGTGACTGTGTGTGTGTGACTGAGTGTGACTGTGTGTGTGACCGTGTGTGTAACAGTGTATGTGACTGTGTGTGACTGTGTGTGTGTCAGTGTGTGTGACTGAGTGTGACTGTGTGTGTGACAGTGTGTGTAACTGTGTGTGTGACTGTGTGTGTGACTGATTTGACTGTGTGTGTGACTGTGAGTGTGACTGTGTGTGTGACTGAGTGTGTGACTTGTGTGTGTGTGACTGAGTGTGACTGTGTGTGTGTGACTGAGTGTGACTGTGTGAGTGACTGTGTGTGTGACTGAGTGTGACTGTGTGTGTGACTGTGTGACTGAATGTGACTGTGTGTGTGACTCTGTGTGTGACTGTGTGTGTGACTGTGTGACTGTGTGTGACTGAGTGTGACCGTGTGTATGATTGTGTGTGTGACCGTGTGTGACTGAGTGTGTGACTGTGTGTGTGACTATGTGACTGAGTGTGTGACTTGTGTGTGTGTGACTGAGTGTGACTGTGTGTGTGACTGTGTTTGTGACTGAGTGTGACTGTGTGTGTGACTGTGTATGTGACTGTGTGTGACTGTGTGTGAGACTGTGTGTGACTGTGTGTGTGACTTGTGTGTGTGTGACTGAGTGTGACTGTGTGTGTGTCTGTGTGTGTGACTGCGTGTGACTGTGTGTGTGACTGAGTGACTGTGTGTGTGTCTGTGTATGTGACTGAGTGTGACTGTGTGTGTGACTGTGTGTGACTGTGTGTGTGACTGTGTGACTGAGTGTGACTGTGTGTGTGACTGTGTGTGTGACTTGTGTGTGACTGAGTGTGTGACTGTGTGTGTGACTGAGTGTGACTGTGAGTGTGACTGAGTTTGTGACTTGTGTGTGTGTGACTGAGTGTGACTGTCTGTGTGACTGTGTGTGTGACTGAGTGTGACTGTGTGTGTGACTGTGTGTGACTGTGTGTGTGACTGTGTGTGTGACTTGTGTGTGTGTGAGACTGAGTGTGACCGTGTGTGTGTCTGTGTGTGACTCTGTGTTTAACTGAGTGTGACTGTGTGTGTGACTGTGTGTGTGACTGTGTATGTGACTGTGTGTGTCTGTGTGTGTGACTTGTGTGTGTGTGACTGAGTGTGACTGTGTGTGTGACTGTCTGTGTGACTGTGTGTGTGACTGAGTGTGACTCTGTGTGTGACTATGTGTGTGACTGTGTGTGACTGTGTGTGACTGAGTGTGACAGTGTGTATGATTGTGTGTGTGACTGTGTGTGACTGAGTGTGTGACTGTGTGTGACTGTGTGTGTGACTGTGTGACTGAGTGTGTGACTTGTGTGTGTGTGACTGAGTGTGACTGTGTGTGTGACTGTGTATGTGACTGTGTGTGACTGTGTGTGTGACTGTGTGTGACTGTGTGTGTGACTTGTGTGAGTGTGACTGAATGTGACTGTGTGTGTATCTGTGTGTGTGACTGAGTGTGACTGTGTGTGTGACTGTGTGTGTGACAGTGTGTGTGATTGAGTGTGACTGTGTGTGTGACTGTGTATGTGACTGAGTGTGACTGTGTGTGTGAATGTGTGTGTGACTGTGTGACTGAGTGTGACTGTGTGTGTGACTGTGTGTGACTGAGTGTGACTGTGTGTGTGACCGTGTGTGTGACTGAGTGTGACTGTGAGTGTGACTGTGTGTGTGACTTGTGTGTGTGTGACTGAGTGTGACTGTGTGTGTGTCTGTGTGTGTGACTTTGTGTGACTGTGTGTTTAACTGAGTGTGACTCTGTGTGTGACTGTGTGTGTGACTGTGTGACTGTGTGTGACTGAGTGTGACCGTGTGTATGATTGTGTGTGTGACCGTGTGTGACTGAGTGTGTGACTGTGTGTGTGACTGTGTGACTGAGTGTGTGACTTGTGTGTGTGTGACTGAGTGTGACTGTGTGTGTGACTGTGTTTGTGACTGAGTGTGACTGTGTGTGTGACTGTGTATGTGACTGTGTGTGACTGTGTGTGTGACTGTGTGTGACTGTGTGTGTGACTTGTGTGTGTGTGACTGAGTGTGACTGTGTGTGTGTCTGTGTGTGTGACTGCGTGTGACTGTGTGTGTGACTGAGTGACTGTGTGTGTCTGTGTATGTGACTGAGTGTGACTGTGTGTGTGACTGTGTGTGACTGTGTGTGTGACTGTGTGACTGAGTGTGACTGTGTGTGTGACTGTGTGTGTGACTTGTGTGTGACTGAGTGTGACTGTGTGTGTGACTGTGTGTGTGACTGAGTGTGACTGTGAGTGTGACTGAGTTTGTGACTTGTGTGTGTGTGACTGAGTGTGACTGTCTGTGTGACTGTGTGTGTGACTGAGTGTGACTGTGTGTGTGACTGTGTGTGACTGTGTGTGTGACTGTGTGTGTGACTTGTGTGTGTGTGAGACTGAGTGTGACCGTGTGTGTGTCTGTGTGTGACTCTGTGTTTAACTGAGTGTGACTGTGTGTGTGACTGTGTGTGTGACTGTGTATGTGACTGTGTGTGTCTGTGTGTGTGACTTGTGTGTGTGTGACTGAGTGTGACTGTGTGTGTGACTGTCTGTGTGACTGTGTGTGTGACTGAGTGTGACTCTGTGTGTGACTATGTGTGTGACTGTGTGTGACTGTGTGTGACTGAGTGTGACAGTGTGTATGATTGTGTGTGTGACTGTGTGTGACTGAGTGTGTGACTGTGTGTGACTGTGTGTGTGACTGTGTGACTGAGTGTGTGACTTGTGTGTGTGTGACTGAGTGTGACTGTGTGTGTGACTGTGTATGTGACTGTGTGTGACTGTGTGTGTGACTGTGTGTGACTGTGTGTGTGACTTGTGTGAGTGTGACTGAATGTGACTGTGTGTGTATCTGTGTGTGTGACTGAGTGTGACTGTGTGTGTGACTGTGTGTGTGACAGTGTGTGTGATTGAGTGTGACTGTGTGTGTGACTGTGTATGTGACTGAGTGTGACTGTGTGTGTGACTGTGTGTGTGACTGTGTGACTGAGTGTGACTGTGTGTGTGACTGTGTGTGACTGAGTGTGACTGTGTGTGTGACCGTGTGTGTGACTGAGTGTGACTGTGAGTGTGACTGTGTGTGTGACTTGTGTGTGTGTGACTGAGTGTGACTGTGTGTGTGTCTGTGTGTGTGACTTTGTGTGACTGTGTGTTTAACTGAGTGTGACTGTGTGTGTGACTGTGTGTGTGACTGTGTATGTGTCTGTGTGTGACTGTGTGTGTGACAGTGTGTGTGACTGAGTGTGACTGTGTGTGTAACAGTGTGTGTGACTGTGTGTGTGACTGTGTGTGTGACTGATTTGACTGTGTGTGTGACTGTGAGTGTGACTGTGTGTGTGACTGAGTGTGTGACATGTGTGTGTGTGACTGAGTGTGACTGTGTGTGTGACTGTGTGTGTGTGACTGAGTGTGACTGTGTGTGTGACTGTGTGTGACTGAGTGTGACTGTGAGTGTGACTGAGTGTGTGACTTGTGTGTGTGTGACTGAGTGTGACTGTCTGTGTGACTGTGTGTGTGACTGAGTGTGACTGTGTGTGTGACTGTGTGACTGAATGTGACTGTGTGTGTGACTCTGTGTGTGACTGTGTGTGTGACTGTGTGTGACTGTGTGTGACTGAGTGTGACCGTGTGTATGATTGTGTGTGTGACTGTGTGTGACTGAGTGTGTGACTGTGTGTGTGACTGTGTGACTGAGTGTGTGACTTGTGTGTGTGTGACTGAGTGTGACTGTGTGTGTGACTGTGTTTGTGACTGAGTGTAACTGTGAGTGTGACTGTGTGTGTGACTCAGTGTGTGACATGTGTGTGTGTGACTGAGTGTGACTGTGTGTGTGACTGTGTGTGTGTGACTGAGTGTGACTGTGTGTGTGACCGTGTGTGTGACTGAGTGTGACTGTGAGTGTGACTGAGTGTGTGACTTGTGTGTGTGTGACTGAGTGTGACTGTCTGTGTGACTGTTTGTGTGACTGAGTGTGACTGTGTGTGTGACTGTGTGACTGAATGTGACTGTGTGTGTGACTCTGGTGTGACTGTGTGTGTGACTGTGTGTGACTGAGTGTGACCGTGTGTATGATTGTGTGTGTGACTGTGTGTGTGACTGTGTGTGACTGAGTGTGACTGTGAGTGTGACTGAGTGTGTGACTTGTGTGTGTGTGACTGAGTGTGACTTTCTGTGTGACTGTGTGTGTGACAGCGTGTGACTGTGTGTGTGACTGTGTGTGACTGAGTGTGTGACTGTGTGTGTGACTGTGTGACTGAGTGTGTGACTTGTGTGTGTGTGACTGAGTGTGACTGTGTGTGTGACTGTGTTTGTGACTGAGTGTAACTGTGAGTGTGACTGTGTGTGTGACTGAGTGTGTGACATGTGTGTGTGTGTGACTGAGTGTGACTGTGTGTGTGACTGTGTGTGTGTGACTGAGTGTGACTGTGTGTGTGACCGTGTGTGTGACTGAGTGTGACTGTGAGTTTGACTGAGTGTGTGACTTGTGTGTGTGTGACTGAGTGTGACTGTCTGTGTGACTGTGTGTGTGACTGAGTGTGACTGTGTGTGTGACTGTGTGACTGAATGTGACTGTGTGTGTGACTCTGTGTGTGACTGTGTGTGTGACTGTGTGTGACTGTGTGTGACTGAGTGTGACCGTGTGTATGATTGTGTGTGTGACTGTGTGTGACTGAGTGTGCGACTGTGTGTGTGACTGTGTGACTGAGTGTGTGACTTGTGTGTGTGTGACTGAGTGTGACTGTGTGTGTGACTGTGTTTGTGACTGAGTGTGACTGTGTGTGTGACTGTGTATGTGACTGTGTGTGAGTGTGTGTGTGACTGTGTGTGACTGTTTGTGTGTCTGTGTATGTGACTGAGTGTGACTGTGTGTGTGACTGTGTGTGTGACTGAGTGTGACTGAGTGTGACTGAGTGTGTGACTGAGTGTGTGACTGTGTGTGTGACTGTGAGTGACTGAGTGTGACTGTGTGTGTGACCGTGTGTGTGACTGAGTGCGACTGTGAGTGTGACTGAGTTTGTGACTTGTGTGTGTGTGACTGAGTGTGACTGCCTGTGTGACTGTGTGTGTGACTGAGTGTGACTGTGTGTGTGACTGTGTGTGTGACTGTGTGTGACTGTGTGTGTGACTGTGTGTGTGACTTGTGTGTGTGTGACTGAGTGTGACTGCGTGTGTGTCTGTGTGTGACTCTGTGTTTAACTGAGTGTGACTGTGTGTGTGACTGTGTGTGTGACTGTGTATGTGACTGTGTGTGACTATGTGTGTGACTTGTGTGTTTGTGACTGAGTGTGACTGTGTGTGTGACTGTCTGTGTGACTGTGTGTGTGACTGTGAGTGTGACTGAGTGTGTGACTTGTGTGTGTGTGACTGAGTGTGACTGTCTGTCTGACTGTGTGTGTGATTGAGTGTGACTGTGTGTGACTGAGTGTGACCGTGTGTATGATTGTGTGTGTGACTGTGTGTGACTGAGTGTGTGACTGTGTGTGACTGTGTGTGTGACTGTGTGACTGAGTGTGTGACTTGTGTGTTTGTGACTGAGTGTGACTGTGTGTGTGACTGTGTTTGTGACTGAGTGTGACTATGTGTGTGACTGTGTATGTGACTGTGTGTGACTGTGTGTGTGACTTGTGTGTGTGTGACTGAGTGTGACTGTGTGTGTATCTGTGTGTGTAACTGAGTGTGACTGTGTGTGTGACTGTGTGTGTGACTGTGTGTGTGACAGTGTGTGTGATTGAGTGTGACTGTGTGCGTGACTGTGTATGTGACTGAGTGTGACTGTGTGCGTGACTGTGTGTGACTGTGTGACTGAGTGTGACTGTATGTGTGACTGTGTGTGTGACTGTGTGTGACTGAGTGTGACTGTGTGTGTGACCGTGTGTGTGACTGAGTGTGACTGTGAGTGTGACTGAGTGTGTGACTTGTGTGTGTGTGACTGAGTGTGACTGTCTGTGTGACTGTGTGTGTGACTGAGTGTGACTGTGTGTGTGACTGTGTGTGTGACTGTGTGTGACTGTGTGTGTGACTGTGTGTGTGACTTGTGTGTGTGTGACTGAGTGTGACTGTGTGTGTGTCAGTGTGTGTGACTGTGTGTGACTGTGTGTTTAACTGAGTGTGACTGTGTGTGTGACAGTGTGTGTGACTGTGTGTGTGACTGAGTGTGTGACTTGTGTGTGTGTGACTGAGTGTGACTGTGTGTGTGACTGTGTGTGTGTGACTGAGTGTGACTGTGTGTGTGACCGTGTGTGTGACTGAGTGTGACTGTGAGTGTGACTGAGTGTGTGACTTGTGTGTGTGTGACTGAGTGTGACTGTCTGTGTGACTGTGTGTGTGACTGAGTGTGACTGTGTGTGTGACTGTGTGACTGAATGTGACTGTGTGTGTGACTCTGTGTGTGACTGTGTGTGTGACTTTGTGTGACTGTGTGTGACTGAGTGTGACCGTGTGTATGATTGTGTGTGTGACTGTGTGTGACTGAGTGTGTGACTGTGTATGTGACTGTGTGACTGAGTGTGTGACTTGTGTGTGTGTGACTGAGTGTGACTGTGTGTGTGACTGTGTTTGTGACTGAGTGTGACTGTGTGTGTGACTGTGTATGTGACTGTGTGTGACTGTGTGTGTGACTGTGTGTGACTGTGTGTGTGACTTGTGTGTATGTGACTGAGTGTGACTGTGTGTGTGTCTGTGTGTGTTACTGAGTGTGACTGTGTGTGTTTCTGAGTGTGACTGTGTGTTTGTCTGTGTATGTGACTGAGTGTGACTGTGTGTGTGACTGTGTGTGTGACTGTGTGACTGAGTGTGACTGTGTGTGTGACTGTGTGTGTGACTGTGTGTGACTGAGTGTGACTGTGTGTGTGACCGTGTGTGTGACTGAGTGTGACTGTGAGTGTGACTGAGTTTGTGACTTGTGCGTGTGTGACTGAGTGTGACTGTCTGTGTGACTGTGTGTGTGACTGAGTGTGACTGTGTGTGTGACCGTGTGTGTGACTGAGTGTGACTGTGAGTGTGACTGAGTGTGTGACTTGTGTGTGTGTGACTGAGTGTGACTGTCTGTGTGACTGTCTGTGTGACTGAGTGTGACTGTGTGTGTGACTGTGTGACTGAATGTGACTGTGTGTGTGACTGTGTGTGTGACTGTGTGTGTGACTGTGTGTGACTGTGTGTGACTGAGTGTGACCGTGTGTATGATTGTGTGTGTGACTGTGTGTGACTGAGTGTGTGGCTGTGTGTGTGACTGTGTGACTGAGTGTGTGACTTGTGTGTGTGTGACTGAGTGTGACTGTGTGTGTGACTGTGTTTGTGACTGAGTGTGACTGTGTGTGTGACTGTGTATGTGACTGTGTGTGACTGTGTGTGTGACTGTGTGTGACTGTGTGTGTTACTTGTGTGTGTGACTGAGTGTGACTGTGTGTGTGTCTGTGTGTGTGACTGAGTGTGACTGTGTGTGTGACAGTGTGTGTGACTGAGTGTGACTGTGTGTGTGACTGTGTATGTGACTGAGTGTGACTGTGTGTGTGACTGTGTGTGTGACTGTGTGACTGAGTGTGACTGTGTGTGTTACTTGTGTGTGTGTGTGACTGAGTGTGACTGTGTGTGTGTCTGTGTGTGTGACTGAGTGTGACTGTGTGTGTGACTGTGTGTGTGACAGTGTTTGTGACTGAGTGTGACTGTGTGTGTGACTGTGTATGTGACTGAGTGTGACTGTGTGTGTGACTGTGTGTGTGACTGTGTGACTGAGTGTGACTGTGTGTGTGACTGTGTGTGTGACTGTGTGTGACTGAGTGTGACTGTGTGTGTGACCGTGTGTGTGACTGAGTGTGACTGTGAGTGTGACTGAGTGTGTGACTTGTGTGTGTGTGACTGAGTGTGACTGTCTGTGTGACTGTGTGTGTGACTGAGTGTGACTGTGTGTGTGACTGTGTGTGACTGTGTGTGTGACTGTGTGTGTGACTTGTGTGTGTGACTGAGTGTGACTGTGTGTGTGTCTGTGTGTGTGACTGTGTGTGACTGTGTGTTTAACTGAGTGTGACTGTGTGTGTGACTGTGTGTGTGACTGTGTATGTGACTGTGTGTGAGTGTGTGTGTGACTGTGTGTGTGACTGTGTGTGACTGATTGTGACTGTGTGTGTGACTGTGAGTGTGACTGTGTGTGTGACTGAGTGTGTGACTTGTGTGTGTGTGACTGAGTGTGACTGTGTGTGTGACTGTGTGTTTGACTGAGTGTGACTGTGTGTGAGTGAGTGTGACTGTGTGTGTGTCTGAGTGTGTGACTGTGTATGTGACTGTGTGTGTGACTGTGTGTGTGACTGATTGTGACTGTGTGTGTGTGACTGTGTGTGTGACTGAGTGTGACTGTGTGTGACTGTGTGTGTGACTGAGTGTGACTGTGTGTGTGACTGTGTGTGTGACTGAGTGTGACTGTGTGTGACTGAGTGTGACCATGTGTATGATTGTGTGTGTGACTGTGTGTGACTGTGTGTGACTGTGTGTGTGACTGAGTGTGTGACTGAGTGTGACTGTGTGTGTGACTGAGTGTGTGACTGTGATTGTGTGTGTGACTGAGGGCAGAATGTTTCCCTTGTTGGGCGGGCGCGAGCCCGACCCGAACGAGAGTGAAATATTAACGATGATGTTGCGCAAGCATCCCGATGTCATCGCACATTCTTGCGATCTTTTGCTCGGTGGGTGCTCGTGGGAGCCAGAAAGGCGTCCGCCATTAATTAACAGGCCACTTAAGGCCGTTAACAGTGCAGTTGTCTGTTATCTTTCCTTGCCTGTGCAATTTTTCTGCTTGGCGCACGAGCAAAATGGGCAGGCAGTAGCCAAAATTTCCTCAAATCTCATCCATGGGCTGGATAAAAAGGGTCAGCAGCATGGCCAGTGAGAGTAGTGAGCAATTTTGGAGATAATTTGCTGCTGGTGACTTATTGGTACTTGACAGCTTCATCTCTGTTCTGAGCTTCAGTCTTAGCATTTCCCAGCTTCATTTCAGGACTCCTTTGTGTCTCCAAGGCCCCCGGAGGATTCAGACCATGTGGACCATTCCAGGTATCAGACAGTCTTCCCTTACCCTGGGAATGGGGATTGTGGTCTCTGTTGGAGGCACCTCTTCTGAGGAGGAGGAGAGGGGCAGAAGGGAGAGGAGGCCTGGTGTCCCAAATCGGCTTCCAGGAGAGGGACCTGCGGGAAGAGAGGCGCAGGCACAAGGGACACAGGGCCAGCAGGTAGTCCATGGCTGAAGGGGCTGGAGAAGATGCCACTATCCTGCTGCCAGAGTTTACAGGTGGCGATGCAGCTGCCTCAATTTGTCTGAGGTACAGTGCCGATGGAGGCTCCGCCTCTCAAAGGAGACAGTGACTTCCATCTATCAGAGGATCGGCCCTGAGATCAGCTCCGACTGTGTGGGTGGACACCCCATGCCAGTGGCTCTGGAGGACACAGTTGCCCTCAACTTCTATGCCTCCGGCTCTTTCCAGGGCTCAATGGGGGATCTGTGTGAAGTCTCCCAATCAGCTGTCCACAGCTGCATCAAGCTGGTGACAGAAGCTCTGTTATTCCTTTCTGTATGGACAAGGCCAGCCAGGCTGAGCGAGCCAGAGGCTTTGCAGTGATTGCGGGGCTCCCCTGCGTCCAGGGTGCTATAGACTGTATACATGTGGCCATCAAGGCGCCAGTGGGTCAGCTGGGAGCCTTTGTCAACAGGAAGGGATTCCACTCTATGAATGTGCAGATAGTGTGTGACCACAGGATGCAGATTCTGCTTGTCTGTGCAAGGTACCCAGGCAGCTCCCATGATCTTTATATCCTGAGACACTCCCAGGTGCTGAGGCTCTTCAGTGCTCCAGCCCAGCTGGATGGGTGGCTGCTGGGTGACAAGGGCTATTCCCTCAGAAGGTGGTTTATGGTGCCTCTCTGCCACCCAAGAACAGAGGCCGAGCAGCAGTACAACAGGAGCCACGCCTCCACAAGGGCGGTGATAGAGAGGGCCATAGGTCTTCTCAAGATGCATTTCCATTGCCTGGACTGTTCAGAGAGAGCACTACAATACCACAGAGCGGGTGTCACTGATAATGGTTGCATGCTGTGCTCTCCACAATCTGGCACTGGCGAGGGGGGACCCAATGGAGGAAGAGGATCTTGAGGCACTTCCACAGGCCACAGAGGATGAATCCAATAGTGAGTCAGAAGAGGACAGGAAAATGCTGACAGCATGGAGGCAGATTTCTGTAACCTTCAGGGAGGCAGGGACACCAGGGACGCCTTGATCCAACGCTCCTTCAGCTAGGCAGCCACAGATCTGCTTCCACCTCATGCCAGGGCTGCCTCCTCCATCCTGGATGACTGAAATGACCTTTTCTTTTGTATCCAAAGTCCACTCAATGCCTGTGCAATAAAGTGTCCAGTCACTCACGTCCAGCATACTGGCATACCCTGCACCAGGAAAAAAAGGTGAAGCATATTCAGGCCAACAAAAACAAAATTTATGTAATTTTCACAATGAAAACAAAGTAACATAGCCATCTCTGGTGTTCATTTCCACACCAGTAAATATAAATAAAGCTTACAGAACAGAGTAGGAGGAGGCTGTGGCATTGTGGCATTGCCACTGGACTGGTATTCCAGAAATCCAGGGTAATGCTCTGGGGACTTGGTCTTGATTCCCACCATGGCAGATAGTGAAAAAGCCCACCGATTCCCACAGCTACCTCGTCTACAGCTCCTCACATCCCACTTCCTCTAAGGACTCCATCCCATTCTCTCAGTTCCTTTGCCTCCGTCGCATCTGTTCCGATGATGCTACCTTCAAAAACAGTTCCTCTGACATGTCCTCCTTCTTCCTTAACCAAGGCTTTCCACCCACGGTGGTTGACAGGGCCCTCAACCGTGTCTGGCCCATCTCCCACGCATCTGCCCTCACACCTTCCTCTCCCTCCGAGAACCATGATAGAGTCCCCCTTGTCCTCACTTATCACTCCACCAGCCTCAATGAATTTCGGGCTCGGCACGATGCTGAACTCTTTTTCGGCCACCTTCGTCTCTGTGTTCACTTCTTTGGGCAGGAGTCCTCTCCTCGTTCAATGAATCCTTTTACCCACCTCCAATGTTCTCCCTCCACCTGGACCTCTCCCTCTGGATTCTTACCTTCCCTTGATCTTTTCATTGAGAACTGTTGGTGTGACATTAGTCGTCTCAATTTCTCTACTCCTCTCACCCATTCTAACCCGTCTCTCTCTGAACTTGCTGCGCTCCATTCTCTCAGGTCCAACCCTAACATTGTCATCAAACCCACTGACAAGGGTGCTGCTGTTGTTGTCTGGCGCTCTGACCTCTACCTCGCAGAGGCTGAGCGTCAACTCGCAGACACTTCCTCCTACCTCTCCCTGGACCATGACCCCACCACTGAACATCAAGCCATTGTTTTCAGGACTGTTATTGATCTCATCTCCTCTGGAGATCTTCCTTCCACAGCTTCCAACCTGATAGTCTCCCAACCTCGGATGGCCTGCTTCTACCTCCTACCCAAAATCCACAAACAGGACTGTCCCAGCAGACCGATTGTGTTAGCCTGTTCCTGCCCCACAGAACTCATTTCTCGGTATCTTGACTCCCTTCTCTCTCCCCTTGTCCAGTCCCTTCCCACCTACATCCGTGATTCCTCTGACACCCTACGTCACATCAACAATTTCCAGTTCCCTGGCCCCAACTGCCTCCTCTTCACCATGGAAGTCCAATCCCTCTACACCTCCATCCCCCATCAGGATGGTCTGAGGGCCCTTAGCTTCTTCCTCGAACAGAGGCCCGAACAATCCCCATCCACCACTACTCTCCTCCGTCTGGCTGAACTTTTTCTCACACTGAACAATTTCTCCTTCAACTCCTCTCACTTCCTCCAAATAAAAGGTGTGGCTATGAGTACCCGCATGGGCCCTGTCTATGCCTCTTTATGGGGTATGTGGAACATTCCTTGTTCCAGTCCTATTCCGGCCACCTCCCCCGGTACATCGATGATTACTTCGGTGCTGCTTCATGCTCTCGTCGGGACCTGAAAAAATTTATTAATTTTGCTTCCAATCTCCACACCTCCATCATTTTCACATGGTCCATCTCTGACACTTCCCTTCCCTTCCTTGACCTCTCTGTCCCAATTTCTGCTGATAGACTGCCCACCAATATCCAGTACAAGCCTACTGACTCCCACAGCTACCTCGACTACAGCTTCCTGTAAGGACTCCATCCCATTCTCTCAGTTCCTTCACCTCTGTCACATCTGTTCCGATGATGCTACATTCAAAAACAGTTCCTCTGACATGTCCTCCTTCTTCCTTAACCGAGGTTTTCCACCCACGGTCGTTGACAGGGCCCTCAACCGTGTCCAGCCCATCTCCCGCGCATCCGCCCTCATGCCTTCTCCTCCCTCCCAGAAACATGATAGGGTCCCCCTTGTCCTCACTTATCACCCCACCAGCCTCCACATTCAAAGGATCATCCTCCGCCATTTCCGCCAACTCCAGCATGATGCCACCACCAAACACATCTTCCCTTCACCCCCCCGGCAGCATTCCGTAGGGATCGTTCCCTCCGTGACACCCTGGTCCACTCCTCCATCACCCCCTACTCCTCAACACCCACCTATGGCACCTCCCCATGCGAATGCAAGATATGCAACACCTGCCCCTTCACTTCCTCTCTCCTCACCATCCAAGGGCCCAAACACCCCTTTCAAGTGAAGCAGCATTTCACTTGCATTTCCCCCAACTTAGTCTACTGCATTCGCTGCTCCCAATGCGGTTTCCACTACATTGGAGAGACCAAAAGCAGACTGGGCGACCGCTTTGCAGAACACCTTCGGTCTGTCCACAAGCATCACCCAGACCTCCCTGTCGCTTGCCATTTTAACACTCCACCCTGCTTTCTTGCCCACATGTCTGTCCTTGGCCTGCTGCGTTGTTCCAGTGAAGCTCAACGCAAACTGGAGGAACAGCAACTCATCTTCCGACTAGGCACTTTACAGCCTTCCGGACTGAATATTGAATTCAATAATTTTAGATCTTAAACTCCCTCCTCCATCCCCACTCCCTTTCCATTTCTTCCCCCAGCTTTTTGTTTTTTCCAATAATTTATATAGATTTTTCTTTTCCCACCTATTTCCATTATTTTTAATGTATTCCACCGATCATTTATCTATATCTTTTATGCCCTGTTAGTCTTATTTCACCTCACCCCCACTAGAGCTGTACCTTGAGTGTCCTGCCATCCATTCTTAGTTAGCACATTCTTTTAGATAATATCACCACCTTCAACACCTCTTTGTTCTTTTGTCTGTGACATCTTTTGGTTATCTCCACCTATCACTGCTTGCTTGTCCCTACAACCACCAACCACCCCCCCCACTTCTCTCCCCACCCCCATTAAACCAGCTTATATTTCACCCCTCTCCTGTTTTTACTTAGTTCTGTTGAAGGGTCATGAGGACTCAAACGTCAACTTTGCTCTTCTCTGACGATGCTGCCAGACCTGCTGAGTTTTTCCAGGTATTTCTGTTTTTCTTATGGCAGATGGTGAAATTTGAATCCAATAAAAATCTATACTTAAAAGTCTGATGAAGGTTGTCAAAAATCCACCTGGTTCACTAATGTCCTGTAGGGAAGGAAATCTGTCGTCCTTATCTGGTCTGGCCTACATGTGACTTCAGACCCACAGCAATGTGGTTGACTCTTAAATACCCTCTAAACAAGGGCGATTAATGATGGGGAATAAATGCTGGACTAGCCAGCGACACCCACATCCCATGAATGAATATAGAAAATTACCTTCTTGTGATCATGGTGCCTTAAACTTATACTTACAAGTGCTACATCTTGGTGCCCCCCGCTATTCCCACCTCTCTCACTGGCAGCAGCATTGGGGGAAGTCTGCTGACCTTGGCGGTTGTCCTCTGGTGTCTCCTGGGAGGGAGTGGCCAGTGCCAGGGCTGGCATCTCCCCAGTCATCACAGCCTCATCTGATGCCATGGTCACTGGCACAGGGGTGGAGGAACTGCTGCTGTAATCCGGAGCACCCCAAGAGGAGCCCAAGAGATGACAAGCAGCTTGTGCGCCAATGTGAGTTCACTCTGGGTCTCCCTGCTCACCATAGAGGGATGGGCACCTAGCTGGGATACTGGGTGCCTCATCCATCTCCCACACTGGCACTGACCACCTGAGGCCATTGCCTATGTGAGCGCTTGCAGGTCCGAGTGCAACCCCAGGAGTTGGAGCTGCCTGGAGCTGCCTCTCCATGAGAATTTCCACTCTCTCAATGGAGGAGGCAGTGCGCTCGGCCATGAGTGTCAATGCAGTGCTCATGCTCCACATGGACTCCTCCACAACGGGGACCATGGCATGCACGCCGTCATGGATCTCCGCCAGATTCTCCCACACTTCCGCTGGACATCCGGCATCTGCTGCCTGATGGACGACTCCAGAGGGTCATCATCAGCCTTCGACTGAGCATCGTCCTGGTCTCCAGCAATCCCCCGATTGCTAGCGCCCTGGGCACACTCTGCCTCCACTTGCACCTCAAGTGAGTGTGGAGTGCCCTCACCGCTGTGCACTGTATGTGTGTGTGTGCCCGTGTGGGCATATGTGTGTGCATGTCTGTAAGATTGTGTGTGATAATGTGTGTCTGTGTCTGTATGTGTGTGTGTGCCTGTGTGGGCGTGTGTGTGTGTGTGTGTGTGTGTGTGTGCCTGTGTGGGCATGTGTGTGTGTGTGTGTGTGTGTGTGTGTGTGTGTGTGTGTGAGATTGAGTGTGTGTGAGATTGAGTGTGTGTATGTGTGCCTGTGTCTGTATGTGTGAATGTGCGTGTGTGTGTGTGCATGTATGTGTATGTGTGTGTGTGTGTGAGTGTGTATGTGTATGTGTGTGTGTGTGAGTGAGATTATGTGTTTGTATGTGTCTGTCTGTGTAGGCATGTGTGAGATTGTCTGTGTGTATGTGTGTGTGTGATGAGGAGGTGAAATGAGGAGGTGAAAAGGTTAAATGCTTCTCAGTGGGTGTTTGCTTTGTTTGTTATGTCGGTCCCAATTGTAAGAGTACACAGTATGGTTCACAGACAAGCTGCTGGGGTTATCCCTGGAGGACAGCTCTCTGTGTCACTTGGTCATCAGCGACCCCTCAACTGCTTTCAGCTTCTGAGAGTGGGTCAGATGTTTTCATGGTACCTTATCCACTTTCCAAGCATTTGGAGCTGGCTAAGTGACCTGGAACAATGTACCGTCTGGGAAGGGGGAGAGGGGGAGATCATTACTTAAACTTACCTCGATATTTACCTGGCAAGGTGAGAAAGGCCACTAAACACTGGAGTTGACCTGACACCTGGTTGGAGATAGGGGCTGGGTGTTGGGGTGAAGGGTTGGAGAGGGGGGGTGGGTGAAAGTCGGGGGTGGCGGGAGTCGGGGGTGTGGGGGGGGTTGAGTCGGGTGCGATGGGGGAGTTGGGGGTGTGGGGGTGGTGGGAGTCAGGAGTGTGGGCAGTCGGGGGTGTGGGGAGTCGGGGGATGGGGGGTGAGAGTCAGGGCTGTGGGGAGTTGGGGGGGTGTGGGGGTGAGAGTCAGGGGTGTGGGGAGTTGGGGGTGTGGGGAGTCAGGGTCATGGGGAGACGGGGGTGTGGGGGTGGTGGGAGTCGGGGTGTGGGGAGTCGGAGGTGTGGGGAGACGGAGGTGTGGGGAGTCGGGGGGTGGGGGGGTGAGAGTCGGGGGTGTGGGGAGTTGGGGGTGTTGGGGGTGAGAGTCGGGGGTGTGGGGGTGGTGGGAGTTGGGGTGTGGGGCGTCGGAGGTGTGGGGAGACGGGGGTGTGGGGCGGTGAAAGTCAGGGGTGTGGGGAGACAGGGGTGTGGGGGTGTGAAAGTTGGGGTGTGGGGAGTCGAGTGTGTGGGGACTCGGGTGTGTGTGGGGGACTGTGAGTTGGGGGTGTGGGGTGTCAGGGGTGTGGGGGGGTGAGAGTCGGGGGTGAGGGGTGTCGGGGGTGTGGGGGTGTGAAAGTCAGGGGTGTGGGGTGTCAGGGGTGTGGGGGGGTGAGAGTCAGGGGTGAGGGGTGTCGGGGGTGTGGCGGGGGTGAGAATTGGAGGTGTGGGGAGTTGGGGGATGGGGGGGTGAGAGTCGGGGGTGTGGGGAGTTGGGGGTGTTGGGGGTGAGAGTCGGGGGTGTGGGGGTGGTGGGAGTTGGGGTGTGGGGAGTCAGAGGTGTGGGGAGACGGGGGTGTGGGGAGTCGGGGGTGTGGGGCGGTGAAAGTCAGGGGTGTGGGGAGACAGGGGTGTGGGGGTGTGAAAGTTGGGGTGTGGGGAGTCGGGTGTGTGGGGGTGTGAAAGTTGGGGTGTGGGGAGTCGGGTGTGTGGGGACTCGGGTGTGTGTGGGGGGACTGTGAGTCGGGGGTGTGGGGTGTCAGGGGTGTGGGGGGTGAGAGTCGGGGGTGAGGGGTGTCGGGGTGTGGCGGGGGTGAGAATTGGAGGTGTGGGGAGTCGGGGATGTGGGGACTCGGGTGTGTGGGGTGGTGAGAGTCGGAGGTACGGGGAGTTGGGGGGTGTGGGGGTGTGAGAGTCGAGGGTGTGGGGAATCGGGTGTTTGGGGAGTTGGGGGTGTTGGAGGGTGAGAGTCGGGGGTTTGGGGAGTCGGGGGTGTGGGGGTCATGAGATTTGGGCGTGTGGAGAGTTGGTGGTGTTTGCAGTTAGGGCTGTGGGGGGGAGAGTCGGGGCTGTAGAGAGCCAGGGATGTGTGGAGTGGGGCGTGGGGTTGGGGGGGAGGTTGAGAGTTGGGGGTGTGGGGAGGTGAGATTCGGAGGTGTGGGGAGTTGGGGGCGTGGGGAGTTAGGGATGTGGGGAGTCGAGGGTGTGAGGGTTGAGAGTCGGGGGCGAGGGGAATCGGGCGTTTGGGGAGTTGGGTGTGTGGGGGGGCATGAGATTCAGGGGACTGGAGAGTCAGGGATGTTTGCAGTGGGGGTTGTCTAGGGGTGGTGTCGGGGATGTGGTGGGGGGTGACAGTGGGGGTGTGGGGAGTCAGGGGTTTGTGGAGTCAAGGTAGTGGGGGGGTGTGAGTCGGGGGTGTGGTGAGTTGGGGGTGTTGGGGGGGTATCGTGGGTGTGGGGGAATGAGAGTCGGGTGTCATGGGTATGGGGTGGGGTAAGAGTCTGTGGTCTGGAGACTTGGTGGTGTGAAACGTCGGCGTTGTGGGACGGGTGAGAGTTGGGGGTGTGGGGAGTTGGGGGTGTGGGGGGTGAGAGTCGGGGTATGGGGACTTGGGGGTGTGGGTAGCCTTTGGGGGGGGTGCAGAGTCGGGAATGTGGGGGGGTGAGAGTCGGGGATGTGGGTGGGTGAGAGTCGGGGGTGTGGGGAGTCGGGGGTTTGGGGAGTCGGGGGAGTGGGGGGCGTGAGAGTCGGGGGTGTGGGGAGTCGGGGGTTTGGGGAGTTGGGGGAGTGGGGGGGCGTGAGATTTGGGGGTGTGGAGAGTTGGGGTGTGGGGAGTCGGGGGTGTGCGGGTGGTGAGAGTCAGGGTTGTGGGGAGTCAGGCGTGGGGGAGGGGGGGTTGAGATTCGGGAGTGTGGGGGGGGTGAGAGTCGGAGGTGTGGAGAGTCGGGGGTGTGGGGAGTCGGGGGTTTGGGGAGTCGGGGGTGTGAGGGACGTGAGATTCGAGTGTGTGGAGAGTTGGGGGTGTTTGCAGTCGGGGGTGTGGGGGTGGGTGAGAGTTGGGGTGTAGGGAGTCGGGGCTTTGTGGAGTCGAGTGCGAGGTGGGGCTGAGAGTCAGGGGTGTGGTGAGTCGGGGATGTGGGGTGTCTGGTGTGTGAAAAGTCGGTGTTGTGGGAGGTGTGAGAGTCGGGGGTGTGCGGATTTGTGGGTGTGGGGAATCGGCGGTGTGGGGGGTGAGAGGCGAGGGTGTGGGGACTCAGGGTTGTGGGGAGTTGGGGGTGTGGGGGGGGCTGAGAGTCGGGGTGTGGGGAGTCGGGTGTGTCGGGGGGGTGAGAGTCAGGGGTTTACGAGGGTAAGAGTCAGTGGTAGGAGGAGTCAGAGGTGTGGGGAGACGGCAGTTTGAGGGGAGAGTCAGGGATGTGGGGAGTCTGTTGTATGGGGGGGTGAGAGTCGGGGTGTGGTGATTCGGGTATGTGGGGAGTCAGGTGTGTGGGAAGTTCAGTGTGTGGTAGGGGTGAGAATCGGGTGTGTGGGGCGTCAGGGTGTGGGGGGGTGAGAGTCGGGGTTGTGGGGGGATGGGATTCGGGGGTGTGGGGAGTCAGGGGTGTGGGGGGGTGAGAGTCGGATGTCTGGGGAACCGGGGGTGTGGGGAGTTGGTCATGTTGGGGGGGAGAGTTGGGGGTGTGAGGGGGTGAGAATCGGGGCTGTGGGGAGTCGGAAGTGTGGGGTGGTTAGAATCGGGGTTGTGGGGAGATGGGGGTGTGGGGAGTCGGGGGTGTGGGGGGGCTGAGAGTGGGGGGGTGTTGGCGGGGGTGAGAGTCGTGATGTGGGGAATCGGTGGCCTGGGGAGTCAGCGGTGAGGGGGGAGTGAGAGTCGGGGGTGTGGGGAATTGGGGATGTGGGGAGTCGGGCGTATTGGGGAGTCGGGGTGTGGGGAGTTGGGGGGTGTGGGGAATCGGGGGTGTGTGGGGGCAGTAAGAGTCAGGGGTGTTGGGGGGAGAGTCGGGGGTGTGGGGAGTAGGGGTTGTGGGGAGTCAGGGGTGTCGGGGGTGAGAGTCGGTGGCGAGGTGAGTCGGGTGTGTGGGGGGCGTGAGATTCGGGGGTGTGGAGAGTTGGGGGTGTTTGCAGTCGGGGGTGTGGGGGGTAGTGTCAAGGGTGTGGGCAGGGGTGAGAGTCGTGGGTGTGTGGGGGTGAGAGTCAGGGTATGGGGAATCGGGGGATGTAGGGAGTCAGGAGTGGAGGGGGGGTGAGGCGGAGGTGTGGGGAGTTGGGGGTGTGGGGGGGTGAGTGTCGGTGGTGTGGGGGGTGAGAGTCGGGCCAAGGGGAGTCGGGTGTTTGGGAAGTCGGGGGTGTGAGGGTCGTGAGAGTCGGGGTGTGGGGGGTGAGAGTCGGGGCCGAAGGGAGGCGGGGGTTTGGGGAGTTGGGTGTGTGGAGGGCGTGAGATTCGGGGGTGTGGGGAGTCGGGGGTTTGGGGAGTCGGGGGTGTGGGGAGGCGTGAGATTTGGGGGAGTGGTGAGTCGGCCGTGTTTGCAGTCGGGGGTGTTGGAGGGAGAGTCGGGTGTGTGGGGCATTCGAGTCGGGGGTGTGGAGAGCCGGGTGTTTGTAGAGTTGCGGGTGTGGGCAGTGTTCAAGTCGGGGTTGTGCGGGGGTGTGAGTCGGTGGTGTGGTGAGTCGGGGGTGGGGTGGGATGAGAGTCAGGGGTGTAGGGAGTCGGGGATTTTGGGGGGGTGAGAGTCGGGGGTGTGAGGAGTCGGGGGATTGGTGAGTCGGGTGTGTGGGGGAGGGTGAGTCGGGGGTGTGCGGGGGGTGAGAGTCGGTGGTGTGGTGAGTCGGGGGTAGGGTGGGATGAGGGTCGGGGGTGTGAGGAGTCGGGGGAATGGTGAGTCGGGTGTGTGGCGGAGGGTGAGTCGGGGGTGTGGGGAGTCAGGGGGTGTGGGGAGACAGGGATGCGGGGAGTCAGGAGTGAGGGGTTAAGAGTCAGGGGTATGGGGAGTTGGGGATGTGCTGGGGTAATAGGCGGGGGTGTAGGGAGTCGGTGGTGTAGGGGGTTCAGAGTCAGGTTTGTGGGGGGTGTGTGGGGAGTCGGTGCTGTGGGGGGTTGAGATTCCCGGGTGTGGGGAGACGGGGTGTAGGGAGTCAGGGGTGTAGGGTGGTGAGAGTCGGGGGTGTGGGGAGTCAGGTGTGCGGGGGGGTGGTGAGAGTCGGGGGTGTGGGCTGTCGAGGGTGTGGGGAGGGTGAGAGCTGGGGGTCATGGGTGCGGGGGGGTGGGGAGGGTGAGAGTCTGGGGTCTGGAGAGTCAGGTGTGGGGTGTCTGGTGTGTGAAAAGTCGGCGTTGTGGGAGGGGTGAGAGTCGGGTGTGTGCGAATTTGGGGGTGTGGGGAGTTGGCGGTGTGGGGGGTGAGAGTCGGGGTGTGGGGACTTGGGGGTGTGGGGAGTTGGGGGTGCGGGGGTGCTGATAGTCAGGGGTTTGGGGGTTGAGAGTTGGGGGTATGGGGGGTGAGTCGGTGGTAGGCGGAGTCAGGGGTGTGGGGAGTCCACTGTGTGGGGGTTGGTGAGAATCGGGTGTGTGGGGAATCGGGGGTGTGGGGAGTTGGTCGTGCTGGGGAGGAGAGTCGGGGGTGTGAGGGGGTGAGAATCGGGGGTGTGGGGAGTCGGAGGTGTGGGGGGGGTTAGAATCGGGGGTGTGGGGAGTCGGGGGTGTGGTGGGGGGTGAGAGTCAGGGGTGTGGGGAGTCGCGGGTGTTGGGGGCGAGTTTAGGGTGTGGGGGGTGAGATTCGGGGGTGTGGGTGGTGAGAGTCGGGGGTGTGGGGAATCGGGGGTTTGGGGGTGGTTGAGAGGGTGGGTGTTGGGGGGATGAGAGTCGGGGTGTGACAGTTGCGGGTGTGGGGAATCGGTGGCCTGGGGAGTCAGCGGTGAGGGGGGGGTATCACGGATGTGGGGAGTCGAGGGTGTGGGGGGGGGGTTTAGAGTCGGGGTGCGGGGAGTGGGGAGTCGGGTGTGTTGGGGAGTCCAGGGTGTGGGGAGTCGGGGGTGTGGTGGGGGGTGAGAGTCAAGGTTGTGGGAAGTCACGGGAATGGGGGGCGAGTTTGGGGTGTGGGGGCTGAAAGTCGGGAGTGTCGGGAGTCAGGGATGTTGGGAGGGGTGAAGTCGGCGGTGTGGGGAGTCAGGTTGTGGGGAGTCGGGGTTGTGGGGGGTGACAGTTGGTGGGGTGGAGAGTCGGAGCTGTGGGGAGTTGGGTGTGTGGGGAGACCGGGTTGGGGGGGTTGGTGAGAGTCGGGTGTGTGTGGAGTCGGAGCTATGGGGAGTTGGGGCTGTGGGGATTCAGGGGTGTGGGAAGTCAGGGGTGTGGGGTGGTTAGAGTTGGGGGTGTGGGGATTCGGCGGTGTGGGGGTGAGAATCGGGGTTTGGGGCGTCGGGGAGTGGGGTGTCAGGGGTGTGGGGGATGAGAGTCAGGGGAGTTGGGGGTTGGCATTCGGGGCTTTGCGGAGTAGGGGGTGTGGGGAGTCGGGGGCGTTGGGGGGGGTGAGAGTCGGGTGTGTGGGGAATCGGGGTTGTGAGGCGTCAGTTGTGTTGGGGGGGAGAGTCAGGGGTGTGGGGAGTGTGAGGTGCGGGGGGTTTAGAATCGGGTGTGGGGAGTCCGGATTGTAGTGGGTGGTGAGAGTCAGGGGTGTGGGTAGTCGCGATGTGGGGGTGGTAGTTGGGGGTGTGGGGAGTAGGGGAAGTGTGGAGTCGCGGGTGTTGGCGGGGAGAGTCGGGGGTGTGGGGGAGTGAGAGACAGGGATGTGGGGAGCCGGGTGTGTGGGGAGTCGGGGGTGTGGGGGCGGTGAGAGTCGGGGATGTGGCGGGTCAGGGGTGTGTGGAGTTGCGGGTGTGGTGGGGGAGAGTCGGGTGTGTGGGGAGTCGGACGTGTGTGGGGTGTGTGGAGTCGGGCGTGTGGGGAGTCGGGCATGAGGGGGTGGTGTGGGGAGTCGGGGATTTTGGGTGTGTGAGAGTTGGGGATGTGGGGAGTCATGGATTTTGGGGGGGTGAGAGTCAGGGGTGTGGGGAGTCAGGGGTGTGGGGAGTCGGGGGTGTGGGGGGGCATGAGATTCGGGGGTGTGGGGAGTCGGGGATTTTGGAGGGTGAGAGTCGGGGTTGTGTAGGGGTGAGAGTCGCGGGTGTGGGGAGTTGGGGTGTGGGGGGGTGAGAGTCGGGGGTGTGGGGATTCGGGTTTGTGGGGGGGGTGAGAGTCGGGTGTGTGAGGAGTCAGGGATGCGGGGGGGTTGAGAGTCGTGAGTGTGGGGGGGTGAGAGTCAGTGGTGTGGGGAGGTGGGATTCGGGGGTGTGGGGAGTCAGGAGTGTGCAGGTTGGTAAGAGTCGGGTGTGTGGGGAATCATGGGTGTGGGGAGACGGTTGTGTTGGGGGTAGAGCCGGGAATGTGAGGGGGTGAGAATCAGGTGTGTGGGGAGTCGGGGGTGTAGGGGGGTGATAGTGGGGGTGGTGAGAGTCGAGGGTGTGGGGGGTTGAGAGTTAGGGGTGTTGGGGGGTGTAAGAGTCGGGGGTGTGGGGAATCAGGGGTGTGGGGAGTCGGAGATGTGGGAAGTCGGGGGTGTGGGGGGGTTTAGAGCTGAGGGTTGGGGATCAGGGTGTGGGGGTTAGAGTCAGGGACGTGGGGAGTTGGGGGTGTGGGTTGGGGGTGAGAGTCGGGATGTGGGGTGGGAGAGAGTCGGGAGTTTGGGGAGTCGGGGGTGTGGAGGGGGTGTGAGTTGGTGATGTGGGGTGTCTGGTGTGTGAAAAGCCGGCGTTGTGGGAGGGGTGAGAGTTGGGGGTGTGCGGATTTGGGGGTGTGGGGAATCGGCGGTGTGGGGGGTGAGCGTCAGGGGTGTGGGGACTCGGTGGTGTGGGGTGTTGTGGCTGTGGGGGGGCTGAGAGTCGGGTGTGGGGTGGTGAGAGTTGGGGGCGTTGGGGGTCGGCATTCAGGGGTTTGTGGAGTAGGGGGTGTGGGAAGTCGGGGATGTGGGGTGTCAGGGGTGTGAAAAGTCGGCGTTGTGGGAGGGGTGAGAGTCGGGGGTGTGGGGAGTTGTGGGTCTGGGGAGTCAGGGGTGTCAGTGGTGAGAGTCTGGGATGTGGGGACTCGGGGGTGTTGGAAGTCGGGGGCATCGTGGGGGTGAGAGTCAGGGGTTTGGGGGGGGTGACAGTCCGGGGTGTGGGGAGTTGGGTGTGTGGGGAGACAGGGGTATCACAGAGGTAAGAGTCGGGAGTGTGGGGCATCGGGCGTGTTGGGTGTCAGGGGTGTGGGAGGGTGAAAGTCGGTGGTGTGGGGAGGTGGGATTCGGGGATGTGGGGAGTCAGGAGTGTGGGGGTTGGTGAGAGTCGGGTGTGTGGGGAATTGTGGGTGTGGGGAGACGGTTGTGTTGGGGGCCAGAGTCGGGGGTGTGAGGTGTGAGAATTGGGGGTGTGTGGAGTCAGGGATGTGGGGGTTAGTGTCGGGGGCGTGGGGAGTTGGGGGTGTGGTGGGGGGGTAGAGTCGGGTGTGGGGTGGGAGAGAGTCGGGGGTTTGGGGAGTCGGGGGTGTGAGTTGGTGGTGTGGGGAGTCGGGGGTGTGGGGAATCGTGGGTGTTGGGAGTCAGGGGTGTGGGGGGGAGTGAAGTCAGGGGTGTGGGAGGTTGAAGTCGAGGGCGTGAGGAGTCGGGGTGTGGGGAGTCGGGTTGTGGGGAGTCGGGGGTGTGGGGTGGGTGAGAGTCGAGGGTGTGCGGTGTCGGGGATGTGGGGAGTGGGGTGTGTTGGGGGTTGAGAGTCAGGGCTGTGGGGAGTTGGGTGCGTGGTGAGTCGGGGGTGCGGGGGCGGTGAGAGTCATGGGGGTGGTGCGTCGGGGGTGTGGAGAGATGGGGGTGTGGGGAGTCGGGTGTGTTGGGGGGGTGAGAATCGGGGGTGTGGGTAGTCAGGCTGTCGTGGTGGTGAGAGTCAGGGGTGTGGGCAGTTGGGGGTGTGAGCTATCGGGGGGGTGGGGAGTTGAGGTGTCGGGGCGGTGGGAGTCGTGGGTGTGCGGAATTGGGAGTGCGGGGTGTCAGGGGAGTAGGGAGTTGGGGGTGTGGGCTGTCGGGGGTGAGCAGAGTCGGGGTGTCGGGGCGGTGAGAGTCGGGGGTGTGGGGCATTGGAGGTGTGGGGAATCGGGGGTGTGGGCAGTCGGGCGTCGGGCGGTGAGAGTCGGGGGTGTTGGGGAGTGAGAGTTGGGGATGTGGGGAGTTGGGGTTGTGGGGAGTCGTGGGGTTGGGGGGCTGAGATTCGGGGTTGTGCGGGGGTGAAAGTCAGGGGTGTGGTGAGTCGAGGGTGGGGTGGAATGAGAGTCGGGGTTTTGGGGAGTTAGGGTGTGAGGGGGCAAGAGTCGGGGCTGTGGGGACTCGGGGGTGTGGGGATTCGGGGTGTGGGAGGTTGAGAGTCTGGTGTGTGGGGAGTCAGGGGGTGTGGGGAGTCGGGGATGTGTGGAGTTGTGGGTGTGGAGAGTCGGGGGTGTGAAAAGTCGGTGTTGTGGGAGGGGTGAGCGTCAGGGGTGTGGAGAGTCAGCAGTGTGGGCGTGAGAGTCTGGGTTGTGGGGACTCGGGGGTGTGGGGTGTTTGGGGGGTGTGGGGAGTCGGGGGTGAGAGTCGGGAGTTTGGGGGGTGAGAGTTGGCGGTGTGCGGGGTGAGAGACGGTGGAAGGCGGAGTCGGGGGTGTGGGGAATCGGTTGTGTGGGGGGAGGGTCGGGGGTGTGGGGAGCCGGGGGTGTGGGGGGCGGTGAGAGTCAGGGGTGTGGGGCATCGGGTGTGTGGTGGGGGTGAGAGTCAGGAGTATGGTGCATTGGGCGTGTTGGGTGTCAGGGGTGTGGGGAGGTGGAATTCGGGGATGTGGGGAGTCAGGAGTGTGGGGGTTGGTGAGAATCAGGTGTGTGGGGAATCGGGGGTGTGGGGAGTCGGTTGTGTTGGGGGGCAGAGTCAGGGACGTGAGAATCAGGGATGTGGGGAGTCGGAGATTCGGGTGGGGTTAGAATCAGGGGTGTGGGGAGTCAGGGGTGTGGGGGGTTGAGAGTCATGGTTGTGGGGTGGCTAAGAGTCGGGGGTGTGGGGAATCGGGGGTGTGGGGAGTCAGGGGTGAGGGTGTTGAGAGGCGGAGGTGTGGGACGTCGGGGTTGTGGGGGAGTTTAGAATCGGGGTGTGGGGAGTCGGGGACGTGGGGGTTGTGAGTCTGGGGTATGGGGAGTCGGGGATGTGGGGATTCAGGATTGTGGGGAGTCCGAAGTGTGGGGATTCAGGGGTGTGGGGAGTCAGGGGTTAGAGTCAGAGTTGTGGGGAATCGGGGGTGTGAGGAGTCAGGGGTGTGGGGTGGGTGAGAGTTGGGGGTGTCGGGAGTCGGGGATGTGGGGAGTGGGGTGTGTTGGGGGATGAGAGTCGGGGGCATGGGGAGTCGGGGGTGTTGGGGGGGTGAGAGTCAGGGTTGTGGGGAGTCGGAGTTGTGGGTGGGGTGAGAGTCTGGGGTGTGGGGAGTCGGGGGTCTGTGGAGATGGGAGTGTGGGGAGTCAGAGGAGTGGGGAGTCAGGGTTGTGGGGAGTCGGGGGAGTAGGGGGGTGTGAGACTCAAGTTGTGGGGGGAGTGAAAATCGGGCGTATGTGGAGTCGGGTGTGTGGGATGTCGGGGCTGTGGGCACTCGGATGTGTGGAAGTTGTAGAGTCGGAGTTGTGGGGGGTGTGTGGGGAGTCGGTGGTGTGGGGGGTTGAGATTCGGGGGTGTGGGGAGTCGGGGGTGTGGGGAGTTGGTGGTGTGGGCTGTCAGGTGTGCGGGCACTCGGGTGTGTGGGGATTTGGTGGTGTGGGCAGTCAGAGATGTTGGGAGTCGGGGTTGTGGGGAGTCGGGGGGTGTTAGGAGTCGGGGGTGCGGATGGGGTGAGCTGAGAGTCTGGAGTGTGGGGAGTCTGGGGTGTGGGGAGATGGGGGTGTGGGACTCGGGTGTGTGGGGTGTCGGGTGTGTGGGGATTCGGGGTTTTGGGGCATTGTGTGTGTAGGGAGTCAGGGGTGTGGGCAGTCGGGGGTGTGGGGAGTCGGGTGTGTCAGGAGTCAGAGGTCTGGGGAGTCGGAGGTGTGGGGAGTCGGTGGTGTGGGGATTCGGGTGTGTTGGGTGTCAGGTGTGGGGAGTCGGGGGTGTGGGGGGTCAGAGGTATGGGGAGTCGGGGGTGTGGGATGTCGGGTTTGTGGGGACTCGGTGCGTGGGATGTCGGGTGTGTGGGGTGTCGGGGCTGTGGGGAATCGGGGGTGTGGGGAGCTGTGGGGGTGTGTGGGTAGTCGTTGGTGTGGGGGGATGAGATTCGGGTGTGTGGGAAGACGGGGTGTAGGGAGTCAGAGCTGTGGGGTGGTGAGAGACTGGGGCGTGGGTAGCCAGAGGTGCGGGGGTGGGGGGGTTGAGTCAGGGGTGTGTGGGGGCTGAGAGTCGGGGGTGTGGGGAGCTGGGTGTGTGGGGAGTCAGGGGACACGGAGTTGTGGGGACTTGGGTGAGTGGGGATTTGGGGGGGTGGGAGTCGTGAGAGTTGAGGGTGTGGGGAGTCGGGGGTGTGGGTGGGGTGAGAGTCTGGGGTGTGGAGAGTCGGGGGTCTGGGGAGATGGGGGTGTGGGGATTCGGGCGTGTGGGGTGTCGGGTGCCTGGGGAGGAAGGGTTGTGGGGAGTCGGGGGTGTGGGGAGTCAGGGTTGTGGGTGGTGTGAGAATCGGGGGTGTGGGGAGTCGGGGGTCTGGGGAGATGGGGGTGTGGGGATTCGGGCGTGTGGGGTGTCGGGTGTCTGGGGAGGAAGGGTTGTGGGGAGTCGGGGGTGTGGGGAGTCAGGGTTGTGGGTGGTGTGAGAATTGGGGGTGTGGGGAGTCGTGGGTGTGGGTGGGGTGAGAGTCAGGGGTTTGGGAAGTCGGGGGTGTCGGGAGTCAGGGCTGTGGGGACACAGTGTTGTCGGGACTCGGGTGTGTGGGGAGTGGGGGGAGGGTGGGGGTGGTGGGAGTCGAGGGTGTGAGAGTCAGGGTTGTGAATGGATGAGAATCGTGGGTGTGGGGAATTGGGGATGTGGGGTGTCGGGGGTGTGGGGAATTGGGGGTGTGGTGAATCGGGGTTCGCGCGGTGAGAGTCGAGGGTGTTGGGGAGTGGGAGTTGGGGCTGTGGGGAATCGGGGTTGTGGGGAGTCATGGGGTTGGGGGGGTGAGATTTGGGGTTGTGCGGGGGTGAGAGTCGGGGGCGTGAGGAGTCAGGGATTTTGGGGGGGTGAGAATCGTGGGTGTGGGGATTTGGGGGTGTGGGGGCATTGAGAGTCGGGGCTCTGAGGAGTCAGGGGAATGGTGAGTCGGGTGTGTGGGGGTGGGTGAGAGTCGGGGGTGTGGGGATTCGGGGGTGTGAGGTGTCGGGTGTGTGGGGTGTCGGGGCTGCAGAGAGTCGGGGTGTGGGGTGTTGAGATTCGGGGGTGTGGGAAGACGGGGTGTAGGGAGTCAGGGTGTGGGGTGGTGAGAGTCTGGGGTGTGTGGAGCCAGAGGTGCGGGGGGGGTGCAGTTGAGAGTCAGGGGTGTGTGGTGGGTGAGAGTCGGGGTTGTTGGGATCGGGAGTTTGGGGAGTCGGCGGTGTGGATGGGGTGAGTCTGGGGTGTGGGGAGTCAGGGTGGTGGCTGGGGTGAGAGTCTTGGTTGTGGGGAGTCGGGGGTCTGGGGAGATGGGGGTGTGGGGAGTCAGAGGAGTGGGGAGTCAGGGTTGGGGGAGTCGGGTGAGTGGGGGGTGTGAGAGTCAGGGCTGTAGGGGGAGTGAGAATCGGGGGGGTGTGGAGTCAGGTGTGTGTGGAGCTGGGGGTGTAGGGAGTAGGGGGTGTGGGGTGTTGGGTGTGTAGGCACTCGGGTGTGCGGGGTGTCGGGTGTGTGGGGAGTAGGGGGTGTGGGGAGTCAGGGGTGTGGGGTGTCGGGGTTGTGGGGAGTCGGGGCTGAGTGGTGGAGAGTCAGGAGAGTTGGGTGTCGGGGCTGTGGGGAGTTGGGTGTGTGGGGAGTTGGGTGTGTGGGGAGATGGGGGTGTGGGGAGTCAGAGGTGTGGGGATTCGGCTGTGTTGAGTGTCGGGTGTGGGGAGCCAGGGGTGTGGGTAGTCGGGGGTGTGGGGAGTCGGGGGTGTGGGGATTCGGGTGTGTGGGGTGTCGGGTGTGTGGTGTGTCGGGGCTGTAGGGAGTCGGGGGTTTGGGGTGTTCAGATTCGGGGGTGTGGGAAGAAGGGGTGTAGGGAGTCAGGGGTGTGGGGTGGTGAGAGTCTGGGATGTGGGGAGCCAGAGGTGCGGGGGGGGCAGGCGGGGGTTGGGGGGAGAGTCAGGGGTGTGCGAGTCTGGTGTGTGGGGAGTTGGAGGTGTCAGGAGTCAGGGCACACGGGGTTGTGGAGACTTGGGTGTGTGGGGCGTGGTGGGGGGGTTGGGGGTGGTGAGAGTCAAGGGTGTGTGGGGGGTGAGAGTCGGGGGTGTGGGGAGTTGGGGGGGGTCGGGGTGGTGAGAGTCGGGGGTGTGGGGAGTCGGGGGTGTAGGGGGGTGTGAGAGTCAGGGTTGTGGGGGGTGGTGAGAGTCAGGGGTGTGGGCACTCGGGTGTGTGGAAGTTGCAGAGTCGGAGTTGTGGGGGGTGTGTGGGGAGTCGGTGGTGTGGGGAGTCAGAGATGTTGGGAGTCGGGGTTGTGGGGAGTCAGTGGTGAGGGGGTGGAGTCAAGTGTGTGGGGTGTCGGGGCTGTGGGGAGTCGGGGGTGTGGATGGTGTGAGAGTCTGGAGCGTGGGGTGTCGGGGCTGTGGGGAGTCGGGGCTGTGGATGGTGTGAGAGTCTGGAGTGTGGGGAGTCGTGTGTGTGGGGAGTTGGGGTTTTGGGGCGTCGGGTGTGTGTGGAGTCGGGGGTGTGGGCAGTTGTGTGTGTGGGGTCTCGGGTGTGTGGGCAGTCGGGGGTGTGGGGAGATGTGGGTGTGGGACTTGGGTGTGTGGGATGTGGGGTGTGTGGGGAGTTGGGATTTTGGGGCGTTGGGTGTGTGGGGAGTCGGGGGTATGGGCAGTTGTGTGTGTGGGGTCTCAGGTGTGTGGGGAGTTGGGGGTGTGGGCAGTCGGGGGTGTGGGGAGATGTGGGTGTGGGACTCAGGTGTGTGGGGTGTCGGGTGTGTGGAGTGTCGGGTGTGTGGGGAGTCAGGTGTGTCGGGAGTCAGAGGTTTGGGGAGTCGGGGGTGTGGGGAGTCAGGGGTGTGGGGACTCAGGTGTGTGGGGTGTCGGGTGTGTGGGGTGTCGGGGCTGTGGGGAGTCAGGGGTGTGGGGAGTTGGGGGTGTCGGGAGTTAGGGGACACGGGGTTGTGGGGACACGGGTGTGTGGGGAGTTGGGGCGGGCGGAGGTGGTGAGAGTCGGGAGTGCGGTGAGTCGGTGGTGTGAGGGGGTGAGAGCCGGTGTGTGGGGAGTCAGGGGGTGTGGGGAGTTGGAGGTGTGGGGAGTCGGGAATGTGGGGGGTTGAGAGTCGGGTGTGTGGGGAGTCGGGGCTGTGGAGAGTTGGGTGTGTGGGTGGGGGGAGAGTCGAGGTGTGGAGAGTCAGGGATGCGGCGAGTCAGGAGTGGGGGTTGAGAGTCGGTGGTGTGGGGAGTTGGTGATGTGCTGGGGTGAGTGTTGGGGGTGTCGGGTGGAATAGTCGGGGGTGTGGGGACTCGGGTGAGTGGGAAGTCGGGGGTTTGCAGGGGGGTGAGAGTCCGGTGTGTGGGGGGTGGGGGTGAGAGTTGGGGATGTGTTGAGTCGGGGGTGTGGGGAGTCGGGGTGTGAGTGAGGTGAGAGTCTGGAGCGTGGGGAGTCGGGGGTGTGAGGGGAGGTGGTGAGCGTCTGGTGTGTGTGGGGGGGGTGAGTCGGGGGTGTGGGAAGTAGGGGTGTGGGGAGATGGGGATGTGGGACTCGGGTGTGTGGGAAGTCGGGGGTTTGCAGGGGGGTGAGAGTCCGGTGTGTGGGGGGTGGGGGTGAGAGTTGGGGATGTGTTGAGTCGGGGGTGTGGGGAGTCGGGGTTTGGGTGAGGTGAGAGTCTGGAGTGTGGGGAGTCGGGGGTGTGAGGGGGGGTGGTGAGTGTCTGGTGTGTGTGGGGGGGGGGGTGAGTCGGGGTTGTGAGGAGTCGGGGTGTGGGGAGTCGGGGTGTGGGTGAGGTGAGCGTCTGGAGTGTGGGGATTCGGGGGTGTGGGGAGATGGGGATGTGGGACTCGGGTGTGTGGGGAGTCTGGGTTTTGGGGCATCGGTTGTGTGGGGAGTCGGGGGTGTGAATGGGGTGAGAGTCTGGGGTGTGGGGAGATGGGTGTGTGGGGAGATGGGTGTGTGGGGACTCGGGAGTGTGGCGTGTCGGGTGTGTGGGGAGTCGGGGTTGTGGGGAGTCGGTGGTTTGGGGAGTTGGGGTTGTGGGGTCTCGGGTGTGTGGGGTGTCGGGTGTGTGCGGAGTTGGGGGTGTGAGCAGTCGGGGGTGAGGGGACTCGGGAGTGTGGGGAGTCTGGTGTGTTGGGTGACGGGTGTGGCGAGTCGGGGGTGTGGGGAGTCAGAGGTGTGGTGAGTCGGAGGGTGTGGGGAGTCGGGGGTGTGAGGGGGGTTGAGAGTCGGAGTGTGGGGAGTCGGTGATGCAGCGAGTCAGGAGTGGGGGTTGAAATCAGGGCTGTGGGGAGTTGGGGGGATGTGTTGGGGTGAGTGTCAGGGGCGTCGGGTGGAAGAGTCGGGGGTGTGGGGAGTCGGGGTGTGGTGGGGCTGAGAGACAGGGGTGTTGGCGGGGGGAGTCAGGGGTGTGGGGACTCGGGTGAGTGAGAAGTCGGGGGTGTGAGGGAGGTGGTGAGTGTCCGGTGTGTCGGGGGGGGTTGTGGGGAGATGGGTGTGTGGGACTCGGGAGTGTGGCGTGTCGGGTGTGTGGGGAGTCGGGGTTGTGGGGAGTCGGTGGTTTGGTGAGTTGGGGTTGTGGGGTCTCGGGTGCGTGGGGTGTCAGTTGTGTGGGCACTCGGGTGTGCGGTATGTCGGGTGTGTGGGGAGTCGGGTGTGTGGGCAGTCGGGGGTGTGGGGACTCGGGTGTGTGGGGTGTCAGGTGTTTGGGGAGTCGCGTGTTTGGAGAGTCAGAGCTGTGGGGAGTCAGGGGTGTTGGGTGTCAGGTGTGTGGGGAGTCGGGTGTATTGGGTGTCGGGTGTGGGGAGTCAGAGGTGTGGTGAGTCGGGGGGTGTGGAAAGTCGGGGCTGTTGGGGGGTGAGAGTCGAGGTGTGGGGAGTCAGGGATGCGGCGAGTCAGGGGTGGGGGTTGAGAGCCGGTGGTGTGGGGAGTCGGGGGTGTGGGTGGGGTGAGAGTCTGGAGTGTGTGGAGTCGTGGGTGTGGGGAGATGGGGAAGTGGGACGCAGGTGTGTGAGGTGTCGGGGTTGTGGGGAGTTGGTGGTTTGGGGAGTTAGGGTTGTGGGGTCTCGGGTGTGTGGGGTGTCGGGTGTGTGGGCAGTCAGGGGTGTGGGGACTCGGGTGTGTGGGGTGTCAGGTGTTTGGGGAGTCGCGTGTTTGGAGAGTCAGGGGTGTGGGGAGTCGGGGGTGTTGGGTGTCGGGTGTGTGGGGAGTCGGATGTATTGGGTGTCGGGTGTGGGGAGTCAGAGGTGTGGTGAGTCGGGGGGTGTGGAAAGTCGGGGGTGTGTGGGGGGTGAGAGTCGAGGTGTGGGGAGTCAGGGGTGCGGCGAGTCAGGAGTGGGGGTTGAGAGTCGGGGGTGTGGGGAGTTGGGGATGTGCTGGGGTGAGTGTCGGGTGGAAGAGTCGGGGGTGTGGGGATTCGGGATGTAGTGGGGCTGAGAGACAGATGTGTCGGGGGGAGAGTCAGGGGTGTAGGGACTCGGGTGAGTGGGAAGTCGGGGGTGTGCGGGGAGGGTTAGAGTCCGGTGTGTGGGGGTGGGGGTGAGAGTCGGAGATGTGTTGAGTCGGGGGTGTGGGGAGTCGGGGGTGTGGGGAGTCGGGGGTGTGGGGAGTCGGGTGTGTGGGGATTCGGGTGTGGTGGGTGTCGGGTATGGGGAGTCGGGGGCGTGGGGAGTCAGAGGTGTGGGCGGTGGGGGGGTGGGAATGAGAGTCAGGGGCGTGTGGAGGGTAAGAGTCGGGGGTGTGGGGAGTTGGGGGTGTCGGGAATCGGGGACACGGGGTTGTGGGGACTCGGGAGTGTGGGGATTCGGGTGTGTTGGGTGTCGGGTATGGCGAGTCGGGGGTGTGGGGAGTCAGAGGTGTGGGGAGTCGGGGGTGTGGGGTGTCGGGGGTGTGGGGACTCGGGTGTGTGGTGTGTCGGGTGTGTGAGTGGGGGGACAGTCGAGGTGTGGGGAGTCAGGGATGCGGCGAGTCAGGGGTGGGGGTTGAGAGCCGGTGGTGTGGGGAGTCGGGGGTGTGGGTGGGGTGAGAGTCTGGAGTGTGTGGAGTCGTGGGTGTGGGGAGATGGGGAAGTGGGACGCAGGTGTGTGAGGTGTCGGGGTTGTGGGGAGTTGGTGGTTTGGGGAGTTAGGGTTGTGGGGTCTCGGGTGTGTGGGGTGTCAGGTGTTTGGGGAGTCGCGTGTTTGGAGAGTCAGGGGTGTGGGGAGTCGGGGGTGTTGGGTGTCGGGTGTGTGGGGAGTCGGATGTATTGGGTGTCGGGTGTGGGGAGTCAGAGGTGTGGTGAGTCGGGGGGTGTGGAAAGTCGGGGGTGTGTGGGGGGTGAGAGTCGAGGTGTGGGGAGTCAGGGGTGCGGCGAGTCAGGAGTGGGGGTTGAGAGTCGGGGGTGTGGGGAGTTGGGGATGTGCTGGGGTGAGTGTCAGGTGGAAGAGTCGGGGGTGTGGGGAGTCGGGATGTAGTGGGGGTGAGAGACAGATGTGTCGGGGGGGAGAGTCAGGGGTGTAGGGACTCGGGTGAGTGGGAAGTCGGGGGTGTGCAGGGGGGTTAGAGTCCGGTGTGTGGGGGTGGGGGTGAGAGTCGGAGATGTGTTGAGTCGGGGGTGTGGGGAGTCGGGGGTGTGGGGAGTCGGGGGTGTTGGGTGTCGGGTATGGCGAGTCGGGGGTGTGGGGAGTCAGAGGTGTGGGGAGTCGGGGGTGTGGGGAGTCGGGGGTGTGGATGGGGTGAGAGTCTGGAGTGTGGGAAGTCGGGGGTGTGGGGAGATGGGGTGTGGGACTCGGGTGTGTGGGACTCAGGTGTGTGGGACTCGGGTGCGTGGGGAGTCTGGGTTTTGGGGCGTCGGGTGTGTGGGGAGTCGGGGGTGTGGATGGGGTGAGAGTCTGGAGTGTGGGAAGTTGGGGGTGTGGGGAGATGGGGTGTGGGACTCGGGTGTGTGGGACTCGGGTGCGTGGGGAGTCTGGGTTTTGGGGCGTCGGGTGTGTGGGGAGTCGGGGGTGTGGATGGGGTGAGAGTCTGGGGTGTGGGGAGACAGGTGTGTGGGGAGATGGGTGTGTGGGGACTTGGGAGTGTGGGGAGTCGGTGGTTTGGGGAGTTGGGGTTGTGGGGTCTCGGGTGTGCGGTATGTCGGGTGTTTGGGGAGTCGGAGGTGTGGCCAGTCAGAGGTGTGGGGATTGGGATGTGTTGGGTGTCGGGTGTGAGGAGCCGGGGATGTGGGGAGCCAGAGGTGTGGGGAGTCGGGGTGTGGGGATTCGGGTTTGTGGGGTGTCGCATGTGTGTGGTGTCGGGGCTGTGGGGAGTCGGGTGTGTGGGGTGTTGAGATACGGGGATGTGGGAAGACGGGTGTAGTGAGTCAGGGGTGTGGGGTGATAAGAGTCTGGGGTGTGGGGAGCCAGTGGTGCAGGGGGGCTGAGAGTCAGGGGTGTGTGGGGGGGTGACAGTCACGGGTGTGTGGAGTTGGGGGTGTCAGGAGTCAGAGGACACGCGGTTGTGGGGACTCGGGTGTGTGGGGAGTAGTGGGGGGGTGGGGGTGGTGAGAGTCAGGGGCGTGGGGAGTCGGGGCTGTGGGGACTCGGGTGTGTGGGGTGTCGGTTGTGTGGGGTGTCGGGGCTGTGGGGAGTCGGGGGTGTGGAGGTTTCAGAGTCGGAGTTGTGGGGAGTCTGTGGTGTGGGGGGTTGAGATTCGGGGATGTGGGGAGTCGGGGGTGTGGGGAGTTGCAGATGTGGGGAGTTGGGGTTGTGGGGAGTCGGGGGTGTAGGTAGTCGGGGGTGAGGGGGGTTCAGAGTCGGAGTTGTGGGGGATTGAGAATGTGGGGTGTGGGGAGACGGGGTGTAGGGAGTCAGGGGTGTGGGTGGTGAGAGTCTGGGGTGTGTGGGGGGTGAGTGTCTGGGGTGTCAGGAGTCAGGGATGTGGGGATGCAGTGTTGTGGGGACTCGGGTGTGTGGGGAGTCAGTGGGGTGATGGTGGTGGTGGGAGTTGGGGGTGTGGGGACACAGTGTTGTGGGGACTTGGGTGTGTGGGGAGTCGGTGGGGGGGTGTGGTGGGAGTCGGGGGTGTGGGGAGTCGGGGAGTCGGGTTGGTGAGAGTCGTGGGTGTGGGGAGTTGGGGTGTGGGGTGTCAGGGGTATGGGGAATTGGGGGTGTGGGGAATTGGGGGTGTGGAGTTTCGGGGGTGTGGGGAATTAAAGGTGTGGGGAATTGGGGGTGTGGGGTGTCGGGCTGTCAGGCAGTGAGAGTCAGGGCTGTTGGGGAGTGAGAGTTGGGGTTGTGGGGAGTCGTGGGGTTGGTGGGGGGTGAGATTCGGGGTTGTGCGGTGGTGTGCGTTGCGGGTGTGGTGAGTCGGGGTGAGGTGGGATGAGAGTCGGGGGTGTGGGAAGTCGGGGGTGTCGGGAGTCGGGGACACGGGGCTGTGGGGACTCGGGTGTGTGGGGAGTTAGGGGCGGGGTGGGGTTGGTGAGAGTCGGGGGTGTGGGGAGTCGGGGGTGTCAGGTGGGAGAGTCGGGGGTGAGGGCACTCGGGGTGTAGTGGGGCTGAGAGTCGGGGGTGTCGGGGGTGTCGGAGGAAGAGTCAGGGGTGTGGGCACTCGAGTGTGTGGGGAGTCGGGGGTGTGCGGGGGGGTGGGAGTCTGGTCTGTGGGGGGTGGTGAGAGTCGGGGATATGGGGAATCGGGGGTGTGAGGAGTCGAACGTGTGGATGGGGTGAGAGTCTGGGGAGTGGGGAGTCAGGGGTGTGGGTGGGATGAGAGTCTGGGGTGTGGGGAGTCGGGGGTCTAGGAAGAGGGGGGTGTGGGGACTCGGGCGTGTGGGGTGTCGGGTGTGTGGGGAGTCAGGGTTGTGGGGTGTCGCGTGTGTGGGGAGATGGGGCTGTGGGGACTCGGGAGTGTGGGGTGTCGTGTGTGTGGGGAGTCGGGGTTGTGGGGAGTCGGGATTGTGGGGAGTCGGGGGTGTGGGGTGTCGGGGGTGTGGGTGGGGTGAGAGTCTTGGGTGTGGGGAGTTGGGGGTGAGGGGTGCCGGGTGTGTGGGGAGTCGGGGGTGTGCGGAGTCAGAGGAGTGGGGAGTCAGGGTTGTGTGGAGTCGGGGGTGAGGGGGGGAGAGTCAGGTGTGTGGGTGTCGGGACTGTGGGGAGTCGGGGGTGTGGGGGGTTCAGAGTCGGAGTTCTGGGGTATATGTGGGGAGTCAGGGGTGTGGGGGGTTGAGATTCGGGGGTGTGGGGAGCCGGAGTTGGGGGGTGGGGGAGAGAGTCAGGGATGTGTTGGGAGTGAGAGTCGGAGGTGTAGGGTGTCGGGGGTGTCGGGAGTCAGGGGTGTGGGGACACAGTGTCGTGGGGACTCGGTGTGTGGGGAGTCGGGGGGGCAGTGGGGGTGGTCAGAGTCGGGGGTGTGGGGAGTCGGGGGAGTAGGGGGGTGTGAGAGTCAGGGGCGTGGGGGGAGTGAGAGTCGGGGGTGTGGGGAGTCGGGGGTGTGGGGACTGGGGTGTGTGGGGTGACGGTTGTGTGGGGTGTCGGGGCTGTGGGGAGTTGGGGTAGTGGAGGTTGCAGAATCGGAGTTGTGGGTGTTGTGTGGGGAGTCGGTGGTGTGGGAGGTTGAGATTCGGGAGTGTGGGGAGTCGGGGGTGTGGGGGTTTGATATTCGGGAGTGTGGGGAGTCGGAGGGGTGTGGTGTTGGGCATGTGTGGTCTCGGGTGTGTGGGGTGTCGGGTGTGTGGGGAGCCGGGGGTGAGGGGAGTCAGAGGTGTGGGGAGTTGCGTTTGTGTGGAGTCGGGGGTGTGGGGGGGTGGGATCGACGGGTGTATGGGGAGTCGATTATGTGGGGGTTTGCAAGTCGGGGATGTGGGGGTTGTGTGGGGAGTCAGTGTGGGGGGTTGAGATTCAGGGGTGTGGGAAGATGGGGTGTAGGGAGTCAGGGACGTGGGGTGGTGAGAGTCTGGGGTGTGCGGAGCCAGAGGTGTGGGGGGCAGGAGGGGGGTGAGAATCAGGAGTATGTGGGGCATGATCATCGGGGGTGTGGGGAGTTGGGGGTGTCGGGAGTCAGTGGACATGGGGTTGTGTGGACTCGGGTGTCTGGGTATTTGGGGTGGGTGTGGGGGTGGTGAGAGTCGGGGGTGTAAGGGGGGGTGAGAGTCGGGGGTGTCATGTGGGAGAGTCGGGGGTGTGGGGAGTCGGAAGTGTGGGTGGGGTGAGAACCAGTGGTGTGGAGAATCGGGGGTGTGGGGGGGTGAGAGTCGGGGTTGTCTGGAGTCGGGGGTTTGGGGAGTCGGCGGTGTGGATGGGGTGAGAGTCTGGGGTGTGGGGATTCGGGGGTGTGGGTGGGGTGAGAGTCTGGGTTTGGGGAGCCGGGGGTCTGGGGAGATGGGGGTGTGGGGATCGGGCGTGTGGGGTGTCGGGTGTGTGGGTAGTCGGGGTTGTGGGGTGTCGGGAGTCAGGGGTGTGGGGACAAAGTGTTGTGGGGACTCGGTGTGTGGGGAGTCGGGGGGGTGTTGGGGTGGTGAGAGTTGGGGTTGTGGGGAGTCGGGGGAGTAGGGGGGTGTGAGAGTCAGGGTTGTGGGGGGAGTGAGAGTCGGGGGTGTGGGTAGTCAGGGGTGTGGGGACTCGGGTGTGTCGGGTGTCGGTTGTGTGGGGTGTCGGGGCTGTGGGGAGTCGGGGATGTGGAGGTTTCGGGGTCGGAGTTGTGGGGTGTGTGTGGGGAGTCTGTGGTGTGGGGTTTGAGATTCGGGGGTGTGGGGAGTCGAGGGTGTGGGGAGTTGCGGTTGTGGGGAGTTGGGTGTGTGGGGAGTCAGAGATGTGGGGAGTTGAGGTTGTGGGGAGTCGGGGGTGTAGGGAGTCGGGGTTGAGGGGGTGGGAATCAGGTGTGTGGGGTGTCGGGGCCGTGGGGAGTCGGGCGTGTGGGGGGTTCAGAGTCAGAGTTGTGGGGGGTTGAGATTCTGGGGTGTCGGGTGCGAGGGGGTGGCGAGAGTCAGGGGTGTGTGGGGAGTCGGGAGGTGGTTGTGGTGGTGGGAGTCGGGGGTGTGGGGACACAGTGTTGTGGGGACTCGGGTGTGTGGGGAGTCGGTGGGGGGGTGGTGGGAATCGTGGGTGTGGGGAGTCGGGGAGTTGGGGTGGTGAGAGTCGTGGGTGTGGGGAGTTGGGGTGTGGGGTGTCAGGGGTATGGGGAATTGGGGGTGTGGGGAATTGGGGGTGTGGAGTGTCGGGGGTATGGGGAATTGAGGGTGTGAGGAATTGGGGGTGTGGGGTGTCGGGGTGTCGGGCAGTGAGAGTCAGGGCTGTTGGGGAGTGAGAGTCGGGGTTGTGGGGAGTCGTGGGGTTGGTGGGGTTGAGATTTGGGGTTGTGCAGTGGTGTGCGTTGCGGATGTGGTGAGTCGGGGTTGGGGTGGGATGAGAGTCGGGGTGTGGGGAGTTGGGGTGTGGGGGGTTGAGATTCGGGGGTGTGAGGAGACGGGGTGTAGGGAGTCAGGGGTGTGTGGTGGTGAGAGTCAATGGTGTGGGCTGTCGAGGGTGTGGGAGGGTGAGAGTCAGGGGTGTGGTGAGTCGGTGTGTGGGGGGGTGGTGAGAGTCGGGGTTTGTGGTTGTGGGTGGGGGGTGAGAGTCCGGGGTCTGGAGAGTCAGGGTGTGGGGTGTCTTGTGTGTGAAAAGTCGGCGTTGTTGGAGGGGTGAGAGTCGGGGGTGTGCGGATTTGGGGGTTTGGGGAGTCAGCGATGTGGGGGCTGAGAGTCGGGGTGTCGGGTGGTGAGAGTTGGGGGCGTTGGGGGTCGGCATTCGGGGATATGCGGAGTAGGGTGTGTGGGAAGTCGGGGATGTGGGGTGTCAGGGGTGTGAAAAGTCGGCGTTGTGGGAGGGGTGAGAGTCGGTGGTATGGGGAGTTGTGGGTCTGGGGAGTCAGGGGTGTCAATGGTGAGAGTCTGGGATGTGGGGACTCGGGGGTGTGGGAAGTCGGGGACGTCGTGGGGGTGAGAGTCGGGGGTTTGGGGGGGTGAGAGTTCGGGGTGTGGGGGTTTCAGAGACGGAGTTGTGGGGGGTGTGTGGGGAGTCGGTGGTGTGGAGGGTTGAGATTCGGGGGTTTGGGGAGACGGGGTGGTGAGAGTCAGGGGTGTGTGGGGACTGAGAGTCGGGGGTGTGGGCAGTCGGGGGTGTCGGGAGTCAGGGGACATGGGGTTGTGGGGACTCGGGTGTGTGGGGAGTTAGGGGCGGGGTGGGGTTGGTGAGAGTCGGGGGTGTGGGGAGTCGGGAGTGTCGGGTGGGAGTGTCGGGGGTGAGGGCACTCGGGATGTAGTGGGGCTGAGAGTCGGGGGTGTCGGGGGAAGAGTCAGGGGTGTGGGCACTCGGGTGTGTGGGGAGTCGGGGGTGTGCGGGGGGGTGAGAGTCTGGTCTGTGGGGGGGTGAGAGTCGGGGATGTGGGGAATCGGGGGTGTGGGGAGTCGAAGGTGTGGATGGGGTGAGAGTCTGGGGAGTGGGGAGTCAGGTGTGTGGGTGGGATGAGAGTCTGGGGTGTGGGGACTCGGGCGTGTGGGGTGTCGGGTGTGTGGGGAGATGGGACTGTGGGGACTCGGGAGTGTGGGGTGTCGTGTGTGTGGGGAGTCGGGGTTGTGGGGAGTCGGGATTGTGGGGAGTCGGGGGTGTGGGGTGTCGGAGGTGTGGGTGGGGTGAGAGTCTTGGGTGTGGGGAGTTGGGGGTGAGGGGTGCTGGGTGTGTGGGGAGTCGGGGGTGTGCGGAGTCAGAGGAGTGGGGAGTCAGGGTTGTGTGGAGTCGGGGTTGAGGGGGGGAGAGTCAGGTGTGTGGGTGTCGGGACTGTGGGGAGTCGGGGTGTGGGGGGTTCAGAGTCGGAGTTCTGGGGCATATGTGGGGAGTCAGGGGTGTGGGGGGTTGAGATTCGGGGGTGTGGGGAGCCGGAGTTGGGGGGTGGGGGAGAGAGTCAGGGGTGTGTTGGAAGTGAGAGTTGGAGGTGTAGGGTGTCGGGGCTGTCGGGAGTCAGGGGTGTGGGGACACAGTGTTGTGGATACACAGTGTTGTGGGGACTCGGTGTGTGGGGAGTCGGGGGGGCAGGTGGGGGTGGTCAGAGTCGGGGGTGTGGGGAGTCGGGGGAGTAGGGGGGTGTGAGAGTCAGGGGCGTGGGGGGAGTGAGAGTCGGGGGTGTGGGGAGTCGGGGGTGTGGGGACTGGGGTGTGTGGGGTGACGGTTGTGTGTGGTGTCGGGGCTGTGGGGAGTCGGGGGAGTGGAGGTTGCAGAATCGGAGTTGTGGGTGTTGTGTGGGGAGTCGGTGGTGTGGGAGGTTGAGATTCGGGAGTGTGGGGAGTCGGGGGTGTGGTGGTTTGAGATTCGGGAGTGTGGGGAGTCGGAGGGGTGTGGTGTTGGGCATGTGTGGTCTCGGGTGTGTGGGGTGTCGGGTGTGTGGGGAGCCGGGGGTGAGGGGAGTCAGAGGTGTGGGGAGTTGCGTTTGTGTGGAGTCGGGGGTGTGGGGGGGTGGGATCAATGGGTGTATGGGGAGTCGATTATGTGGAGGTTTGCAAGGCGGGGATGTGGGGGTTGTGTGGGGAGTCGGTATGAGGGGTTGAGATTCGGGGGTGTGGGAAGATGGGGTGTAGGGAGTCGGGGACATGGGGTGTTGAGAGTCTGGGGTGTGCGGAGCCAGAGGTGTTGGGGGCGGGATGGGGGTGAGAATCAGGTGTGTTTGGGGCGTGAGCGTCGGGGGTGTGGGGAGTTGTGGGTGTCGGGAGTCAGTGGACATGGGGTTGTGTGGACTCTGGTGTCTGGGTATTTGGGGTGGGTGTGGGGGTGGTGAGAGTTGGGGGTGTAGGGAGTCGGGGGTGGGGTGGGATGAGGGTCGGGGTATAGGGAGTTGGGGTAAGGGGGGTTGAGATTCGGGGGAGTGAGGAGACGGGGTGTAGGGAGTCAGGGGTGTGTGGTGGTGAGAGTCAATGGTGCGGGCTATCAAGGGTGTGGGAGGGTGAGAGTCAGGGGTGTGGTGAGTCGGTGTGTAGGGGGGTGTTGAGAGTTGGGGGTTGTGGTTGTGGTTGGGGGTGAGAGTCCGGGGTCTGGAGAGTCAGGGTGTGGGGTGTCTTGTGTGTGAAAAGTCGGCGTTGTTGGAGGGGTGAGAGTCGGGGGTGTGCGGATTTGGGGGTTTGGGGAGTCAGCGATGTGGGGGCTGAGAGTCGGGGTGTGGGGTGGTGAGAGTTGGGGGCGTTGGGGGTCGGCATTCGGGGATATGCGGAGTAGGGTGTGTGGGAAGTCGGGGATGTGGGGTGTCAGGGGTGTGAAAAGTCGGCGTTGTGGGAGGGGTGAGAGTCGGTGGTATGGGGAGTTGTGGGTCTGGGGAGTCAGGGGTGTCAATGGTGAGAGTCTGGGATGTGGGGACTCGGGGGTGTGGGAAGTCGGGGACGTCGTGGGGGTGAGAGTCGGGGGTTTGGGGGGGTGAGAGTTCGGGGTGTGGGGGTTTCAGAGACGGAGTTGTGGGGGGTGTGTGGGGAGTCGGTGGTGTGGAGGGTTGAGATTCGGGGGTTTGGGGAGACGGGGGTGGTGAGAGTCAGGGGTGTGTGGGGACTGAGAGTCGGGGGTGTGGGCAGTCGGGGGTGTCGGGAGTCAGGGGACATGGGGTTGTGGGGACTCGGGTGTGTGGGGAGTTAGGGGCGGGGTGGGGTTGGTGAGAGTCGGGGGTGTGGGGAGTCGGGAGTGTCGGGTGGGAGTGTCGGGGGTGAGGGCACTCGGGATGTAGTGGGGCTGAGAGTCGGGGGTGTCGGGGGAAGAGTCAGGGGTGTGGGCACTCGGGTGTGTGGGGAGTCGGGGGTGTGCGGGGGGGTGAGAGTCTGGTCTGTGGGGGGGTGAGAGTCGGGGATGTGGGGAATCGGGGGTGTGGGGAGTCGAAGGTGTGGATGGGGTGAGAGTCTGGGGAGTGGGGAGTCAGGTGTGTGGGTGGGATGAGAGTCTGGGGTGTGGGGACTCGGGCGTGTGGGGTGTCGGGTGTGTGGGGTGTCGGGTGTGTGGGGAGTCAGGGTTGTGGGGTGTCGCGTGTGTGGGGAGATGGGGCTGTGGGGACTCGGGAGTGTGGGGTGTCGTGTGTGTGGGGAGTCGGGGTTGTGGGGAGTCGGGATTGTGGGGAGTCGGGGGTGTGGGGTGTCGGAGGTGTGGGAGTAGGGAGTGTGGGGAGTCGGGGATGTGGTGTGTCAGAGGTGTGAAAAGTCGGCGTTGTGGGAGGGGTGAGAGTCAGGGGTGTGTGGAGTTGTGTGTCTTGGGAGAAAGGGGTGTCGGTGGTGAGAGTCTGGGGTGTGGGGAGGAAGAGGTGAGGTGCGGGGGGGTGGTGAGAGTCAGGGGTGTGTGGGGACTGAGAGTCGGGGGTGTGGGTAGTCGGGGGTGTGGGGAGTCGAAGGTGTGGATGGGGTGAAAGTCTGGGGAGTGGGGATTCAGGGGTGTGGGTGGAGTGAGAGTCTGGGGTGTGGGGAGTCGTGGGTCCGGGAAGATGGGGGTGTGGGGATTCGGGCGTGTGGGGTGTCGGGTGTGTGGGGAGTCAGGGTTGTGGGGCGTCGGGTGTGTGGGGAGATGGGGCTGTGGGGAGTCGGGATTGTGGGGAGTCGGGTGTGTGGGCGGGGTGAGTCTCGGGTGTGGGGAGTTGGGGGTGAGGGGTGCCGGGGTATGGGCACTCGGGTGTGCAGGGTGTCGGGTGTGTGGGAAGTTCGGGGTGTGGGGAGTCAGAGGAGTGGGGAGTCAGGGTTGTGGGGAGTCGAGGGTGAGGGAGGGAGAGTCAGGTGTGTGAGGTGTCGGGGGTGTGGGGTGTTCAGAGTCGGAGTTGTGGGGCATGTGTGGGGAGTCAGGGGTGTGGGGGGTTGAGATTCGGGGGTGTGGGGAGCCGGAGTTGGAGGGTGGGGGAGTCAGGGGTGTGTGGGGGGTGAGAGTCGGTGGTGTAGGGTGTCGGGGGTGTCGGGAGTCAGTGGTGCAGTGACACAGTGTTGTGGGGACTCGGTGTGTGGGGAGTCGGAGGAGTAGGGGTGTGTGAGAGTTAGGGGCGTGGGGGGAGTGAGAGTCGGGGGTGTGGGGAGTCGGGGGTGTGGGGACTCGGGTGTGTGGGGTGACGGTTGTGTGGGGTGTCGGGGCTGTGGGGAGTCGGGGGAGTGGAGGTTGCAGAGTCGGCGTTGTGGGTGTTGTGTGGGGAGTCGGTGGTGTGGGAGGTTGAGATTCGGGAGTGTGGGGAGTCGGGGGTGTGGGGGGTTGAGATTTGGGAGTGTGGGGAGTCGGGGGGGGGTGTGGTGTTGGAGGTGTGGGGTCTCGGGTGTGTGGGGTGTCGGGTGTGTGGGGAGTCAGAGGTGAGGGGAGTCAGAGGTGTGGGGAGTTGCGTTTGTGTGGAGTCGGGGGTGTGGGGGGTGGGAGCTACTGGTGTATGGGGAGTTGGTTATGTGGGGGTTTGCAAGGCGGGGATGTGGGGATTCGGGGTGTGAGGGGTGTGTGGGGAGTCGGGGGTGTGCGGGGGAGTGAGAGTCCGGTGTGTAGGGGGGTTGAGAGTGGGGGGTGTGGGGAGTCGGGGGTATGGGGAGGTGGGAGACGGGGGTGTGGGGAGTCGGGGGTGTGGGGAGGCGGGGGGTGTGTGCGGGTGGTGAGAGTCGGGGGTGTGGGGAGTTGGGGTGCAGGGGAGGTGTGAGTCGGTGGTGTGGGGATTTGGGTGTGTGGGGAGTCGGGGGTGTGCGGGGGGGTGAGAGTCCGGTGTGTGGGGAGTCGGGGGTTTGGGGAGCCGGTGGTGTGGGGAGTTGAAGGTGTGGGTGGGGTGAGAGCTGGTGGCGTGAGGAATCGGTGTGTGGGGGGTGAGAGTCGGGGTTGTGGGGAGTCGGGGGTGTGGGGAGTCGGGGATGTGGGGAGTCGGTGGTGTGTGGACTCGGGTGTGGGGAGATGGGGTTGTGGGGACTCGGATGTGTGGGGTGTCTGGTGTGTGGACACTCGGGTGTGTGGGGTGTCGGGTGTGTGGGGAGTCGGGGGTGTGGGGAGTTGGGGGTGTGGGGAGTCGGCGGTGTTTGGACTCGGGTGTGTGGGGAGATGGGGGTGTGGGGACTCGGATGTGTGGGGTGTCGGGTGTGTGGACACTCGGGTGTGTGGGGTGTCGGGTGTGTGGGGAGTCGGGGGTGTGGGGCGTTGGGGGTGTGGGGAGTCGGCGGTGTTTGGACTCGGGTGTGTGGGGAGATGGGGGTGTGGGGATTCGGATGTGTGGGGTGTCGGGTGTGTGGACACTCGTGTGTGTGGGGTGTCGGATGTGTGGGGAGTCGGGTGTCTGGGGAGTCGGGGGTGTGTGGACACGGGTGTGTGGGGAGTTGGGGGTGTGGGGACTTGGGTGTATGGATGGGGTGAGAGTCTGGGGTGTGGGGAGATGGGTGTGTGGGGAGATGGGGGTGTGGGGATTCGGATGTGTGGGGTGTCGGGTGTGTGGACACTCGTGTGTGTGGGGTGTCGGATGTGTGGGGAGTCGGGTGTCTGGGGAGTCGGGGGTGTGTGGACACGGGTGTGTGGGGAGTTGGGGGTGTGGGGACTTGGGTGTATGGATGACGTGAGAGTCTGGGGTGTGGGGAGATGGGTGTGTGGGGAGATGAGGGTGTGGGCACTCCCGTGTGTGGGGTGTCGGGTGTGTGGGGAGTCGGGCGTGTGGGAAGTCAGGGGTGTGGGTAGTCAGGGTTGTGGGGAGTCGGGGGTGAGGTGGGGAAAGTCAAGTGTGTGGGGTTTCAGGGCTCTGGGGTGTTGGGGTTATGGGGTGGGTCAGAGTCGGGTGTGTGGGGAGCCAGGGGTGTGGCAAGTCGGGAGTGTGGGGGGTGAGAATCGGGGGTGTGGAGTGTCTGGGGTGTTGGGAGTCGGGGGTGAGGGGAGTTGGGGTGAGGGGAGTCGGGGTTGTGGGGAGTTGGGAGTCTAGGGGGGGAGAGTCGGGGTGTGGGGGGTCAGGGGTGTGGGGAGTCAGGGGTGTGGGTGGGGTGAGCGTCTGGGGTGTGGTGAGTTGGGGGTTTGTGGGGGGGGGTGAAAGTCGGGGGTGTGGGGAGCCGGCAGGTGTGGGGGGGTGGTGAGAGTCGAGCGTGTGGGGAGTCGGGGGTGTGGGGCGGTGAGGGTGTGGGTGGAGTGAGATTTGGGTGTGTGGGGAGTCGGGGGTGTGCGGGGGGGTGAGAGTCCGGTGTGTGGGGAGTCGGGGGTTTGGGGAGCCGGTGGTGTGGGGAGTTGAAGGTGTGGGTGGGGTGAGAGCTGGTGGCGTGAGGAATCGGTGTGTGGGGGGTGAGAGTCGGGGTTGTGGGGAGTCGGGGGTGTGGGGAGTCGGGGATGTGGGGAGTCGGTGGTGTGTGGACTCGGGTGTGGGGAGATGGGGTTGTGGGGACTCGGATGTGTGGGGTGTCTGGTGTGTGGACACTCGGGTGTGTGGGGTGTCGGGTGTGTGGGGAGTCGGGGGTGTGGGGAGTTGGGGGTGTGGGGAGTCGGCGGTGTTTGGACTCGGGTGTGTGGGGAGATGGGGGTGTGGGGACTCGGATGTGTGGGGTGTCGGGTGTGTGGACACTCGGGTGTGTGGGGTGTCGGGTGTGTGGGGAGTCGGGGGTGTGGGGCGTTGGGGGTGTGGGGAGTCGGCGGTGTTTGGACTCGGGTGTGTGGGGAGATGGGGGTGTGGGGATTCGGATGTGTGGGGTGTCGGGTGTGTGGACACTCGTGTGTGTGGGGTGTCGGATGTGTGGGGAGTCGGGTGTCTGGGGAGTCGGGGGTGTGTGGACACGGGTGTGTGGGGAGTTGGGGGTGTGGGGACTTGGGTGTATGGATGGGGTGAGAGTCTGGGGTGTGGGGAGATGGGTGTGTGGGGAGATGGGGGTGTGGGGATTCGGATGTGTGGGGTGTCGGGTGTGTGGACACTCGTGTGTGTGGGGTGTCGGATGTGTGGGGAGTCGGGTGTCTGGGGAGTCGGGGGTGTGTGGACACGGGTGTGTGGGGAGTTGGGGGTGTGGGGACTTGGGTGTATGGATGACGTGAGAGTCTGGGGTGTGGGGAGATGGGTGTGTGGGGAGATGAGGGTGTGGGCACTCCCGTGTGTGGGGTGTCGGGTGTGTGGGGAGTCGGGCGTGTGGGAAGTCAGGGGTGTGGGTAGTCAGGGTTGTGGGGAGTCGGGGGTGAGGTGGGGAAAGTCAAGTGTGTGGGGTTTCAGGGCTCTGGGGTGTTGGGGTTATGGGGTGGGTCAGAGTCGGGTGTGTGGGGAGCCAGGGGTGTGGCAAGTCGGGAGTGTGGGGGGTGAGAATCGGGGGTGTGGAGTGTCTGGGGTGTTGGGAGTCGGGGGTGAGGGGAGTTGGGGTGAGGGGAGTCGGGGTTGTGGGGAGTTGGGAGTCTAGGGGGGGAGAGTCGGGGTGTGGGGGGTCAGGGGTGTGGGGAGTCAGGGGTGTGGGTGGGGTGAGCGTCTGGGGTGTGGTGAGTTGGGGGTTTGTGGGGGGGGGTGAAAGTCGGGGGTGTGGGGAGCCGGCAGGTGTGGGGGGGTGGTGAGAGTCGAGCGTGTGGGGAGTCGGGGGTGTGGGGCGGTGAGGGTGTGGGTGGAGTGAGATTTGGAGGTGTGGGGAGTTGGGGTTGTGGGGTGGTGAGTGTCGGGGTTGTGGGGAGTTGGGGGTTTGGGGAGTCAGGGCTTTGTGGAGTCAGGGGTGGTGGGGGGTGAGAGTCGGGGGTGAGGGGCTTCGGGGCTGTCGGGAGTCAGGGATGTGGGGACTTGGGTCTTTGGGGTGGGTGAGAGTCTGGTGTGAGGGGCGGGGTGAGAGTCGGGGGTGTGGGGGGGATGAGAGTCGGGGGTGTGGGGAGTTGGGGGTGTAGGGGGGTGAATGTCGGGGGTGACGGGGGGGAGAGTCGGGGGTGTAGGGAGTCAGGGGTGTAGGGGGATGAGAGTTGGGGGTGTCGGGGAGGGAGAGTCAGGGGTGTTGGGACTCGGGTGTGTGGGGAGTCAGAGGTGTGTGGGGGATGAGAGTCAGGGGTGAGGGGAATCGGGCATGTGGTAGGTGAGAGTCGGGGGTGTGGGGAGTTGGGGGTGTGGCAGGGGAAAGTCGGGGGTGTGGCGAGTCGAGGCAGTGGTGGGGGGGTGAGGGTCAGGGGTGTGTGGGGGATGAGAGTCGGGGGTGAGGGGCTTCGGGGCTGTCGGGAGTCAGGGATGTGGGGAATCGGGGGTGTGGGGGGTGAGAGTCAGGGTTGTGGTGAGTCGGGGGTGTGGCGAGTCGGGAGTGTGGGGGGTGAGAGTCGGGGGTGTGGGGTGTCCGGGGTGTTGGGAGTCGGGGGTGAGGGGAGTTGGGGTGAGGGGAGTCGGGGTTGTGGGGAGTTGGGAGTGTTGGGGGGGAGAGTCGGGGGTGTGGGGAGTCGAGGGTGTGGGGAGTCGGGGGTGTGGGTGGGGTGAGCGTCTGGGGTGTGGGGAGTCGGGGATGAAGGGAGTCGGGAGTATGGGGTGGGTGAGAGTCAGGGGTGTGGGGAGTTGGGGGTGTGAGGAGTCAGCTGTGTGGGAGTCGGATGTGTGGAGGGGTGAGAGTCGGGGGTGTGGGGAGTCAGGTGTGTGGGGGGGGTGACAGTCGGGGGTGTGGGCAGGGTGAGATGCGGGGGTGTGGGAGGGGTGAGAATTGGGGGTGTGGGGAGTTGGGGGTGTGGGGAGTCGGGGGTGTGGGGAGTCAGGTGTGTGGGGGGGGTGACAGTCGGGGGTGTGGGCAGGGTGAGATGCGGGGGTGTGAGAGGGGTGAGAATTGGGGGTGTGGGGAGTTGGGGGTGTGGGGAGTCGGGGGTGTGAGTGGGTGAGAGTCAGTGGTGTGGGGAGTGGGGATTTGGGTGTGTGGGCAGGTGTGAGAGTCGGTGTTGTGTTGAGTGGCGGGTGTGGGGAGTGGGGGTGTGGGGAGTCAGGGGTGTGAAGGGGATGACAGTCGGTGTTGTTGGGAGTCGGGAGTGTGGGGAGTCAGTGAGAGTCGGTGGTGTTGGGAGTCGGGGGTGTGGGGAGTGGGGAGTGATGGGGGCAGGGAGAGTCGGAGGTGTGGGGAGTCGGTGGTGTTGGGAGTCGAGGGTGTGGGGAGTCGGGAGTGATGGGGGCGGTGAGAGTCGGAGGTGGTGAGAGTCGGTGGTGTGGGGAGTTGGGGTTGTGGGGAGTCGGGTGTGTGGGGGGGCGTGAGAGTTGGGGGTGTGTTGAGTGGCGGGTGTGGGGAGTTGGGGGAGTGGGGGTGTGGGGAGTCAGGGGTGTGAAGGGGGTGACAGTTGGTTTTGTTGGGAGTCGGGGGTGTGGGGAGTCAGTGAGAGTCGGTGGTGTGGGGAGTCGGGGGTGTGGGGAGTCAGGAGTGATAAGGGCGGTGAGAGTCGGAGGTGTGGGCAGTCATGGGTGTGGGGAGTAGGGGGTGTGGGGAATCGGGGGTTTGGGGGGGCTGAGATTTGGGGTTGCAGGGAGTCATGCGTGCAGGGGGGAGAGTCAGGGGTGTGGGGAGTCAGGCATGTGGGGAGTCGGGGGTGTGGGGAGTCGGGTGTGCAGTGGGGTGAAAGTCGGGGGTGTGGGGAGTCGGGAGTTTGGAGGGGGTGAGACTTGTTGGTGTGGGGAGTCCGGGGTGTGGGGGGGTGAGAGTCGGGTGTGTGGGGAGTCGGGGGTGTGGGGAGTCGGTGGTGTGGAGAGTCGGGTGTTTTGGGGGGGTGAGATTCGGGGGTCTGTGTTGTTGGGTGTGTGGCGGGCGTGAGAGTTGGGGGTGTGGGGAGTCGGAGGTGTGGGGGTGGAGGGAGTTGGGGGGTGTAGGGGTAGGATGGGGATAGGACATGTCATGGATGGTTTAACTGCTCCAAACCATTGACTTCACCTGTTGATGACAAGTTCTGGGATAGCCCTTGTCTCCAGCCTGGCTCCTCCAGGGAACAATGCAGGTGTTGTCTGCCCCGGTGGCAAGTCTCTGTTGTTTGAGAAGAGCCTGATCCCTCTGGGGTTCTGCCGCTGATCAAAGAAAAGGAGTCGTCAGTGTAGAAGGACAGTCCCCTGTACTAAAAGCTTTCCTGGTTTAGGAACAACATTCAGAGTTTTAAAGCATTTTTTAAAAAAAATTCATTCTTGATATCACAGAATCAGAAAATCTGTGCATCATTTAACTATCAGTTAACAAAATATGACATTTGATGCAATTACAGGCATGTTGGTGCCAACATTGAAAGGGGTATTGTCTTAACGATTAAAGTTCAATTGATTTATGTGCAGATACAACACAATAATCTGAATACCAAATTCAGACAAAGGATTGCATTCATATAGCACCTCTAATGTAAACGAGACACCACAGGGTTTCTACAGGCAGAAGGTTAACAGGGAAATGGATGTGATCCATGAAGAGTGAGATTCCTGTGGGACAGCCAAAGCCTGGTCAAAAAGATGGGTTTTAAGAAAACGTTTGAAGCAGCAGAGACTGGTGGGCATGCAAAGGAGTCTAGGTGGAGAGTGCAGCCAATGTGCCAAAATAACTTGCAACTATTACTACTCACTGCAAATGTTAGGTGCCCAAGCTTGAACAAGCAACTTCATCTGAAATATTAGTGGCATGTAGCACAATTAAGCCAGTGTTTCAATTGTATATCTGCATTATAATTTAAATATTTAGTACAATGGTTATGCATTAAAGGAGTTAGGTATCAAATTGGTATCTAGAAAGAAATAGGCAACAGTGAAGAATAGAAACTTCTGTTGTAGGATATGTCATTTTTGGTTCCTTAAACAGTGGAATCCCTTTTACAACAGAGGAATTTATGCACAATGAATTGTCTCCACTAAAACAAAAGGAATGGTGGGTGGCCATAGGTAGTGAGAAATGGAGGCTAGGTAGAATGGCGGGGAAGTGTTTAAATACTTGAAGGGGAAAATGGGCTGAATGGCCTCCTCATGTATCATTCTATAATAAAATTAGATGCGGGCTGCCTCAGTAAGTGTCAGAGATCAATGACAGTAAACTTTAAGATGTACCAATGAAACCACAAATCAAAATGTGATACATCTAATCCCAGTGATGGGAGAAAAGACAAAATAACAATTGTCATAAAAATAAATGGAAAAGAGACAAAGGGATGCAGCCGTACCTCCATTAACACAGGAAGTCTGACAAATCAAATGTGTGGTGTGGACATCTCACAGGGGTTGTTGGATTGGTCATCACTATTGCACCATAGAAACCTGGTGGAATTATTCCAGTCAATGGTTTTCACATTGGGAAGGATATCAGTTGTTTAGAAGAGACTAAGTGCAAAATTTTCTGTGTCCGCTGGTGTCAGGCACCTTCAGTGATGTGAGCAGACAATATGGCAATAAGGCTAAAAATCTGTTTCACAATGTTGTGAAACCAGTTTGCAATTGCCCGCTCAGCCCGTCAATGGCGGACTGTGTTTCCCACCGTCAGGAGCCTCATTGTAATACATCTGCATATCATTGTAAGGCCAGCCTGCCGGATTCATCCTCTCATGCTGGATCGTCCACCTATGTTGTCGGGAAGACTGGTGCAGAACACATCTTGACAAGTGTGACATGCAGAAGTCAGGACTTACCATCAGGATCTTGCTGACATCATGGACATCCGAGCAGCAGAAGGTGCTGGAGCCCGACAGCAACAGGATCCTGGCAGAACATCCATCCTATGCTGGGTGGATTCTGCAGCAGCTCACGGAAGGTGGAAAGTCACTGTTGAGGGTCTGCTCACCACAGATGATCACCGATGGGGTGGGGAGGAAGGTCCAGCTGAGTTTGGGAGAGAAAGATGTACCGGGGGCTGGGAGAAAAAAGTCTAGAATCGACTGGCAGAGGAAGGTGTGTCAGGTAGTTGAGGTTGTGGGGTGGGGGGCAGTGAACAAAGGTATCGAAGGGGTGAGGTTGGGATGGGGGGAATGAAGGTGTTGGCGGGGGGGCATGAGGTTGGGGGGAGGGAGTACAGGGGAGGAGGAGAGAAGACGGCAACTGGAGAGGTAGGTGTAAGGGGGAGGAAGGTGCAAGGGAAGGAGTTTGGAGGGGGGAAGGAGTCCAGAGAGGGTAAGGAGTCCAGAGGGAGGAAGGAGTCTGGAGAGGGGAAGGAGTAAGGGTGGCAGAAGAAGGAATGGTGGAGGAAGGAGTCAGGGGGAAGGACTAAGGGGGCATGCGGGAAAGTCCGAGATGCAGGGAATCCTGGCAGGGGTTGCGGTGAGGAATTCCAAGGCAGGACTGGTGGCTGGGGGGTCAGGGCAGAGGGAAGGAGTTTTGGGGGTGGGGGGAAGGAATTCCAAGAGGGGAAAGGTTCCGTTGGGGTGGGGCAGGGATGTCCAGGTGAAACGTGCAAGGGAGGGCTCTGATGAGTCAATGACTGCCTCCTGGGGAGTGAACTGAGGGTGGGTGTGGATGGAGGGAATGGTGAGCATAACCCAGTGAAGCAGTAGGGTGGGAGGGTGAGGGTGTGACGGTATTGGTAGAAGGGACAGCGAGGGTAGTTGGTGCTCCAGAGGCAACAGGGCAGACATGGACCCTAGGGGTGGGAATGAGGAGGTTAATGTGGATGGCGGTGGGAAGGTAGGGAACCTGCACGTTAACCTGGACGTCCCTGAAAGAAAAGGGTTGTGGCTGGCAGGTGACGGTGGGGAAGTGGAGGGTGATGCCAGGGGGTCAGCAGTGATGGGGGAAAGGAGATGGCTGACTGGGGGATGGGGAAGTGCAAGAAAAACGAGAGCACTACGCTGCTGGCTAAATCAAAAGTGAAACGAGAGTTGTGGAGGGTGAGAAAAAGGGGCTGCGTGGGAGTGTGATCAGTGGGTGGGTGGAGATACAGATCAGCTCAGATGGACAACTGAAATCGAACCCCAGCAGGCAGCATTCAAGATGCTCAGGACATTGAGGTGAGTGTGATATGGGGAGGATCCGCATCTGTGTGTGTGTTTGCACAAGGCTCCAAAAGGCCCTGCCACGCACATGCACACTTCTCCCTCCAGAATCACTCGTGTTCTGGCTCTGTGCAGCTGAACTGTTAGCAGGGGCGGGGTGGGGGGGATAGTATGCAGTCTCGCGAAATCTGTATATGAATCTGAAAGACACTATTACACATTATTCCATGAAAGTGAACATATTTCCACATTATAATGTAGACAAAATGTTTTCACTCATGCAACCAACTGTGATCAGAATTTCTTAACATTTTAATGCCTTAGATTTCTAGGTGCTGCCATGACATCTGCAGTTGGGGTGGAGACAGCCTGTGCAATGGTTGCCTTGTCGCCTCTGATGACTTCGGTGTGGTACCTCTGGAAAGCCGAGGCCTTGAGGGCCTCAGCTTGCTTTGGCTGTCCTCCTGTGGGCCAGCAGCTCCCTCTGCGGTGATAGACGATGAGGTTGAGGGGGTCACAGGCAAAGGGGACTCAGAGGGAGAGGGGAGCCTCTGAGATTCCTGAGTGGATGACCCAGGGGTGTCTTGCTGCTGCTCCTCCTCCCTTTGTGCCCCCGAGGGCCCTGGCCTGACTCCTTGAGGGGAATGAGCACCTGGATGGATGTTGAGGTGCCCTGTTTCCCTCTCGCATTGTCACTGCAAGAATTCACTCATTGGTCCTGTGATGGAGATGCAGGTCTTTTGAGCATTTCCACATTCTGCTGGACCAGGGTCTCCATGATGTCAGCCATCCTCCTCATGGAGACTTCCAAACGTGCACATGTGGGCACTACTTCATCAGAGGGCAGGCAGACACACTCCTCCAGCTTGCTTGCCACTCTGTAAAGGGCTTCCAACAGCTCTGTGTGATGTTCACCTGCCTTCTGCTGACTCTCCAAGATTAGTTAAAAGACCAAATCCAGAGGCTCGTCATCTGACTCGGACCCCACAGATGCCTCTTCCCCAGCAGTCCTCCGAGTGCTCAAGAGTTCGGTTGAACCTGTCTCCTCCTGTTGCAGACGTGTATCCATGCGGTGACCACCAGATTGTGAACCTGAGCCTGCTCTCGATCGAGGTTCCATTGAGGTGTGTGTCTCTGCGCTGATAAAGGGTGTGGGTAAGCGCTGTGATGGGTCTTCCAGGCTGCTTATTTCCAGCTCAAAAATGGAGGAGGGGTCCCCTTGGCTGGAGTTGAGGACATGGATGGTGCTGAGGGACTGGCTGGAAGTGAGGGCCTGGATAGAGCTGAGGGACAGGCTGGCTGAGGGTGTCAGTTGCTTGGCAGAGCTCCCTGTGAACCAAAGTAGAGATAATGAGTGCATGGCAGCAGAGTCAAAAGCAGGAGAGAGAGCACTCTCAGTTGTGTTGAGTGAGGGATGATGTGATGCAGGATCATCATGTGGGTGTTCACCGCCGACCTCACCATCGCCGCAGGCACGATCCACGTCCTCTCCAGTCAGCACGATGACATGCTCCTCAAAGTGAGTGAGGAGTCTACATTGGCCACTCCACCCCTGGTCTGGGGCCTCTTCCAGCTGATGTCAGACAGCTTCTCCTGCATGAAAATACATGGAGAGAGTGTGAACAGGACACATGGCACTGTGTGGAATGTTTGTATGGGGAGCGGAGCCATGGGCAGGATGAGGCCACGAGCTCGAGAGGATATGAGCCTGATGGAGATGTGAGGGTGTGTGTGAGATTTAGTGGTGTTGTTCCATGAATTCTGAGATCCCTGTGGATGTGCGATGGGTTTGAGTGTGCAAGTTGAGAGTGATGAGAATCTCCTCTTTTCCTGCTATCGGGTGGAATTGCCCCAGGTTTGTACTAAGTGCGGTAGCAGGCGGGGAAAAGGACATCTTTCCCACTGGCTGCAATGGCAGAATTTCATATCATATCATCCCAATCCCACCTCATCAATAATGCATTCCTGGGAAACATGCCATTTCAATAGTGTGATGACTGATTGGGGATAATGTGTTGCAATATCAAGCCCCGCTGCTCCCCGAGTCACAACAAATGTGGAAAAAGTTTGATCAGCCCACCTAATTGTTTAATTTATGTTAACAGAATACGAGCACCGGGTTTGTAAATAACTGTTTATTGAACAAACTGTCGTTAACCAGTGGCAAAAGAAAGAAATATGAACTGCTAATTTCTAACTCTATAACCTAAACTCCACTCCTTCTTAAATCCCTATACACACACATACAAAACACGTAACATAGAAACAGAGAAACTAGGAGCAGGAGTAGGCCATTTGGCCTTTCAAGCCTGCTCCACCATTCATTATGATCATGGCTGATCATCCAACTCAATAGCCTGCTCCCGCTTTCTCCCCATAACTTTTGATCCCTTTTGCCCCAAGAGCTATATCTAACTCCTTCTTGAAAACATACGATGTTTTGGTCTCAACTACTACCTGTGGTAACGAATTCCACAGGCTCACCACTCTCTGGGTGAAGAAATTTCTCCTTATCTCAGTCCTAAATGGTCTACTCCATATCCTCAGAATGTGACCCCTGGTTCTGGACTCCCCCACTGGACACCCTTCCTGCATCTACCCTGTCTAGTCCTGTTAGAATTTTATAGGTTTCTATGAGATCCCCCCTCATTCTTCTGAACTCCAGCAAATATAATCCTAACCAACTCAATCTCTCTACATATGTCAGTCCCGCATCCCAGGAATCAGTTGGGTAAACATTCGCTGCACTCCCTCTATAGCAAGTACATCCTTTCTCAGATAAGGAGACCAAAACTACACACAATATTCCAGGTCTCACCAAGGCCCTGTACAAGTGCAGCAAGGCATCCTTGTTCCTGTACTCGAATCCTCTGGCAATGAAGGCCAACATACCATTTGCCTTCTTTACCACCTGCTGCACCTGCATGCTTACCTTCAGCAACTGGTGTATGGGGACACCCCAGATCTCGTTGCACAATCCCCTCTCTCAATTTATAGCCATTCAGATAATAACCTGCCTTCCTGTTTTTGCTACCAAAATGGATAACCTCACATTTATCCACATTATACTGTATCTGCCATGCATTTGCTCACTCACTCAGCTTGTCCAAATCACACTGAAGCATCTCTGCATCCTCCTCACAGCTTACCCTCCCACCCAGCTTTGTGTCATCTGCAAATTTGGAGATATTGCATTTAATTCCCTCATCTAAATCATTAATATATATTGTGAATAACTGGGGTCCCAGCACCAATCCCTGTGGTACCCCACAAGTCACTGCCTGCCATTCAGAAAAAGACCCGTTTATTCCTACTCTTTGTTTCCTGTCTGCCAAATAGTTTTCTATCTATCTCAATACAATACCCCCAATCCCATGCGCTTTACTTTTATACACCAATCTCTTATGTGGGACTTTGTCGAAAGCCTTATGAAAGTCCAATTAAACCACATCCACTGGTTCCCCCTCATCAACTCTACTAGTTACATCCTCGTAAAATTCCAGTAGATTTGTCAAGCATGATTTCCCTTTCGTAAATCCATGCTGACTCTGTCTGATCCTGCCACTGTTTTCCATGTGCTCAGCTATAAGATACGCAAAAACATGGGTTTTAAGGGTGGGAAAGAGCAGTTCAATAGCACCAATTCTGGAGTACAGGATTTGATGGGTTGATTTTGATCAATGTCTTCCAAATTCCTTTCAGTTCCTTAGTGATGACATGAGGTGGTCTTCCAACACTTTCAGTCTTTAGTTCACTGGTTGAGCATTTACCTTTCAATGTCTCTAACAGTGATTTTCCCCTTTACCTCTTGACAGGGATTTTCAGAGAGAGAGCAGGTTATAGAGATATGAGGAGAAAAAGCCAGCTAGCTATTATTGTGGAATTACTGGAATCTTACACACAGAGGAGAGAGAGGTTTTAGTTCTTTTTCCTTTCAGGCTAGGAGCTATTCTGCTGCATTGCTCTCACACAAGCCCTGGTCACCTGGTCAGGAATCAATTAAAAAGTTGTTGCCAGGCAGTCCCCCATTAGACCAGACTTCTCAGCACCATCCTGTCTTTCATGGCACATTCTATTCCAGGACAGCAACATTGTATATATCTCTCATACTCTTGCAGTGGACATGTCCTTCAAACTGCAGCCATTGTAATTTTAATCCACAGTCCAACAGAAAATAAAAAGATATGTTCTTTACAATGGTGGGCAGGCTCTCATTTGCCCGCCACGCCATCGCCTTGCCGCTTTAACCTGCCGGGCGCCATATTGAAAGTGCAGCCACGTGCACACCTTTCAGCGCTTCCAGCTCAGGATTTCTGCACAGAATATATGGCCCCAAAAGGCAAGAAGGCTGCAGCCCCCCAGGTTAATGACATCCCTTGAGCACCTTTTGGACGCCATGGAGGCGCTGTTGCTCTGCATGAAGACCAGCAAGCAAGCTTACCAATCCAGCAGTGGTCAACGCCAACCCCCTGCAAAAGAGGACAGCCACCCAGTGCTGCAAGAGGATGAATGATCTCCTCTGTTCCGCCAGGGTAAGTCACTCTTCTAATCACTCTCAACTCTCGCACTCATAAACCCATCACACATCCACAGGGATCTCACTCACTACCATTGCAAGGGGCATCAACATTCACTCTCTCATGCACAACAGCACTGTCCTCATCTCGTTCATGGGACCACTCACCACCAACATTTGTCAGGCATACATATCATCTGGCCTGGCAGGTGTCCTACTTACACTCTCCCTATCTGAATTCATGAAGGACAAGCTGGCACACAACAAGAGGGAGGGGTCACAGACCAGATGAGGAATGCTCGACATCAAGGTCCTCATGGACTTTGAAAACAGAGCTATCTAGCTGTCTGGTGACGATCTGGTCCAGTCCTGGTCGAATGGTGAGGTCAGCGGTTCTCAACCAAGTGAAGATCCAGCAGTGTGACATCCGTCAGACAACCATACTATGAATCAGTCCCCCGGTCTGCAGTCCCCTGCCATGTACTAATTACTTCCCCTTGCTTTCATAGTCACATCAGGGAGGAAGCTGAAGGAGTCCATGACCCAGGGCCTCCAATCAAACCCCCAAGAAACTGCTGAAGAGGAATCTGAAAGCACCCTCTCTGAAGTCCCATCACGGCGCTCACCACACCCTCCAGCAGCGCAGAGACACACACCTCAATGGGGCCTAGCTTTAGAGTAGCCTTGGGATCAAAATCTGGTGAGCACATCGCACTGTCTGATCCACAGCAGGGGGAGGCAGGGACTTCCCAGGTCCCCGACACTTGGAGGGCTGCTAGAGGCCAGAAATCTGCTGAGTCCAAATCAGATGAGGAGCCTCTGGACTCGGTCATACTTCAGTTTCTGGAGCTGCGAAGGCAAGCTCAGTAACATCAGGAAGCAATGTAGCTGCACTTTTCAGATTGCAAGGCATGATGGAAGTTCCATTCGACGTCAGGTTGAGGTGATAGCGCCGGCATGCCAATGCACTGAAGTCAACACTGGTAGGATGGTGACTGCCATGGAGAATTTGGTCCAGGACATTGGTCCTGCACTGCTGCATGGGCTTAATTCCATCGCTAATGCCATAGTTGGTCTCCAACAGTGTGAACACGAGAGGGGTGTGGGCAGCTCGATCTCACACCAGCTTGCCCTTCTCCTTACAGAGTCAGCCAAGGGCCATCGGGCACCCATAGGGAGGAGGACCAGCAGGCACACACTCCAGGGTCATCCACCCAGGTGACTCTGGGAGTGTCCAGCTCACCCAACTCCCCTTTTCCTGTGACTGCAATACTCAAGAAGCTGGACACTACAAAGCAGCCTGCTTGATTAGCACACCATCCACAAATATTCACTCCCTCCACCACGGACACACAATAGCAGCAGTGTGTACCATCTACAAGATGCACTACAGGACCTCATCAAGGGTCCTTCAACAGCACCTTCCAAACCCATGATGACTACCATCTAGAAGGACAAGGGCAGTAGATAGATGGGAACACCACCACCTGGAAGCTCCCCTCCAAGTCACTCACTATCCTGACTTGGAAATATATCACCATTCCTTCACTGTCACTGGGTCAAAATCCTGGAGCTCCCTCCCCAACAGCACTGTGGGTGTACCTACACCACATGGGCTGCAGCGGTTCAAGAAGGCAGCTCACCACCACCTTCTCAAGGGAAATTAGGGATGGACAATAAATGCTGGCCCAGTTAGTGACACCTACTTCCCTTGAATGAATTTTAAAAAATGCAGTTCCAGCTCCACAGGCTGAGGAGAGTGTCACTGCCATACAGCAAGACCCCGAAAGCAGGCCGGGGCCCTCCAAGTCTTGGTCCTCCAGAGGACCCCCGCCAAAGTCACCACAGACAGGGCGTCACAGTCAGCAGGCTGCCTCCACCTCTGCTGTGGATGTCCGGGGAGCACAATGTTGTAATCTTTGTTACAAAACAATTAAACTAAATTAACAAAATCAGGGACAAAGTAAAAGGCAGCCCCTTAAAGGGGAACTGCAAAAACAAAAGACTAAATTTAAAGAAAACTTACGAACTTATGGCACCTGCCGCACAGAAGCCTACGTAACGCAGGACATGAGCAGGAAATATAAAGACGGTCGAGTCTGGACGCTCCAACTCCAGGTGACACAAAGGTGAAAACACTGGAATCAGGGTGGAGATGTCACTAGACATCCACCAAGTAGAAGGGGCTGACCAGGTCCCTCAACTTACCCACACCTAGCACACAGTGCTGTGCACTGAGATGGTTCCTGGCCCTGAGGGCACAGTTGAAATCCCCCCCTCGAGGATGATGCACTCGCCCGTGTTGATGGAGCCCAGATGAGTGGACACTTCCTCAAAGAAGCTCACTTGCTGCTGCGCGCCCAGGGGAGCGTACACACTCACAAAGTGAAACGCCGCACCCCCCAGGCGCACAGTCAGGTACAGCACCCGGCCTGGCACCGGCTCATTGACCCCCAAGATCTCCGGCTGAAATGTGGGGCCAACAAGATACCCACCCCGCCAGAATTGGAGGCTCATGTAGACCACCCCTCGCCACTCCAGGAGCCCCGTAGCTTTGTTTCCCGGAACGGTTTGGGTTTCCTGCAGGAAGCACAGCGCATACTTCCTGTCCTGGAGGACCGAGAAGTTCTGGAACCTACATTGTGTGTCCCCTTTGCCGTTGATCTTGAGGCTTGCTGTAGTAGTCTTCATTGCCAGAAGTGTTCAAACCATCACCAACACACCAAATAGTGCAAGAAGGAGAGGAGTTCTAAGCCTTCCTCTCCTTCAGGAGCCCAGCGAGAAATGTATGGACCCTCCACTTGGCATCCCAGTCCAGCCCAGGGGCCTTGAGAGCAGACCAGGCACCAGTGGAAATGAATGCCACCGGTCCAGAGCCGACTGGACCCTCTCTCGGTGACTGTGATTATTCCCTAAAAAGTCCTGGAACTCTCGTAAAGGGATGAGGGGAGAATCAGTGAGGGACACCAGGGAATCCACCACCTTACTCAATAACGACTCTACGTCCCCGGTGCTCACCACCGAAACTCCATCATCCTCCAGGTTATTGTCTCCAGATTCTGAACCCCTCCCCCTCATTGAGTACAGGGGCTGGCTCAGAGCTGCCAGTCGGCTCCACTTCCATTGTGGATGTCCAGGGAGCACCAAGATGTAGCGGCATGTTTAGGAAAGTTAAGAAGATGTAGTTGCACAGCCTGAGCATGGGGTTAATCACTTGCACATAATGTTCACTATTGTAAATAAACTCCCAAGAATGTCTCCCTGCCTATGGCTCCTTGTTCTGATAAGCAGTGTTTGTGTTGATCAGATGTGAAACCTTGGTTCCTGCACAAGATAAAGGCAGGTGTCTCAGTCCAGGGCCTCTTCCCTGTGCTCTGTGCAGCCTTCAGACCACAGTGATGGTTCAGTCTCTCACTCCCTGGAAACATTACTGATGCCTTCACCTCAATGGTGCTTGTCATTTCTGTCAGAATGTCGTGGGCAGGTGTCACAGAGTTCTCTCATTCTCTCTGTGTGCTCTCAGTAGCTTTAGGGTGGGGTTGGCCCCCAACTTGTCAGCATCCGTGACCAGCGACACTGTGCTCTAGAAGGGGTCAGGTGCTGGAGGCTGACAAAGGATCAGGTTCTTTTAAAGTTTCATAACTGTGTCTCCATGATATGACCCTGATACAGAGTGCAAGCGAGCTGCCCTCGGCCAGACAGGAGTCAGACATTCTCAGAGGTTATGTGAAGATCTATGGAGTGTCCTCACTGCATGTTGTCATCATCCTCCTGCAATTGAGTGCCTACTGGGGCCTCCACTGCATCTCCATGACAGAAGCCTTATCACAAAGGGTTTGTGTGCTGCCATCAGCCAGATTGGAGTCAAACATTCACAGATGCAATGTGAGGATCTATGGTGTCTCTTCACTGCATCTCGTTGTCTTCACCCTCCACAAATGTAGCAGCTATGAGGTCCTCCCAAGCCCGCCTACCTCCTCTGGGCAGTGCAATGGCCTCATCATGTCATCGTTGCCTCTGATGACCTCCTCACTCTCATACCTGTCGGCATCCCCCTCAAAAGAGGAGACCTCCAGTCTCTGCATCTCCTCCTCAGCCAGCTCCTCTCCCCATTACAGCGTCAGGTTGTAAAGGGCGCAGTAGACAATGATGATGTGTGACACCCTCTGTAGACTATATCTACAGGCTCTACCAGACCGTTCCAGGCACTGGAACCGCATCTTCAGCATCCCAATGGTCTGCTGCAGCATGAGCCTCGTTATACCTTCACTCTGCTGCAGTCTGAGGCCGCCACACGGGTGTCATCAGCCACGGCCTCTGCTGGTTGCCCTTGTCCCCAAGAAGCCAACTCGGCAGCCTCTGTGGGCCCTGGAGAACAACATGGATCTGAGACCTGCTAAGGATGTAAGCATTGTGGACATTCCCTGGGAACTGTGTGCAGACCTGCGGGATGTGTTTGTGGTGGTCACACACCAGCTGCACATTCAGCGATTGGAAGGCCTTGATGTTGATATAGTTGACCGCTTGTTACCACGGAGATCTGAGCGCCACGCGACTGCAGTCGTTGGCACCCTGCACCTGTGGGAAACCCGAGATCTGGGCAAATCCCAGCGGTCTTGCTTCCTCACTTTCCTGGTCCTCAGTGAAATGCACCAAGTTGTGTGCCCTTGCAAAGATGGCATCTGTGACCACGTGGATGCATTTGTGGGTGGCGGATTATGATATCCCACAGAGGTCACCTGTGGAGCCCTGAAAGGAGTCACTGGTGTAAAAATTGAGCGCCATTGTCACATTCATGGCCATTGGCAGTGGATGCCCTCCATGTCCCGTGGCGCCAAATCCTGCAGCAGGTGGCAGATGTGACCAACCAGTTCCCTAAACATGTGCAGTCTTCAGTGATACTGATTCTCAGTTATCCACAGGAATGAAAGGCAACGTCTATAGGCCCTGGGTCCAACTAGGCGCCGACCAGAGACGGCTCGCTGTGGATCTTCAGCTGTGCACCTGAGACCTAGCTGCCCCTTCTTCCTGAGGGTGCTGCTCCTCCCTCTGCCCAGCCAGGCACCTCCGTCACTCTCTTCTCCTTCATCTCCGCTCTCTGTAAGCCATGAGGCGCACAGCTGGGTCACCAAGCTTCATGCTCCTGATGTACTCCTCCTGCAGGATGAAAGAGAGAGATGTGTGTGTTAGGTTGGGTGTACAAAGAACCTCTCTTGGTAAGTCTGAAGACCCCTTTAACACATCCTGGAGAGTGCTGGCCACCACTTGGATGGCCAGAATTTAATGCACTCCATGGCTGCTCAAAACCCCACCCTCCTCCGCCCTACTCCACCTGACCGATTGTCAGCAGCTTTGCCCACTGGACTGCCTGCTGTGCTCTCAGCTCAGGCACAGGCATTCTCCTAGCCCGCACTGTAAGGCTGCACTGTTAGCTTGAACCATGGGGGAGATTGGTCCAAACCGGGATGATGACATTGCAAGGGGCTGTGAGCACCTCCACCAGTGACTGCTCCATGGCTAGCTTTAGCAAGGAGATTACACAATGTGCCCAGTCGTCCAATTGCTCTACAGTCCACTAAAACGCTCATTAGTTTGCAGTCTGTGCCTGAGAGGTGAAAAACCCTGGAGCAATTGGTGGCACTTTCAGGCCTCTGTGCTGTGTGCTTGGGCAGATAAGCTAGAAGCCTAACTCCAAGCATGTCAATGTGGCTGTGTCTGAACTGTTTCTGCTGCGGAGGAATGGTCACTTTATACAAGGTTTCTTTTGTGCCTGGCCGCTTCCCTGCTCCCCCAGCCTGCAAGTGCTTATGCACTACCATCAAACACAGTGTAGCCCTTCCACCCACCCACCCAGAGGCATCTCAACCACAATGCTGCCCTTGCCCCTCCAAAAATCTCCTCGACCACAGTGCTGCCCTTGCCCCTCCCAAACTCTCCTCGACCACAGTGCTGCCCTTGTCCCTCCCAAACTCTCCTCGACCACAGTGTTGCCCTTGCCCCTCCAAAAATCTCCTCGACCACAGTGCTGCCCTTGCCCCTCCAAAAATCTCCTCGACCACAGTGCTGCCCTTGCCCCTCCCAAACTCTCCTCGACCACAGTGCTGCCCTTGCCCCTCCCAAACTCTCCTCGAGCACAGTGTTGCCCTTGCCCCTCCCAAACTCTCCTCGAGCACAGTGTTGCCCTTGCCCCTCCCAAACTCTCCTCGAGCACAGTGTTGCCCTTGCCCCTCCCAAACTCTCCTCGACCACAGTGCTGCCCTTGTCCCTCCCAAACTCTCCTCGAGCACAGTGTTGCCCTTGTCCCTCCCAAACTCTCCTCGAGCACAGTGTTGCCCTTGCCCCTCCCAAACTCTCCTCGACCACAGTGCTGCCCTTGTCCCTCCCAAACTCTCCTCGAGCACAGTGTTGCCCTTGCCCCTCCAAAAATCTCCTCGACCACAGTGCTGCCCTTGCCCCTCCCAAACTCTCCTCGACCACAGTGCTGCCCTTGCCCCTCCAAAAATCTCCTCGACCACAGTGCTGCCCTTGCCCCTCCCAAACTCTCCTCGAGCACAGTGCTGCCCTTGTCCCTCCCAAACTCTCCTCGAGCACAGTGTTGCCCTTGTCCCTCCCAAACTCTCCTCGACCACAGTGCTGCCCTTGTCCCTCCCAAACTCTCCTCGACCACAGTGCTGCCCTTGTCCCTCCCAAACTCTCCTCGACCACAGTGCTGCCCTTGCCCCTCCCAAACTCTCCTCGAGCACAGTGTTGCCCTTGCCCCTCCCAAACTCTCCTCGAGCACAGTGTTGCCCTTGCCCCTCCCAAACTCTCCTCGAGCACAGTGTTGCCCTTGCCCCTCCCAAACTCTCCTCGACCACAGTGCTGCCCTTGTCCCTCCCAAACTCTCCTCGAGCACAGTGTTGCGCTTGTCCCTCCCAAACTCTCCTCGAGCACAGTGTTGCCCTTGCCCCTCCCAAACTCTCCTCGAGCACAGTGTTGCCCTTGCCCCTCCCAAACTCTCCTCGACCACAGTGCTGCCCTTGTCCCTCCCAAACTCTCCTCGAGCACAGTGTTGCCCTTGTCCCTCCCAAACTCTCCTCGAGCACAGTGTTGCCCTTGCCCCTCCCAAACTCTCCTCGAGCACAGTGTTGCCCTTGCCCCTCCCAAACTCTCCTTGACCACAGTGCTGCCCTTGTCCCTCCCAAACTCGCCTCGACTGCAGTGTTGCCCTTGCCCCTCCCAAACTCTCCTTGACCACAGTGCTGCCCTTGCCCCTCCCAAACTCTCCTCGACCACAGTGCAGCCCTTGCCCACTTCTCAAAGTGCCTTACGGCTGGGCAGCCCTTGCCCCCCTAGTCAAGTTGCGAACCTGTTGAGCGGAGCTCAATGTTACTGTGCATTCACCTCCGAGTTCCCCTCAAAATGCAGCCCACCAAGCGCATGCCTTATGTATGTGAAACATGTTGGAGTGCAATCATGCCGATGTGCTTGGACGATGCAGTGTGAGGGGATGAGTCTGGCAGGCTGGCCTTATAATGATATACAGATGTATTACAATGAGGCTCCCAATGACTGACGATGGGAAATGCTGCCCACCATTGACAGGTGGAGCGGATGATTACAAACTGGTTTCAAGATGTTGTAAAAATGATCTTTGGACTTCTCATCATATTATCCGCTCACACCGCTGAACAAGCCCAACACCAGCAGGGAAGGAATATTCTGCCCTTTGTCCATTGTATACTAATTAGGATAGGTTTTGATTTTGCATGGTTGTTTAAAACAGCTGATACTGAATTGTCTACTCTTTTACATGTTGCCCAATTTGAAGTCAATGAAAATAGCATACAGTCATTTAACATTGTCTCATAAAGTCAAAATCTGCTCCATCAATCGAGATAATTTACTATGAATAGTTAGGAATCATCTTATCATTGTATCATGTGACTACAGGATGGATCATGATCTTTCATCATTAATCAGTAGTTATGTTCTCTGGTCTGAGGAAGAAAGCCAAAAAGAGACTGACTACAGTTACTGTATCATTGCAACAATAACTCAAATTAAACTCTTGGCAATCAAATGCATGCCCCTGACATAGTGATGCTGAACTAAGAGATTGACAACCATTTGCACAAACGGTTAGATCTTTCACACAGTCCCATGATGTTGCAGACTGAAGGTAACATATCAAATGCTCCAAATGTCACACCACAGATTGTGCTGCCAAATGAAACAGGCATCTGAATCTTCCAGCATGCTGCCTCATCATGTAGGCTAGGCACTGAGGCGGCTCTCTCCACTCATAAATACTAACAGCTTCATGGTTTGTCTGCCAGTCCACAACCATAGGAAGCCAAGAAGGAGCAATAGTCCTGCCAGCCTGACAGCGCTCTGACATGATGCAGTCCTACAAACAGTTGGAGTTGGAGTGGTGTCAGTAGGGGATGTGGACGAGGGACAGGCTGATAGCTTGGAGTCAGCCCAGCAAGGCAAGTGTCCTCTATAATTTCATCTACTCGCTTTTCCCCTTTAAACTGACCCTCCCAGAGCACAGAAACAATTTGCACATTAGCAATATGGCACTCAATGGATTAACCAAGGAATAAAAACAGAAACTGCTGGAAAACGTCTGAAGAAGAGTCATACAGGCTCGAAACATTAACTCTGTTTCTCTCTCCACCGATGCTGTCAGACCTGCTGAGTTTTTCTAGCATTTTCTGTTTTTATGTCAGATTTCCAGCACCTGCAGTGTTTTGTGACTATCCAGGGAACTTCATTCCCACTCAATTCCTATGAACTCTCGTAATTCATGTACCTTTGTTCTTTTTATAGAATCATAGGTTAGTTATAGCATAGAGGAGGCTATTTGACTCTTCGAGTGCATGCCAGCCCTTGGCAGGAGCAACTCACCTAGTCTCACTCCCCCATCATTTTACCGAGGTCCTGCAAATATTCCTCTTCAGATAATGATCCAAATCTGTTTTGAAAATCACAGCTGTCGATGCCTCCACTACAGTCCCAGCAGTGCATTTCAGATCCTAATCAATCGCTGTGTAAAAAAGATTTTCCAATGTCAACGTTGTTTGTTTTGCCAATTGCCTTAAATCTGTGCCCTCTGGTTCTCAATCCTTTTCACAATGGGAATAGTTTCTCCCTATTTACTCTGTCCAAAAGATTTTGAACACCTCTATCAAATCTATTTTTAATCCTATCTTCTCCAGGTAGAACAATCCCAGTTTACAGACGAACATATAAACATGCAAATTAGGAGCAGGAATGGGCCAGGCCCCTCGAGCCTGCTCTGCCATTCAGTAAGATCATGGCTGATCTGATTTTATATTCAACTCCACATTCCTACCTATCCCTGATAATCTTTGACCCCCTTGTTAATCAAGAATCTTTCTAGCTCTGCCTTAAAAATATTCAAAGGCTCTGCTTCCACCATCTTTTAAGGAAGAGAGTTCCAAAGACTCACTACCCTCAGAGAAAAAAAATTCTCCTCATCTCTGTCTTAAATGGGTGATCCCTTATTTTTAAGCAGTGACCCATAGTTCTAGATTCTCCCACAAGAGGAAACATCCTCTCCACATCCACACCCACAGTGTCAGGACCCCCCAGAATCTTATATCTTTCATTCAAATTGCCTTTACTATTGCCTCTTACTATTCTAAACTCCAGCAGATACAAACCTAGCCTCTCCTCATAAGACAAACTGCCCATTCCAGGTATTAGTCAAGTGCATCTTCTCTGAACTACTTCCAACACATTTACATCTTTCCTTAAATAAGGAGACCAATGCTTTTTTGTATTCATTCATGGGATGTGGGCATCATTGACTAGGCCAGCATTTATTGCCCAGGGGGGATTTAAGAGTCAACCATATAGCTGTGGGTTTGGAGTCACATGTAGGTCAGACCAGGTTTGGAGTCACATGTCACATGACAGCAGATTTCCTTCCCTAAAGGACATTAGTGAACCAGATGGGTTTTTACATCAATCAGCGATGGTTTCGTGGTCATCATCAGATTTTTAATTCCAGTCTCTGGATTACCAGTCCAGTGACAATACCACTACTCCACTGCCTCCCCAGTACTTCAGATGTGGTCTCACCAATGCCCTGTACAACTGAAGCATAACCTCTCTACTTTTATATTCAATTCCCCTCACAATAAATGATAACATTCTATTAGCTTTCCTAATTACTTGCTGTACCTGCACACTAGCCTCTTGCAATTCATGCACTAGAACACCCAGTTCCCTTTGCATCTCAAAGCTCTGTAATCTCTCACCATTTAGATTAATATGCTTCTATTTCATTCTTCCTGCCAAAATGGACAATTTCACATTTTCCATTTTATATTCCATTTGCCAGATCTTTGCCCACTCACTTAACCTAGCTATATCTTTTTGTAGCCTCCTTATGTCCTGTTCACAATTTACTTTCCTACCTATCTTTGTGCCATCAGCTAATTTAGCAACTATACCTTCAGTCCATACATCCAAGTCATTTATATAAATTGTAAACAGTTGAGGCCCCAGCACTGATCCCCATGGCATGCCACTTGTTACATCTTGTCAACCAGAAAATGACCCATTTTATGCCTACTCTCTGTTTCCTGTTAGCCAGCCAATCTTCTATCCATGCCAATATGTTAACCCCTATACCATGAGCTTTTATTTTTCACCATAACCTTTGATGTGCCACCTTATCAAATGCCTTCTGGAAATCTAAGTACCGTACATCCACTGGTTCCCTTTTATCCAGAGCACATGATGGAATACTCTCCACTTGCCTGGTTGAGTGCTGCTCCAACAACACTCAAGAAACTTGACACCATCCAAGCCAAAGCAGCCGACTTGATTGGCACCCATTCCACAAACATTCACTGTAGTTTCCTGCTTTCTGTCTACCTCCTTTTTTGAATAAAGGAGTTGCTTTCACTCTTTTTCAATATAATTGAACCTTTCCCGCATCAAATATCTCACTAGCCACTCCTTTGAAGTTCCTAGGATGAAGTCCATCAGGACCCAGGAATTTGTTAGCCCACAGCTCCAACAATTTGCTAAGTACCATTTCCCTGGTAATTGTAATTTTCTTGAATTCCTCCTTCCCTTCCATCTCCTGATTTACAGCTATTTCTGGGTTGTCACTCACATCCTCTATCATGAAGACTGATGCAAAATATCTGCCCAATTCATCCACCACCTCCTTGCTTTCCATTACTACATCCCCAGGCTCACTTTCTCTAGGACCAACCCTCACTTTGTTAACTCTTTTCTTTTTTAAATACCAATTAAAACTTTCTTTTGCACTCTATTTTCGCACCCCACCTCACTAAAAATCTTTTAGTTTTTCTTTGTTGTTTTTTATATTCAGTCCAAACTTATGTCCTACCACCTATCTTTGCATAACTATATGCTTTTTCTTTAAGTTTGATGCTATCTTTATTTATTTTAGTTAACCACAGAAGGTGGGCCCTTCCCTTGGAATTTCTCTTTCATGTTGGAATGTATATATTCCGTGTATTCTGAAATATCCCTTTAAATGTCTGCCACTGCATCTTGATTGATTGATTCCTTAGCCTCATTTGCCAGTCCACTAGCTCTGCTTTCATGTCCTTTTAATTGCCCATATTTAAGTTTCGAATACTAGTCTTAGACCCCCTTCTTCTCTTCCTCAAACTGAATGTAAAATTCAATCATATTATGATCACTGCTACCTAGGGATGCCTTCGCTATGAGGTCATTAATTAATCCTATCTCATTGCATAATTCCAGGTCTAGTATAGCCTGCTCTCTGGTTGGCTCCAGAACATGCTGTTCTAAGAAGCAGTCCCGAAAATATTCTAAGAACTCCTCATCTAGGTTACCTTTGTCCATCTGATTTTTCCAATCTATATGTACATTAAAATCCCCCATGATGATTGTCATACTTTTCTGACAAGCTCCCATTATTTCCTTGCTTTTGTGCTCTATGTCTCTATTTATAAAGCCCAGGATGCCATAGGCCTTATTAATGGCTTTCTCAACCTGTCCTGCCACCTTCAATGGTTTGCGCAGATATACCCCCAGATCGCTCTGTTTCTGCAGCCCCTTTAGAATTGTACCCTTTATGTTATATTGTCTCTCTCTTCCTACCAAAATTAATTACTTCACGTTTCTCTGAATTAAATTTCACCTCCACTTGTCTACACATTCCACCAACCTCTCTATGTCCTCTTGAAGTCTATCACTATCCACCTCACAGTTCACAATACTTCTAGGTTTTGTGTGTTCTGCAAATTTTGAAATTATGCCCTGCCTAGGTCATTAATATAAATCAGAAGAAGGAGGGGTCCTGGTACCAACCACTTGTGAACTCCACTATATATCTTGCTCAGTCTGAAAAGCAACCATTGGCCACTAGTCTGTTTCCTGTCACTCAGACAATTTTGTATCCAAGTTGCTACTGTCCCTTTTATTCACTGGGCTTTAGCTGTTCTGAGAAACCTGCCTTGTGACACTTTTATCAGTCCATGTACACCACATTAACAACATTACCCTCTGCAACTCTGATACCTCAACAAAAAACTCAAGCATCCTGGTTAAGCATGATTTGTTCATAACAAATCTATGCTGGCTTACCTTAATTATTTCACATGGATCCAAATGGCTGTTTTGTCATTTGTCCCAAATTATCATTTCCAAAAGCTTTCCCACCACTCAAGTTACATTTAATGGTAACACCATAGAATACTTTGTATAGCTATTTCTATTGTATAATATTGAACAGTACAGATGAAATGATTTAACACCTAACCGGGAAAATAGTGCAGAAGGGAGGGCATCAGATCCTTGGGGCTTTTGAACCTGTTCTGGGGTAGGAAATATCTGTTTAAGGTGGATGGATTGCATATCAACAGAGTGGGACCAATGACTTTGTAGAAAGGTTCACCAGTGCTGTGGGAGTTGAAGCCCAAGATCAGACATGATCATATTGAATGGCGGAGCAGGCTTGATGGGCCATGTGGTCTACTTCTGCTCCTATTTCTTATGTTCTTATGTGAGGAGGTCTAATTTGACATGTTGATGGGCACCAGGATAAAACATTAGAGAGCAAAAACAAGGTGCATAAAAGAATATGGGGCCGGTGTAGCAGTCAATGGCAATCTTTCATGCCAAATATGATACTTTCTTAAGGATAGCTGGGTTTAAGTGAGATGTCAGTGTTGCCTGTGGGTTTGTAGTTGCCTCATGAGGTCTATCCTAGCCCAACAGGCTCTCCCATAGTGAGGGCATTGCTGTTGGCTGGTGGTTGGTGGTGGTGGGGTTGTTGGCTTGAGCAGCTCCACTCCCTTTCTGTCTCTCTCACTGTTCTCTCTCAGTGGCTGCTCTTGTTGATTGGAAGGTCTTGACACCGTTTTTGATGATGAATTACCATTTTAGTCATGATTCGACGTCTGGTTCCCATGTGTTGATGTTCATAGAGCAGACTTTCATGGCAGCTTTCAGGTTGCCCTTAAAACCTTTCTGTTGGCCCCCATGTAGCTCTGAGTAAAGCACCTTTTTGGCCAGTATTGAGTCAGGCATTCTGACAATGTGCCCCATCCATTGTACGTGATGTGAGATGATCATTGTCTCTATACATGGCATGTCTGCGTCTCAGAAAATGTTTATGTTTGTTGTTTTGTTCTCCCACTTAATTTGCAAAGCCCTTCTAAGACAGTGTTGTTGATGTTGTTCTCGGGCTTTGATATGGCATCTGTACATTGTTTAAGTTTTGGCACCAGAGAGGGGAGTGGGGAGAACCATTGCCTGATAGACTTTGACTTTAGTGCCAGGTCCGATATCACGATTCTCGAAAAGTCAAGTACGTCATTTAGCATAGGCTGATTGCACGTTGGCTTTGGTGGTGCTCTTCTCAATCAATGTCAGCTTTTTGAGATAGATAGTTTCTGAGATTTGAGAGGTGAGGGACATTTTCCAACACTTCACCATGAGTCTCAGTTGAAGGGATTTGATACATTTGGTGTGGGTTGGCAGAGGAGTTTGGTCCTCCTGTTATGCAGGGCAAAACCCATTATCTCATTGGCTTTGCTGATTAAGTCAACTATCTGTTGTAGTTCTTCTTCAGAGAAGCGCTAACTAGTATGACATCAGCATATAATACAAAAGTAGTTGTTGTCCTGGTTATTGCCTTCAGCCAGTTGAAGTTGATGAATGTACTATCTGTGCAATAAGTTATTACCACACCTGGGGAGAGCCTGTCAGGAGTAAATTGCAGTGTTGCTGCAAAAAAAGATTGAGAATAGTGTTGGTGCAATGACACACTCCTGTTTGATACCTATTTTAACCTATTTTAAGGGAAGGCGTCTGTAGTGAAGCCTTTACATAGTAATGTCATTTGTAGGAGATGGATGATGTTTGTGAACTTAGCTAGGAACCATATCACTGTAGCACCTTTAACATGGCAGTTCAATTCACTGAACCAAAGACTTTTGTGATATCAAAGAAAGTCATGTACAAAGGGATATGCTACTCTCTGTGCTTTTCCTGAAGTTGGTAGGCTGTGGCAATGTTAATCAAAGAAACCATTACAGCTCTGGAGAGGAATGATGTAGTTGTGGGTTCAAAACCAGAATTAATTTGGTTAGAATTAAGGAACAATACTGGTGAAGAGGCCATCAAATAGTGAGCAGGAGATAGATGAGCAAATTTGCAGTAAAATTATAGAAAGATGCAAGGTTTACAGTGTAGTGCTATGATCCCAGAGCAGACCCCCAAATTTTGTTATGGTCCTGGTCGAGACCACAAAATTTGTTACGATCTGGTTAGGGACCAGTAACATTTTTTTGGTTAAAGTAAACAAAATTTGAAATCCCAGTTACATACTAAGAGAATAACGCCACAAGGTTACATGGTTTTAAACAAACAGAAGAACTTTTACTATACAAAAGTCAACAAATCAAACAGTCAATGCTATCTAACTTATACTCTAACATCCAGGTAAACATGAATTAACATGCAAACTACGGTCAAACAAACTATAAACTGCACACTAAATGGCAGACACAACCAAGACAGATACCCTGAATTTTCTCAGGAACCTGCCCAGATGTCAGTGAGTCACAAAAATTCTTTGAAACTCTTCCTTCCACTGGAGGGATTTCAGCTCCTCTCTTTTGAAGATCAAACCTCTAATTTCTCTCAAAAGCCACTCTGAATCAGACTACTGCATTGACTGCCCAGCTTCCAGATGCTCAATCTTTTCTCTCAAGGCTGTGCCCCACTGAATTCATAAGGCTGCACACAAGCATCTAGTTGCCAGCACAATTCCAGTTTCCAAGTTACTCTGAGCAGAAATCCACTGCTCACAGGGTTTCCTTTGCTCTAACTACCAGCTTCACAGAGCTATCACTGCCCCTGACTACCTGTCACCTGGCTTCTCTGTGTCTCTGCTCCTCAGAGCTAACAACAGCACTTCAGCTATATGGAGCTAGCAACCTGCTGCTGCCTCCTCAACCCTGACTATGGGGAGAAGGCGGGAGAATAGGGTTGAGAAACTTATCAGCCATGATTGAATGGCGAAGCAGACTTGATGGGCCAAATGGCCTCATTTCTGCTCCTATGTTTTATGGTCTAACCTGAGCAACCACTGCTTACCACAGGCTACTGTTCACTCTGCCTCTTAAGCCAATCAATGTGACCCGTTAATATCTCCCAACAGAGTTCTACCCCTGTCCAGCAGCAGGATCAAATATACCAACCCTTGGTACATTCTGTACCTTAAATATTACAATCTGCAGTCAAGCTAAGGTCACTCCCACAGGTGCAAAATTACCATGGCTCCACAACAAAGACAAAACAAAAATTCAAAAATAAAGATTCCCTCACACTGTTCCCCTTGGGTAAAATAAAGCTTTGCTGTATTATAGGTTTCTTTACAATGGCTTGACAGTCTCCTTACAAGAAGTTCTAATGATCATAAACTTCTAGCAAATATTTTGCTACATACTGTACCTTTTCATCTTTCACAACTATGCCCATTGTTTTTTTCAGTTATAAGAGCTTAATCCAAAACAAAACAAGTACATGTGACAAGTAGGATGAGCAGGATTTAATCATCACTGATGATCAGAATCAGACCCTACGTTTTCTCCTCCACCCTTTCTTTAACTCTGCAAAGAATGTTTCAGCTAAGTCCATGGTCAAACCATCATCCTCTTCTTTAGCTGTAGGCGTGACTCAATTTTTAAGTTCATTTTCTATACTTAAACATGGCAAGTTCAGAACGGCTTCTTTGTGTGCCAACAACTCATTTCTTCTCTGATCAAAATTATTCTTGGCTGTTCCAAGACTGTGATTGAGATTTTTTTATGTTCAAACAAAAGAGATTGATTTAACTTTGAACTTTGAACATTTTGAAATCTTTAGTTTATCCTTATCCCATTCAGAACGTGTCAATAGCTTTCTCATACTGTACTTTTATTTTCCTTTTTAACACATTAAGTCTTTCATGAAATTTACGAATGACATAATTCCAATTCTCTCAGAGCTTAAAATGTTTTTAGTGAACTGCCCACTTACCTGGATTCCTGCTGTGTATCAACACTGGCAAGTATTCCCTGGCCAGAATCTTCCATTCACCGTGCAGGGGCGGGCCCTGCATGCTGACACGTAGAATGACACGCGGTGACATCGGGTGTGCGTCCTGAAATCATCGCAAGTCATTCTTATCTTCAGCTCAGCGGGCGCATATTGGAGTCCGCTGTGTGCCCGCCAAGCTGTCAAAGGATGTTAAGGGCATTAATTAACTAATTAAACCAACTAATTAACAATTAACTAATTAATTAACTAATTAAATCCACGGGCGGGATGAGGCTTTATGAAGTGTTTATTAATTAAATAAAATGTCTTCTGAAAATTCATAAACATGTCCCAGCTCATGTGACAATGCACGAGGGGACCTGTCTGAATAATTTTCTTTTTTGCAATGTTTTATTATTAAATTAATCTCCCTGAGGCAGCTCTGCCCACCCGCACAGGGAACGCTGAGCTCTTCTGGGTGTGTGTCATGCTGAGCGGGCCTTAATTTGCCCACCCAAGCAAAATGGCGGTGCACAGCCGATCACGGGTAGCGATCGCCTCCATGCCCGCCATGCCTGCTCCCAAACCGCCCGCCCGATGGACACAAAATTCTCCCCCTGGTTTGGTGTCAGGTGTCATTAACCCTTTAGTGTCACTTTGAGGTCTCAGTTTTCCCATTGAAAGTTTTGATTTTGAAACTCTGCCAGTCCGTTATACAAGTCTGAGAGCATTTAGTTTATTTCAGAATCTTTCCTCTATGGTTGCTGATTGCTCCTTAGGCTCTGTCAATTTACTCATTAAGATCCTCAGTCTGTTTCCCAAAATTTTCCTTAGCTGCTTTTAATGGCAGAAGTGCTCTTCCATGCCACACATCTCATCCTTTTTGTTCTACAGACTAAATCAGAGCTCAAGAGTTTAATTGCTATTTTCATGAAGAAGGCCAATGATTTTTCAGTCTTGATTTTCAATTCTGCATTCAACCAACTCTTCTGATTTATCAGTATTTCCTTTTCCTGTTCAAGGCATTTTTCACGACATTTAGTGGAGGTTCCTGATACTTGATGTTCATCAGGTTTTAAATGAAGATATATCTTTTTTCGATTTGCTGCTACAAGTTTATCATTTAGACATTTCAGATCTTCATTCAAATGTTCTACTTCCTATAACCGCACTCTTCTCACCAGTTCCCATTTTTTATCTGATTCATCTTTTGTGCATTGGTTGTCTCCACCAATCAATTTTATTTCAATTGCTCGTTATTGGCATACTCTAATCGAGTTTGGTCACAATAATTTTTGGGAGCTTGGCATGATCAAGCAACTACAGCAACATGGCCGCCGTCATGTTACTATTTGCGCTGGCCAAATCATTACTCAATATAAAATCTACCCCTTCCATGAGTAAACTAGGAACAATTCTTACAGCAACAACTCCATTTACTAAGTCACTTTGTAATTTAATTTTATGTAAGGGAACAGGTTCATAATTCTCATGAATATCTCCCATTAATACATTTTTTTACTAAGCCATCCGAAAGACAAATTGTATCATTAGCCATTATGAATGACTGAACTGCCCCAATGTCTTTCAAAATATTAACTTGTTTGCTTGTTTTATTGGAGGACTAAGAGAACTCTGCTCCTTTTGAGATGAAGCCTCTGTAACCTCCAATAACATGACACACTTTATCAGTATTCCAAGGACGATTCCTCTTGACTATCCTGAGCCAGATTCACATTCTAGTAGATTCTGAGGGAACACTTTGACATTGTACTATTGCTGCTATTTTATCATCTGTATCGTTTACTGTTACAGTCTTTTCCAAAGGCTCCTTAAGGATCCCTATTACTGACACTGATTCAATGTTCAGCTTCCAACAATGTACCTTCACATGCCCCGTCTTATGTCAATAGAAGAATACTAGTTCCTTTACATTGCTTTTATCCTCTATACTATCACTTTTATTGACTGGAACAACTTCTTCATAAAGCCAGACTCTATCCTATTCCTCCAGCTTCCATGTGGGTTTACAACTGGAGATCAACAGTCTGCTAGCTGCCTATGAGATATGTCATAGCCATCTGCCGAAACTGCCACTTCCCTTATTTGAGAAACCTCGTGGTCTTCCACGTATCACTTTATGGCTATTGAGACACTGTTTTGAAATTCTTCCATTATCATTATCTCTCTCATGTTTTCAAAATTCTGTCAAAGTTTCAGGGCTCAAAACCACTGGTCCACAGCATTTCTTTCCCCTTGGCAAATTCTACAAACATTTCATTCAGTCTTTTGTTTAAAGTACAAAATTTAAATTTTTACACTCTGGGGAGAAGCTGATAAGCATTAAGTACCACAGTTTTAAGTGTCTCATAATATGAGGGTTATTCTTCCGAAAGGCTAGAATAGACATCTCCCACTAAAATGCTCTGCAAAATAAGAGTGCATGTGTCCTTTGGCCACTCTGGCTTTGTAGATGTTTTCCAAACAAGTAACATATCTCTCAACTCCATCCTCAGTGAATTTAGGCGCTAGGCAAAGATTTTTTGTTACGTCAAAGTTTGGAGTGGGATTCAATGTATCACCCAAACTGTTAGCCACTTTCACCCTGTAACCTCAGCTTTTCTTTTCCAGGGCCAACTTTCTCTGTTTCCTTATCTTATCCCTTTCCACTCTTATTAATTTCTCTCTCTGGAGTTCAAGTTCAAGCTTTTTAATTTCTTTTTTGAGTTTGAGTTTTTGCTTTTCCCTAACCTTTTCCATCTCTAGCTGTTTCATCTGCAGCTGAATTTTAGCCAATTCAAGCTGTGTTTACCTGGGTCAGGCTTTTCTTCTAATCCCCGATGCTGTGCGTCAATTATATTTACTTTCTTAGCCCCTGTTTTTAACTCTAAATTCAACTTTTTCGCTAATGCTATTAACCTAGCCTTGGTTAACTGTATATCAATCAGTGATAAATATTCCCTCTCCAGAAAAGTTGGAGCAATTGACAAAGCTATTTTGCTTTTCAATGAGTAAAATTCACCATGAACTCCTGTTAGCCTTAATGTTAGCAGGTACCAGCACTCATTTCTATCTATGGATTTGAAATCCCATAAGGAGACCCCAATTTTCTTATAATTCTAGACCAGACCCCCAAATTTTGTTTAGGTGTCATTTGAGGCCCCAAAATTTGTTACAATCCAGTTAGGGACCAGAAACCTTTTCTTGGTTAGACAAAATTTGAAATTCCAGTTACTAAGCGAATAAAGCCATAATATTCCACAGTTTTAAACAAACAGAAGAACTTTTACTGTACAAAAGCCAGAAAAGCTAACAGTCAACGCTATCTATCTTATACTCTAACATCTAGGATTAACAGGAGGTAAACATGAATTAACAAACTATGAACACACTATAAACTGCACAATAAACGGCCAACACAACCAAGACAGATCCCCTGAACTGTCTCAGAAATCCACCAAAACGTCAGTGAGTCTCAAAAGTTCTTTAAAACTCTTTTCCTCCTGAGGGATTTCAACTCCTCCCTTTTGAAAATCTTGATTCTGATTTCTCTTAAAGTCTGGTCCAGCTCAGACTACCCCAATGATTTCTTGCCTCCGGGTTGCTCAATACCTTTTCCTGAGACTGCATCCCACTGAATTCATAAGACTGCACCCCAGCATCTAGGTACTGGCATGATTCCAGCTCTCTTGCTACTCTGGGCAGAACATCACTGATCACAGGCTTTCCTTTTCCCCAATTTCTAGCTTCATGATTCTATCACTACCCCTTCCAGCTTGGTTTCTCTGAACCCCAGCTCCTCAGAGCTAATGACAGCACTTCAGCCGTACAGAGTTTGTAATCTTCTGATGCATCCTCTGCTCTGGAATAATCTTTGAAACCACTGCTCACCACAGGCTACTGTTCACTCTGCCCCTTGAACTGATCTGTGTGACCTGTGACTCCCAACAGGATTCCACTCCTGCCCTGCAGCAGGATTGAATGTACCAACCCTTGGTACATTCTGTGCCTTAAATGTTCCAATTTGCAGTCAACCTAAGGTCACTCCCACAGGTGCAAAATTACCATGGCTCCACAACAAAAACACACCAGACAAAAATCTAAAAATATAGACTCCCTCACATTGTGATAATGAGGGATTTCAATTACAATAATATAAGCTGGGTGAGTTACACTATAAAGGGCAAAGGGAGGGTGGGGGGGGCGGTAGTTGGTGGGGATTCCCGAAATTTGTGCAAGAGAATTTTCTTCCCAACAACTGGGGGACCGTATCAAACAGCATGTCCCTTCAGCTGCTCGCAACAGGCAAAGTACTGACCATACCCAACCAGCCCGTGTTTGTAAAATGCAGAACATTGTGTCTGACATTAGATGTGATTTTGCAATTGGACAACACCTACTAAACAATCCTGCCTGAGCTAAGAATTACACTGAAAACCAATCTAAGATCATATGTTGGCTTGCAGTGTGCTTCACTTACTCATGCTAGAAGCCACATATATTCACACATAGGACCCTGTCCTTTGCAGACAGAAGGAATATGTCCACATATTGTGCCTTTTTTAACTAGTGGAGGCAATGGTATAGTGGTATTGTCACTAGACTAGTAATCCAGAGACCAAGGGTAATTAGCTGGGTACCTGGGTTCGACCCCCACCATGGCAGATTGTGGAATATGGATTCGAAAAAAATCTGGAATTAAAAGTCTAATGATGACCACGTCGATTGTCATTAAAAACCCACCTGGCTGACTAATGCCCTTTAGGGAAGGAAATTTGCCTGGTTTGGCCTACATGTGACTTGAGACCCACAGCAAATGGTTGACCAACAATTGCTATGAGGTCTATAAGAAATGAAACCGATCAACCTAAGCAAACTCAGCCCTGTTGACCCTGCAAAGTCCTCCTTACTAACATCTGGGGGCTTGTGCCAAAATCGGGAGAGCTGTCTCATCCTCATGGAATCATATCTTACAGATCATGTCACAGGCATGTCCCATCACCATCCCTGGGTAGAGGTGGCAACACAGTAGTCTACAGTCTGGAGGGAGTTGCCCTGGGTATCTGCAACATCAACTCTAGGCCTCATGAAGCCTAATGGCATCAGGTCAAACATGGGCAAGGAAACCTCCTGCTGATTACCCTGTACCGCCCTCCCTCAGCTGATGAATCAATGCCCCTCCATGTTGAGCACCACTTGGAGGAAGTGCTGAGGGTGGCAAGGGTGCAGAATATACTTTGGGTGGGGGACTTCAATGTCCATCACCAAGAGTAGCTCGGTAACACCACTGCTGGCTGAGTCCTAAATGACATAGCTGCTAGACTGGGTCTGCGGCAGGTGGTGAGGGAACCAACAAAAGGGAAAAACATACGTGACCTCATCCCCACCAACCTGCCTGCTGCAGCAGCATCTGTCTATGGCAGTATCAGTACCACACAGTCCTTGTGGAGACTAAGTCCTGTCATCACATTGAGGATACCCTCCATTGTGCTGTGTGGCACTACCACTGCTAAATTTCAAACAGATCTAGCAACTCAAGACTGGGCATCTATGAGGCGCTGTAGGCCATCAGCAGCAGCAGAATTGAACTTGAACACAATCTATAACCTCATGACCCAACATATCCCTCACTCTACCATTACTATAAAGCTAGGGGATCAACACTGGTTCAATGAAAAGAGCAGGAGGGCATGCCAGGAACAGCGGCATGCATACTAAAAATGAGGTGTCAATCTAGTGAAGCTACAACGTGGGACTACTTTCATATTAAACAGTGTAAGAAGCATTGCTAGATAGAGCTAAGCGATCCCACAACAAACAGATGAGATCTAAGCTCTGCAGTCCTGCCACATCCAGTCATGAATGATGGTGGAGGCTCCACAAATATCCCCATCCTCAACGATGAAGGAGCCCAGCACATCAGTGCAAAAGATAAGGCTGAAGCATTTGCTACAATCTTCAGCCAGAAGTGCCAAGTGGGTGATCCATCTCAGCCTCCTCCAGAAATCCCCAGCACCACAGTAGCCAGTCTTCAGCCAATTCAATTTACTCCAATGATATCAAGAAATGGCTGAAGGCACTGGATACTGCAAAGGCTATGGGTCCTGAAGATATTCCAGCAATAGTACTGAAGACTTGTGCTCCAGCTGTTCCAGTATACTGGCATCTACCTGGCTGTGTGGAAAGTTGCTCAGAAATGCCCTGTACAAAAAAAAAGGACAAATCCAACCTGGACAATTATTGCCCCATCAGTCTACTCTTGATCATCAGTGAAGTGATGGCAGGGGTCATCAACAATGCTATCAAGTGGCACTTGCTTAGCAAGAACCTGCTCACTAATGCCCAGTTTGGGTTACGTCAGGGTCACTTAGCTTCTGACCTCATTTCAGCCTTGGTTCAAACATGGACAAAAGAGCTGAACTTCAGAGGTGAGGTGAGAGTGACTTAACATCAAGGCCACATTTGACTGAGTGTGGCATCAAGGAGCCCTAGCAAAACTGGAGTCAGTGGGAATCAGGGGAAAACTCTCAACTGGTTGGAGTCATACCTAGCGCAAAGGAAGATGGTTGTGGTTGTTCAAGGTCAATAATCTCAGCTCCAGGACATCACTGCAGGAGTTCCTCAGGGTATTGTCCAAGGTCCAACCATCTTCAGCTACTTCATCAATGACCTTCCTTCCACCATAAGGTCAGAAGTGTGGATGTTCACTGAATGTTCAGCATCATTCATGACTCCACAGGTGCTGAAGCAGTCCATGTCCAAATGCAGCAAGACCTGGACAATATCCAGGCTTGGGCTGACAAATGCCAGGTAACATTCGTGCCAAACAAGTGCCAGGCAATGACCACCTCCAACAAGGGAGAATCTAACCATTGCCCTTTAACATTCAATGGCATTGCCAATGCAGAATTCCCCACTATCAAGAACCTAGGGGGTTACCATTGACCAGAAACTGAACTGGACTAGTCATATAAATACTGTGGCTACAAGAGCAGATCAGATGCTAGGAATCCTCAGGTGCTGACTCCCCAAAGTCTGGCAACTATTGACAAGGTACAAGTCAGGAGTGTGATGGAATACTCCCCACTTGCCTGGAGAAGTACAGCTCCCACAACACTCAAGAAGCTTGACACCATCCAGGACAAAGCAGCCCGCTTGATTGGCACCGCATCCACAAACATTCACTCCCTCCCCCACCAACACACAGTGGCAGCAGTGTGTACCATCTACAAGATGCCCAGGAACTCACCAAGGCTCCTCAGACAACACCTCCAAAACCCACGACCACTGCCATCTAGAAGGACAAGGGCAGGAAATAGATGGGAACACCACCACTTGAGATTCTCCCCCAAGCCATTCACCATCCTGACTTGGAAATATATCGCTGTTCCTGCACCGTTGCTAGGTCAAAATCTTAGAACTCCCTCCCTAACAGCACTGTGGGTATACCCACACCACATGGATTGCAGCCGTTCAAGAAGGTAACTCACCACCACCTTCTCAAGAAATTTAGGCATTGGCAATAAATTCTGGCCTCGCCAGTGATGCCCACATCCAACAAATGAATCTAAGAAAAAAACTAAACAAAAGCTCAGGGATCAGTCATTCCCTGAAACAAAAACAGAAAACACTGGAAAAACTCAGCAGTCTAACAGCATCTATGGAGCGAGAAGCAGAGTTAACGTTTCGAGTCCGCATGACTCTTCTTCAGTCCCCAGTCGACTTGCCTGGTTTGAATTTGATCAAAGCTGGGCATTTAACTGTTCCATGCTGCATTCTCCATGGCAACGCTTCCACCAAATTCCACTTGCCAACCACTCAGCATTCTCTTCTCATGCAGTATAAATTGTTGTTCCACCGTTCCTGTTGGCAATTTCTTGAGCTGTCCTAATGGCTGCAAGACCACAAGCTTTGATACCATGTCTCTTTTTCAGGAAAGCTCTTATCTTGTGTAGCAATAATCTATGTGGCACCTTACCGAATGCCTTTTGAAAATCCAAATACACTGCATCTATTGGTTCCCCATTTATCGATCCTGCTTGCTGCATCCTCAAAGAACTGAAATAAATTTGTCATGCATGATTTCCCTTTCACCTTGCACTCATAGGGACACTTTGCAAGAATACCATAAAAGGCTGATTCTGCACAACATGAATTGGACAAATAGTTGGGCAAATTGTTAAAACCAGTTTTGAGCAAGTTTTTGCAGCAGTGTACACCATGGGCAATAATGACAAGATGCACTGCAAGAACTCACCAAGACTCCTCTGGCAGCACCTTCCAAACCCACTGTAGTCACAGCAAATTGTTCCTTCACATTTGTGAAGGCTATACAGGACTTGCATATCGAGAGTAATGCTATGTCCATGTGCTCATTTGACATTGCTGGCCTACTCACCAATGTTCCACTTAAGGAAACCATAGATATTTGTGCTGCAGCACTGTATCATGGGATCTAGACCCGCCATCATCACGTGAATCAGTATTCATTGAACTTATGAACTCAGCAACTTGTGCAGTTGAGTTCAGTTTTAACAACACCATGTATGCCCAAATAGATGGTGTTGTCATGGGAGCCCCTCTAGGTCCAGCTCTAGCAAACATCTTTGTTGGGCTCCGTGAGAATGACACCTAACCTCCCACCCCTCACATATTTTGATATATGGTTGATACTGTAGGAACACACTTTGGGAGGCTTCTTAGTCAAAAAAAACAAACTTTATTTACATGAGACGTTTCGCAGCTGCTTGTATCCAGCCAGCCCCTCATTTCTCCCCCGTGCTAGCCACACATTGGTAGAATAAATCACATGACCCCACTCAACTGAAATGTTCTTAAAGTGACAGTCATCACATCCCTCCCCCACACTTAACTCCTTTGTGCATCCTTTCAGTTAATAATTGCTTTATACAATAGAACCAAGAATTTTCTGAATTCTAGAAATAATTACATATGTTGTTAGCCAGACTTCAATTACACAATACATACAATAGACCCCATAGTTAGAAATTAAGCCTTTGGGGTGGTTTTCGAATTTGTGTCGAGTGGCGTAATTTGACAGGTTGTGTTGCTTCTACTGGATCAACACTTTCCAGAATTGTACTAATAGGCACCTCCTGGAGGACCACCAGCTCCTGCTCAGTCCTGGCCCTTTTGAGTGGGCCTGCGGGCTGTACTCCCTCCCTGCTCGGAACTTCTCCTCTTGAGGAGACATGGACAGGTTGCCTCCGGCTCCCTGGCAGTCCTCTGCTCCGCCGCCCTGGTCTTGCAGCCACATTTTATATCGACAATTCATTATCATTAACTTCCACAGGGGTGTCCTTGACATTTATTACAGGTTGACCAAAATCTTTGGCATACACAGGTTCACCAACACTCGGTGGTAACACTGACTGCAAGAGTGCCTCTCTACCCCTCAAATGGTCAGCGTGCTTCCGAATGCTCCGTCGCTCTATCTCTACTTGATACAATAGAGGTCTGATCTCAGAGAATACCCTTCCAGGAGTCCACCTAGGATCGCTACTGAAGGTTTTCACGTACACATTTTCATTAGCCGAGAACTTCCTAACTGCACTGTGAGAATCATGACTTGTCTTCTGGTCGCACTGACTTGACTCTACCCTCCCCTGTAAATTGGGAAACTCAAAACTTAACCATGCCCTCAGGTGACGTTTCATTAACAATTCAGCAGGAGTAACACCTGTCATTGAGTATGGGACGGTGCGGTAACTCTGCAGAAGACGTGACACTCTTGCTGCTAAAGATCCACCTGATAGTTTTTTCATGCCAGATTCAAAAGTTTGGCTAAGACGTTCAATGCTGGGTGGTAGGGCGCTGTCTTTATGTGTTTTATACCATTGAGAGTGGTGAAGTTTTGAAACTCCGCACTCATGAACACTGCCCCATTATCGGATATGGTTACTTCAGGCAAACCATGAGTTGCCAAACAGCGCTGCAGCTTTCCGATGGTTGCCATCGATGTCAGTATTTTCACCTCCCACCTGGGAGGGAGCAGCCAGTGTCACGTTTGGCATCATCTCCCCAGTTGCCACAGCCTCATCAGATGCCCTGGTCACTGGCAGAGTTGTGGAGGAGCTGCTGCCATCATCCTGAGAGGAGCCTGCAGAGATGGCAGGTAGCTCGTGTGCCAACGTGAGGTCGCTCTGGACCTCCCTGCTCACCAATGATGGGCGGGCACCTAGCTGGGATACTGGTTGCCTCATCCATCTCCCACACTGACACAGTCCAGCTGGGATCATTGCCTGTGTGTGGGCTGCAGGTCCGAGCACAGCCCCAGGGACCCCTGATTCTGTCCCTGGAAGTGCCACTCTCAATGGAGGGGGCAGTGCGCTTGGCCATGAGGATCAGCACAGTGCTTATGCTCCACATGGACTTCTCCACAATGGACACCATGACACAGATTCTCTCATGTATCTCCGCCAGATGCTCCCACACACCCTGCTGGACACCCAGCATCTGCTGCCCATCCAGAGGCCCATCATCAACCATTGACTGAGCATGTTTCTGGTCTCCAGCCGTCCTCCAGCTGCCGGCACCCTGGGCACTCTCTACCTTCACCTGCAGCTCAAGCTAGTGTGAAGTGCCCTCACTGCTGTGCACCAAGGTGCTAGATGCTGATCTTATGCCCACTGAGGTGCTGGTATCTGCACTGGTGCCTGCCAGCAAAATAAAGAGGGAGAAGATTAAATAGAGGGTAAACCAGCTAGTAATATAAAAGAAGATTGCAAGAGTTTTTTTATAAAAGGAAAAAGAGAGGCAAAAGTGGACATTGGGCGGCTGGAAAATGACGCTGGAGAAGTAGTAGTGGGGAACAAAGAAATGGCGGAGGAACTGAATAGGTACTTTGCGTCAGTCTTCACAGTGGAAGACACGAGTGACATCTCCAAAGTTCAAGAGAGTCGGGGGGCAGAGGTGAGTATGGTGGCCATTACCAAGGAGAAGATGCTAGGAAAACTGAAAGGTCTAAAGGTGGATAAATCACCTGGACCAGATGGATTACACCCCAGAATTCTGAAGGAGATAGCTGAAGAGATAGTGGAGGCGTAAGTGGTGATCTTTCAGAATCACTGGATTCAGGGAGGGTCCCAGAGGACTGGAAAATCACTAAACTAACCATCTTGTTTAAGAAGGGAGTGAGGCAAAAGACGGGAAATTACAAGTCGATTAGCCTGACCTCGGTCGTTGGTAAGATTTTAGAGTCCATTATTAAGGATGAGATTTCAGAATACTTGGAGGTGCATGGTAAAATAGGGCAAAGTCAGCATGGTTTCATCAAGGGGAGGTCATGGCTGACAAATCTGTTAGAATTCTTTGAGGAGATAACAAGTAGGTTAGACAAAGGAGAGCCAATGGATGTTATCTACTTGGACTTCCAGAAGGCTTTTGACAAGGTGCCGCACAGGAGGCTGCTCAGTAAGATAAGAGCCCATGGTGTTAGAGGCAAGGTACTAGCATGGATAGAAGATTGGCTGTCTGGCAGGAGGCAGAGAGTGGGGATAAGGGGGTCCTTCTCAGGATGGTGGCCGGTGACTAGTGGAGTTCTGCAAGGGTCAGTGTTGGGACCACAACTTTTCACTTTATACATTAATGATCTAGATGAAGGAACTGAGGGCATCCTGGCTAAGTTTGCAGATGATACAAAGATAGGTGGAGGGACAGGTAGTATTGAGGAGGCGGGGAGACTGAAGAAGGATTTGGAGAGGTTAGGAGAATGGACAAAGAAGAGGCAGATGGAATACAACGTGGGGAAGTGTGAGGTCATGCACTTTGGTAGGAAGAATAGAGGCATAGACTATTTTTTAAATGGGGAGAGAATTCAGAAATCTGGATTGCAAAGGGACTTGGGAGTCCTAGTCCAGGATTCTCTTAAGGTTAACTTGCAGGTTGAGTCGGTAGTTAGGAAGGCAAATGCAATGTTGGCATTTATTTCGAGAGGACTAGAATATAAAAGCAGGGATGTGCTGCTGAGGCTTTATAAGGGTCCAGACAGACCACATTTAGAATATTGTGAGCAATTTTGGGCCCCATAACTCAGGAACGATGTGCTGGCCCTGGAGATGGTCCAGAGGATGTTCACGAGAATGATCCCAGGAATGAAAGGCTTAACATATGAGGAACGTTTGAGGACTCTGTGTCTATACTCGATGGAGTTTAGAAGGATGAGGGGGGATCTGATTGAAACTTACAGAATACTGAAAGGCCTGGATAGAGTGGATGTGGGGAAGATGTTTCCATTAGTAGGAGAGACTAGGACTCGAGGCTACAGCCTCAGAGTAAAGGGAAGACCTTTTAGAACAGAGATGAGGAGAAACTTCTTTAGCCAGAGAGTGGTGAATCTATGTAATTCATTGCCACAGAAGGCTGTGGAGGCCAGGTCATTGAGCGTATTTAAGGCCGAGTAGATAGGTTCTTGATTGGTGAGGTGATCAAAGGTTACGGGGAGAAGGAGGGAGAATGGGGTTGAGAAACTTATCAGCCATGATTGAATGGCGAAGCTGACTCGATGGGCCAATTAGCCTAATTTCTGCTCCTATGTGTTATGGTCTTATGGTCTTATGCTTGACAGAGAGGGTGTAATGCTGGTGTGTGCTGAGCAGGGTGGTCCTCAGGGGTCAGGGGTGTGCCTTCAGACTCCTCAGAATGAAAGGCTGCTGGTGAGCCTGAAAGGGAGAAGGAAGACATGTCATTAGTTTAAGTCATTAGGCTGTCAGTGTGTATGCCTGGCACCCTGACGAGACAGAGATCTGCATCATGGTGCCCTCGTCTTTCCATTATCAATGCTCACATCAATATAGAGACTACACTGCAATGGTTGCAATAACCCACATTCTCACCTCAGGGCACTGCTCTCTTACCTCCCTCTGGAACCCTAACCTCACCGCAGCTATTTGACCGAGGTGCATGGCACCTCTCCAGCTCCAGGGCCTCCTGCTCGGAATGACCGAGAATGAGGGGGTGTGGAGGTCCCCCACCAGTCCACAACCTCTCTGCATTGTTATGGGATGTTTTCTCCTGATAGGATAGAGGACCATTGATTAGTCCCCTCTCTACCTGCAGCGCCATTGCAGCCTGGCCAACCCCACATGAGGAACACCTCGCAGGGCTCAGCCGAATTGTGACTCAAGGCACTCAATCCAAGCAGCCAGGGCTCACACCATTGGTCAGCTCCTGCCTCTTGACATTTGCCACTCACACTCTAACACCTCAAAGGTCCACGGGGTGGGGGGAATGGGCAGCTCTTACCTGCTCTGCAAAGTGACCCACAGTACTCACCCTTCCTGATCGGAGGAGATCGCTGAAGCGCTTCCAGCACTGCACCCATGTGTGCCTCAACACATCGTGGCTGCTGACCCTAGATGCCACCTCCTCCCAGGCCTTTTGATGGGGTTGGGGGGTCTCCTCCTCCTGTCCCTGGGGACAAGTATTTCTCTCCTGGCTGCCACTTCCTCCAGGAGGCACTCATCCGAGAAACACGGGGCTGAATGCCTGCCCTCCCGCCTGCCGTGTCCACCCGCTATGGTCTCCACTCACAGGACCTCCGCGTCTTTTGGTGGCAGCCTCCCAGGGGCTGCCAAGGCCGCATTTGGACCCAGAAGACATTAAGCCCCCGCCCCTGCCCATCCCTTCACGCTCATTCACAGGCCATGTCTCAGGCTGTGTGGGCCTTAATTGGCCCAACTGTGTAAAATTGTGGTGTGTTGCCGATCGCGGGTGGCGGTCAGCTTCCTGACCAGCCCCAGCGAGCACCCCCGCCAAGTACCCTCACCAATCAAGAACCTATCTACTCGGCCTTAAATACGCTCAATGACCTGGCCTCCACAGCCTTCTGTGGCAATGAATTACATAGATTCACCACTCTCTGGCTAAAGAAGTTTCTCCTCATCTCTGTTCTAAAAGGTCTTCCCTTTACTCTAAGGCTGTAGCCTCGAGTCCTAGTCTCTCCTACTAATGGAAACATCTTCCCCACATCCACTCTATCCAGGCCTTTCAGTATTCTGTAAGTTTCAATCAGATCCCCCCTCATCCTTCTAAACTCCATCGAGTATAGACACAGAGTCCTCAAACGTTCCTCATATGTTAAGCCTTTCATTCCTGGGATCATTCTCGTGAACATCCTCTGGACCATCTCCAGGGCCAGCACATCCTTCCTGAGTTATGGGGCCCAAAATTGCTCACAATATTCTAAATGTGGTCTGTCTGGACCCTTATAAAGCCTCAGCAGCACATCCCTGCTTTTATATTCTAGTCCTCTCGAAATAATTCTGCCCTGTGAAAATTATTATATTTTCCTGACAAAATACTGGAACGTATTCTTGCTCCTCACGGTGACTGATGCACCTGTATCTAGTTCCATATTTAGAGGCTTCCCATTTACACAGAGTGGTACGGTGATCGAGTCTGGCTTAACATCTGAGGTTTGAAAGAGAGTAAATATTAGATTTACTGGTACCAGGGTCTTCCACACTGTGTACTCGTAACCTCTTGTTGGATTGGTTATTCGACTTTTTAAAAATTCATTCTCGGGAAGTGGGCTTCGCTGGCTGGGCCAGAATTTATTGTCCATTGCTAATTTCCCTTGAGAAGGTGGTGGTGAGCTGCCTTCTTGAACTGCTGCAGTCCATGTGGTGTAGGTACACCCACAATGCTGTTAGGAAGGGAGTTCTAGGATTTTGACCCAGTGACAATGAAGGAACGGTGATATATTTCCAAATCAGGACAGTGAGTGATTTGGAGGGGTACTTCCAGGTGGTGGTGTTCCAATCTATCTGCTGCCCTTGCCCTTCTAGGTGATAGTGATCGTGGGTTTGGAAGGTGCTGTTGAAGGAGCCTTGGTGAGTTTCTGCAGTGCATCTTGCAGATGGTACGCACTGCTGCTACTGTGCGTCGGTGGTGGAGGGAGTGAATGTTTATGGATGTGGTGCCAATCAAGCGGGCTGCTTTGTCCTGGATGGTGTCAAGCTTCTTGAGTGTTGTGGGAGCTGCGCTCATCCAGGCAAGTGGGGAGTATTCCATCACACTCCTGACTGGTACCTTGTAGATAGTGGACAGGCTTTGGGAGTCAGGAGGTGAGTTACTTGCCACAGGATTCCTAGCCTCTGACCTGCACTTGTAGCCACAGTGCTTAAAACTGCCTGGACCTAGCCCTGCATTGTCTCCTCAGGTGTCCTTTTTTTACAATAATGGCACTCAGTCTCCTTAAATTGACACGATTCAGGGGTGTGGTTATTCCCACATCAATAACATTGGACCTTAGGAATCACTGCCTGGCTGCCTCCGCCATATCTTTTAGCTCTATAGCTTACTGGAACTGAGTTCCTTTTTCCAGTGGCCTCGGTTGATTTGGTGTCACGTCTGGCTGCTGTTTCCCACCCTAACTGGTGCTCGGCGCCACTTTGCGTACCCGGCAGTTCCAATTTATCTGCCTCAGCACTTTCCAAAGTGAGCACAATCTCCAGTACATGTTTGATATCAACTTCCGCTTACAAACGATGTCGTATGGCATAGTTACACATGCCACAGACTAATCGATCTGGCAGCATATCACTTAGGGCCATACCAAAATTGCAATGCTCTGATAATTGTTTGAGTTTCACAATGTACGTTGCAATCAACTACCCTGGGCTCTCACTTGTGAATTAAATGTAAAATGTTGCAATATGACTGAAAGTTTCAGTTGGAAATGATCCCATTACTCTGCAGAGGAGTCGAATCCATCTATCCAGCCGAAAAGTGGCATCTCGGTGTGTAATATAATTTCCCAATCACAGTCGCCGATTACACAATACTCTCAGATGCAGGCGGGAGATAATGTCAAGATAGTTTTTTTCCTCGTTGCCAAATGTAGAAACATGCTCTGGGAGGCTTCTTAGTCAAACGAAACAACCGTTATCTACACAAGAGCTCCTATGGCTGCTTGTTTCCAGCCAGCCCCTCATACAGCCATTTTTCCTCGGAAGCCCTTCCCTCGAATTTATTCCCCCTTGGTGGCCACACGTTGGTTGAGTAAATCACGTGACCCCTACTCAGTTGAACTGATCTTAAAGTGACAGTCATCACAGATACATTTATTATATTTTAATCCACAGCTGCATGAAATAATTTCCTTACATGTCTTAATGGGCTCCATCCTGTGCTCAAATTCACCTGTGAAATGGAGCAGTCAAATGAACTCCCCTTCCTTGATGTAGTAGTTGAGAAATCTGCCAGGGGGTTCTTTATCACGGTCTACCACAAGTCTACCTTCACTGGTCAATATCCATGTTGAGATTCTTACAGTTCCACATGCTATAAGATTGGTCTTATCGAAAACGTCATAAACAGGGCCCAAGCATTTGCTTACCATGCAAGCTTGATGCTGAAATGGGTGCATCAAAGACATCCTGCAGGTTAATGGCTGCCCTGATCAGACCATTTCGCTCTGTAGATCATGCAGCTCATGAATGGTTGTAAGACCATCACTTTTGGCCCTGATAAATGCCCAGTTCTACCTCGGATTACCCTGGAAGGGGAAGATTCTTTGAGCAACAGGTTAAGCTAGCTGTTTCACGCTGCTACTATGCAGTAGCAACACGAGTGGTAATCGCCACTAGCAGGATGCTGCCGTTAAGCCAAAAAGACATTCTGCCTATCTCACAAATGAGTAATGTGGTATATGAATTTCAGTGCCAGTGTGATGCTAGGTATGTTGGCTGTATGGCCCCAAGACCGGCGGATCATATCAAACAGCATGTCCCAGCCGCTGTTCGCAACAGGCTAGGTACAGACTGTACCCAACCAACATGTGCTTGCAAAACTCAAAACATTGTGTCCAACATTAGATGTGACCCTGCAATTGGACAATATTTGTTAAATAATCCTCGGTGTGCTAAGAATTACGCTGACAACCAATTTTAGATTGTCAGTCAGGCTCGCAGTGTGGCGCATTTGCATGTACTGGAAGCTACATATATTAATACACAGAGCCCTGTTCTCTGCTGACAGAAAGAACATGTACACACATTGTGCCTGTTTCAGCTGAACAAAATAAGTGACAGTCATTTGCTGACTCAATTCTCAGGGCAATGCCTTGACCAATCAGAGTCAAGCTACCTGTATTAAATTTCAAACAATGCTTGGCAGTCAATCACCATCACTGGTGCATTCCCCATGGCAACGATTTTACCAATCAGAGTCCACTTGCCAACCATTCAGCACTCTCTTCTCATACGGTATAAATTGTTGTTTTACCCTTATATTGGTGTTCTTGGTAAGTGTCCTGATGAGTGCAAGACAAAAAGCTTCAACATGACTTCTTTTTCAGCATTCTCAAGTTCTTTCAAACCACTATTTGCCATTCACAAAACCATGTTGACTCTGCTTGGTTGCATTATGATCTTCTGAATGTTCTGCTGCTATCTTCTTAATAATAGATTCTGGCACTTTTCCTATGAAAATGTTAGGCTATCTGGCCTATAGTTTCCTGTTTCTGTTGCCCTCCTTTTTGGAGTAGAGGTGTCACATTTGTGGTTTTGCAATCTGCTGGGACTTTTCCAGAATCCCTTAAATACATCTCTGACACTTCCCTTCCCTTCCTTGACCTCTCTGTCTCCATTTCTGGTGATAGACTGTCCACCAATATCCATTACAAGTCTACCGATTCCCACAGCTACCTCGACTACAGCTCCTCACACCCCGCTTCCTGTAAGGACTCCATCCCATTCTCTCAGTTCCTTCACCTCCATCGCATCTGCTCTGATGATGCCACTTTCAAAAACAGTTCCTCTGACACATCCTCCTTCTTCCTTAACCGAGGTTTTCCATCCACGGTCGTTGACAGGGCCCTCAACCTTGTCCGGCCCATCTCCCGCGCATCCGTCCTCACGCCTTCTCCTCCCTCCCAGAAACATGTCCTCACTTATCACCCCACTAGCATCTGCATTCAAAGGATCATCCTCCACAATTTCCGCCAACTCCAGCATGATGTTACTACCAAACACATTTTCCCTTTACCCCCCCGGTGGCATTCCGCAGGGATCGTTCCATCCAAGACACCCTGGTTTACTCCTCCATCAACCCCTACACCTCAACCCCCTCCCACGGCACCTTCCCATGCAACCACAGAAGGTGCAACACCTGCCCCTTTACTTCCCCTCTCTTCACCGTCCAAGGGCCAAACACTCCTTTCAAGTGAAGCAGCATTTCACTTGCACTTTCCTCAATTTAGTCTACTGCATTCGTTGCTCCCAATGTGGTTTCCTCTACATTGGACAGACCAAACGCAGACTGGGTGACCGCTTTGCAGAACACCTTCGGTCTGTCTGCAAGCATTACCCAGACCTCCCTGTCGCTTGCCATTTCAACACTCCACCCTGCTGTCATTGGCTTGCTGCATTGTTCCAGTGAAGCTCAACGCAAACTGGAGGAATAGCACCTCATCTTCCGACTAGGCACTTTACAGAGTTACGGACTGAATATTAAGTTCAACAATTTTAGATCATGAACTCTGTCCTCCATCCCCACCCCTTTTCCGACTCCCCCGCCCTTTTTTTTCCAATAATTTATAGATTTTTCTTTTCCCACCTATTTCCATTATTTTTAAATGTATTTCCATCCATTGTTTTATCTCTACCTTTTAGCCTTTTTTGATTCCTTCCCCCACCCCACCCCCTCTGTACCTTGCTTGTCCTGCTTTCTACCCTTAATTAGCACATTCCTTAGATAATATCACAACCTTCAACAGCTCCTTGTCCTTTTGTCTGTGACATCTTTTGGTTACCTCCACCTATCACTGGCACTCTATCCAGCTCTACTTGTCCCCCACCACACACCGCCACCCCCCCACCGCCACACCGCCCACCCACCCCCGCCACCCCCAACCTCCCTCCCTTCCCCGCACCCCCCCACCCCACCTTAAACCAGCTTATATTTCACCTCTCCTCTATTTTTACTTAGTTCTGTTGAAGGGTCATTCGGACTCGAAACGTTAACTGTGTTCCTCTCCGCAGATGCTGCCAGACCTGCTGAGTTTTCCCAGGTATTTTTGTTTTTGTTTTGGATTTCCAGCATCCACAGTTTTTTGCTTTTATCCCTTAAATACACTTTGGTAGGAAGAACATTGAGAGGAAATGGAAATGTATTGGTACAAATTTAGATATGTAGGTACAGAGTGACCTGAGGGTACATGTGCATAAATCTTTGGAATATTTGGAGTTTAATTGTGAGTACCAGAATTTAGGAAGAATGTCAAGGCTTTATAAAGGGCCCAGTAATGATTTACAAAAATTTTGCAGGGATGAGGGGCTTCGCTTATATGGAGAGACTGGCATGGCTTTTTTGCACTAATCCATTACTTTCATACTCACCATTAATGATACTGGCTTTTTACTCCAGATTCATTTGTGGCAGTGTTGTGAATAAATGTTATAATCTGGAATGCTTTGCCTGAAAGGGTGATGGAAGCAGATTCAAAAGCAACATTCAAAGAGAAATTGGATAATTACTTGAATGGAAAATGTTTCCAAGGTATGGGGAAAGGGCAGAAAAGCGGTACTATTTGAAAACTCTTTCAAAGAGCTGAAACAGACACAAGGGGCCGAATAGCCTCCGCCTGTGCTGTATCATACACTAAATCTATGAAGACAATGAGTGCAAATTTCATCTCTGGAACACTGCTGAAGTCTAGTGCCTTTCTGTTGGGGCAAAGCTGCACTGCCAGATTCTACTGCCACCACCTGGGTGGCAGGCCACATTGAGAAAGGCACCTCCATGGGTGCAGTGTGCATTGGAAGAACTGAAAGGTGCACTATCCAGACAACCATAATGCCTTGTTTGGAACTTGCAGAACCTAGGTGACAACAAAATTGCACATCACACTATAAAGAGAAAACACTGAGCTGCAAGGTGGATCCTGCATGAGACTCTTATGTAAAAGGCCAGGTCCTCAATTTGCAATTGAGATAATCTTGAAGAACTTCTGCTGTTGCCATGTGTACCCTGGAGTGTTTTTGTACGTGCAGTGGTGAAATCCTGGAAATGCCATGGAGTCTTTCTGCAGCAGAGAAATAGGTGATCTGTCCACACAAAGTCTGCAACAGGTATGGGGGGAGAAGTGGCAGTGCCCCAGATCTGAATGGAGTTGGAGGAGACGTTATGGAGAGGGCAAGCTCTGTGTGATGCCAAGCTGGGCAGGAACACACCACCATCCTCATTATTCTCAGCAGTGCTGGGTACCACAGGCTGTGCTGCAGCTGGCCCCATGATGCTGAGAGGCATCTCCACCAGAAGACTCAGGAGATGCAGGTGTCCTCATCCCCTGCTGCTCTCCCTCTGTTCCCTTCTGTTGTGTGTCACCTTGTCCTGCAAAAGAGAGGGAAGAATGTCAGTGATTCTGTAGCATTCAGTTTAAGCAATGTGTCAGCCACAGCAGTATGTGGAGGTTGTGAGAGGTGTGAGGTGGGCTGCAAGGCTGACAACTTTGTCAGGTAGCTGAAGGTAGGATGGAGTGTCTGGATGCTAGGTATGAGTCCTGGATGCCAAGGAGTGCTGCTGGGTGAGTGATTAGAGTGCACGGAGCAGCATGAAAGGCTGATGGAGTGACGGCAGATGTCGTGTGATGGTGCAATCACTGACCTTGACCAACCTCATGAAGTCATTAGGCCTCATGTGGCACTGCTGCCAGGCCCTTAGGTCCAAACACTTGGAACTAATCTTCCTGACCACCTGCTCCCACTCCCTTCTGAGGGTGTCTCTTATGGGCCTCTCAGCTCCCTATGGGCCATAGCAACTCAATTCCTGCCCACCTCCCCTAATAATGCCTTCAGCTATCACCCTGGAATTTTCTCTGCATCCTGCTGTTCCATTTCCCATGCTTTAAATTGCAGCAACATTATTCATTATTATTGAACACGTGATAGCAATACAATGCTGCGTGGCCCCCTGCTGTGCACAGAGGTAGCCAGCAACACAAAGAGCCAGCAGGGCAGAACCCTCTCAGCCCAACACTGCCATCATGGTCATGAGGAGGGGGCACTAAATTTACATGCTGCCCATTTTTAATGGAACCTGTGTGGGTAGGTTGCAAATTGTGGCCCCATTCTTTAAAACTGGTGCAAATCAATTTTTAGCCCAACGTGCATATCCTGCCTCTATTGTAATTGTGTAGAATGCACAATGAATGCCGTATACTACTGCTTCTCTCAGGTCAGTGATGTGCTAACAGTTAGAACTGACTGAGGATGTGGGAACCATAAAGAAACTTCTAGAGACCCAGACACTTTCAAGGGCACTGTAATGTATGGTCATTCTGCCCACAGTTACCACTGTAAAAGTGACGTAACTATTCACTGAGACACAACTATTAACTTTCTCCTCCTTTAATTCTTGGGCAATGGGCTCCAATCAAGCCTCCAGGAAAATGAGACCCAAATATCTGTCCACATCATCAACCAATGTCTGTTTGAATCTGGGACATTCTTTTACTGTGGCCTCATGTCTATTGAGACCAGATGCAATCAAGTCACTGACTCACTTTACCTGTGATCTTTAGCTGTTTTCAAAGTTACTCACAGACAACCGAGATTTCCATCTCCAGATGGAAATGTATTAAAGGATCTGCTGGAAAAGGAGAAGGAGGAATCAATATTGTATCATTTCTTAACTGATTTACATTTGGCAGTATTATTATTGTGCCGGCTGTGGGGTTGAGGTGGATTTATTTCTAGCTGTTGTGCTGAGTGGGTGGTGGTGATGGGGTGGGTGCAAACACCCAGAGAATCAACATTCAGGGCCAAGGACGAACAATGAAACCACTTCAATAAATCAGTCAGGAAGGAAAACGACTGAACTGAGAGTGAACAGAAAATGAACGAGAGACAGACAGAGAAAGACAGGCAGACAGAGAGATTGTGTGTGAGAGAGGGAGAAGAGTGACAGGAAATTGACAGAGTAAGAGAGTGGGACAAACAGAGAGAAAGGCAGAAAGGAAGAGACATAGAAAGAGACATGATAAGGAGACAGAGAGGGGATGGGTGCAGAGACAAAGAGGCAGGCAGAGGAAATGAGACAAAGAGAGTCAAAGAAAGAGGCAAAGAGAGTCAGGGAGGGAGAGATAGAGGGAGAACCAGAGAAAGACAGAGAATCAGAAACTGAGAGAGAGAGAGAGGGGAGAGAGAGAGAGAGAGAGAGAGAGACAGACAGACAGAGAACATGAGGGCAGGCGGAGTCAAAGAGAGGGACAAAGAGAGTCAGGGAAGAAGAGACAGAAGGATAGTCAGAGAAAGAGGCAGAGAATCAGAAACTGAAACAGAGAGAGAGATGGGGAAAAAGAGAAAGAATGTAAGGGGGTGATTTCAGGGCCAAGAAGGAAAATGCAGGAGGCAACAGCTAATCCATTCTGCTGCCTTTGCCTTCTAGCCCAGTTCCAATGGGCTGGTAAAATCCAGCACAGAGAATGAGAGACAGAGAGAGAAAGAGAATGAGGTAAAGATAATGAAAGAGAAAGAGAGAGACAGAGGAACAGGGAGAAAGACAGAGCAATGGGAGTGATTTTAGACCCACCCAAGATGAGTGTGAAGCTAGTGGAGTTTCCATTGCTGCCCAGACATTTTTGGGTTTATTTCAATGCCTGATTTCAATGTTGCCAGTGGGCACTGATACAGAACAGTCAGGTGGCAGTCATGGAATATCCTGGCAGAGAGCCCAGTTTGGGCATGGGCTCCATAAAACAAATGGACAGAGCACTTATGATACGCACTCCAGCCATTTGTGCCTTGTGGGTGCAACCAGCGTTTTGAAAGCAGCACAGGGCCACAAGTCAGCCAGCCCCCTACCCTAGGATATGGTTATGATGCTCGCTCATTTACAGTCATATCTGAAGGTGGCATTATCAAGCTTTTGGGGGCATCAATGGGAGCCATATTCACGGACATTTGTCCACTAGTGTTTGACCAGTGGACTAAACCTTTACGATGCAGCATCATTTCAGGAAGATGTGTCCGATACCAGCCAAACTTCAGTACAGCCAGACATTCATCAGGTGACTGAGGCACCACACAGAGGAGCTGGAAAGTTCCTCAGTTTTGGCCTCACAATAAGGCAGCAATGGGACTTGGCCAAAGTAGGGCTGCTGGGATTCCCAAAGTCCACGATGCAATCATTAGCCCTTGCCCCAGAAAAGCCTCTCAAGCACCTCCTCAGGGTGGGTTTGCTTTGATCAGGTCCCTGAACCTTTAACAATAAGTTCTGAAGAAGAGTCATTTAGACTCGAAATGTTAAGCCTGTTTTTTTCTCCACAGATGCTGCTGGACATGCTGAGCTTTTCCAACATTTTCTGCTTTCAGATTTCCAGCATCTGCAATATTTTGCTTTTATCCCTGAATCTTTAGTTGGCATTAGATGGCATTCCTGAGTTTGAGTCAGCACTCAGCACCTGTGCCACCTCACTTAGCATAAGCAGCCTTATCAACAAGGTTCCTGCCAGGGACAGCCAACAGCCTCTCAATGGGGCTTACAGCACACTCTTGGTGAAATGGTGTCATCCTCTCTCTCCGTGGTGCCATGCCTTTGCCCACTGATTGATGCAAGCGCCAGATCCTTCTTTATCCAATCTTTTTGTAAAGTGGCCCAAAACCAGTCATGAGACGTCCTGGGGTTAATTTTAATCCTCAGTGGCTGGGATGGGTGGGGCCCAACTAATACAAAAGGCATATGTGGGCCTATGTTTAAATCCCAGGTTAACTCCCAGGTTTCATCTGCCTGTCATGGTCACTTTCCCATCTGAATCACGAGGAAAGCAGCAATTGGCCAAGGAGTGTGAGAACTAGAGACATCAAAGGTAGGCATGGAGATGGGTTTTTCTGGGGGGGATTGAAGGATGGGGAGGATGGGAGAGAGAGGTGAGCGAGTCTAGGGCATGGGGTGGGGGAGTGGGGTGCATAACTTTCCTTGTGGGGCCTAGAAGGGAACGTCTAAAGCCCACAGAGTTTTCACTTACCCTGGAGACCTCTGTCATCCCCACTGGCCTCTAGCCTGCTTCACTCTGAGGAAGAGCTCCAGGACGGTGGCTTCCCAGGGCCTGGTTACAATGTGACCGAGGTACTTCATGGGTGGGAACCTCTATTGATGGGAGTGCAGTAGGAAATAGAGTCACTGTATTTTAACTCCCCACCTGCACCTATCCAACCAAATGGACATAAATATCCCTGTTTCTCTGAAAAGTGGCAATACCTGTTTTCTGAGTGCCAGTGCCAATGCCTTCACATATAAAGTGTTGCAGACAAAGGCATGGCACTACTTTTACTACTGTAAGTGTCAGGGTGCCAAGTTTGGGGCAGCAGCTGCCCTCAGGTCCCCTCCATGCTAAAACCCTCAGTGCAGTACTGAAGAAGTGCTGCATTGTCCGAGGTGCCATCTTTCAGATGAAATGTTAATCCTCTTGAAATTGAATCCAGAACCTGAGAACTGAAGTAACCTGACTTTCAGGTCTTCCCAAACCATCCAGTGACTCAGTGTCATGTTTGGACCAGATGGGACCTGAAGAAACCAAATCATGAGGAACATAGGAACAGGGGTAGACCATTCAGCCTATGAAGCATGTTCCATGAGTCAGTTTGGCCATGGCTGATTTGTATCCAAACTTCATCCAACCGCCTTGGTTCCATAATAATTAATGCCATTGCCATTGAGAACTGAGTTACAGCCTTGGCTCTCATTTAAATAGGAGTCCCTGAGGAGAGACTAAATCTGTCATGCATGCGGATTTGATTGTAAGGCTTTTAGTGTATTGGAGATTGGCCAAATGGAGTTTAGATCAGCAATGATCTAATTGAATGGTATGAGGGCCTGAAGGGCCTCCTCCTTCTCCTATAGTTCCTAATTGGGAGGCCAATAAACAAACATCAATGGGTCAAGGGCTAAAAGTGTGACTACCGAGTGTGAGAAGGGGCATGGGAATAGCATAAACAATTGTTGAGTATTTATAATTTACAAATAACCAGGGTCTCAACAGGCCTGTCAATCACAAAGTCGCCCAGTGGGCTGAGTGGGCCTGCCCAGTGAAAAGGTATTAGGGGCTGCTGACAAGCTGCACATCCTCTCCTTTCCTCCTCTTTGCTCTTCTGACAGCTTTTGAATTCAGCTGCAGTTGAATAAACTCTTGTTTGTGTGCAAGCTTAGCACACCAATGTCCCTGACCAGCTGCACAGAGCAAGATAGTGAGTAAGCTTGAAAGATAAAAATGATGAAAAAATGGCACCTTTTCAAGCAAGGAACATTTGAGGGAAAACATCTGTTTGCTTTGAAGCTCTACGCAATCACTCACAGGTGTTTGAAAGGCTGTGATCTTTTCCCAAAGTTATTTTAATTATTGAGGTTTGAGCACGCTCCATAACACATTTCCAAAAAGTAAAACTATTCCAAACAGAATTGATGTTTTGATAATCATAGTATGAAGTGATCTGTTCCTAGTACCAGGCTCATTAATTAGGGAAAATGTGGGAGGTCGTTGTGGTGGTGGTGGAATTGCTTTAAATTCTCCTGTGAAGGGTTTACTGTAAAAGGTTTCCTCTGAAGGGTTTTCTGTGAAGGGTTTACTGTGCAGGGTTTATTATGTAAGGTTTCCTGTGAAGGGTTTACTGTGCAGGGTTTATTGTGAAAGGTTTCCTGTGAAGGGTTTACTGTGCAGGGTTTATTGTGAAAGGTTTCCTGTGAAGGGTTTACTGTGAAGGGTTTACTGTGAAAGGTTTCCTGTGAAGGGTTTACTGTGAGGGGGTTACTGTGGATGGTTTCCTGTGAAAGGTTTACTATGAAGGGTTTAATGTGAAAGGGTTACTTTGAAGGGTTTACTGTGATAAGTTTCCTGTGAAGGGTTTGCTGTGAAAGGTTTCCTGTGAAGGGTTTACTGTGAAGGATTTACTGTGAAAGGTTTCCTGTGAAGGGTTTCCTGTGAAGGATTTACTGTGAAGGGTTTCTTGTGAAAGGTTTACTGTAAACGGTTTAATGTGAAGAGTTTACTGTGAAAGGTTTACTATGAAGGGTTTACTGTGAAAGGGTTACTGTGAAGGGTTTACTGTGATAAGTTTGCTGTGAATTGTTTCCTGTGAAGGGTTTACTGTGAAGAGTTTCCTGTGAAGGGTTTACTGTGAAGGGTTTAATGTGAAGAGTTTACTGTGAAAGGTTTCCTGTTAAGGGTTTCCTGTGAAGGGTTTCCTGTGCAGCGTTTCCTGTGAAGAGTTAATGTGAAGAGTTTCCTGTGAAGCATTTCCTGTTAAAGGTTCCCTGTGAAAGGTTTATTGTGAAATGTTCCTTGTGAAGGATTTCCTGTGAAAGGTTTCCTATGGACGGTTTACTGTGAAAGGTTTCCTGTGAAAGGTTTCCTGTGAAGGGTTTACTGTGATGGGTTTACGGTGCAGGGTTCAATGTGAAGGGTTTCCTGTGAATGGTTTACTGTGAGGGGTTTACTGTGAGGGGTTTACTGTGCAAGGTTTACAATGCAGTGTTTACTGTGAAAGGTTTCCTGTGGAAGGTTTCCTGTGAAAGGTTTCCTCTGAAGGGTTTATTATGAAGGGTTTAATGTGAAGGTTTTACTGTTCCAGGTTTACTGTGAAAGGTTTCCTGTGAAGGGTTTCCTGTGACAGGTTTTCTGTGAAGGGTTTCCTGTGAAGGGTTTACTGTAAAGGGTTTACTGTGAAAGGTTTCCTGTGAAGGGTTTCATGTGAAGTGTTTCCTGTAAAACATTTCCTGTTAAGGGTTTCCTGTGAAACGTTTAGTGGGAAGGGTTTACTGTGAAAGGTTTCTTGTGAGGCTCGCCTGTGAATAGGTTCCTGTGAAGGGTTTACTGTGAAGAGTTTCCTGTGAAGTGTATACTGTGAAGGTTTTAATATGAAGAGTTTCCTGTGATAAGTTTCCTGTGAATGGTTTCCTGTGAAGGGTTTAATGTGAAGAGTTTACTGTGAAAGGTTTCCTGTTAAGGGTTTCCTGTGAAGGGTTTCCTGTGCAGCGTTTCCTGTGAAGAGTTAATGTGAAGAGTTTCCTGTGAAGCATTTCCTGTTAAAGGTTCCCTGTGAAGGATTTCCTGTGAAAGGTTTCCTGTGGACGGTTTACTGTGAAAGGTTTCCTGTGAAGGGTTTACTGTGAAAGGTTTCCTGTGAAGGGTTTACTGTGATGGGTTTACTGTGCAGGGTTTCCTGTGAAGGGTCTCCTGTGAATGGTTTACTGTGAGGGGTTTACTGTGCAAGGTTTACAAAGCAGGGTTTACTGTGAAAGGTTTCCTGTGGAAGGTTTCCTGTGAAAGGTTTCCTGTGAAGGGTTTATTGTGAAGGGTTTAATGTGAAGGTTTAACTGTTCCGGGTTTACTGTGGAAGGTTTCCTGTGAAGGGTTTCCTGTGAAAGGTTTTCTGTGAAGGATTTCCTATGAAGGGTTTACTGTAAAGGGTTTACTGTGAAAGGTTTCCTGTGAAGGGTTTCCTGTGAAGTGTTTCCTGTGCAGCATTTCCTGTGAAGAGTTTCCTGTGAAGCATCTCCTGTTAAAGGTTCCCTGTGAAGGGTTTACTGTGAAAGGTTTCCTGTGAAGGGTTTACTGTAAAGGGTTTACTGTGAAAGGTTTCCTGTGAAGGGTTTCATGTGAAGTGTTTCCTGTAAAACATTTCCTGTTAAGGGTTTCCTGTGAAAGGTTTAGTGTGAAGGGTTTACTGTGAAAGGTTTCTTGTGAGGCTTGCCCGTGAATAGGTTCCTGTGAAGGGTTTACTGTGAAGAGTTTCCTGTGAAGGGTTTACTGTGAAGGGTTTCCTGTGAAGGGTTTCCTGTGGAAGGTTTCCTGTGAAGAGTTTCCTGTGAAGGGTTTCCTGTGAAGGGTTTCCTGTGCAATGTTTCCTGTGAAGAGTTTCCTGTGAAGCATTTCCTGTTAAAGGTTCCCTGTGAAGGGTTTACTGTGAAAGTGTTCCTGTGGAGGGTTTACTGTGAAAGGTTAATTGTGGGGGGTTTACTATGAAAGGTTTCCTGTGAAGGGTTTACTGTGATGGGTTTACTGTGCAGGGTTTACTGTGAAGTGTTTCCTTTGAATGGTTTTCTGTGAAGAGTTTCCTGTGAAGTGTTTACTGTGCAGGGTTTATTGTGAAATGTTTCCTGTGAAACGTTTTTATGAAGGGTTTCCTGTGAAGGGTTTACTGTAAAGGGTTTACTGGAAAGGGTTTACTGTGAAAGGTTTCCTGTAAAGGGTTTACTGTGTAGGGTTTACTGTAAAGGGTTTCCAGTGAAGGGATAACTGTGATGGGTTTACTGTGAAAGGTTTCCTGTCAAGGATTTCATGTGAAGTGTTTCCTGTATAACGTTTCCTGTTAAGGGTTTCCTGTGAAATGTTTAGTGAGAAGGATTTACTGTGAAAGGTTTCTTGTGAAGCGTTGCCTGTGAAGAGGTTCCTGTGAAGGGTTTACTGTGAAGAGTTTCCTGTGAAGGGTATATTGTGAAGGGTTTAATATGAAGAGTTACCTGTGAAGGGTTTCCTGTGAAGGGTTTCCTGTGAAGGGTTTCCTGTGCAATGTTTCCTGTGAAGAGTTTCCTGTGAAACATTTCCTGTTAAGGGTTTCCTGTGAAAGGTTTAGTGTGAAGGGTTTACTGTGAAAGGTTTCTTGTGAGGCTTGCCCGTGAATAGGTTCCTGTGAAGGGTTTACTGTGAAGAGTTTCCTGTGAAGGGTTTACTGTGAAGGGTTTCCTGTGAAGGGTTTCCTGTGGAAGGTTTCCTGTGAAGAGTTTCCTGTGAAGGGTTTCCTGTGAAGGGTTTCCTGTGCAATGTTTCCTGTGAAGAGTTTCCTGTGAAGCATTTCCTGTTAAAGGTTCCCTGTGAAGGGTTTACTGTGAAAGTGTTCCTGTGGAGGGTTTACTGTGAAAGGTTAATTGTGGGGGGTTTACTATGAAAGGTTTCCTGTGAAGGGTTTACTGTGATGGGTTTACTGTGCAGGGTTTACTGTGAAGTGTTTCCTTTGAATGGTTTTCTGTGAAGAGTTTCCTGTGAAGTGTTTACTGTGCAGGGTTTATTGTGAAATGTTTCCTGTGAAACGTTTTTATGAAGGGTTTCCTGTGAAGGGTTTACTGTAAAGGGTTTACTGGAAAGGGTTTACTGTGAAAGGTTTCCTGTAAAGGGTTTACTGTGTAGGGTTTACTGTAAAGGGTTTCCAGTGAAGGGATAACTGTGATGGGTTTACTGTGAAAGGTTTCCTGTCAAGGATTTCATGTGAAGTGTTTCCTGTATAACGTTTCCTGTTAAGGGTTTCCTGTGAAATGTTTAGTGAGAAGGATTTACTGTGAAAGGTTTCTTGTGAAGCGTTGCCTGTGAAGAGGTTCCTGTGAAGGGTTTACTGTGAAGAGTTTCCTGTGAAGGGTATATTGTGAAGGGTTTAATATGAAGAGTTACCTGTGAAGGGTTTCCTGTGAAGGGTTTCCTGTGAAGGGTTTCCTGTGCAATGTTTCCTGTGAAGAGTTTCCTGTGAAGCATTTCCTGTTAAAGGTTCCCTGTGAAGGGTTTACTGTGAAAGTGGTCCTGTGGAGGGTTTACTGTGAAAGGTTAATTGTGGAGGGTTTACTATGAAAGGTTTCCTGTGAAGGGTTTACTGTGATGGGTTTACTGTGCAGGGTTTACTGTGAAGTGTTTCCTTTGAATGGTTTTCTGTGAAGAGTTTCCTGTGAAGTGTTTACTGTGCAGGGTTTATTGTGAAATGTTTCCTGTGAAGCATTGACTGTTAAAGGTTCCGTGTGAAGGGTTGACTGTGAAAGGTTTCTTGTGGACGGTTTACTGTGAAAGGTTTCTTGTGGACGGTTTACTGTGAAAGGTTTCCTGTGGACGGTTTACTGTGACAGGTTTACTGTGCAGGGTTTACTGTAAAGGGTTTCCTGTGAATGGTTTACTGTGAAGGGTTTCCTGTGAAATGTTTACTGTGGGGGGTTTACTGTGCAGGGTTTACTGTGAAAGGTTTCCTGTGAAGGGTTTACTGTGATGCGTTTACTGTGAAGGGTTTCCTGTGAAGGGTTTACTGTACAGGGTTTATTGTGAAAAGTTTCCTGTGAAGCATTGCCTGTTAAAGGTTCTCTGTGAAGGGTTGAGTGGGAAAGGTTTCTTGTGATGGATTTCCTGTGAAAGGTTTCCTGTTGACGGTTTACTGTGAAAGGTTTCCTGTAAAGGGTTTACTGTGAAAGGTTTCCTGTGAAGAGTTTACTGTGCAGAGTTTACTGTGCAGTGTTTACTGTGAAGGGTTTATTGTGAAGTGTTTCCTGTAAATGGTTTTCAGTGAAGGGTTTCCTGTGCAACGATTCCTGTGAATGGCTTACTGTGAAGAGTTTTCTGTGAAGCATTTCCTGTTAAAGATTCCCTGAGAAGAGTTTACTCTGAAAGGTTTCTTGTGAAGATTTTCCTTTGAGAGGTTTCCTGTGGAGGGTTTACTGTGAAAGATTTCCTGTGAAGGCTTTACTGTGAAAGGTTTCCTGTGAAGGGTTTACTGTGACGGGTTTCCTGTGAATGGTTTACTGTGAAGGGTTTCCTGTGAAGGGTTTACTGTGAAGGGTTTAATGTGCAGGGATAACTGTGAAAGGTTTCCTGTGAAGGGTTTGCTGTGAAAGGTTTCCTGTGAAGGGTTTACTGTGAAGGGTTTCCTTTGAAGGGCTTACTGTGAAAGGTTTCCTATGAAGGGATTCCTGTGAAAGGTTTTCTGTGAAGGGTTTCCTGTGAAGGGTTTACTGTAAAGGGTTTACTGTGAAAGGTTCCTGTGAAGGGTGTCCTGTGAAGTGTTTACTGTATAAGATTTCCTGTGAAGGGTTTACTGTGAAAGGTTTCCTGTGAAGGGTTTACTGTGTAGGGTTTACTGTAAAGGGTTTCCTGTGAAGTGTTTACTGTGGAGGGTTTACTGTGGAGGGTTTACTGTGAAAGGTTTCCTGTGAAGGGATAACTGTGATGGGTTTACTGTGAAAGGTTTCCTGTGAAGGGTTTCATGTGAAGTGTTTCCTGTAAAATTTTTCCTGTTAAGGTTTTCTTGTGAAACGTTTAGTGAGAAGGGTTTACTGTGAAAGGTTTCATGTGGAGGGTTGCCTGTGAAGAGGTTCCTGTGAAAGGTTTACTGTGAAGAGTTTCCTGTGAAGGGTGTACAGTGAAGGGTTAAGATGAAGAGTTTCCTGTGAAGGGTTTCCTGTAAAGGGTTTCCTGTGCAATGTTTTGTGTGAAGTGTTTACTGTGCAGGGTTTATTGTGAAAGGTTTACTGTGAAGCATTGCCTGTTAAAGGTTCCCTGTGAAGGGTTGACTGTGAAAGGTTTCTTGTGATGGATTTCCTGCGAAAGGTTTCCTGTGGACGGTTTACTGTGAAAGGTTTCCTGTCAAGAGTTTACTGTGCAGGGTTATCGGTGAAAAGTTTACTGTGAAGGATTTCCTGTGAATGGTTTACTGTGCAGGGTTTCCTGTGAAGGGTTTACTGTGAAAGGTTTCCTGTGAAGTGTTTCATGTGAAGGGTTCCCTGTGAAATGTTTCCTGTGAAGGGTGTCCTATGAAGGGTTTACTGTGAAAGGTTTACTGTGAAATGTTTCCTGTGAAGGGTGTCCAATGAAGGGTTTACTGTGAAGGGTTTACTGTGAAAGGTTTCCTGTGAAGGCTTCCCTGTGAAAGGTTTCCCGTGAAGGGTTTACTGTGAAAGGTTTCCTGTGAAAGGTTTCCTGTGAAGGGATTACTGTGAAGAGTTTCCTGTGAAGGGCATATTGTGAAGTGTTTACTGTGAAAGGTTTCCTGGGAAGGGTTTCCTGTGAAAGGTTTCCTGTGAAAGGTTTCCTGTGAAGGGCTTACTGTAGTTCTACACATTTGGCAGCATAAACATTCCCATCTCTTTATACGTGTTCATTAACCGCATGAACTGCTGTCACATTGCCCGGGAGCCTCCACATCTTTCTTTGATGTTCCAGTTAGCTGAAGGTGTCTCCAAGTCAAGGACTTGCCCAAGAAGTCACCTTCTGATGATAGAAAGCCAAAATTGGTACTCGCATGAAGGACAGCTGCCGCTTCTGTCATCTCATTTGTGACTGGGATCCCACTTCTTACTCTTATACGTTGTTCATGAGAACGGGTGTACGGACATTGAAGCTAAGTGGGAACCAGTGATGCTGTATATTTAGATTTTCAGAAGGCCCTTGATAAGGTGTTGAATAAGGTTAGGGATAAACAGGTCAGCAAGTTGCAACAAGCAGATTCCTCAAGAATGAGTTCTTGGGCCTCAGTTATTTATGATCTCTATCAATGATGTTGGTAAGGGGACCAAGCACGATGTGTCTAAGCTTGAAGATGATATAAAGCTGGGCAGGAAAGTAAACTATCATGAGAATTCAAAGGGGCTGCAAAGGGGTATAGATTGGGTAAGTGATTGAATGAGAAAGCAGCAGATGGAATAGATGTGGGAAAATGTGAAACTATTCATTATGGCAGAAAGAATAAAAAAAGGGGAATTTTTTTTAAAAGACAAGAGACCAGTAACTGTTAGGAATCAAATGGATTTGGGGATCCTTGTGCATGAATCGCAGAAAGTTAACATGCAGGTACAGCAATCAGTTAGGATGGCAAAAAGTATGTTAGCCTTTATTGCAAGGGGGTTAGGGTATAAGAGCAAGGACATTGCAATTATATAGGGCTTTGGTAAGGCTGCATCTGCAGTACTGTGCACAGTCTTAGACTCCTTAAATAAGGAGGAATTTACTTGCTTCAGAGGGAGATTCACTATAGTGATTCCTTGAATGAGAGGGCTGACCTTGGAGGAGAGATTGAATAGAATGGACGTAACTTCTCTGGAGTTTAGAAGAATAAGAGGGGACCTCACTGAAACATATAAAATTCTTGGAGGATTTGGCAGCGAGGATGCTGAGAGGTTGTTCTCCTGGTAGGTAAGTCTAAAACAAGGGGTCACTGTCTTAGAAAAAGGGATCAGCCATTTTGGACTGAGATGACCCTCTTCACTCAGAGGGTTGTAAACCTGTGTAATTCTTTACTCAGAAGCCTGTTGATGCTCAGATGTTGTGTCTATTCAAACCTGAGATTGATAGATTGTTGGGCTGTAAGGAAAGCAAGAGATATGGGAATTGTGATTGTGTAGATCAGTAGCTACGTTATTGAATGGCAGAGCAGGCTTGAAGGGCCGCATGGTCCATTGCTGCTCCTATTCTTCATTTCAAGGGAATTTGAGGATGTTAGTCAAGAACTAGTGCAGAGAAATTAATGGTACTAAAAGCCAACAAATCCCCTGACCTTATGGTCTACACAATAGAGTTTCAAAAAAGATGTTTACACAGATGGTGGATGTGTTGGTTTTAATCTTCTCGAATTCCATAAAGTCAAGATCATTCCCAGCACAGGGATTCCAGCCCATTCCCAGTGTAGGGATTCCAGCCCATTCCCAGCACAATGAGTCTGTCCAGTTTTCAGCTCATTATCCAGGAGGTTTCCTGGGACCACACTCTTGCTTTGTTTGACAGCATCTTAAAAAAACAATGAGTTGAGTCTGAATCATTCTTCTAGGTCAATCTGCATCTCATTCAGACACAGTGCAGAAACCATCTAGAAAAGCCTGTTTCAGTGAATCTGAGGATCCGTCATTGTGGGTAAGTTACACAGGTCTGTGAGTGACCTTCACAGATAGCATACAGCAGACATGTTTACAAGGTGAAACAAATATTGACTTGATTCAAAAGCTCCTGTGTCACTGTTGAATGTTCAGTTAGTGTGCTTAATCTACCTAAGAAGTTCTCCCACAACTTATCTCAAATCTGGGAGAATGGCTCCTTAACTCTATCCCTGACTCTCTGCATAAGGTCACATGAGACTTGCAATCAAAATAAAACCAGAAAATGCTGGAAAAACTCAGCAGGTCTGGCAGCATCAGTCTAATATGACTCTTCTTCAGAACTGGATCTTCGTCAGTTCCGAAAAGGAATCATATTGGACTCGAAACATTAACTCTGTTTCTTTCTCCACAGATGCTGTCAGACCTGCTGAGTTTTCCCAGCAATTTCAGTTTTTAATTCAGATTTCCAGCAACTACAGTATTTTGATTTTATATCACTGAAAGGCTGACAATTGATGTGAGAGGTGTAATGTCAGGCTGCTGCCCATTGGGTTGCCAACTCCCTAGAATTAACCTGGTGTCTCCAGGAATGAAAGATGAATCTTAAGGACACTGCTTTGAGCAAACTTGGAGAAAAATCATAGGATCATTTAAAACGGTTTTTGTTTTCATGTTTTGTTTCATATATTAGTTATAAAAATATTGAAGATGGAGACAGACTGTTTTGTCAGGCAATCACATCCAATCGGTGTGGGAATTCAGTGTGCTGTTAGGATGGGCATGTTGGGTGACCAATGGTGGGTAGTTGAGGGTGGGAAGTGCACGATGGCAGGTCATGTAATGAAAGCTCCAGGAATACATACAACCAAAGTTGGCAACCCAATGCTCTTTCCTAACTCCTTCCGCTGATTCTATTAGCATTGCTTTCAAGTTGGCCTTCAAAGTGACCAGCAAATTGATGTGGCCACTTTGATTGAAAATGGCCCTGCTTAATAAGCTTTCAATGCATGCTTGCAAACCCAGTTGGGTTCATTATCGTTAATCTGCATCAGAAAATCAACATTTCCATTATATACAGTTTATTTCATGTTTCTCACATTAGAAACATTGTCAACACTCAGAAAATCCAATCCCCCGTCCCTGGCACCACTCTTGGGATTTGGCATTCTTTAGTAAATCCAACATTAATTACCCATCTCCGGTTGCCAACTGGTGGGTCTTCTTCATGAATTGCTGCAGTCCATGTAGGGTAGGTATGCCCACAGTGCACTGCGATGGGTTTCTGGAACCCCATACTCATATGATGAGGGAGGGAGAGCCACCTACACTCTCCCCAAGTATCCCATAGCTTGGCAATCCCGATTATTAAATGCTGTAGCCAAAAGGGCAATAAAGGCTGGCTCAGCCAGCAAAGCCCACATCCCGTGAGTGAATTACAAAAGCTGGCCAGAGGCTGAGTGTAGGAGACCAGAAAGCCTTCCTACAGTACAGCACTAACCTGACCCCATATTAGCGTACAGTTTTGGTGTCCTTATTTAAGAAAGGATATAAATGCTCTGGAAGCAGTTCAGAGAAGGTTCTCTCGACTGAGTCCTGGGATGGGAGGATTATCCTATGGGGAAAGGTTGAACAGGCTGGGCCTGTATCCATTGGAGTTTAGAAGAATGAGAGGTGATCTTATTGAAACATATAAGAAACTGAGGGAGCTTGACTGGGTGGATGCTGAAAGGATGTTTCCCTGTCTGGGAGAGACTAGAACTAGGGGACACTGTTTAAAAATAAAGGGTCTCTCATTTAAGACAGAGATGAAAAGCAATTTTTTCTTGGAGGATTGTGAATCTTTCCCAGAGAGTGGTGGAGGCAGGGTCAGTTAATATTTTAAAGGGACTAATTCGTATTTTCATATATCAGCTGGATTTAAAGATAGAAGAGGCTTGTGAATCATCCCACTACACTGTTCTTCAAGCGATGATTGCAAAGGTACAATAATATCATAAACAACATCATTGACAAGTCTTTGAATGTTGTTCCTTGCTGCTTGATTTCATTTCCATTGATCTATTAGTTAGTTGGTCAAGTTACCGATGGCACAATCTACCTCCATTAGTAGGCCAGCCACTGGGAAATGGGGAGGGTTTACAGTGTAGGTTGAGGGGAAAATAAGAAATGTTTCTTCAACAGTACCTCTCAAACCCTCAAACTCGACTATCTGGAAGGACAAGGGCAGTAGACACATGGGAACACCGCCACCTGGAAGTTCCCTCCAAGCCACTCACGATCCTGACTTGGAAATATATCGCTGTTCCTTCACTGTCACTGGGTCAAAAGTCAGGAACTCCCTTCCTAACAGCACTGTGGGTGTACCTACACCACATGGACTGCAGCAGTTCAAGAAGGCAGCTCACCACCACCTTCTCGAGGGCAATTAGGGATGGGCAATAAACACTGGCCTAGCCAGCGATGCCTACATCCTGTGAGGGGCTCTGGTTTTCATGTCATGGGATGGATGGTTCCATCACTTTGTCTGCTGGTTCGAAAGCAGGAGAGAACCATTCAGCCAATGGCTTGTGATGTTCACAGATGACTTTCCATGCAGACAGTCTGACATGGACACCTGCACACTCTCGACCTGGTCAGATTGTTCAGTGATCATGCTCTTATCCGCTACAAATAGCTGTTTATGGACAGTCAGAATTACAGCACTGCCTATTGAAACACATCAGGTCAACAATCCGGCAATGCTCCCACACAGCCGCCAAGCAACCCACGCAGGCCATGCACAGACTAACGCCTTAAATCACCGCGTGTGTGCAGCCACATGTAAAAACTTAAAGCCCCGTGCACTTCCACACTACAAAACAATCCACCATCTTGAACTTGTCAATTCTTTGGGAACTTTAAGAAACAAACAAGCCTACTTTATTATACCTAATATCAAAGGAAAAAGCAACGCAGCACTGTTTTCAAGCCTCTATCTTCTATTAATATTTGCCTCCTGTATACATAGCCAATCCCTCTTTACAACAGGAAAGACTTGCATTTTTTCATTCTTTCATAAGATGTGGCTGGGCAGCAAGGAGGTGCAGTATTCATAACTGCTGCCTCACATCTTCGGGGACCCGGGTTTGATTCTAACCTTGGGTGTCTAATCTGTGTGGAGGTTGCATGTTGTGTGTGTGGGTTTCCGCTGGGTGCTCTGGTTTCCACCCACTGTCCAAAGATGAGCTGGTTAGGCGGATTGGCTACAGTAAATTGTCCCTCAGTGTCTATGTGTGTGCCTTATAATGGACTACGCCTGGCACCCATTACCTGTCAGGATAGGCTCTAACCCTCCGTTACACTGAGTTGGATGAAGTGGTTCTGGAAAAGTGTGTGAGTGAGATGTGGGTGTTGCTAGCTAGGACTGCATTTATTGCCCACCCTTGAGAAGGTGGTGGTGAGCAGCCTTCTTGAACCACTGCAGTCCATGTAGTGTAGGTACACCCACAGTGCTGTTAGGAAGGGAGTTCCAGTGTTTTGAGGACAAGGACAAAGGCAGCAGATAGATGGGAACACCACCACCTGGAAGTTCCCCTCCAAGTCACTCACCGTCCTGACTTGGAAATATATTACTGTTCCTTCACTGTTGCTGGGTCAAAATCCTGGAACTCCCTTCCTAACAGCACTCTGGGTGTACCTACACCACATGGACTGCAGCGGTTCAAGAAGGCAGCTCAGCACCACCTTCTCAAGGTGGTGGCGTACCTTGTTCACAAGATATGCCATCCAAGAGATGGTGGCATAGTGGCATTGTTGCTGGACTAGCTATCTAGACACCCAAGGTAATTCTCTGGGGATCTGGGTTTGAATCGCAGTGCGGCAGATGGTGGAACTTGAATGCAATAAAAATCTGGAATTAAAAGGTGAAATGATTGTTGTAAAAATCCATCTAGTTCACTAATGTCATTGAGGGAAGGAAATCTGCTGTCCTCACCTGGTCTCCAGAACCATAACAAAGTGGTTGACTCTTAAATGCCCTCAGAAGTGGCTTAGCAAGCCGCTCAGTTATCAAACCGCTTAAGAAAAAAGTCAATAAAAGAAACCGGACAACTACCTGGCATCAACATAGGCACTGGAAATGATAGTGGCAAACCCAGCCCTGTCAACCCTGCAAAGTCCTCCTTATTAACATATGGAGGCTTGTGCCAAAATTGGGAGAGTTGTCTCACAGACTAGTTAAGAAACAGCCTGACATAATCATACTCATGGAATCATAGCTTACAATGTCCCAGACACCACCAGCAGAGGTGGCAGCACAGTGGTATACAGCCAGGAGGGAGTTGCTCTGGGAGTCCTCAACATCGACTCCAGACCCCATAAAATTTCATGGCATCAGGTCAAACGTGGGCAAGGAAACCTCATGCTAATGATCACCTACCACACCCACACCCTCCCTCCACTCAGCTGATGAATCAGTATTCCTCCATGTTGAGGAAGAAGTGAAGGTGGCAAGGGCGCAGAATGTACTCTGTGTTGGGGTCTTCAATGTCTATCACTAAGAGAATATTTCCTCACATTCCTGACTTGTGCCTTGTAGATGGTAGATAGACTTTGGGGAGTCAGGAGTTGAGGTTACGCACTGCAGGATTCCTTGCATCTGACCTGCTCTTGTAGCCACAGTATTTATATGGCTAGTCCAGTTCAGTTTCTGGTTAATGGTAACCCCAAGGATGTTGATATTGGGGGATTCAGTGATGGTAATGCCTTTGAGTGTCAAGGGGCGATGGTTAGGTTTTCTCTTATTGGAGATGGTCATTGCTTGGCTCTTGTGTGGCATGAATGTTACTTGCCACTTGTCAGCTCAAGCCTGGATATTGTCCAGGTCTTGCTGCATTTGGACATGGACTGCTTTAGTATCTGAGGAGTCGCAAATGGTGCTGAACATTGTGCAATCATCAGCGAACATCCCTACTCCTGACCTTATGATGGAAGGAAGATCATTGATGAAGCAGCTGAGGATGGTTAGGTCTAGGACACTACCCTGAGGAACTCCTGCAGTAATGTCCTGGAACTGTGATGATTAACCTCCAACAACCACAACCATCTTCCTTTGTGCTAAGTATGACTCTAACCAGTAGGGAGTTTTCCTCTGATTCCCATTGACTCCAGTTTTGCTAGGGTTCCTTGATGCCACACTTGGTCAAATGCAGCCTTGATGTCAAGGGCAATGACTCTCACCTCACCTCAAGAGTTCAGCTCTTTTGTCCATGTTTGAACCAAGGTTGTAATGAGGTCAGGAGCTGAGTGGCCTTGGCGGAATCCAAACTGAGTGTCAGTGAGCAGGTAACATATATTGCCTTTCATGACCTCAAGCAGTTCCAAAGTGCTTTACAGCCAATGAAGCATATTGAAGGGTAGTTTCTGTTGTAATGTAGGAAACGTAGCAGCCAATTTGCGCACAGCAAGCTCCCACAAACAGCAATATGTTATTGACCAGATAATGATATTGATTGAGAGATAACTATTGTCACATGAGAGATTCCTTGTGTTCTTCTTCGAATAATGCTGAAGGATCTTGGACATCTACCTGAAAGAGTGGATGGGGCCTCATCTGAAGACAGCATCTCCGACAATGCAGCATTCCCTCAACACTGCCCTGGAATGTCAACTTAACTTTTTGCACTAAAGTGACTGGATCAGGCATTAAACTCACAGCCTTCAGACTCAGGTGCGAGTGTTACCCACTGAGCCATAGTTGACACTGTACCTTCACCTCTATTCACATTCACTCCCTCTATATGTACCACTCCCTCTTTGTAGCCCAGTCCTCTATGTTTACCTGCTGCCTTTATCCGCTCCTCTCTACAGACCCACACCCTTGATATACACTCGCTGCCTTTTTACATACCCTCTGCTCTGCCAGGAGTCTCCGTTGCCATTTGCAAACCACAGAAAGCTATCCCATATATCTTGGTTTTCCCAGCTGTGCTCTTGGCATCAGTTATCCCCTCTCATGTGCCAGTAATAATGAGACACTGCTGTGGCAACACCAAAGGTTCGCTCCGTCTCCCTTTCTCTCTTTCTCCTGATTAATTCAGAAAATAAAAGGGCTGTCAAGGCAAGGGTGGGGCTGATTATGGACCACAAAATGGAGGCTTCTGCCAGTGTCACAGTGAAAGAAAGAGGATGTAGTGACAACATTGGATATGATAGAAACAGACAACAGTGGGGGGGTTCTTTAAAAGGTTGGTTGCGCTCAAAGTAGAAAAGTCACCTGGACTGATGGGATGCAACCCAAGATGCTGAGGGAAGTAAGGATGGAAATTGTGGGAATCCTGACCACAATCTTCCAATTCTCCATTGACATGGGGGTCATGCCAGAGGACTGAAAAACTGAACATTACATCCCCGTTCAAAAACGGAGAGAAAACTACACCCAACAATTACAGGCCACTCAACCTAATTCAAGAAGGCAGCTCACCACCACCACCTTCTAAAGGGCAATTAGGAATGGGCAATAAATGCTGGATGGCCTAGCCAGCGACGCCCACATCCCATAGATGAATTAAAGAACGACAAATGAAATCTAATGCTGGGAAGTGTAAACTGATACATTTTGGTAGGAAGAATGAGGAGAGGCAATATAAACTAAATGGAACAATTTTAAAGAGGATGCAAGAACAGAGAGACCGGGGGTGTATGAACACAAATGTTTGAAGTTGGTAGGACAAGTTAAAAATATCATTACATTAAGTCCAGTGCTGGATGTCACACTTTAGGAAGGATGTCAAGGTTATAGAGAGAATGTACAGAGGGTTTACTAGAATGGTGCAAGTGATGTTCTCCTTAAAACAGAGAAGGTTTGGGCAGGGCAGGGCTGGGCAGATTTAATAGAGGTATTTAAAATTATGAATGGTTTCATATGGTACATAATAAGAAATTTTTTCCAGTGGCAGAAGGGGTTACTAACCAAAGAATTGGCAGAAGAACCACGGGAAAAATGAGGTGTTTTTTTTATTACTATGTAGCAAGTTGTTATAATTTGGAATGCATGGCCTGAAAGGGCGGTGGAAGAAGGTTCAATAAATTTCAAAAAGGGAATTGGATAAATATTTGAAAAGGAAATATTTGCAAAGCTATGGGAAGAGTAGGGGACTGGGACTGATTAGATAACTCATTCATTTGGATAGAGCTGGCATAAACACAATGGCATATTGTTAGGAAATCTTTTAAACTCAATTAAATGATTCCTGGTGATTCAGACTCGAGTGTGTTGTCCAAATGGAAGCTTATTACTCAGACTCCAATAATATAATAACTATTACGGTTATACAATAGATTCATACAACCTGGTTTCTTACAGATCCAAGGTCTTGCCCTCGATAGATGTTGGACTTCTGACTGTCCCATGAGGTCTGACCTAAGGGGGATTGTTCCCTGATATTTTGTGCACCTTTCCTTTGTGAACTATATCACATGATGCCCAGAACGTATATTGAATGGAATTCCTTCTGCTCTAATCTCCAGATTTGACATAATGGCTATCTTGATGGTTTAACTGTGAAGCAGTTAATATTACAAAGGAACAGGGTGACCTGGACAATCTCAAACAGTTCAGTGGTACTGCCTGGGTATTTCCATTTTTCTGGCCAATACCCGATATTCACACTCACATGGGAGGTAGCCAACATGTCTGCTGGTTGCCACTTTCACTGTTTTGACAAACCTCTGATGTTAACACAAATTCAAGTTATGATACTCACATCGAGGTGTGATTAACTTCAGGACTCAGGCAAATTCTAAGACAAAACTTCAGGACTCAGGCAAATTCTAAGACAAATCGGTGAATATTCATTATAAGCCCACTGCCTAGCAGAGATACATTGGCCGGAATTTTCCAGCCTGGTTGGCGTTGGGCGTCATGGTGGGCAGGGCAGGGAACAATGCGGTGAGAAGGCCAAAAATTGGGTTCACACCATCGTAAAACCAGTTTGTGATTGTCTGCTCCACCATCAATGGTGGGCTGTGTTTCCCACTGCTGTATGTCGGGATCCTAATTTCAACACCAGAATCATCGCCCTTCGATGGATCATCTGGGAATGTCAGTGTGATTGCACGCTGGCGTGTTTCCCAACTGTATATAAGCAACGTGCACTTGGCCAGCTGCACTTCACTCGGGACTTCGAGGTTTGTTTGCCTACCTTGCGTCAGTCAGCACTCACAGTCATCAGCTCCAGGCTTCACAGACAGCACCACATCACTTTCAGGGGGGCTCACAGGCATGTCTCTACCTACCAGACCAGCTGTAAGACCAGGGTAGCTTTTCAATGGCTGCAGGACTGGGGTTGCTAGGGGAATGGAGAGATGTGGTCTCAGGCAAGGGAAGAGGCTGCAGGGTGATGGATGTACTGGGGAAGGGGGGTATAGCATTGTGTGTATGGGGGCACATGTTGATCTGTGCAAATGGCCTCCAGATGATGAGAGCTGAGGATGCAGTCTCCAGAGTAGATGAGGCCAGAAGGAGATGTGAGGGTGGGTGTATGAGAGAGTGAGTGGTGATGTCCCTTGAGCTGGCAGTGAGTGAGATGCCAGTGAGTGTGTGATGAGCTTGTGAGTGTGTGAGTTTAGAGTGATGAGATGGTTGCCTTACCCTGGAGGCACGGATGAGATCATTCATCCATTTTCTGCACTGGTTGCACCTCTTGTGTGCAGTGTTGGCACTGACCACCTCTACCACTGCCTCCCAGGCCGGAGTGGTGAGGCTGATGGGCCTCCTGCATCCAGAGTGAGGGTAGAGGACATTGTGGCGGGCTCATGGCGTTCAGAAGGTGTCCCAGGGAAGGGTCACTGAATCGGGGGAGGGGGGGTGGTGGTGGGGGGGGTGCTGCACTCTTCTTGGCTTTTGAGGCCATGTCTTCACTGGAGCAGTCCTGGGGGCTGCAGGCATTGAGAAGTGTGCATCTGGCTGCAGTTTAAATATGGCGCCTGCATGAGGAAGTGGCGAGGTAACAGCGTGGTGGGCAAGTCGGGGGCTGCCCACCAATGAGACAATGTGTTACCTGTGGCTGCATAAGTAATGAGGTGGAAATGGGATGATACAGCACAGAAACCCATCATTGCAGCCGGTGGGTAAAACGACCTTATTCCCACCCGCTACCATACTTTGTGCAAGCCTTGGATATTTCCGTCCCTTGACTACATATCCTCACGCCCCACTTCCTGTAAGGACTCTATTCTATTCTCCCAGTTTTCCCATCTCCACTACATCTGTTCTGATGCTACAGTCTTCCATAGTAATGCTTTTGATAGTCTACATTTTACCTCAACTATGGATTCCCCTCCTTAGTATGGTTGGCAGGGCACTCGACCATTCTATTTCCTGCTGCTCTGACCCCATTTCCTCTCTCCCAGGGTTCTGTTCTCACCTCCCATTTCACCAGCTTCCGTATTCAATGGATTATCTTCCACCATTTCAGCCATCTCTAGCAGTCACCATAAATTGCAACTTCTCCTCTTCCCACTCCCTTTCATCATTCCAAAGAGATCATTTCGTCCACAATACCAAACATCAATTAGCTCCCAAATCCCCTCCCCTCCCCAAGGCACCTTCCCATGCAAGCACAGGAAATACAAAGCCTGCCCTTGTACCTCCCCTCTCCTCAACATCCAATACCCCAAACACTCCTCCCAGGTGAAATGGTGATTTACATGTACCTCTTTCAGCTTATAATATTATATTATATTCGCTGTTCACAATGTAGCCTGCTCTACATTGGACAGACCAAATGCAGACTGGGTGACTGCAGTAAATTTGCAGTAAATCTCCATTTAGCCCACACTCTTGACCCTAAGCTCCTTGTCACCTGTCATTTTAATTCTCTATCTTGCTCCCACTCTGACCTTTCCATCCACGACCTGCCTCCACACAAGCTCGAGGAACAGCACCTCATCTTTCAAATGAGTACTTTACAGCCTTCTGGACTCAGCACTGAATTCAACAATTTTGGATCATAAAATCTGCTCCCATTTTGTTTCCTTTCTCTTTGCTGGCTTGTGGATTCTGCCATTCACACCTCCTCTCCTCAATGCTGAGTCCCTCCATGAGGCACCGAGTGCCTTTGAATGAGGGGCGTAATGGAAGCCTGCCAGCAACCCCCACCAGATTTACTTTTTGGGCTTCTCACATGGTGAATCCTCCCATCTGCCCCTGGGTAAATACCAGCGGTGGTAGGATGAGGCCCTTTAATGGCCATTAATTACTCACATTAATTAAGGGTCCCAATTGGTGGCGGGGTGGGAAGACTGTTCACGGGCCTTTCCCCCCCATGGGATTAATCGGGCTGTGGTGGGGAAGTGGCGGAATCCCCACCTGCTACCTTCCCCACTGATTAAATGCTCCGCCCTCACCATGGGCAAGGGCATCAAATTCCACCCTCTGTTTTTCTCTCTCCATAGATCCTACCAGGGCTGCTGACTTTTTCCAGCTTTTTCTGTTTTTATATCAGAGAGGTACCACTCTCCTGGGCCAAGCCTTACTTACCGAGAACCTATGTCAGCAAATTCCATGAAATCCTTCTTTATACACTCAAGCTCTGGAGAGGGGCTTTAACCCACAGATTCCTGCCTCAAAGGCAAGACACATTCCACTGAGCCAAGGCTGACAAACTGCAGCTATTGGAAAGGTTCAAGGTGGATTGACTACAGTAATATTAAGAATGAAAGTACTTGGATTTGAAATGTAACCAGTCTGATTGACACCTCAGGCTCTCCATAGTCATGTGACTGCCATGAGGCTGCCTCTGGAGACAGACATCTTGATCAGTTCAATAAAAGCTTGCACTAAGTACACACTGAAGAAGTATGGCTGTCCTTACATGTGAAACAAAGGGTGGAATCGTCCCAGATTTGCACTAAGTGCAATAGCGGGCAAGATAAAAGCCATTTTACCCACTGGCTGCAATGGCAGCTTTTCACACTGTATCATCCCATTCCCAGCTCATGAATTATGCATTCCCGGAAAAGACACCATATTGATGGCAGGGCAGCCTCTGACTCACCCGCCCCACCATCACCTCAGGCCTTCAGTAAATCAGGCACTATATTTAAAATAGCACATTCGTTTAGATAATATCACCAACTTCAACACCTCTGTGTTCTTTTGTTCTTTTGCCTGTGACATCTTTTGATGATCTGCTCCTATCCTAACACCACACCCCCCCCACTCCACTTCTCTCCACACCCCCCCCCCTCCCCAACCTTAAACCATCTTATATTTCCCTCTCCTTGTAAAGAAAGATCAGTTCTGTTGAAGGGTCATGGAGACTCGAAACGTCAACTCTTTTCTTCTCTACCAATGCTGCCAGACCTGCTGAGCTTTTCCAGGTAATTCTGTTTTTGTTTTGGATTTCCAGCATCCGCAGTTTTTTGTTTTTATATTTTTATTTTTAACTATATTTAAAAGCCACCCAAGCATAAAGCTAGCTCTCTTCAAGGGATAAGAAGCTGTTGGGAACTGATGGCTGCCAAAGGGAGGAAACATATTGCCCCCAGATTTAGCGACGCCTCCCTCAAGTGCCTACTGGATGCAGTGGAGGCTCGCCACGAAGTCCTCTACCCCACTCTGGGTGAAAACCGGCAAGCAAGGTCACCAATCCAGCATGGGAGGCAGTGGCAGCAATGATCAGCACCAACACTATGCCAAATAGGATAGCCACCCAGTGCAGGACCAGTGTGAATGGTCTCATCCATACCACCAGGGTAAGTCACTCTTCTCATCACTCTCAACTCACACACTCCCAAACCCACCACTCATCCGTAGGGATCTCACACCTCAAGGGACAACACCACTAACTCTCACACACCCTCACATCTCCATCAGGCTCAAATCCTGTGGAGCTCGTGTCCTCATCCTGTCCCCACCACACAATCATTCCACGCAGTGCCATGTGTCCTGCTCACACTCTCTCCATCTGTTTCCATGCAGCAGAAGCCTGCTCACATCAGCAGGGCAGGGGGTGGATTGTCCCACATTAGACCCCTCACTCACTTTGATTTTTGGTCTTCCTACCATTTGTCCACTCACGCCCACCAAGATGCCCAATGCCAATGGGGACAGAAAATTCCGGCCATGGTCTCAGAAGTGGCTGGCTGCAGAGTAAAGAAAAAAGGAAAAGCACACAAAGGCTGCAAGTGAAATTACTGGTCGCAGAGAAAAAGGATAGAAGAAACACTAGAGGCTGCAAGTAAATTATTGAGTGAGTAAAAATAGCTGCAGTAAAGTTTCCAATCCCATCTCCAATCCAATTGAAAAATGGCAATTTTTCCACTCACAATGGCAAAATTATGAAATTGCAATAGACTTAATGAATAAGCCTGAACCAATAAGAGTAGTGCAAACACAGGCATATCCAAACAACTGGTGAAGCTGTTCCTTCACAGCAATCGGGCAGTCAGGGAGAAGGGATCTCAACAGCTATTCTGAGCACAGAACTACCATCAATCCCAGAGCTCCACAAGTCCCCAACTGCAATGGTTGTATCAATGTCTGTTTAAAATAACAGAAGGTGTACTCACCCAAAAATGCCACAATTTCTAGAATCTATCCCTTTGAGCCAGCCACAGACTATTGGTCTCAGTATATAGAACACCTCACTTTTTTCTTTCAGGCAAACAAAATCAGAGGGGAAGAGAAGAGGTGAGTGGTCCTCTTGAGTACTTATGGGAGCAAAACCTAAAGTTTGATTCAAAGTTTGATGGCACCCAGTGCCTCAGATTCAAAGAGTTTCAGAGAAATGGTGGACCTCATGAAGGGACATTTTCAACCCAAGCCCTCGGTCACAATGCAGAGGTTCCGATTCAATTCGTGAAATAGAGCCCCAGGTGAGACAATTGCTAGCTACGTAGCGAATCTGAAGCAATTAATGGAACATTGCGAGTTTGGTGAGTCTCTGAATGACACGCTCAGAAATCATTTGGTGTGTGGTGTGAAAGAAGACACTATTTAGAGAAGATTACTGGCTGAAGTGAATCTGGATTTTAAGGAGTTAGAAATACTGCTGATGATGGAAAGTGCTGTAAGAGAATCACAAGTAATAAAAGGGGCGCAAAATGGCGCCATACTCCAAATCGGGCAGAACGGTCAGCCAAAAGTGGTGCAAAAAAGCCAGACTCCTCCGCAAGGCAGCAAACAGTCCCCACTGACTGAAAAATAAGAAGAAATTATTTAGCAGTTAAATCGAAGAACAACTTTAATTGATGTGGAAACAATCAGTCTTTTAGTGATTGGCAGTTTAAAAAAGTAGAATGTTACTTTTGTCACAGAAGTGGACACATAATGAAACAGTGCAAAGAGAGATTTAAACAGGCTTGCAAACAAGAGAAGAAGCCCAATGAAATCTACAGTGTAGAAGAGCCTGAAACAACAAATTCTGACAACTATTCATTGTTTAACCAGAAAGTTGGGAAGACAGAGCCAAGATTTGTTACAGTACAAGTGAATGGTAAACCTGTAAATATGGAAGTAGACACGAGAGCTTCTATCACTGTAATAGGAGTACACACATTCAGATATTTAAATAATGGTGAACATCAATTAAATTTGGAACAAACATCTTCCAAGCTGAAAATGAAGTCAGATGAAGAATTCCAAGTGAAAGGTGCAGAGTAACTGTCCTTTATAGAAGCCAATCGGCACAGCTACCCGTGATGGTGGTAGAAGATGAAGGGCCAAGCCTTCTTGAGCAAGATTGGTTAAAAGAGATTAAATTAAACTGGTCCAAAATCTTCCAGTTGAGAGCAAGTGGACTACCAGGGCTGCTTAAAAAGTATGCCATCATCTTCAAGGATGAACTAGGAAAAAGCCTACAGGCCAAGATTTATGTGGATCCAGAAGGAACCCCTCACTTCTTCAAAACAAGACTGGTGCCATACACCCTGAGAGAGAAGGTTGATGCTGAGCTGAACCGGCCAGAAAGGCTGGGTGTCATAAAAGCAGCTCACTTCTCAGAGTGGGCAACACCCATAGTCCCTGTCCTTAAATCAGACCAGACTGTCTGGATCTGTGGGGTCTATAAGCTAACCAGCAGCCAAACTAGACAGGTACCTCTTTCCAAAAATTGAAGACCTATATGCCAAGCTAGCAGGAGGGACAACGTATACAAAGCTTTACATGAGTCACACATGTCAGCAATTAGAGTTGGATGACGCTTTCCCAGAATTTGTCACAATTAATACCCACAAAGGATTGTGCCAATATACACGATTGCCTTTCAATGTTTCTTCAGCCTGTGCCATCTTTCAGAGAACAATGGAAAACTTACTGCAGGGACTACCCCAGGTTGTAGTCTAATTAGACCATGTGCTGATAACTGGGTTCAATGAAAAGGAGCATTTGACTAACCTACAGGAAGCCCTAAAATGCTTTTACAAGCAGTGTGACTGAAAAAGGAAAAATGCATTTTTCAAGCAAAGAGAGTAATCTATTTGTGCCACCAGGTAGGTTCTTAGGGGTTCCACCTGGTTGAAGAGAAGGTTAAAGCAATAAGAGAGTGACTGCACCCAAGAACACCTCTGAACTGAAATAGTTTTTAGGAATGGTAAATTATTACACATGATTTTTAGCTAATTTATCCACTGTTCTGGCCCCTCAAGTTCACTGCTAGGAAAGAACCAACGTTGGGCTTGGGAGAAAACCCGAAAAGAAGCTTTCATGAAAGTGAAACAGCTGTAACACATCCAATCAGATAGTGCATGATGACTAGACAAAAGACTTGGTGCTAACATGTGATGTGTCTCCCTATGGAGTGGGAGTGGTACTATCTCTAGAATGGACGACGGCACAGAGCAGCTGATAGGCTATGTACCCAGGATGCTTACCACAGCTGAAAAAGGATATCCTCAGGTTGAAAAGGAAGGTCTGTTGATCATTTCTGGTGTAAGAAAATTTCACCAATATGTGCACGGGTGACATTTCATGGTTGTATCAGACCACAAACCACTAGTGGGTTTGTTTAGCGAGGAAAAGGCTATACCATCCATAGCCTCAGTGAGAATACAATGATGGGCCCTAATTTTGACGGCTTATGGATACACATTTGTACATAGGCCTGGCATTCACATCACAAATGCTGATGCCCTGAGTCACCTGCCCCTACAAGAGAATGACGAACATGTCCCAGTCCCACAGGAACTCGTTTTACTGCTAAATTTTCTAGATTCCTTGCCAGAACGTGCCAGACAGATCTTAGACCGGATGAGTCAGGACCCAGTCTTATCTCCAGTGCGAGACCAAGGGTTACATGGTTGGTCCCAGGAGCCAGTCTCCAATGAAATGAAACCATTCTTCAACCGAAGACATGAGATGAGCAGTCAAGGCAGCATTCTATTGTGGGGTGCATGGGTAATAGTTCCTCCAAAGGGAAGGAAACCACTTTTAGTAGAACTACACAGTGCCCATCCAGGGATCTCCCAAATGAAGACCATAGCGAGCAGCTACCTCTGGTGGCTGGGGATGGATGGCCATATTGAAAATGTGGTAAAGCATCATGTACAATGCCAGTAGCTGCAAAAGTTGCCTGTGGCAGCTCCATTGCATCTATAGAAGTGGCCATGTTTCTACTGATTATAGATGTTTCCAAGTGGTTAGATGTTTATGAAGTGAAGTTACCAATGTCAGGCACTATAATAGAGAAACTACACCACAGATCACCATCCACAGACTACCAGATGTAATTGTATCCAATAATGGCACTGCATTCACAAGTGCTGATTTCCAATGATTTATCAGTCTTAACGGAATCATCCAGGTGAAGACTGCACTATACCATCCGTTATCAAACAGACTGGTGGAAAGGGCAGTTCAAACTTTTAAGGCGGGTATGAAGAAGTTAACATGTGATTCGTTGGAGATCAAGCTTGCACGTTTTCTTTTTCACAAGAGAACGACCCCCCACATGACAACAGGAGCAACACCTGCAGAATTGTTGATGAGACGCTGCTTTTAGGATAAGACTAAACCTGATACTTCCCAATTTGGAGGGGAAGGTGGAGAAAAGTCAAGGAAACCAAAAAGCTATGCATGACTTGCATAGTCGTGAGAGACAATTTCCTGTTGGAGAAGCAGTATATGTAAAGAGTTTCATCAGAGGACCAAAGTAGTTACCTGGCAAAGTGAGTTCAGTGATCGGACCATTATCATACCTCGTGGAAGTGGAGGGCCAGATCACCTGTAAGTATGTGGATCATTAAGGAAAAGAGAGATACCACAACAAGATATGGTTCCACCTGTCACCATTGCTGAACCTGTGGTTCCTGCTGAAGTTGCTCGACCAAGGACAGATGCGCCCAATGTCTCTGTCGGAGTGGAAGACACTGAACTGCATGTGCCTAATGATGTACCTGATGTTCATGCAGTTCCAGAGAATGTGGTTCCTGAAAAAGAATCAGATGTTGTGGAGCTGTGATATTCCACATGGATCAGGAAACCACCTGAAAGACTGAACTTGTAAATTTTAGGGCCTGTCATGAGATAAATATACTAGTAAATACAATACATCCAGCAAAGTTCAGAAGGGAGCTGTGAATTGTAGCTCCTTTCTGCTGTGCATTATCTTTGTAACAGTTTTAAACATACATTATCGGCACTATTTGTAAAGCATCAATTTCCTTTACAGATCCCATCTGGAGTTTTGTAAAAGCCATCCAAGCTTTGGAACCCCTGGAGGGAATAATCCAGTATAGACTAAACAAAACAATCTCTTCACAGTCATTTACAAGTTTACAAACTTGAAGCTCTACAGCAGCTCAGTAGCAACAAACACTCTAGACCCACAGTGTGTTTCTAGCCTGAGAAGAACATTATAATTATGAGTTAAGTGGGCCTGCCGAAAATGCCATCAATCATGCTGTTAACTGAACATTATCTCAGAAAGAAAATCTTGCCCTTGCAATGGCTCTCTCCAGTTGCTCCTCCATATTTGTGCAACTTTCCTCCAGCCCCTCAGATTTCAGAGATCCCTAAAAGCCTCTCGCTCTGGCCTCTTGAAAATTCCTGACATCCTTCCCTCCACCATTGCTATCTGTGCCCTAAGTGCTGCAATTTCCTCCCTTGTCATTTCCTTCCTTTAAAACCCCCCTTAAAACCCACCTTTTGGCCCCCTGTCCTAATATCATCTTTGGCTCAGTGTCAATTTCTGTCTGATATCTCTCTCATGAAGCACCTTGAGACATTTCACTCGGTGAAAGGTGCTACATTAATCCAAATTGTTATAGTTGGGAAGCCCTTTTATGTCCATCTAAAATTTACCTTTATTGAAATAAAAGCAGGAAATTCTGGTAATGCTGAGCAGGTCAGGCAACATCTGTAGAGGAAAAAGAGTTAACATTTCAGGTCGATGACATCAGAACTGAAGAAAGATAGAAATGTAAGAGTTTTTAAACTATTGGGAGGTGGGATAGAACAAAAGGGAACTCTGTGAAAGAGTGGCAGGCAGGAGGGATTGAATGACAAAAGGTTTAGTGGTATGAAAGTCAAAGAGCATGGTAATAGGTAAATGTATGAACATACAAACAAGGAGCAGGAATAGGCTTCTCGGCCCTTCAGGCCTGCTCTGCCATTCAATAACATCATGGCCAACCTGACTTTAACCTCTCACCTACCCCTAAAAACCTTTTACCCACTTGTTAATCAAAAATCTATCCAATTCTACCTTAAAAATAATCAGAGGCTCTGCTTCCACTACCTTTTGAGGAAAAGGGTTCCAAAGACTCATGATCTTCTGAGAGAAAAAAGTTTCTCCTCATTTCTGTCTTAAGTGAGCGACCTCATATTTTTAAACCGTGACCTCTAGTTCAGGGTTCCCCCATAAGAGGAAACATTCTCTCCACATCCACCCTGTCAAGACCCCTCAGGATCTTAAATGTTTCGATCAAGTCACCTCTTAACCCTTCTAAATTCCAGTGGATACAAGCCTAACCTGTCCAATGTTTCCTCATAAGACAACCTGCCCATACCTAGTATTAGCCTACTAAACCTTCTCTGAACTGTTTCTAGTGCATTTACATCTTTCTTAAATAAGGAGAACAATATTGTACTTAGTACTCCAGATGTGGTCTCACCAGTGCCATGTAACTCTGAAGCATAGCCTCCCTACTTTTGTATTCTATTTCCCTCACAATAAACAATAATATTCTATTAGCTTTCCTAATTACTTGCATACTAGCCTCTTGTGATTCATGCACTCAGACACCCAGATCCCTCCGTATCTCAGAGCTCTGCAATCTCCCACCATTTAGATAATATACTTATTTTTTATTCTTCCTGCCAAAATGGACAATTTCACATTTTCCCACAGTATACTCCATTTCCCAATCTTTTCCCACTCACTTAACCAATCTATGTCACTTTGTAGCCTCCTTATATCTTCTTCACAACTTACTTTCCTACCTATCATTATGTCGTCAGCTAATTTAGCAGCCATAACTTCAGTCCCTACATCCAATTCATTTATATAAATTGCAAAAAGTTGAGGCTCTGGCACTGATCCCTGTGGCATACCACTTATCACATCCTGCCAACCAGTAAAAAACCCATTTATGACATCTCTTTGCTTCCTGTTAGCCAGTCAATCTTCTATCCATGCCAATATGTTATCCCCTACACCATGAGCTTTTATTTTCCACAATAACCTTTGATGTGACACTTTATCAAATGCCTTCTGGAAATCTAAGTACAGTATATCCATCGGTTCCCCTTTATCCACAGCGCGTGTGATTCCTACAAAGAACTCCAATAAATTGGTTACACATGATTTCCCTTTCACAAAACTATGGTGACTCTGCCTGGTTGCCTTGAATTCTCCCAAGTGCCCTGCTATAACATCTTTAATAATATCTTCTAACATTTGCCTGTGACAGATGTTAAGCTAACTGGCCTGTAGTTTCCCGCTTTCTGTCTCCCTCCTTTTTGATTAATGGAGTTACATTTGTTATTTTCCAATCTAATGGAACCTCCCCTGAACCTAGGGAATTTTGGAAAGTTAAAACCAATGCATCTATTATCTCACCAGTCACTTCTTTTAAGACCCTAGGTTGAAGTCCATCAGGACCCAAGGATATATCAACCCACAGCTCCAATAATTTTCTCAGTACCACTTCCCTGGTGTTTGTAATTGGCCTGAGTTCATCACTCCCTTCCATTTCCTGATTTACATCTATTTCTAGAATGTTACTTGTATCCTCTGTAGTGAAGACCGATATAAAATACCTGTTCAATTCATCTGACATTTCCTTATTTTCCATTCTTAATTCCCCAGACTCACTTTCTATAAGACCAACTCTCACTTCGTTAACTCTTATTTAATTATTTACAGAAACTCTTACTATCCATCTTTATATTTCCAGCTAACTTTCTCTCGCACTCAAATTTTTCCCTTCTTATAAATCTTTTTGTCATTCTTTGCTGTTCTTTATATTCTGTCCAATCTTCTGACACCCATCTTTGAGCAATCAGATGCCTTTTCTTTAAATTGATACTGTCTTTAATTTGTTACTTAACCATGAATGGTGGGTTCTCCCCTTGGAATTTTTCTTTCTCATTGGAATGTATCTATTCTTTGTATTCTGAAAGTCTGCCATTGTTTCTCTATGGACCTATCCCTTTACCTTATTTGCCAGTTCACTCTAGCTTTCATGTCCTCGTAAGAGTAAAGAAACAAACAATGTGTTCAGATGAGTCATGAATAGCTACATAACAGCTATCTGTGTTATATACAGTATGTTCAGAAGGTCTCACGAAGAGGTTCTAAGTCATTTATGATTAAACATTAACTATTTATTGATAACACATAACTATGTCACATATATATATGGTATAGCCTAAGATATGACAACTGACCATAGTCTCAGGTCATGTGTCTTTTTGCATCATCCTGTGGCTGCACTGTTTTCCAATTTCACATTAACCTCTGCTATGCAAGATACTCTTATACTGCAGTCTGAATGCAACATGAAGGAATTAAGAAAGAAACGTAACATGACCAAACCAGCAAAAAGAAATACACAGGACAAGTTGGAGGCAGAGGTTATCACGTGAAATAATTGAACTCAAAACACTGTAGAGTTGGCCAGTTGCAAGATGAGGCCCTGAAGTTCAGGACAAATGGTTTTTGATAATGCAGCGCAGGTAAGCAACAGCCACACCCTAAGAACACATTTTACAAAAACATATTGATGAGTTCTAGGCCAAGATTACCCCTGACTGGGAGCTCAATATTTGATGAGCAGGATGTAGTGCAGTAAAACAGTAATTCAAAAATTAAAGGGAGAGCTGTTTTCTGGCTAATCTTGAGGCAGATGTGGTACTGTTGGATTTTGAAATAGTATTGGAAGAAATGAGGTGCAAGCAGAGCTGTCAAAAGTGTGAAAATTGACAGTAATGTCACAGAAAGAGTACTGACATCAACAGGCCAGCAATACACACATTTACTTTACAGTAAGTGCACTAAGTATGCAAGGTATGCAAACTGAGCTGCATCCCCTTCATTTTTTTGACCTCATGAATGTTTTTAGACAACCGCGTATATTATGCAGCAGGAATGCACCAGGCATTTTCCTTCTCCTTTTAAATGCATTTCAGCAAATGCAGCTGCATGATACATGTACAGGTGTCACACCAAATGTGGGCTGAACAGTGTTATATTCCTGTACAATGGGTCTCAAAATAATGGGGTATTATGGTAATTGGTTATATTATACTGTGGGTATTATGATAATCGAGGGTATTGTACTGTGGGAATTATGGTAATTGGGTATATTGTACTGCACGATGTAAACTGGACTGGACAGCTGGCCCCTCAATATTGAACTTTAATTGGTGGTTTGCCATTGATCACCCTGAGTCCCCTGCTCTATCTATTGTTCTGAAATGGTTTCAGGCCAACTTAACCAGTTTATACAAGAGAGGCTGAAAAATACTTAGCAAAAAATGGAAGGTGGCAAGCAAACTTTATGATACAAGGAAAACCTACAGGATGTTTATATTTGAATTGAATGTGCTGGACCCTCCGATGACCACCTGAGCAGAGCCAATATTGTTGATAACTAGCGTTCTTTACAGCCCATTTTTTGAGTGCAGATCGGTCTTCGTGGCCAGGGAAACCAATCAGATATCATTCTGAGGCTGAAGGGGAGACTCTAGTTTGAAGCAACAGGAGTTTCATCAGTGTAATGAAATTAACATTGATTGGGAAATGTCACCACCCAGTTAAATGGTTGAAGCCTTTGCTGTTGGTGGGAAATGTATACTTGCCATATTAGTAAAGGTGAAACAATTGGCATGAAGAGACCTAAACCTGAAACAGCTGTGGACAATTTGCTGAGTTAAATAATAGGCCAAATTCCTGTTTCAAGCTTCCTCTGCAATATGAGTTTGACCTAAGTGAAACTGGGATCAGGGCAACCGCACCCAGGAAAACCAACACACACATGCTTAAAATTGTTGCCCCACATTAAAACAGCAGGCTACCAACAGACACAACCCCCTCCCCAAAACCAGCATCTCCTCCTTCCCGATCCTGACCTCTTCCCCCAATTCCAACCTCTCTCCAACTCTGTCCTTTCCCCAATTCCATGATCCTGGCCTCTCCCCTATCTCAGCCACGCTCCCATCCCAAACCCAGCCTCTCCCCTCCCCAATCATTGCCAATTGCTACCCTCTGACCTATCAACCTCCCTCACCATACTGCCCTCCCACCTAATGTCGGCCCTCCTGATTTCTCGTTTACTGAATTTATACCCTGTCCATTGGCAAGGCAGTTAAACTGGCAGAATTGTTAAATTGATTGATGGTGGCAGGGTAGATAAGTTGGCAGGAATTGTAATGGTACAGTAGCAGGGGTTAAAATTCCCAATGTCCTCCTCCCTCAATTATCTTAACTTACCTCAGTTTGAATAGAGAAGGGCAAGGCCTACTTTGCTTGGAAAGTTCTAGGCCCAATGGCATCATCAGCGGCATGCAACAACATCATCATGCCCCATTTTAATTTTAAATCATGGAGGACAACAAAATGCCAAACCTGCCGCTGAAACCTGGCAGCCGATTGGTCAGAAAGACCCTCGCCCCAGCTCACAGCTCTCACCTTATGCTTGGAACAACTACCCCACCCCCAAGATGTCTGTGGCCTTCAGCTTCCCCGCCAATTCCCCATTCCCACTCGACTCTTTGCTCCGATCCCCCAGTTCATCCTAGTCCCTGACTCCTGGCTGATTCCCCACTGATACCCAATTCTGCACTCCTGCTGACTCATACAACACTGCTGTCGGTTTCAGGCTGGAGACTGTGTGATGTAAAGTATGATTTACTGGGGCCTCAATTCATGGAGTTCAAGTTACCCAACCTTGTCGGTTATGTTTCTTAAGGATTCTTCACATGACCTGCTCTTAACTGACCTGCCCAATCAAGCAGTCCTTTTCCATTTCCAGTGTTTTATAGCTTAATGAACTAAAGTATTCAAAGAAAATGGAAGAAGCCAGTTTATTTAATGTTCCTATGATTTTTCTCCCAGGTTACCAGCAGTCATGTCCTGGAGATTAATCTCCACAATAATCAGAGTTTCCAGTGAGAGACAGTCACACACCTGCACCCCAGTTTTTATTAACTTTACTGATTGTAATCGCTAATCCTCATTATTCAGTTCATAATAATCAGAAAGAAAAAGTTTGCATTTCTTTAACACCTTTTGCAACCTCTGTTAATCTGTTTTAATGGAGTTGGCTCAGGAAGAAATATTGACCAGGGCACAAGAAGTCTCCTGTTTTACAGTGGCATAAGATCTTTAAATCCACCTGAGAGCACTTTAATATTTCATCTGAAAAATGGCACCTCTGACACTGCAGCTGTCCCTCAGGATTGCATTGGATTGTTGGCCTAAATTATGGGCTGAAGTTTTTGTTGTGGAGCTCAAGTCCACAATTATCTGATTGATATGTGGGCTGCTACCTCCTGAGCCAATGCGGACACTGACAATGACAAGCTAAGACTTTAAGATATAAAATCTTTTGAGAAATGCTTACTAAAGGCAATGTCTTTTTGCAGAGTATTTTTGTCCTCCTCCAGGCTCTAGATCTAGGCAGAATATTTTGGTCTATTTAGCTTCAGAACACCCGACATGTTTTGTTTCATTGTTGATTCTTTTTGAATGAGATGAAACCTCAAATATTGCTAATTCTGTGCACACAACCCACTGTCGATGAATGGATATCTTGCCTAAGAGTAGAAAACTAATGGGCCACGTTGTTTCTTATTCATTCCTTCTGTGTAAAATTTCTTAACTGAACTATTAAAAGGAAACATGAAACAACATTTGAGCATGCAGTGTTCCCCAATTATCTGGATTTAATGCTTAGCTTCCATTGCACAAGGAGTTAACCCAAAGGCAGGGGAACATTTCAGAGTTTGCTGTCTTCAGGGTCCAGAGTATATCTGTGTGGAGTGTTTTCTTGCTGTCATTTGTAAGATTGGGCCCCGGATTCAAAGATTAAAATAGGGTGTGGTCTCAGTTGCAGCAACGAAATCCAAGCATCATCCAGGTCCAACTATAACAATTTCTGGCGAACTTGCAAAGGGTTTATCTCAAAGACTCATTTGCAGTTGGTTCCTGCCGAGCCAAGTCACAGCAAAAAAAAAAATCTATCCCTGACCAGTGCCTCACATTGGCTGTGCACATAAATTAGCCAATCTTGAAATCTCCCTCAGGCACTAGGCAAGAGGTTGAATGAGGATGTTTCATTCCAAAGGGATCATCCACTCCAGAATCTGGAGAGGTCAGTCTCCTGAATGTGCATGACCACACAGCACAGGCCTCTTTGTTTATAGGAGGAACACAAGAATAATATCAATCTGGAAGGTCTGGAATAATAACAATAATGTTATTCCTTTCATAAAAATAATCAAAGTCAGCTTCAAAGTCCTGCACATTAGGAGAACCAGCTTCGGAAACAAATAAGCAACAGCTCCCTGAAGTACAAGGCACCCTCTGTATCTCAGTTGGTAGCCATTTTGCTTCTGATTCTGCTAATGGTTTCCAGATCCACTGCAGCAACTAGGAGCAGAATTTAATGCCCTCCCCTGTGGTTCTTTTAGTGATGGGGTGCGTTTAAACAGGTGGGAGGATGGCACATGCCACCTTCCCCCCAATCAAGTCTATGGCCTGCCTTCCTTCCCCACCGCTTGTTGGGGCCCTTAAGTTGGTAATTAATGCCTACTGAAGGGCCTACTCCCAGTGCCGCTGCTATTTGACCTGTGGTGGACAGGGGGTTTGTCATGCTGGGAGCTTGACAAGCAAACCCATGTAGGGTTGCTTGCCAACTCCCAGGATAGGGTCCCTCATTCAAAGGCATGTAGTGCCTGATCCAGGGACATGCCTTGGGAAGGGGAGGGCCAACTGAGACCCACCTCACTGTGCTTGCTGCCCATCCCTAGTTGCCCTTGAGAAGGTGGTGGTGAGCTGTCTTCTTGAACCACATGTGGTGTAGGTACACCCACAGTGCTGCTAGGAAGGGAGTACCAGGATTTTGTCACCCAGCGACAGTGAAGGAACGATGATATATTTCCAAATCAGGATGGTGTGTGGTTTGGAAGGGAACTTGCAGGTGCTGGTGTTCCCATTTATCTGCTGCCCTTGTCCTTCTAATGGTAGTGAGTAAGGGTTTGGAAGGTGTTGTCTAAGGAGCCTTGGTGAATTCCTCCAATGCATCTTGTAGATGGTACACACTGCTGCTACTGTGCATCGGTAGTGGAGGGACGGAATGTATGTTGATGTGGTGCCAATCAAGTGGGCTGCTTGTCCTGGATGGTGTCAAGCTTCTTGAGTGTTGTTGGAGCTGCACTCATCCAGGCAAGTGGGGAATATTCCATCACACTTCTGACTTGTACCTTGTAGATGGTGGATAGGCTTTGAGGAGTCAGGAAGTGAGTTACTCGCTGCAGGATTCCTAGCCTCTGACCTGCTCTTGCAGCCATAGTATTTATATGACTAGTCCAGTTCAGTTTCTGGTCAATGGTAACCCCCAGGATGTTGATATCGGAGGATTCTGTGATGGTAATGCCATTGAATGTCAAGGGGTGATGGTTAGATTCTCTCTCGTTGGAGATGGTTGTTGCCAGGCACTTGTGTGGCTCAAATGTTACTTGCCATTTGTCAGCCCAAGCCTGGATATTGTCCAGGTCTTGCTGCATTTGGACATGGACTGCTTCAGTATCTGAGGAGTCATGAATGGTGCTGATCATTGTGCAATCATCAGTGAACATCCCCACTTCTGACCTTATGGTGGAAGGAAGGTCATTGATGAAGCAGCTGAAGATGGTTGGTCCTAAGACACTATCCTGAGGAACTCCTGCATTGATGCCTTAGAACTGAGAGGATTTACCTCCAACAACCAGAACCATCTTCCTTTGTGCGAGGTATGATTTCAACTAGTAGGGAGCTTTCCCCCGATTGCCATTGACATCAGTTTTGCCAGGGCTGCTTGATACCACACTCGGTCAAGTGTTGCCTTGATGTTAAGGGTGGTCATTCTCACCTCATCTCTTTGAGTTCAGCTCTTTAGTCAGTATTTGGGCCAAGACTGTAATGAGGTCAGGAGCTGAGTGAACCTGGTGGTACCCAAATTGAACATCAGTGAGCAGGTTATTGCTGTGTAAGTGCTGCTTGATAGCACCGTCGATGACACCTTCTATCACTTTACTGAGAATTGATGGGGCGGTAATTGGCTGGGTTGGATTTGACCGGATTTTTGTGTATGGGACATACCTGGGCAATTTTCCACATAGCTGGGTAGATGCCACTGTTGTAGCTGCACTGGAACAACTTGGCCAGGGGCGCGTCAAGTTCTGAACTATAAGTCTATCGCCAAAATATTGTCAGCACCCATAGGCTTTGCAGTATCCAGTGCCTTCAGACCTTTTTTGAAAAAACATGGAGTGAAACTAGAAGTGCTCCTGCTGCTGCTCCCCCAGCTACTGCTATCGCTGCTCCTGCTCCTCCTTCTCCTTCTCAAGCTGCTCGTGCTTCTACTCCTCCTGCTCCTTCTCTTCCTGCTCCTTCGCCTCTTACTCCTCCTCCTTCTGCTCCTCCCTTTGCTGCTCTTGCACCCCCTCCTGCTCCCCCTGCTGCTCCTGCTCCTCCACCTCCTGCTCCTCATGCTCTTGCTCCTGCACCTCCTCCTGTTCCTGCTCCTGCTGCCCCTGTTCCTGTTTCTGGTCCCACATTCCTTGCAGACTTGCCAGCCCGAGCATGGACTGCTTCTGTATCTGAGGAGTCGCATGGTCCTTGCAGGCCATTTCCATCCTAATATTCCTCTTTAAAAATATTAAACATGTGTTCACCGCACCACCCACCCCTCCTCCAAATCTGTTCTCATCTTTTCTGGAACTCCATGCTTGAATCCCTGCAATCACTTTTTCTCCCCCGTCACAGTACCGAAATGCCTCTGATCAATGTCACAAATAACTTCGTATGTGACATTTCCCTCCTCGCCCTTTTCAAACTCTCTTTAGCTTTTGATATGGTTGACAACACCATCCTCCTCCGATACCTTTCCTCCATTTTCTTATGAGTGCAACTACTCTCATCTGGTTTCACTGTTACCTAATCAATCATAGTCAAGAGGATCTTTTGCAATATGTCTTCTCTCCCTGCTCCTGCATCATTGTCTCTTGACTTACCCGAGGTCTATCCTTGGCCCCTCCTATTTTTCATCTTATGGCTGCCCGCTGCCCCTCAGTGACATTCTTTGCAGGGAGGATCCATATGTGCACCTTTTTAAAAATTCTTTCATAGGATGTGGGTGTTGCCCAACCCTAACTGACCTTGAACTGAGTGGCTTGCTAGACCATTTCAGAAGGCAGTTAGGAGTCAACTACATTGCTGTGGGCCTGGAGTCACATGTAGGCCAGACCAGGTAAAGACAGCAGATTTCCTTCCCTAAAGGACATTAGTGAACCAGATGTGTTTTTACAACAATCGATGATAGTTTCACAGTCACCATTACTGAGATTAGCTTTATATCCCAGATTCATTAATTAAATTTAAATTCCACAGGCTGCCATGGTGGGGTTTGAATCCAAGTCCCCAGGCATTACCCTGGGCCTTTGGAATATTAGCCCAATGAATATTAACATACTGAACTCTACTAACATGTCAGTATCACTCTCGAGCCCCTCCACTGCCTCTGATTCGTCACACTGCTTATTCCACCTCTAGTACTGGATGAGCTGCAATTTCCTCCAATTAAACATTGAGAAGACTGAAGCCATGGATTCGGGAATGGTCCCATTGGATTGGAAGTTGGCAAATGTTACTCCGCTTTTCAAGAAAGAAGGGAGCCTAATATCACTTGTTGGGAAAATGTTGGAATCTATGATTAAGGAAGTTTTAACAATGTACTCAGAAAAGTATAGTATGATTAGAACATAGTTTTACTAAAAGGAAATCATGTTTAACAAATTTACTTGAGTTCTTTGAATATGTAACTGGTAAGGTAGATAAAGGGGACCTGTAGATGTAATATACCGGGATTTCCAAAAGGCTTTCGATAAGGTGTCAAACAAAAGCATGCATTGTGTTGGAAACAATACATTAGCATGGATAGAGAATTGGTTAAGATAGGAAGCAGAGTGGGACTTTTTCAAGTTGGCAGGCAGTGAATAGTGGAATAAAATAAAGATCAGCGCTAGAGCCTAGGCTACCAGGGAAAAACAGTGCAGACCAGTTAAAGTCTGAACTGGCAAAAAGTGGTACTTAACTGGTCTCAGCTGGATTTTAATGGAAGTGATAAATGAACTGGCAACTCTTCTGGACTCTTTGGAAATCCAGTAGGGGCTTCCAGTTTCCTTGTGATCACCAGTATAGGCACCAGTACTTCTCAGCTGGTTTGAGCTGGTACCTTAATATTACACCTGCCGTCAAGTTTATGAAACCAAGCACCAGTGAAAGCCTCTCTTTCATCCCTCTATAAGATATGATCTCAAGCACTGACTTTGTAACTCATTTTAATTCTATTACACTTCAGGGCTGGGTTCATCCTTGCGCCCATCAGCTGAATTTCCCTGGAGTTGCAAGCAGCCTTGCCAGCCAGATGCAGGAATTGTCTCACTCCACCTGATACAAACCAGCTTCCCACCCCTCCACCCCCCTCCCCCCCACCCCGCCCCGCAATGTAGCATTAACACTATTTCTCCCTCTTTTTCCCTTAGCTCCAGCTGTCTTTGCCCAAACTGCCACCTCACTATGTTTCTCTTCTTCAGTCTCACCCATCCCTAGTCTTGACTCACCCAAATCCTGCTGAAAGCTTTATATAGATTTGTAACTGGTATGCTGTCTTAATGAAATTACACCTAAGATGAATGTTGATTGTGGGTTTTATTATTTTTGTTGGAGAAAGAAAGTTGTAAAAGATTCATAAATACATAACTGCCAATTTCAATATAGGCTATCATGTGTGGATATATATGTGCACATTCAAACCATATTTCTCTGTGTGCATTTATGTGCAGACTCAGTATGAATGTGAAGTGAAATATTATTGTTTTATTGGCATGATGCCACCACAAATACAATCAACAGATTTCTTTATAACATTATTAACGTACTTTGTTTTAATTCCATTATAATTCCCTGGGATACTATTCACCCTTGTGAATATGGTGTTGTATAAATGGCAGAAAGCGCAGTCTCAGCATGAAATACTGAAAAAAAGGCATAGGTCTACTTCAAAGCTATGTGATTTGGAAGAAATGCAACATAGGACTGGAGTGATGGGAATCAAGGGGAAAGTTCTCCGCTGGTTGGAGTCATACTTAGCACAAAGGAAGACGGTTGTGATTGTTGGAGGTGAATCATCTCAGTTCCAGGACATCACTGCAGGAGTTCCTCAGGGTAGTGTCCTCGGTCCAACCATCTTCAGCTGCTTCATCAATGACCTTCCTTCCATCATAAGGTCAGAAGTGGGGATGTTCACTGATGATTGCACAATGTTCAGCACCATTAATGACTCCTCAGATACTGAAGCAGTCCATATCCAAATGCAGCAAGACCTGGACAATATCCAGGCTTGAGCTGATAACTGGCAAGTAACATTCACTCCACACAATTGCCAGGCAATAGCCATCTCCAACAAGAGAGAGCCTAACCATTGCCCCTTGATATTCAATAGCATTAACATTGCTGAATTCCCCATTATCAACATCATGGGGCTTACCATTGACCAGAAAATGAATTGCACCAGCCATTTAAATACTGTGGCTGCAAGAGCAGGTCAAAATCCTGCAGCAATTAACTCACCTCTTGACTCCCCAAAGTCTGTCCACCATCTAGATGGCACAAGCCATGAATGTGATGGAATACTCTCAACTTGCCTGGATGAGTGCAGCTCCAACAACACTCAAGAGGCTTGACACCATCCAGGATGAAGCAGCCCACTTGATTGGCACCACATCTACAAACATTCACTCCCTCCACCACCGATGCACAGTAGAAGCAGTATGTACCATCTATAAGATGCACTGCAGGAATTCACCAAGGCTCCTTAGGCAGCACCTTCCAAACTCACAACCATTATCATCTAGAAGGACAAGGGCAGCAGATAGATGGGAACACCATCAACTGGAAGTCACTCATCATCTTAACATGGAAATATATCGCTGTTCCTTCACTGTCGCTGGGTCAAAGTCCTGGAACTCCCTCCCTAACAGCATTGTAGGTGTACCTACACCACATAGACTGCAATGGTTCAAGATGGCAGCTCAACACCACCTTCTCAAGGGCAAATAAGGATGGAAAATAAATGCTGTCCTAGCTAGCGATGCCTACATCCCATTAACGAATGATTTTAAAAAATCACCAAACTCCATTTTGACATTGGTTGCCATGGCAGTGCCTGGATATCAGGGGAAATGCCTGTGCAGACCCGCAGTTGTGCCATAATATCCTGTTTCTGGATCCTGGAATGGGCAGTGCCTGGGAACAATAGTTCTTTGATAATCATAAGGCAATGGCCTTGAAGTGCAATGATAATTAGTAGCTCCCCAATTTTTTGTTTGCCAAATAGAATAATGGGGTTATTTCTTTACATAGTTTCAGCTCTGTACTGTGGTGTACAAAAGGACACTCCATTCTTGTGCATTCGATAATTTCCATGAGCCATTTCATCCCCAGCAATGGTGTAGCCCCTTCTAGATAAAGCTGTTACTTCTCAAAGAGTGAAGGCCTGAATGGCACTGTTGTATCCTCTGAGGGTTTTATTGGCATTGTCATCTCATCCCTTCAGGCTCAGCATCGCACAACAGAATCTTTTAATTAGTGGTGAGTTTACAAACTCACTCATCATGAGTGGCAGATTTTGCCTGGGGACAAACTTATGCACCACATGGGAGATAATCTCCTTATACCCTTAGAGTTGTTGCTTCACCCGCCAATTGCATGCCTCAAAGGCAAAGCATAAATGAGTCCATACGGGGATCCACAATGCTTTTTGGAAGATTTGTCAGCAAATGCACATTCAAGCTCATGGCGGTGTCAACAGATAAAATTGCATCCTGCCAACAAATAAATACATCAATGCATCACATTTGCTTACGTCATCAGGAGGGATTGGTTTTTGTAACAGGAGAAAAGGGACCTGCATGAGCAGAACCCAGTGATTTCAATAATATCTGAAAGTATCCCACTTAAACACGGCAGAATATTAGCCACATGTACCAGAGGCCTTCCATTATTTCCTTTCATCTAATGGTCTCAGGGACCTTGCTCCAAAACTTGGCAGCCCAATAGAATGCAGAAGCACATCCGGATCTGCTATACTTGAGGCAGGCCCAATGTAAAATTCCTCATCTGCTGAAGAGACACAATTCAGTTAATTGTCAAATAACTGCCAGCAGGAAGCAGTGCATGATCTCGGAGGAAAATTCCCATGATAGTGGAAAATGTGGCAAGTTCACAAAGGCACTAGGTCCCTTAACACTTCGAACGGTCCTCCCCTCTTCCAGTCCAGTACCTTCATCATGTCATACAGTATTCCATCATCCGTCCTGTCCTCACACTCACAGAAACCTACTGGATATTTCAAACCCAGCCTACTGCTGTCTTACCAGGACGATAGCACAGACCAATAATATCCATTAAGTTGGACTGGATTCTGCATTGCAACATGTGGAGGAGTAGCAGCAAAACTGAAACAACCTGCTGATTATCACCTCCACCCCTCCATTCCATTCAACTCATCCTGATAGTCTCCTCACTTCACTGACAAACTTATGCAGGAATAATTCCATTTTAGGTTTGCATTTTCCAAACCATAACCCAGCTAGAACAAGATTAGTCATTCTGGATTTCAGGGGGAGCTCATTAATCATTACATATTCGTTTGGTAGTACAGAACTTGAGTATTGCTGAAAAAAACGAGACATGTTAAAGCTTTTCATCTTGCACTCATCAGGACACTCGGAATACCAATATAAGGGGAAAGCAAAAATTATACTGTATGCGAAGAGAATGCTGATTGGTTAGCAAGTGGCATTACCATGGTGAATGCACCAGTGATGGTGACTGTCAGTTAACTGCCAAACATTGTCTGAAATTTAAACCAGGCAACTTGATTCTGATAGGGCAATTGCCTTGACCAGAGGAATGAGGCAGCGAATGGCTGTCACTTATTTTGTTTAGCTGAAACAAGAGCAAGGTATGTACACGTTCTTTCTGTCTGCAAAGAACAGGGCTCTGTGTATTAATATACATAGCTTCCAATACATGGAAATGAGATACACTGCGACCCAACTGACAATCTTAAATTGGCTGTCAGCGTAAATCTTAGCACACTGTGGGTGTCCATCTAATGGAATCACATCTATTGTTGAACACTGTGTTTTGAGTTTTTCAAGCACGGGCTGGTTGGGTACAGTCTGCACCTTGTCTGTTATGAACAGCGGCTGGGACATGCTGTTTGATACGATCCACCGGTCTTTGGGATGTACTGTCTACATACCTAGCATCACATTGGCACTGAAATTCATACACCACATTACTCATTTGTGTGACAGACAGGACGTCTTTTTGGCTTGACAGCAGCATCCTGTTAGTGGTGAATACCACTCGTGTTGCTACTGTGCAGTAGCAGCATGAAACAGCTAGCTTCACCTGTTACTCAAGTTTTTGTGGTACCTTGCCCTTCCAGGATAATCCAAGGTAGACTGGGCACTTTTCAAGGCCAAAAGTGACGGCCTTAGGCCTGTTCATGAGTTTGCGCGATATACAGTGGGCAGTGATCTGATCAGGGTGGCCATTATCCTGCAGGATGTCTTTGATGTGCCTATTTCAGCATCAAGCTTGCATGGTGAACAAATGGCTCGGGCCCTATTTACAAGGTTGCCAATAAGACCAATCTTATAGCATGTGGAACTGTAAGAATCCCAACGCAAACTCACAAACCTGCCTAAGGCCGTCACTTTCAGCCCTGAAGAGTGCCCAGTCTACCTCAGATTACCCTGGAAGGGCACAGGATGGGCTGAATGATCTCTTTCTGTGCCATAGCTTTTCTATGGTTTTATGATGATGTGTCAGGCAGGGTGCATTGTGCCTCAGTGAGATCCTCTCCTGAAACGATGGGGGATACAGTCAGAGTGACAAATGGATGGTGATACAGGAGACTGGGTACATGGAGCAACAGATACATCATCCATAGATCCGGTAAGGCTCATACCACTGGCACCATGGTGTTAGAGAAACTTGAAAGCTATGGTCACCATGATGTAATTCCATGCTAACTGTTCTCTTGAGTAGGATTCTGGAGAGAGAGGGTCGCTGCATCACTGAGAGGCTGTTGATAATCATGGAGGTTTTGAAAGATCTCTCAGAGGATCCAGGTACAGGTATGTGACTTCATGTGTGATTCAATCACAAGCCATTGGGATGAATGTATCCTGAACGGTACCCTGAAAAGGCAGAAGCCTCACACTGCTCTGAATGGTAAATGACTCCACTCAGAGCCAGCTCCCAAGATTGTTTCGGGAAGGAATGTTACAGCAGGATGTGATGGCAATTTCTTTTTTTATTCTTTCATGAAATGTAGGCTTTGCTGGCTAGGCCAGCATTTAATGCCCATCCCTAATTACCCTCGAGAAGGTGGTGGTGAACCTTCAACTGAAACTAGGACAGAACCATTTTCCTGCTCTCCTGAAACCATCCCAATAAGTGCTGTTTCACATCCGCTCAATGTTTTCCTTTGCAGCTGCTGAATATGCATGCGGCCATGAAACGGAAGAAAATGAACAGGATGAGGACCGTGAGGGGCCGGTAGGGAATTCATTCCATGAATGATTCCATGATTCTCTATTTCCAGGATGTCAATGCTCAAAGGTGAAAGCAGTGATGCTGCTTCTGACATTCGCCAAGAGACACTGTCTATCGTCTGTTTAGATGATGTATCTCCTGGAACTTGAAAATACATTATTTGGGAGGTTGATGTTTAAGTTCACAAAGTCACAATGCTCAAAACAATCTTCTCCAGCTATGCAGTGAGCTTAAAATTCCATTTCTATTGCCCGTATTGCTGTAATTATGTCAGCTCTCTTAGAGCTCTTAAAGAAGGAGGTTCCATGCCCTTATTATGAGCACCACGTGTGGTTAAAAATCTAACCAGTGACAACATCTTTATCACTTCAGACCTCAAGTCCCAAGTGCAGATGCTGTTCTGGACAGATGAACTAAGGAAGAGTGTGAAGTATGGAGAAAACCATAGAAACTTATTGAGGATACCTGTGATGGAGCATATTACAGAAACATGTCTGAGGAAGGCTAACTACTCCGTGATAGAAATAACTTCTCATACATCATCAATTCCAATGGGCTGCCAGTACTTAACTCTTCAAAATGCCCATTATGACCTGTGCATTTAATGATTATTGCTGGAAAAAAGAGATGTCTAGCCTTTTCATCTTGCACTAGCACCTGGTTCGTAGCCTTGCACGTTACAGCACATCAGATGCCAGTCCAGGTATCTTTTTAAAAAGAGTTGAGGTGCCTCCGGCACTAAACCAGTCATACAGAATCTCATCCCTCTGCTGCTGCAAAAAGATGGTCATCACTTCAGGTTCCTGATGTGTGGCATCATGCTGCTGTTCTGACTGGCCATGACCAACACTCACATTTGCAAGTGCGCGCTCTGCCGCCCGGCGTGCAGCTTTCCCCCTGCAGAGAGTCGATTGTGGAGTTGTGGGCTGACCACCTGGCTCGAGATAAAGTTTGTTCTTTTGTACACGGCACCTTCCCTCTGGCTCCATGGCTGGTCAAATTCAATCTTGTGAAATGCAATCAGAGTGACAGATTTCATTACAGAAATCCATAACAAATTATCTGTTACTGGTCCCAGTTAGTTCCATAAACTTTAGCAGTAAACTTTTGCCAACGAGTGAATGCAAGAGACTGCTGTGCAGGGAGCTTCATAACAGGAATGGTGGGGGAGAACATTCATTGATGCAAACTATTTAAATGTAATCAAGTGTAGATTTTGTAGATTTAATCTAATGGAGACCTTGGAATTGTAATTTATGAAAGCTTTTTAAACTTAACTAATATGTACACCTTGCAAATATATTAAAAATTAAACTTTGCAAATTTTGTTATATGTTCTCATGTTGACCGTAGGCTTTTTTTTACCCACATGGCTTCAGCCTGGAGAATTCCTGACCGGACTGTACTTCAGTGTGGGGAACTCCCTTGACCCCACTGAATTTCAGCCCGGTGAATTCCCTTCCTGGGCAGCTGCATGGGGACCCTCTCACGACCCAGGTTGAAGCACAGTCAGGCCAGGGGAATTCTGCAGGCAGAGATGCCGCTGGTTAAGGAAATTCCCTAGTGCTGTTGGCTGGAGGCCCCGATCGTGCAGCCTATCACGATTTGTGTGGCCCTGTGCATAGGATGGGAAGCTCCAGCCAGTCCAAGCCATTCCCAATTTCTGCAGCCACCCCGCGTGCTAAAGGGAATCCCGAGCTTGCCCGTCACAATTTCCCCAGTCTTATAAGGGAATCCCTGCACCCCCTGCAGCCATTCAGTTTGTGTGACCTCCTCACATGGTTAAGGGAATCCCCATTGGCTGCTTCCACATGGGATTGTGAATTGTGACCCTGCACAGAGAATGCCCAGAATGCAGTCAGCCAGTCAAACGTTTTAAAGTGACCACCTGATAATTTCTCATTTTTAAATTTGCACACAACTGCATAATAATCAAGGTTACAATAAAGTTTTACAAAGTTCACATTAAATTAAATCTACTAAGTCAACAGTTAATTAAATTTAAATACACTCAGTGAATGCCCTCTGACATTGGTTAGGAAAGTAAAAGCCCATAGGATTCAGGGTAATGTGGCAAATTGGACAAAAGTTTGGTTTTGTAACAGGAAACAAAGGGTAATGGTCGATGGAAGCCCTTGCAAATGGAAAGTTGTCTCAAGTGGTGTTCCACAGGGCTCGGTGTTGGGACCCTTGCTGCTGTGTTATTTTTAACAATATGGACGTGAAGGGGGGGGGCATGATTGGGAAATTTGCAGATGACACAAAGATTGGCTGAGTAGTGGATAGTGTAGAGGATAGCCATAATCTCCAAAACGATATAGATGGGTTGGTGGAGTGGGCGGTAAAGAGGCAGATGGATTTTAACATAGAGAGGTGTGAGGTTATACATTTAAGGAGGTCAAACAATTACAGGGATTACACAATAAATGGGAATATACTAAGAGGGGTAGATGAAGTGAGAGATCTAGGAGTACAAGGATGTAGGTCCCTGAAGGCAGCAGTTCAAGTAGATAAGGTTGTAAAGTCATATGGAATGCTCTCCTTCATTGGCAGATTAATAGAATATAAAAGTAAGGATATAACGTTGGAATTGTATAAAACACTGGTGAGGCCACAACTGGAGTATTGTGTACAGTTCTGGTCACCACATTACAGGAAGGACGTAATAGCTCTGGAGAGAGCGCAGAGGAGGTTTACAAGAATGTTAAAAAAGTGTAGCTAGGAAGGATAAGTTGATTGAACCCCTGACACAACCCCGCCCAGGCCTGCACAGATTGATGCTGCACCCACATTTATTTGCACAGTCGGGGAGGCAAACACACATGTGGAGGTGCTTTACACTCCAGTAAATGGGAAGATATGATTCTGTCAATGTTCCAGATAAAAACTGTGCCGGTTCACGCACAAGGCACCGTTCAAAGTGATGGATATTACAAGCGATGATATATATTATCTACATTCACCCAGTCTGTATACACACTATAATTAAGTCTGTATTACAGATCTAGCAAGCCGAACACTAATATGTTCCTTTTTTCCCTGCAGGTCCAGTTGCAGGGCAGTCTGGAGCTCACTGAGAGGCAGTTGGCAAGTGTGACAGGTCAGAGGGCAAACTCGCTATTTGAGGCGTCCCTGGCTATTGCTGTGTGGGCCTCTGACGTGCTCAGAGACAACTCTATATATGGCTCAGCGCAAACTGCAAAACCTGCATTCTTGCTCAGGAAGATGAGCGCTGTCAAAGGTAACTGACCACAGCATGATTTCCTCTTAGAATGTATGCATTGTAGATGCCAAAACTTCTGACCCACTTCTGTTTTAACGTCTTATCTCTCCCTGTGATATGTTCTGCTGCCTTCTCAATTGTGACTTTAAATGAATCACTGCTAATGTTTTCCCTTTTCCTTCTCCATCTGCAGCATGTTTCACTCATCATTTGAATTAGAAGGGACTGAGCAAAGACGAGGTCTCAAAGGAGCAAAACAAGCTCAACAGTTACATATTGGAGAAAATAATGGATCGGAACTGGAAAGCAAAATCGGCCCAGAATCAATCAGCAGAATGTGAATGAATTATTTGTGTTGTCTCATTTTTCTCCGTGAATATAGTTTTTGACATATACGAACATACGAAATAGGAACAGGAGTAGACCATTTGGCCCATCGAGCCTGCTCCACCATTCAATAAGATCATGGCTGATCTGCTTGTGTTTCGATTTCCACATTCCCATCTGCCCCCGATAGCCCCCGATTCCCTTGCATAACAAGAATCTATCTCCCTTTGCCTTAAAAATACTCAGTGATCCGCCTCCTTCTGAGGCAGAGAATTCCAAAGTCGCAAAACCTTTGAAGAGAAAAAATTTCTCCTCATCTCTGTCCTAAAAGGGTGACCACTAATTTTAAAACAGTGCCCCCTAGTTCTGGACTCACCCACAAGAGGAAACATCATTTCCGCGTCCACCATGTCAAAGCTGTTCAGGATCTTGCACACTTCAATCAAATCACCCCTCACTCTTCTAAACTCCAGTGGAAACAAGCACAGTCTGTCCAACTTTTCCTCATAAGACAACCCACTCATTCCAGGTATCAATCTAGTAAACCTCCTTTGAACCACCTCCAATGCATTTACACCCTTCCTTAAATAAGGAGACCAAAACTGCACACAGTATTCGTGGTGCAGTGTCACCAGTGCCCTGTATATCTGAAGCATAACATCCTTACTTTTATGTTCGATTCCTCTTGTAATAAAGGATAACATTCCATTAGCATTCTTGATTACTTGCTGTACCCACATACTAACTTTTTGTGACTCATGTACGACGACCTAGTTCTCTCTGCACCTCAGAATTCTGCAGTCATCCTGGGTTTAAGTAATACTCTGCTTTTTTTTAAATTTTTCCTGCCAAAGTGAACAACTTCACATTTTCCCACATTTTACTCCATCTGCCAGATTTTTGCCCACTCACTTAACTTATCCATGTCTGCAACCTCATCATGTCCTCTTCACAACATACTTTCCTATCTATCCTTGTATCATCTGCAAATTTAGCTGCCATGCCTTCACTCCCTTCATCTAAGTCATTGATGTAAATTGTAAAACGTTAATGCCTCAGTACAGATCCCTGCGGGGCTCTGCTCATGACATCCTGCCAATCAGAAAATGACCCGTTTATGCATACTCTCTGTTTTCTCCCAGCCACCAAATCTTCTATCCAGGCTAATGTGTTACCCTCTACACCCTGAGATTTTATTTTCCACAAGAGCCTTTGATGTGGCACCTTATCAAATGCTTTCAGCACATCTACAGGCTCCCCTTTATCCACAGCACAAGTTTACTCCTGCCCAGTCAAAGCAGTTGGTGTTCTCCAGTAGTGTTAGTGCCTAAGCCTGATGGGTCAACAGATTTTGTATAGACTATTGAAAGGTTAATGCGGGAAGAAAAACAGATTCCTAACCAGTCCCTGGTCTGGAAAATTGCATTGATGGGATTGGCAGTGCCATATTCCTTACTAAGAAAGATTTGTTGAAAGGATATTGGAAAGTACCTTTAACAACATGAGCTAAGGAGATATCAACACTTGTCAGGTCAAATAGACTAAACCAATTTTGAGTAATGTCAGTTGGATTAAAAAATGCTCTGGCCACTTACAGACAGCAGATCTAGTAATAAACCTTACAAAAGGTGAGTTTGCGAAAGCGTGAGTAACTTATTAAGGGCCAAATTGTAGGGCAAGGACAAGTCTTGCCAGGAACAGCGAAGGTACAGGCTTTGATGGGATTTTCTTTTCCTAAAACTAAATGGGAAATCCTGAGATTTTTAGGGATGTGCAGTTTCTATTGTAAATTTGTGCTAAACTTCAGCACAATAGCTGCTTAGCTAACGGATTTATTGCAAAAGAAAGCAAAGGTGGTGTGGTCAAGAGAGTGCCAGGCAGCTTTTGAGAAGCTGAAGGTGATTCTAACTAATGAACTAATATTTGCCACCTCTAATTCTGCTATACTCTTTAAGCTGGCAATCGATGCTGGTGATTTGGGGGCGGGTGCAGTCTGATTGCAAGAAGGTGAGTCAGGCATAGAGAATCCGCTGGGGTATTTTTCTAAAAAATTTAAATCGGCATCAGAACAGATACTTTACGGTAGAAAAGGAAACCCTGGGATTGTTACATCTCTTAAACATTTTGAGGTATATATCCATCATGGCAGTAAAGACACATTACTATATGCTGACCATAACCCTGTGGCCTTTGTGGGTAAATTTAAGACTCAGAATGACAGACTGTTCTGATGGAGCTTGCTAATACAACCTTATAACTTGAAGATTGTTCCTACTGCTGGACATGATAATATAATTGCTGATGCATTATCAAGAATGTAAATTATTTATAAAAATTGTCTGGAAAGTAAGAAAGTCAAAAAAAACTGAACAGATTCTGTATAAGGAGCGAATGGCTGAGTGAGTGCATGCTGAATCCTGTTTACATGTTGTACGTATCATTTTCTGTATACGTTGCGAAGAAACACATTTGGAAATGGTATCTCATCTTTTAAGGGTGGAGGCATGTTAGAATCATACCTCTCAATACTGAAGTTTTCTTTTACAAAATGGAAGGGTTTGGCATGATCTGGATATGTGGATGCTAACCTGGGATTTTCTACAAAGGTCATAGGTTTACTTTGGAACTGTCAAAAAGTAGGATTCTTCCAAGTAATCACCTGACCTCTATGGTATTTGAGAGGGAGTTGTTTGTTTGTGTTGAACTGCAAAGTACTTTAATTAATGAATAGCCAGGGGGAAAAAGGCAATCACATGGGAGAGAGGGAAAAAACATAAGTTGCGAGCCTGCTTGTTTTGAAGGCAGTCTTGTTGGAGAACAAGCTGACAAAAGAAGGCTAGCATGACGGCTCCCTCTCTCTACCTTGCCTAAAATTGTGTGTGGTTTTACCTGTAGCCAGAGAACCCTCTTCTGTGTGTAACCGGTCTGCACTGGACCTGAAAATCTGAGGCCAGTGGTGAGAACTTCCAGGCATCCACCGGGACCAGCGGCCAGTCTTCACACCAGAGAATTCCAGGTCGACAGCATCGAGACCCTGCAGACTTTATCCTTTAGTTTATAAAGCGCATCCTCCAAGCCAGAAACAAAATATTTGTTCATTTCATCTGCCATTTCCTTATTATCTACTATTAAATCCCCACTGTCACTCTCCATAGGACCAGCACTCACTTTACCTACTCTTTTCCTTTTTAAATACCTGTAGAAACTCTTGCTATCCATTTTTACATTTCTAGCTAGCTTCCTCTCTTATTCTAATTTCTTTCCCCTGATTAATCTTTCAGTCATTCTCTGCTGTTCTTTATATACTGACCAATCATCTGGTCTGCCATTCATCTTTGCACAATTATAGTCTTTTTCCTTACATTTGATACTTTCCTTAACTCCTTTATTTAACCTTGGATGGTGGCTCCTCTCTTTAGAATATTTCTTTGTAGAAGCCCAGTTTGGGATCTGCCAGGGCCCCTCAGCTCCTGACCTCATTACAGCCTTGGTTCAAACATGGATGAAAGAGCCAAACGCCCGAGGTGAGGTGAGCATGACTGCTCTTGACATCAAGGCTACATTTGACCGAGTGTGGCATCAAGGAGCCCTAGCAAAACTGGAATCAATGGAAATCAGGGAGAAAACTCTCCACTGATTGGAGTCATACCTAACACAAAGGAAGATGGTGTGGTTGTTGCAGGTCAGTCATCTCCGCTCCAAGACATCACTGCAAGAGTTCCTCAGGGTAGTGTCCTCAGCCCAACCATCTTCAGCTGCTTCATCAATGACCTTCCTTCCATCATAGGGCCAGAAGTGGGGATGTTCGCTGATGATTGCACAATGTTCAGCACTATTCACAACTCCTCAGATACTGTAGCAGTCTATGTCCAAATGCAGCAAGACCTGGACATTATCCAGACTTGGGCTGACAAGTGGCAAGTAACATTCGCACCTCACAAGTGCCAGGCAATGACCATCTCCAACAAGAAAGAATCAAACCATTACTCCTTGATGTTCAATAGCATTACCATCACTAAATCCCCCATGTTCAACAACCTGGGGGTTACTATTGACCAGAAACTGAACTGGACTATCCATATAAATACTGTGGTTACATGAGCAGGTCAGAGACTAGGAATCCTGCAGAGGGTAACTCACCTCCTGACTCCCCAAAGCCTAACCGCCATCTACAAGGCACAAGTTAGGAGTATGATGGAATACTCCCTACTTGCCAGGATGAGTGTAGCTCCCACAATATTCAAGAAGCTTGACACTGTCCAGGACAAAGCAGCTTTATTGGCACCCTATCCACAAACATTCACTCCCTCCATAGATGCACAGTAGCTGCAGTGTGTACTATCTACAAAATGCATTGCAGGAATTCTTAGACAGCAACTTCCAAACCCACGACCTTTACCATCTAGAAGGACAAGGGCAGCAGATACATGGGAACACCACCACCTGGAAGTTCCTCTCTAAGTTACTAACCATCCTGACTTGGAAATATATCGCCCTTCCTTCATCGTCAATCCCTTCTTAACAGCACTGTGGGTGTACCTACGCCACAGGGGCTGGAGCCATTCACCACCACCTTCTCAAGGGCAATTAGGGATGGGCAATAAATGCTGGCCTAGCCAGCAATGTTCACATCCCGTGAATGAATAAAAAAAATGACACTGGTTCCCTATCCATAAACGCTTTAGTTTTAAATTCTCATCCTTCTTTTCAATTCCCTCCATGGCCTCACAGCTGCCAATCTCTGTAATCTGCTTCAGCCCCACCAAGGCTTTGAGGCCTCTGTGCTCCTGCAATTTTAATTGTTTCACCTTTTGACTGTTGTGCCTTCAGCTGCCAAAGGCGTAAACTCTTGTGAAATGTCTTCACTTGTCTTGCTATGTTAAAAACGCTTTATAAACACAAGTTGTTGTCGTTAAAATTTTCTTTGCAAGGAAAAAAATGTATTTTTATTTGCAAAAGGCATTCAATACATGATTCCTTTGAGTGCTGCTGAGAATTTATTTCTGCCATGCTCAGTTCCTCCCCGTTCACCCATTTTAATTAAGATCAGACTTCTGGTACAGATCCTTAGCCAACCTTGGTTAAGAAAGTTAAACATAAGAACATCAATGGAGCACTGGGCAACATATCAAGCTGCACACAGAATGTCAATGATAAAGTAACACAAAATCCACAAAGCACATGTTACTTTAATTAGATAGAGGCTGATGGGTCTTTAGACTGTGTCACTGAAATAAATCACTTTCACTCAATGGCACAGCATAACATGAGGCTTTTCAGCCCATCATGTCTGTACCAGCTGTTTGGGCAGAATCGTCCCAGATTTGCACAAAGTACGGTAGTTGGCAGGAAAAAAGTTATTTTACCCGCCGGCCGAGAATGGCGAGTTTTCGTGCAGTATTGCCCATTCCCACCTCATTAATTATGCAGTCATAGGAAACACGCCATCCTGCTGGTGGGCAGCCTCTGATTTGCATGCCACGCCATTACCTCACTGCTTCCTCACGCAGAATGCCATATTTAAACAGCAGCCTCAAGCACAGCTCCCCATGCCTGCAGCCCAGGGCTGCTCCAGTGAAGACATGGCACCAAAAACCAAGGAGAGTGCAGCCCCCTGGTTCAGTGATGCATCCCTGGACACCATGGAGGCCGTCTGCTATGCCCTCGGAAAATGGATGAATGATCTCCTCCATGCCTCCAGAGCAAAACAATTATCTCATCACTCTAAACTCACATACTCACAAGGCCAGCACACATTCACTGGCATCTCACTCACTGCCAGCTCACTCTCTCACACGCTCTCACATCTCCACTTGCCCTCATCTCTTCTGGAGTCTGCTTCTTCAGCCCTCACCCTCTTGAGGCTACTTGCACAGATCAATGTGCCCCCGCACACATCCTGGGATACCCCTGTTTCACAGCACAGCCCTCACCCTGCAGCCTCCTCCCTTGCCTGAGGCCACTTCTACCCCCCTTCCCAAGCAAGCCCTATCCCTGCAGCCGTTGAAAAACCAGCCCCACCTTACGGCTGGCCCAGAAGGTAGAGTCCTGCCTGTGAGCCCCCCTAAAGGTGATGTATTGGTCTCTGTGAAGCCTGGTGCTGATGACCAGTATTGCAGCCCGAGGCAAGGTAGGCAAACAAATCTCAAAGTCCCGAGCTAAGTGCAGCTCAGCAGGTGAACGTTGCTTATGTCCAGTTGTGATTGCACGCTGATGTGCCCGGATGACCCAGTGTGAGGGGATGATTCCAGTGGGCAGGGCTGATAGTGATATGCAGATGTATTACAATGATATTCCTGATTTGTGGCGGTGGGAAGGGCAGCCCACCATGGACAGGTACAGCAGACGATTGCAAACTGATTTCACAATGGCATGAAACCGAATTTTGGCCTTCCTACCATCTTGTCTGCTCACACCTGCTGAGATGCCCGGCACCAATGGGGACGGGAAATTCCACCCTTTGCATGAGTTATTCAGTTAGTCTCACTCACCTGCTTTCTGCCAATAGCCATGCAAATCTTCCCACTTCAAGTGTTTATCCAATTCCATTTTGAAAGTTTCCATTAAATCTGCTTCCACTGCCACCACCCATCATCTCCTGACCAATTCATGTAACGTTTCCCGATCCCAATAAGACATTGAGTAAAAAACGCCCTTGCCCATCACCCTCCAAACTGCCCCCTCCTCACTGGCTCTTCTGCCAATTATCTTAAAACTGTGTCCTCAGACTCTCATCTGTCTGCTACCTCTCAGCGATATCATCCAAAAGAGCACAGCAAGTTCCACATTTAATAAAAACAAGAAGTGCTGGAAAATCTCAGCAGGTCTGGCAGCATTTGTGGAGACAGAAACAGAGTAAACATTTTGAATCCAATATGACTCTTCCTCAAAACTGGTGAGAGGTAGAAATGTGATGGGTTTTATGCTCTTGGAAAGGAGGGGGGAGAGGCATGTGAAACAAAATAAAAGGTCAGGGAAAGGTTAGAGGGCAGGAGAGATTAAATAAAAGATGTCATCATAGAATCACAGAATTGTTACGGTGTAGAAGGAGGTCATTCAGCCCATCGTGTCTGCACCGGCTCTCTGAGCATTTTAACTTAGTGCCAATTTCCTCCTGCCTTTTCCCTGTAATCCTGCATATTGTTTCTATTTAAATAATCATCCAATGCCCTCTTGAATGCCTCAATCAAACCTGCCTCCGCTACACCTCCAGGCAGTACATTCCAAACCCTAACTATTCACTGTGTGAAAAAGATTTTTCTCACCTCACTTTTGCTTCTTTTGCAAAACACTTTAAAACTGTGGCCTCTGGTTCTCGATCCATTCACAAGTAGGAACAGTTTCTCCCTATCTACTCTGTCCAGACCCCTCATGATTTTGAAAACTTCTATCAAGTCTTCTCTCAGTCTTCTCCTCTCCAAGGAAACAGTCCCAACTTCTCCAATCTTTCCTCATAACTGAAGTGTCTCATCCTTGGAACCATTCTCGTAAACCTCTTCTGCACTCTCTCCAATGCCTTCACATCCTTCCTATAGTGTGGCATCCAGAACTGTACACGATACTCCAGCTGAGGTCTAACCAGTGTTATATGTAAGTTCATCAAAACCTCCCTGCTCTTATACCCTATGCCCCTATTAATGAAGCCTAGAATACCATATGCTTTAGAAACAGCTCTCTCTGCCTGTCCTGCCACCTTTAATGATTTATGTACATATACACCCAGGTCCCTCTGCTCCTGAACACCCTTTAGAATAGTATCCTTTATTTTATACCAAAGTGTATCACCTCACACTTCTCCTCATTGAACTTCATCTGCCACCTCTCTGCCCACTCCACCAATGTGTCAATGTCCTTCTGAAGTTCTACACTGTCCTCCTCACAGTTTACAATTCTCCCAAGTTTTGTGTCATTCGCAAACTTTGAAATTCACCCTGCACACCAAGATCTAGATCATTTATATATATCAGGAAGAGCAAGAGTCCCAATACCGACCCCGGGGAACTCTACCACAAACATTCTTCCGGCCCACACAATACCCATTAACCATTACTCTCTGTTTCCTATCCCTCAGCCAATTTTGTATCCACATTGCTACTGCCCCGTTTATTCTATGACCTGTAAATTCCCTCACAAGTGGAGCACTATATCGAACGCCTTTTGGAATCCAATATACATCACATCAACGGCCTTTGCCTCATCATCCATCTCTGTTACCCCTTCAAAAAACTCCAGCAAATTAGTTAGATAAGGGTTTTCCTTTAACAAATCCATGCTGACTTCTCCGAATCAATCCACATTTTTCCATGTGATTATTAATTCTATCCCAAATAACTGCTTCTAGAAGTTTCCCCACCAATGATGTTAAACTGACTGGCCTGTAATTGCAGGGCAGATTTTTACAACCCTTTTTGAACAAGAGCGAAAAGCTTGCAATTCTCCAGTTCTCTGGCACCTCCTCCAAATCCAGGGATCATTGAAAGATTATTGCCAGTGCCTCTGAAATTTCCACTTGCTTCCTTCAGTATTCTTGGGGGCATCTCATTCGGTCCCGGTGCTTTAGCAACTTTAAGTACTGACAGCTTATCCAATATCTCCCTCTTATCAATTTTAAACCCTTCTAGTGACTGAGTTTCCTCCTCTGTCACCATGGCCTGGGCAGCATCTGCCTTGAAGCAAGGTTTAAGTATCACAGGGGGGATTGAAGGGTTCTCAAAATTCCCACATTTTTCATGTCATCAACAAGGATATGGCTTTTGGACTTTTAAACTGCTGAGTTGAGTGTGGAACCCTGCAGACAGGAGGCTGGGCACATGAAGACCTGGAACTGGACATGCCCGGGCTTGTCAAGTGCAGTGTGGTTTTTTTTTGCCTGAAACCAGACAACGAGAGGAGACAGAATACGCATTCTTCCCTTTAAAATAATCAAACCAGAGAAAGACTTCATGTTACACGAAACTAAAGCCTATCAAAATCTTGCATAAATAATCGCTACTAACTACTAAGACAGGAAGGCACAATCAATGCAATTATGTGAACCCATCAATACTCTACACATACAATGGCTTTCAGTTCAAAACTAGTCACGGGGGCAGGAAGACAGTGATAAACATCATGCGAGCCCATTAAAAACAACGAGACAACAATCACCAGAGGAAGCCCACCAAAATCAGTCAAAGAACTAACCTTGATTTGGATTCCGATAAGAAATTCGAAAGACAGTATAACTGGCCCAGTCAGTTACGATGGAGAGAGAGAGAAACCAGCTAGCAGGAGGGTGGGCAGTTTTGAAACGGTTGAAACAGAGTTTAAGCAAGGAGATCTGGAGGTTTGCAGGCCCGCAGGCAACATCACGGCAAGGGGCACAGGGTGGCAGGCTCAACTGCAACAAGGCCGCAACCACAGCCCTCCACGAAGATCAACCAAGCACAACAGCGTCCTCCACCCAACTGAAGAACCTTCGCAGATTCCCACAGATCAGGACCACGTGGGGACGGCAGGCCCCAGAGGACACAAAGAGTGTTCCCCAAAACTGCAACCGGCTTCCCTGGCTGGATTTCAAACTATCAAGGAACCCTGGTTGGTGAGCATGATCCCTGACCTCTCCTAGTTCAATTTAGTTAGGTTTTGGGAGTGGGACAAGAGTATAAGAGGATTAGTAGTGTGATTTTCCCTCGTTATGCCGTGTGTTCCCCATTCTTAACCAAGTGTACTTTATAAGTCTGCATAATCTCAGTGTGACTTCAATAAATTTTCTTGCACCAAAAGCAGTTGCTGCTGCACTTTGTCACAACCCCCAAATAAGTCCAAGTTCTAGAACCCAGGGAGTGGGAGCGATTTGAACTGCTCATAAGTCAGAGGTGAAGCTGAGAAACACATTACCACCCCCTACAAGTTCCACAGGAGAGAAAGCCTATCTTCAATTAATAACTGCTGAAGAATCTTCAGGTTTATGTTTTGTTATAAAACAGAGGTTGTGTGTGTGGAGGAAAGAATAAATGACTGTGCTGATTACATTTTTGTTTTTGTAAGCTTCTCTTAACTTAAGAATGTGTATTAAATAGAGTGCACATCATAATCCTAAGTTTAGAATTTTGGAAAAAAAAATTGAAAATTGAAGACATGAGGAAGCCTCAGTTCTATTCCAAAAAGCCCGTGGTGAAGGATAGAACTGAAGCCAATCTTTATGTGCTTTCATAAGCTTTTATTTACAAAGTTACACATTACAAACATGCACCTCCTAAACCAACAAGCTCAGTTTCAGTCTGTTCCTATTTATAGGGGCACAACTTAATGCCCACCACATGAATACAATTAAACACAATTGATATAGAATTAACAGCCTCCAATTACCCCACCTCACTTTTACTGCGGTTAGAAAATGCAAACACTCTAACAACAATATGACAGCAGGAGAGGGAGATAAAGGAAAGGAGAGGAGGCAGGAGGAGAGGAGAGGGGAAGGATAGGAGAGGAAAAGCGAGGGAGAACCAGGGAGGAGAACAGAGGAGATGAGAGGGAAGCAGAGAAGAGGAATGGGGAGATGAGGAGAGGAGAGGAGAGAAGTGGAGAGCAGAGAAGAGGGAATGAGAAGAGAGGGGAGGAGTGGAGGAGGAGAGGAAAGGGGAGAGGAGTTAAGGACCAGAGAGGAAGAGGGGGCAGTGGAGGAGAGGAGATAGGATGGGAGAGGAAAAGAGAATAGATAGGAAGATGGGGAGGAGAGAAGGATGTGGAAAGTGAAGGAGAGGATATGCGAGGGGAGGAGTGGAGAGGAGTGAAACAGGAAAAAACAGAGAAGGAAGGTGAAGAGAGAGCAGAGCAAAACACCCAGAGGGGGAATGGGAAGAAAGTTTTTTACATGGTGAGTTGTTACGACCTGGAATTCGCTGCCTGGAATGGTGGTAGAAGCAGATTCAATAACTTTGTAAACTGAATTGGAGAGGGAAAAAATTACAGAGCCATGGGGAAGGAGCAGGGCAGGGGGTCTAATTGCATAGTTCTTTCAAAGACCCAGCACAGGAAGAGTGGGCTGAATGGCCTCTTTCTATGCTTGAAAGAATAATACAGAGAGAATGAAGCTGAATAAGTAAGACTGAGAAAGTAGCCTGAGCACAACAGACAAGAGAGACAATATCCTGCAACTTACTATGTGCAGTGTCAAAGGAGATTTATGGAATCATTTGATAATCTCCTGCAGCTCGTTCAGTCAGCTGGGTCCATGGCCCCTTCGGGTAGTCTGCATCATAAGGATACACAATCGGACACTACAGTAGGGTGGCTAACCCTTGATTGAACAGCTACTTGCACAGTTACTGCAGGTGAACCTGCACTAATGTCCCTTCTATCAGCACCCAATTATTCACTACTGTTAAACATAGAATGGACAGGGACACCAGTCCAAAGAATCTTGATCATCCCTTAGCCCTATGAGATCATTAAAACAAAATCAAAACCATTCCACCAGAGACCACAAGACCCAGATCACACATTCAAACATTTTGTTAAGATTTTCACATTCCAATCAAGTCAGATCACGGGCCCAGGGTACTGTTCTCCCTTATTCTGTTGCTGCAAGTTGATTGCAATGTTACAGTTGATTGTGTTATTACTAAACTTCACTATAGCTAGAATGAGAACATGGACAAGCAATTGTTCAGCCGGCAAAGAGATTAGGAAACAGGACAGAGCTTTGTATTGAAAGGCTAAGGTGACAGAGGTAAATCTCACAGACCTAAGAGGATTCAGACAGTTATTGAACTTGTGGGGCTGCCCTGATACTGATTATTGTTCTTCATCTGGATTGAAACAGGAGTTTCCTGTATATAATAGTTTCCTATAGGAGGACTTGGAATGTGTTGGGTAAATTCACTTTACCCAATGCCCCTGGCTTAATCAGTAGCTGCAGTGCCTAATGGGGAATTGAGATCCAGAGAGTTATAAGATCAGTGCCTTGGACTAGTGAAAGGCTGTTAAACCAAGATTCCCAATCCTGCTGATTATCCTGTGACACTCTCCACAGGCAACATCTCCCCCCATCCCCCCGCAACTCCCACCAACAAACTGAAGAATTTGGGAGCATAAACACAGCCACAATGCCTACCAGAGTTAAATAGCTGACATTTACTGTTTATGCTCAAGCATGAAGGAATGGATACTTGGTATCTCTAGAAGAACACCACAGGATGCAACTGAGTCTGACATTTGCTGACATTTTATTCCATTGGCCATAATTTTTTGCCCATTCCGCCATTTATTGCTGTATCCAACATCATATCAATTTTCAGACAATGCTTCGTTTCTATAACAACATCTTGCATTTATATGGGGCTTTAATGTAGCCAATAGTCCCAAGGAGCTTGACAAGAGCAATGCCAATAAAGACATTGTTAACACTGATCCACAGAATCTTGGTCCAGAGGGATGTTTTAAGGAGTGTCTTAAAGGAGAAACATAAAGAAGGAGAAAGGTTTAGGAATTGAATTCCAGAGTTTGACATGGGCAGTGAAGGCATTGCCTTCAATGTTGGATTAAAATCGGGAATGCTCAAGGGGTGAGAACTGATGGAGCACAGAGATCTTGGAGTGGGAATTTGGAGGGATCTGCAAACAAGGATAAGGATTTAACAGTTTAAATTTAAAAAATTAAAAATGGGGCATTGTCAGACTGGGCTGATGGATGGACAAAACTTAGCACAAGTTAAGATATGGGCAGTAGAATTTTGGATAAGCACAACTTTCGGTAGAATGGAATTTGGGAGGCAGGCCAGGAGTACATTGGAATAGTCTCAACTCAAGGTAAAACGTGAATGAGGGTTTCAGCAGTAGATGAGCTGAGAAAGGATCAGTGCTAGGCGATGCCACAGATATGGAAGTAAGCGGTCTTAATTTTGGATTGGGTGAAGTTCAATGTGATGCCAGACATCACCCCAAACTGGAACCAAAGGTTGGTGGGAAAAACAGTAACTGAACAATGGGCTACCTTCAAAGAGCAGATGGTTTGGGCACAGTCAAGATATGTTCCCTCAAAAGGGAAGGGTAGGACAAACAAATCCGGAGCTCCCTGGGTGACAAAGGAGATAGAAATTAAGTTAAAGAACAAAACGTCTGCTTATGACAGGTGTGAGGTAGAAAATACAATTGAGAACACATACATTCCCCATTCTTTAAAATGTGATGTATGTAAGCATGCATAGGCAAAATACAATTATTTACATACATCCAAACATTTAGGGTGTTCAACACCCCACTTGGTGCACATACATCTTTATTAAAAGAAAACAACACATAAAAGTCTTTCTTAAAAATAATCGAACACAAAACAAAAATCTTTATTCAGGAACAAAAAAAATATATATGAAAAGTTCAAACAGGTGTATCTCTCTCCACCTTAGTGTAATGCTTTTTCCAGGTCCTTTTGTTTTGGAACTCTAGGATTTTGCTTTTTCCCTTGCACTAAGAGCACAACAGGTACAACACTATTCCCAGCTGGAAAACCACCAGGATGTGGGAAGCCATTCTGACCCATGAAGGGACCTCTATGTTTTTGAAAATGTCCCACCAGGGTGGGACTGTGATACTTTGAATCTCTCCCTCTATCTCATATGTTTTCTGTTCCAAAGTATAGAAATACTTTTGTGATAACTCTACAGCTTTTAGTAGTTTAGTAAGATGTTCTGGTAGAGGGGGAGTTTCGTAACTGAAATGTGTGACAGAGCTCTGCAGGTTGGCAATGTTTTCCCTAACAGTGAGGTGAACAGTGAAGGGTTCAGGAATGGGGACAATCTGCTCCTGGGCCACTTGAACTTCTGCTTCAGGTTCAAAACAAAAACTGCTGTCACTTACCGGACACCAGATGTGATGTCCAAGCTGGTAGTAGGGCGCACTTGTGGTGACACAATATGTCCCACCCCCTATATATGCTAACATGGCCTTGTGCCATTACCTCCATTGTACAGTTTATAGGCTGTGCACCAGCAGTTTTAAACCCGCACTGTGGTCTGGAATAGGCGTTCAAGTGATGGGGACACAGTACTACCTGTGCAGCCCGGCTCCGGCACCCAGAGAGGTCTGTATCTGTCATCATGTGCTCCCACTTTATGATGTAAGGTGGGACCACTGCGAAATGGACGTGTGCACCCCTTTGAATAACTCCAATGTTCTCCACCCTATATACCGGTGCAAGTCAGGCTGTCCCACCCATGACCAGCATCCTCACTACTATACCCATGATGGTGTGGTTGGAGCGCCCACAATCTACTGGGACAGGTTAGGCTTCAGAGGCTAGGCGGAACTGACACGGGCTTAGTGAATTCTCAAATGGATGGAGGGCTGTGAGGTGCTTGTTGCTGATCCAGGAGGGGGCTAAATCTTGCTTTAATTCCTCTAGGTTGCTGCGGCCCTCGTCCAGCAACCATGCCCCATACAGCATGCGCACTCATTCTGTGCAGCGTTCCTATCCTCTCGAATAAGTGCCTTCACTGTTTAGGTGTGCCTTTCCAACTCAGCAATAATCTCCTTTAAATGGACCATCATGGCCTGGTCCTCGTGTAGCTCTGAGCCTATCACTGTGCTCTCCTCTGTTAAGATTTTTTGTAATTTTGTTTTTAAACCATTTATTTGTGTCTGCAATTCTATGTCATCCAGGCTGTTTATCACAGAGGATCCTGTATTAGATGCTGTGAAAACATCATTCCAGGTTCCTTCTTTGTCTCCCCACATTGCTAAAGTACTCAGTGTGGGTAGTGTACAGTTCTGTTTTGTCTACATTGGCAAATCAAACTCGTAGAATTTCCTGAACATTTCTCTCAATAGGGCCTGGTATAGCTGTTCTGTCTCCTTGGGGCACCACTCAGGTAAGTGTATCTCTGTGAGGTTTAGAATCACGTAAGCTACCGCGTAGTATACCCCCTGATGTAGCACCTTTTCGGATGGCACTAGTACCAGCCCATTCCCTGGTCCCTTGGTGGTTCCAGGGCACCTCTCCATATGTGTCCTTACTGTCGGGGCCATGGGCAGGGGCTTTTAGGCGCGTGCCACGAGTTCAGTGGCCTTAACTGAGGCTGGAGAGGATGGGGTTATGCAAGTGTATAGGTGGGAATCCCATTCCACCCCTTCCCCTTGTCCGGCCATGCTGCGGAAAAGATAATGGATATGCCCGTGGGGCAGGTCTTCCGCAATCCCCACATGCAGACATAGATTCCCTGTTCCGATTTCCACCGCTTGTCCCAGCACACGCTCACCCCCCACGGTTCCCGGTTATGGTCTGATGGGTGTCATTCCCCAGTCGCTCCCAGTCAGCTGTACCATCCCCCAAGTCTCTGCTCAGCTTCCTGAGCCACCACCACCTTCCCAGAGGAATCTGCCCTCTGCAGGTCAGGCACACGCGTTTCCCCTCAATGACCCGATCCATGTGGCCATAACCTGTATATGCTGGGGCAGGGGAGGGAGGCCTCCCCGTAGGTGAACCCGGTCTGACTGGAGTATTGGGTGGAGTTAGATCCCAGCCACCCTGGCCATCTTCCCACATGGGAATAGGAAGTAATCTCCACGTTACCTTCACTGCCCCTCGCAGTCACAACCGGTGCTCTCTCCCTGAGCACCCAAAAATGTGGGAGTCCTCCACATCACCTCGCCTCCCAGTGGCCATTCCTATCAGGGCAAGTAGGAGTATGCCCCCCATCCTATCAAAATCCTTTCTGTAGGGAGACATAAGAGCATATAGCCAGGTCCCGAACAGATTCACTGACTTGGGTAAAGCATAGTCCAGCAAGCAACCACGCCTCAGTACAAACACTCTTAAACAATAATACTTAAACTACCAAACACCTTATTTAAAATTTAACTAAAACACCCAAACTTAACAATCTCAAAATTAAATAACAGAAGCTATGTACATCCGCCGCCCATCTCTGGGCGGCCAAGTTAATCCCTGTTCGGGCTACAGCACACTACTCCCTGCAGTGTGGCTGCCCTGTCCTGTACCTTTGGCCCCAGGTTAATCCCTGTTTGGGCTACAGCACACTACTCCCTGCAGTGTGGCCGCCCTGTCCTGTACCTTTGGCCCCAGGTTAATCCCTGTTCGGGCTACAGCACACTACTCCCTGCAGTGTGGCTGCCCTGTCCTGTACCTTTGGTCCCTCGCAGCCTGCGGCTGCTGTCTGGGGACCTCTGTCCTCAGATCAATCCCTGACTTGAGGGGCTGCCCTTTGGGGAGCCAGTGACCACAATTTCTTTGGCCGTGGAGTTCGTGAGGACTTCTAGGGACTCTGGCTGGTGGGGGTTTTCTGGCTGATGGATCTTCAACCTGAGCCACTGTCCCCTCTTGTGCAGTCTGTAGCAGCACACACCAGACAGCTGGCACAGAACTCGTAGACATCTTCCCTGAGTCCTGGCCACCATCCTACCTGTTCCACCCGCTGCCAGGTGGTCTCAGGCCCAGGATGCCTTGCTCCTGGACCCTCATGGGCCAGGTGAAGGAATTCCCTCCTGTGCTGCTGTGATACTACCATTGCTCTCCCTTAAACAGCATGCCTCCCTTTACAGAGAGGGCTGCTGTGCTGTAAGTGCCCTCTACCCTTTTCCCTTCTGCCACAGCACTGAGGACTGCCTTGAGGACGGGGTCTTGGGTTTGGACCATCTTAAGGTCTGGGGTTAAAGCTACCCCTGCACTCCCCCATGTCCCATTCCTACCCGTGACTGCTGCTATAGGATGGGACCCGTATGGGTCCCAGAAAATGCCTGTGCAGGCACCCTCCTTAGCTAGCACCTCGGCCTGCCAGTTGCCCTCACTCTGGGGTTCTGCGGAGGAATGGGCTTTCACCTTATGGATGAAAACCTCCCCTTCCTCCCCCACTGCTGCTAAGATTTTCTCCAAAAAGGGTTTCACTGTGAGGGGTCTCCCATCAGCGGAGGTGAATCCGCGGCGGGACCAGATGACCAGGTATTCCGTACACGAATTGCATGTGAACAGGCTGTCCGAGCAAATCGTGTATGAGGTGGGGAAGATCGCGAGGTGTGTAACCACGTACAATACCACAGACAGTTCAGCCTGCTGGGCGCTCATGGTGCTGGGGAGCTTAATTACCAGGGCAAGGTTTGCCGCTGGGTCATAAACTCCACACTCCGTGAGTCGCTCACCAGCAGATACTGAGCTGGAGTCATCCACATAGATTTCACAGCCTGTGGGTGTATCCCGGCCCGTAAACCTATGTCTACTTCCCAAACCTCTTCTATGGAACACCGGTGGGCTGTTCCAGGATACACCAGGTTAGCTGTGAGCTTTGGCTCGCAGAGCCCTTTTACTTTTAGGACCATCTGTGAGAGAAGCAGGGTCCAGCGAGCAATGCAGGCACTGCTCACTGTCCCGTCCTTGATTCTCCCATCCAGGAGCATCTGGGTGGGCATGTGATGGATGAGGAGGGTGATGGGAGAGGTGCCTGTGAAGATCAGCGATCTTTTCACAGCCAAGAGGTGCCTTTCACAATTGGAGTAGCTCTTCTCCACATCTGTGAGTATCCTGGAGGAGTGGATCACCGGTCTCAGCTTGACATGCTGCTCTTGGAGCAGCACAGCACTCAGGCTGTCCCCGCTGGCTGCTGCCTCCAGGAAGAACTCTTTCCCTCCATCTATGGCCCCTAGAGCTGGTGCGGTCTGCAGATCTTTTTTGAGCCTGACAAATGCTGCCAAGCAGCCCTCATCCCAAACCCACTCCACTCCCATATGCAGGAGTTGGAGCAGAGGGGCTGCTGTGGCCGCATTGTCCTCAATGAAGTCTCTGCAGTACCCGGTTAGCCCTAGAAATGATCTCACTCCTGTGACTGTGTTGGTGACTGGTAACTCCTGTACTGCTTCCCATCTAGCTTTCTCTATGGCCCTTTCCCCAGCACGTATTGTCAGGCTCAGGAATTTCACCTCCTGCTGGCCGATCTGCGCTTTCTTTGGGTTCACTTTAAAACCTTCCTGTCCAAGCAGTTCCAGCAGTTCGGCCAGAAGTGAGCCATGCTCCTCTCTCGAATCGGTGAATAGGGGCAGGTCATCCACATATTGTACCAGCTGCCTGGGCTGGCTGAAGCCCTTTAAACTGTTTGCCATGCATTGGTGGAAAATGCTGGGTCTATTGTGGAAGTCCTAAGGCAGACAGTTCCAGGTGTACTGTTGCCCTTTAAAGGTAAAGGCAAACTTGTACAGATCCTCTCTCCTTAAAGGGATGGATCAAAACCCGTTGGAGATATCCAGCACTGTGAAAGTGGTTGCGGATGCTGGGATGCTTCCTATCAGGTCGGCAACTGCTGCTACCATGGGTGCACAGGCTGGGATATTACTGTTGAGCACCCGATAGTCCACTGTGGGCCTCCAGGAGTTGTCCGGTTTTCTAACCGGCCACAGTGGAGAGTTCACTTGGGTGGCTATTGGTCTCAGGACCCCCTGTTGCACTAAGGAGGACATGGCTGCTTCCGTGTTTGGTTCCGCTTCCCCAGGGATGTTATATTGCTTTTGTGGTCGGGCCATAGGGTCCCCATCTACACTGACCTCTAACCCGTTGACCCTCCCACAGTCATGTTTGTGTGTGGCAAATGTGGCTAGGTGGGCTCGCACAAATGCCTGGAACTCCCTTGGGGTATTACTGACCATGAGTTCGAGGTTATAACCCTCTTTAGGCTTCATGGTGCACAGTGTCCCCTTCCCCTGTTTCCCTTGGATGACCACTACTCTGCCTTCCTTTCCTGTTTTTGCCCCCCATAGGCAGTGATTCCTCAAATCCACTAGGATCCTGTGCCCTACAATAAAGTCGGCTCCCAGGATCCCTTTTCCACCCTTCACTTCCCACTTCATTAGGATACAGGTCCACTTAGAGCGGAGTGTTCCTAAACGAATGGTCAGCAGGATGGAAAATGAGCCAGCCTGTTCTTTACCTGTGAATCCTGACAGACTGTACGGGACCCCATTAGATAGAGGTGAGGTGGTGGGGTTAGCTGAATGGATCATGGTACATGATGCTCTTGTGTCCAACAGAAATGTCCCTTTTACCTCTTCGACCTCCATCTCAACGAGGGGTCTCTTCTATAAGTCGTAGGTAAGGGAACACAGGTAAACAGGCTGCGCTGGCTCTAGTCAGGGTTGTGGGTTAGATGGGGCTAACGGTGGTGGCTGCTCCCTTCCCTGGGCAAGTCAATAGGGTTTTCATGGCATTCAAAAATGACTCGACCGTGGAGGGAGGGATTCCTGTCTCTGCCTTTTGGGCTGGGGTTGAGGAATTCTTTCCCTTGTTATCTTTCCAAGGATTCTTACACTCCTTCCTCCAGTGTCCATTCTTCCCACACCCATAACTGTTGAGCTTTGTGCTGGAAGGGTTATTCCCTTCCTGATGCCATTCCTTCCTACCCTGGCTGGGTTTCATTTCATGCACTTTCCCTTTAGCTGGGTGTACATCGGTTCCTTTACCATTATGGTACGCTATGGTCAATTGTCTGATCACCGTGAGTTCAGTAGTCAGAGGATTCTTTGGGTCAAACCACATTCCTGCCATGACCCTGACCTGTGGCAAAGCTGTTTGCCACCAGGCAACGGAGCCAGTGGGCCCGCTGATCCTGGTCCAGGTTAGCCCGGTTAGGCGTCCCACTGCATGTGCTCCTATACACCTGCCACAACCTCTCTGCAAAAGCCTGCAGGGGTTCTCCTATGAGCTGCACTGTTTTTCCCATTTGGGAGAAAGGACTTCCCTCATTCATCCCCATGGTCTTGAGAACTTCCTCCTTGAGCTCCCCATAATCACACTGTCCCATCTTACATTGGTCAGAGAGGGACTGGAAGAGGGAGAATAGCAGCATTTTGGCCTATTCAGCATCATTGCATTCGTTGATGCTTGCTGCTTGTTCCACTTCCCTGAAGTGGACCGAGGGATCCCCATTTGCCGCAAGTTTAGTTAAATGGCTTACCATGGCCCTAAGCTGTTGGGTGCCGTGGGGAACTACGAACTGGTTTTGGAGGGGTCCCTCATCCCCGTTATCAACGGGTGGGCCGAACCTTTGCTGCCGGGCCGGGCACATTGGCCCCGCTCCCAGCCTCTCTTGCTGGGGGTTTTCCTCCTCAGCTTCTGCCCCTAATTCCACTGGCCCCTCCTGCCAGATTTCGCTAAAACTTGGCGTTACGGTTGGTGGTCGTGGGCCCTCCTGCTCTTCAATGGGTAGTTCCTTGGCACTACCTGTGGCGGCTGAACCATCCTCCCCAGGTTCCCTGTGAAGTCAACCTGGGCTGCACTACGGTTTATGAGGCACACCGTGCCTTTTGCTGTCCTTAGAGCAAGGTTCAGACTCTCTACCTGCTTCTGGCAGGGGCCATGGTCTGCATCCTCAAATCCCTGTACGCTCACTATCTTATAGGCTGCCTGTAAGCCTTTTCCTTTCTCCTCCTGCTCTCACTTGTCTTACTAGGCGGGCATTCTTTTCCCGCAACCCCAGCTCATTGTTCTTGGCCTTAGTGACCTGACACAGTAAAAATTCCTGCTGAGTCCTATGGTCCCCCACTAACTGCACCCTTTCCTGGTTCAGTGTGTGTGTCAGCTTCACTTCTGACTTCTGAGTGGTTCGAATCACTCCCACTCCCTGGGTTCTAGAACTTGGACTTATTTGGGGTTGTGACAAAGTGCAGCAGACAACTGGTTTTGGTGCAAGAAAATTTATTGAAGTCACAAATGAACTTATAACATTAGGATTACACTGAGATTATACAGACTTACAAAGTACACTTAGTTAAGAATGGGGAACACACGGCATAACGAGGGAAAATCACGCTACTAATCTCCTTACCCTTGTCCCACTCCCAGAACCTAACTAAATTGAACTAGGAGAGGTCAGGGATCATGCTCACCAACCAGGGTTCCTTGACAGTTTGAAATCCAGCCAGGGAAGCCGGTTGCAGTTTTGGGGTACACTCTTTGTGTCCTCTGGGGCCTGCCATCCCCATGTGGTCCTGGTCTGTGGGAATCTACGAAGGTTCTTCAGTTGGGTGGAGGACACAGTTGTGGTTGGTCGATCTTCCTGGAGGGCTGTGGTTGCGGCCTTGTTGTCTTCGGTTGAGCCTGCCACCCTGTGGCCCTCACCGTGATGTTGCCTGCGGGCCTGCAAACCTCCAGATCTCCTTGCTTAAACTCTGTTTCAACCTTTTCAAAACTGCCCACCCTCCTGCTAGCTGGTTTCTCTCTCTCTCCTTCGTAAATGACTGGGCCAGTTATACTGTTCTTCGAATTTCTTATCTCAATCCAAATCAAGGTTAGTTCTTTGACTGATTTTGGTGAGCTTCCCCCGGTGATTGTTGTCTCGTTTTTAATGGGCTCGCATGATGTTTATCATTGTCTTCCTGCCCCCGTGACTAGTTTTGAACTGAAAGCCATTGTATGTGTGGAGTATTGATGGGGTTCACATAATTGCATTGATTGTGCCTTCCTGCCTTAGTAGTTAGTAACGATTATTTATGCAAGATTTTGATGGGCTTTAGTTTCGTGTAACATGAAGTCTTTCTCTGGTTTGATTGCTTTAAAGGGAAGAATGCGTATTCTGTCTCCTCTCGTTGTCTGGTTTCAGGCAAAAAAGAACCACACTGCACTCAGCAAGCTTGGGCATGTCCAGTTCCAGGCCTTCATGTGCCCAGCCTCCTGTCTGCAGGGTTCCACACTCAACTCAGCAATTTAAAAGTCCAAAAGTCATATCCTTATTGATGACATGAAAAATTTTGAGAACCTTTCAAACTAGAAGGATGAGGAATACTATTCCCATAGCAGTCCTCAATCATCCATCCTGCTGCCCTCTCTCCAATCCCTTTCTGAAGTTTGGCTGGGAGCCTCTCCTGGTGATACCATGTACCCGATATTACATCAGTTATAATGGTCAGGCACTTGTTGGTGTGCAACCTCCAAGCTGTTAAATTGAGGGGTGAGACCCAATTTGAAGCTGCACTTTGGGCCTTCTGACTGGGGAGCACTCATTGCTCAGGGCCCATCCTGGGCTGGAAGATGGACCAAGTCACATTTCTACCCATACAAGTTCAATTTCCACCCTGACCAGCCTTTAAAACCACTTCAATAACCATGGTTATTTATGGACTATAGTCATTAGGAAACACAGGAGCAAATTGGTACACTATAAACTCCCGCAGTAAACAATGTGATAATGATCAGATATTGTTTGAGGGTTAAACACCACTCAGAACACCAGGAGGAATTCTCTTGCTAAACCTTCAAAATTGGCATGTGATCATTAACATTCAGAATGGTGGCCCATCTGCAATCCCTTTCCCCACCCATTGCGTGGTCTTCATTGTGAAGGATGGGCATTTGGCTTTAATCCCGGGGCAGCTGGGGGAAGCATCCATAACTGGATAACTGTGGGAGGAGGGGGTAGGGAGAGGGAAATATGAGACAATCATTGGCAGCCCTGGAGAAAAGAAATGAGGAAATCTTTTCATTACAACCTCCAGTTATATCAGTGAGGAAAAGTATGGAGAAAGCTGTTTACTGTTAATTCAGTTTTTGATCTTCAGTTTACATTGGGTCTTTTCCAGGATTCTAATCCCACAATATAGTGTGGCTGCTATGATATCAAAACCCATGCACAATTCATGGAATGTTAGCTATTTCCCTCTTTCTCTCTCTCTTTCTCTCTCATCACCCAAAGTGAAAGGATCTGCTCTTTAAATTTCCCTTCAAATGTTTGTTGACTTGCCCTTCAGTATCTTCCCTGCAGATCATCCTTTTGTTTTTCAACTCATTAAATTGATATATGGAAGTTCTCTCCAAGTCATAAAATGTCCTGACGTCATCTGGAGTCAGGAACAGTATTGGGTGGGGACTGAGGGGAGTTCTGTGCTGCTCTATCAGAGGGTCAGGCTGCCAAGTAGTCGAGAAAACGTACAGTTGGGCAATGCACATGGGTGTTATTCTCACCAGGCACAGCTGCAAGGTGGTACAACATGATGAAGACTCATTCACAGATTTGCTTTTTCTCCAAAATGTCCTTTAAAAGCTACTTTCACGTGGGCTCCTGCTTCAACTATGTGGCTTAGTTGGTAGTATTCCTATCTCTCTGTCAGAAGGTTGTGGGTTTAAATCCCACTCCAGTCTTTTAAGCACATAATCCAGGCTGACGCTTCCAGTGGAGGGGGTGTTCAGATGAGATGTTAAACTGAAACCTTGTCTGCTATCTCTGGTACGGGTAAAACATCCCTTGTCACTAGAGCAGCAGTGTTCTCCTTGATGTCCTGCTCAAGGGTTACCCCTCAACCAATGTCACTACAATAGATTACCTGGGTATTATCTCATTTTTCTTGAAATGGGATCCTGCTGTGCACAAGTCGGTTGCCATGTTTCCTACATTATGACAATGACTGCACTTCATTGGCTGTAATTTTATTTCTTCTTTCATGGGATGTGGACGTCGCTGGCCCATCCCTAATTGCCCCTGAACTGAATGGCTTGCCACACCATTTCAGAGGGCAGTTAAGGGTCAACCACATTGCTGTGGGTCTGGAGTCACATGTAGGCCGGACCAGGTAAGGTCCGCAGGCTTTCCTTCCCTAAAGGGCATTAGTGAACCAGAAGGGTTTTTGTGACAATTGACAACAGTTTCATGGTCACCATTACTGGGACAAACTTTTCAATTCCAGATTTATTAATTGAATTTAAATTCTACCAGCTGCCATGGTGGGATTTTGCCCTTATCTCCAGATCATTAACCTTGGCCTCTTGATTACAGTCCAGTGACATTACATCTATGCCACCACCCTCCCCTTTGTCACTGACTCCCCTTGTAATATGAGGTCGTGAGAGTTACCATGGAAATGAAGACTCTCTTTCTTTAATGGGGACTGAGCTTCTGGAACTGTAAGTGTCTCAGTGAGCCAGTGTGTATGAGAGCTGACTGAAATCCTGGCCTTGAATAGTGTTTGAGCGAAGATCGGAGATAGTCAGTCTGATTTGGTTCACTCAGGGGGTAGAAAGAGAACTGTCTCTGATTACGGTACACTTAATCAAGCAACACGATTGAGAACATTTTAAATGTTTGAGCACGGCTTTATAAAGATGAGTAAACATGCAAAAAACTGACCTGAGGATGGTGGAAATGGAAACAATTACCAAAGAAAAGTTAAACAAGGAGCTGTCTCTGTTTATTTTAGCTCATGTTTCTGGCGCATTGCTTGTGCTCTTTACTCGGTAGACCATCTGTGCTGGGAAATAAAAGTGTTCAACTTCTAAGAAATGGCATCAGTGCAAAGAGCTCCCAGATCATTGGGCAGTGAACTGCATTTCTGTATGGCCCCAGACAGACTAGTGGTTAGATTAGGAGCAAACCTCACCTTCTGACCCATCAAACATACACAAGTATGTCATTGACCAGATACTGAATAGTTCTCCCTCTACACAGCCCCTATCAAACACATACAGGACAGGCACAGCACGGGGTTAGATACAGAGTAAAGCTCCCTCTACACTGTGCCCATCAAACACTCCCAGGACAGGTTCAGCACAGGGTTAGATATAGAGCAAAGCACCCTCTGCACTGTCCCCATCAAACACTGGGGAAGGTGATAGGGGAGGCAATGGCGTAATAGTATTGTTGCTGGACTAGTGATCCAGAGGCCCAGAGTAATGTAGATGGTGGAATTTAAATGTAATAAAAATCTGGAATTAAAAGTCTAATTAAGACCATGAATCCATCTGGTTCACTAATGTCCTTTAGGGAAGGAAATCTTTTGTCCTTACCTGGTCTGACATACACGTGACTCTAGACTCCAGACCCACAGCAATGTGGTTGACTCTTAAATTCCCTCTGAAATGGCCGAGCAAGCCACTCAGTTGCAAGAAACCGCTACAAAGTCTCAAAAAAGGAATGAAACTGGATGGACCACTCGGCATCGAACTAGGTACCGGAAACGACAATGGCAATCTCTGCCCTGGCGACCCTGCAAAGTCCTCCTTACTAACATCTGGGAGCTAGTGCTGAAATTGGGAGAGCTGTTACACAGACTAGTCAAGCAACAGCCTGACTTAGTCTCTTTCATGGAATCATACCTTACAGATAATGTCCCAAACACCACCATCACCATCCCTGGGTATGTCCTGTCCCATTGGCAGGACAGACCCAGCAGAGGTGGCGGCACAGTGGTATACAGTCAGGAGGGAGTTGCCCGGGGAGTCCTCAACATCGACTCTGGACCCCATGAAGTCTCATGGCATCAGGTCAGACATGGGCAAGGAATCCTCCTGCTGATTACCATGTACAGCCCTCTCTCAGCTGATGAATCAGTGCTCCTCCATGTTCAGCACCACTTGGAGGAAAAATTGAGGGTGGCCAGGGTGCAGAATGTACTCTGGATGGGGGACTTCAATATTCATCACCAAGAGTGACTCAGTAGCACCACTACTGACAGAACTGGCCAAGCCCTAAAGGTCATAGCTGCTATACTGGGTCTGCAGCAGGTGCTGAGGGAACCAACAAGAGGGAAAAATATATTTGACCTCATCCTCACCAACCTGCCTGCCACAGATGCATCTGTCCATGACAGTGTTCATAGGAGCGACTAACGTACAGTCATTGTGGAGATAAAGTCCCGGCTTCACATTGAGGATACCCTCCATCGTGTTGTTTGGTACTACCACCGTGCTAAATGGCATAGATTTTGAACAGACCTAGCAACTCAAGACTGGGCATCCATGAGGTCCTGTGGGCCATCAGCAGCAGCAGAATCGAACACAATCTGTAACCTCACGGCACAGCATGTTCCCCACTCTACAATTACCATCTAGCCAGGGGATCAACACTGGTTCAATTAAGAGTACAGGAGGGCATGCCAGGAGCAACACCAGGCATACATAAAAATGAGGTGTCAGCCTGGTGAAGCTATAAACAGGATTACTTGCATTCCAAACAGCATAAGCAGCAAGTGGTAGACAGAGCTAAACAATCCCACAACCTACGGATCAGGTCTTTAAGCTCTGCATCCTGCCACATCCAGTTGTGAATGGTGGTGGACAATTAAACAACTCACTAGAAGAGAAGGCTCCACAAATATCCCCATCCTCAATGATGGAGGAGCCCAGCACATCGGTGCAAAATATAAGGCCGAAGCATTTTCTACAATCTTCAGCCAGGAGTGCCGAGTGGATGATCCATCTCGGCCTCTTCCGGAGGTTCCAAGTATCACAGATGCCAGTCTTCGGCCAATTAGATTCACTCCACGTGACATCAAGAAATGGCTGAAAGCACTGGATATTGCAAAGCCTAGGAGCCCTGACAATATTCCGGCAATAGTACTGAAGACTTGTGCTCCAAAACTTGCTGCACAAGCTGTTCCAGTACAGCTACAACACTGGCATCTACCCAGCTATGTGGAAAATTGCCCAGGTTTGTCCTGTACACAAAACGCAGGACAAATTCCAACCCGGCCAATTACCACCCCATCACTCTACTCTCAATCATCAATAAAGTAATGGAAGGGATCATCAGTAGTGTTATCAAGTGGCACTTGCTTAATAATAGCCTGCTCATTTTGGGTTCCGCCAGGGACACTCAGCTCCTGATCTCATTATAGCCTTGGTTCAAAAGTGGACAAAAGACCTGAACTCCCAAGGTGAATGAGAGTGACTGTCCTTGACATCAAGGCCGCATTTGACAAAGTGTGGCATCAAGGAGCCCGAGCAAAACTGGAATAAATGGGAATCAAGGGGAAAACTCTTCACTGGTTGGAGTCATACCTAGCACAAAGGAAGATGGTTGTGTTTGTTGGAGGTCAGTCATCTCTGCTCTAGACATCACCACAGGAGTTCCTCAGGGTAGTGTCCTCGGCCCAACCACCTTCAGCTGCTTCATCAATGACCTTCCTTCCAACATAAGGTCAGAAGTGAGGATGTTTGCACAATGTTCAGCACCATTCACCACTCCTCAGCTACTGAAGCAGTCCATGTCCAATTGCAGCAAGACCTGGACAATATCCAGGCTTGGGCTGACAAGTTGCAAGTAACATTCACACCACACAGGTGTCAGGCAATGACCATCTCCAACAAGAGAATCCAACTTTTGACACTTGACGTTCAATGGCATTACCATCACTGAATCCCCTACTATCAACATCCTTGGGGATTACCATTGACCAGAAACTGAACTGGATGAGCCATATCAATACTGTGGCTACAAGGGCAGGTCAGAGGCTAGGAATAGTGCGATGAGTAACCGAACCCCGGACTCCCCAAAGCCTGTCCACTGTCTACAAGGCACAAGTCAGGAGTGTGATGGAATACTCCCCACTTGCCTGAATGAGTGCATCTCCCGCAACACTCAAGAAGTTTGACACCATCCAGGACAAAGCAACCTGCTTGATTAGCACCACATTCACCAACATTCACTCCCTCTTCCACTGATGTACAGTAGGAGCAGTGTGTACCATCTACAACGCACTGCAGGAATTCAACAAGGCTCTTTAGGCAGCAGCTTCCAAACCCACGACCGCTACCATCTAGAAGGACTAGGGCAGTAGAACAGCACCACCTGCAAGTTCCCCTCCAAGTCACTCACCATCCTGACTTGGAAATATATCACTGTTTCTTCACTATCACTGGGTCAAAATCCTGGAACTCCCTCCCTAAAAGCACTGTGAGTGTACCTACACCACATGGACCGCAGCAGTTCAAGGAGGCAGTTCACCCCCACCTTCTCAAGGGCAATTAAGGATGGGCAATAAATGCTGGCCCAGCCAGCGAAGCCCACATCCCATGAATGAATAAAAAGAAATCTCCCAGGACAGGTACAGCACTGGGTTAGATACAGTTTAAAGCTCCCTCTACACTGTCCCCAACAAAACACTGCCACGGCGGGTTCAGCACGGGGTTAGATACAGAGTAAATCTCCTGCTCTACTGAAGAAGTTCTCGCACCAAAACCTCAGAAGAACCTTTCTGCACCAGCTGAGCATTTCAATCGCCCAGCCCATACAGGCTGTGGTATCCCTGAGTTAAAATTACCAATTTTTTCATGAATTACAGGCTTGGCTTTCTGTGGGTTTATGCTAACTAGGGAATGGGCTGGACCTGTTGAATTATTTTTCCAAAGGCCCTTTTACAGTTGGTGAATTGGGGCTTTGATTCTTTCTGTTTCTGAGTTGAAAGTACAGCATTCTCACTCACTGCTCCATGCATTGCTGCCACTAGTTCTGTTTAGGCACAAAATAAAATGTGCCCAACAGAGTTTATGAGAATAGCGAACAACATAATTCATTGGGATCAGTGGTTAATCACTGAAACACTGTGATGATTCAGTAATAGTTCTGAGTTCTGGAATAGTAATGCAGCAACCAACAGAAGGTCCTGACTCTACATTGACCACAGCTATATAAAACCAGCCTCCAATTTACGATCAAATCTGCACCACAAGTGAACTTGAGCTGACCCACAAACCCTGAGAAGCGATTGGATCAGACTGGAGTGAACATTTGACTATTCAACTCATTGAGAGGTTATCTTGAGCCTGTCTTTTTGACAAAGTCAGTTCAGGTCAATGGTTCATTTTCTTCTGTGTGTTTTTTAACATTATTCCCTGATATATCTGCAAGTACAAACACTGGTGTGCGATGATTCCATCTATGATCATGTCTGCTGTCCTTACTGATAATTAATTTGCATGGCAGCCACCTGAAATAGTGCATACTTTGTCTTAATATTGAAATGAGATTCCTTTGCACACTTCCAGGCTCGTTCTCGAATCCATTTAAATTAGGCATGGTTAAACTTGTCAACTATTACCACTCCGACTACTTTTTAAATATCTATGCAAGCTTAATTAATATCTGTAAAGTGGTTGCAGGAGGCCTAGGTGAAGCTTGCAGGTGAGTTGATTTTAAATTGCCTGTGGAGCCAAAAGAAACATGGGCACTTCTAATGCCTCCCCATTGATACTGTGCTGGCCACCAGCCTGCTCTTCACCCTTCCAATTTCCTTTCCGGGACTTGCCTCAGAACCACCAGCCACCCAGGATTGGTTGATGAGCTGCTACATGGTGCCTGGCAGTTGCCCCCAGCTCACAGTCATTCTGATAATGCAGCTCAAGGACCAATTCAGAACCAGACTTAATTCCTTGAGAACAATACTTCTCACATTTCTACCTGAATACCCAACCTTTATGCCCCATACCTTCAGCCAATTTTAAACTCAAGTCAAAAGGTATCTCCCAATGCTCAGAATCAATTGTGTAGAACTTCATGAAAAGCCTCATGAAACTCAATATAGATAACATACATTGGCATCCCTTTATCTACATTATTAGTGACCTCTACAAAAGAATTCAACTAGATCAGAACATAGAATATTTAACATAAAACAGACCATCCAGTCCTACTGGTATGTGCCAGTGTTTATCACTTGACCCTCCTCCGATGTTACATTATCTAACCTTATCATATACCCTGAATTCAAGCTGAAAAGCATGGAAACTCTTGCACTACGTGAGATCAGCCACAACAGCCGCCCAGAATCAACATTGATGTCATTGCTTCACGACTCCTAATAAACTCAAAGACACCAGCCAGCAAGGAAGACAAATGGATAGTAAAATCAGCCCTGATGCTCTCTTTCAAGACTACCCCTGAGCAGGTAGACTTCTCAAGCCCTTACACAAAAGTGGAAATGGACACTGTCCTGACAACAACTAAGTCAGACAAACCAGCAGGAGTTGATGGGATTTAGCCAGAATTCCTGAAGAACAGCAGATCACAGGGAAGGAAGTGACTAGTAAATCTGTGTACCAACATCCATAGCACAGGCACCACTCCAAACATTTGGTGCCATTCCAAGATAGTGGCCATTGCCAAGCCAGGGAAGCCACTCAATGACTTATGCAGCCACTGCCCCATTACCCTACTCTCAATAACATATAAGGTCCTGGAATGCCTCTTGCTAAACAAACTGAGTCCCAAACTGGGAGCAGTGATGTCCCTCAACAAGTAGGTTTTTGTACTGGTCACAACAGCACCGAGCAGGTCTTGACACTGACCTCACATATTGCAGCTGGTTCCCAGAAAGGCCTGAAGGCTTTGTTGACTTATCCTGTGCCTATGACACAGTGTGGCACACAGACATGCTGCTGAAATTCTCAAAAATCATCTGCGATGTGAAAACTCTACTAGTGATCAACTCTATAATCAGCGACCGACAGTTCTGTGTTCACCTTGCAGATCAAATCAGCTGCCCATGCATAACCAACAATGGCCTCCTACAGGGGTCAGTCCTTGTACTGGCTCTATCCAACATATATACGAGTGACCGCCTCCCACAAACTGACAGCTCTTCAAATATGCTAATGGCTTGGCCCTTACTTTCCATGATAAAGAAATTCAGGATATTGAGAAAGCTCTCACTGAAAATCCATATTATCTGGAAGAGTACTTCAGAAAATGGATACCCAACCCTGCTGTTATGACCATCCCAGGAGGAGTGCGCAAATTATCTATCCCCACTACTCCACAGGCCGTACCATTAATTTAAATGTTTGATTTTCTCACCGACATGGCCAATTGTGTACCTGTAGCTCTAGTACTGAGAAGAAAAGAGACTCTGACCAGGCTTCTTTCAAACACTCGGAATGATGAATTTATTTTAAAACAAAACTTCTTTTAACAGGTTGCAAGTACTGGTTAATACACAATTGTAATTGGGAAGTATAACTATCCATCTCTTCCTAAAGAACTCCTCCAGCACACATACAGGTAAACAAACGACAAACAGAGTCTCTCTGCAGAGATGGGCTTTGGAGGATGCACTTTGTAAACTAAAGGATAAAGTCTGCAGGGTCTTGATGCTGACGACCTGGAATTCTCTGGTGTGAAGACTGGCCGCTGGTCCCGGTGGATGCCTGGAAGTTCTGACCACTGGTCTCAGCTTTATAGGTCCAATGCAGACCGGTTGCACACGGATGAGAGTTCTCTGGCTACAGGTAAAACCACACACAATTTTAGGCAAGGTAGAGAGAGGGAGCCGTCATGCTAGCCTTCTTTTGTCAGCTTGTTCTCCAACAAGACTGCCTTCAAAACAAGCAGGCTCGCAACTTATGTTTTTTCCCTCTCTCCCATGTGATTGCCTTTTTTCCCCTGGCTATTCAATAATTAAAGTACTTTGCAGTTCAACACAAACAAACAACTCCCTCTCAAATACCATAGAGGTACTTGGAAGAATCCTGCTTGTTGACAGTTCCAAAGTAAACCTATGACCTTTTTAGAAAATCCCAGGTTAGCATCCACATATCCAGATCATGCCAAACCCTTCCATTTTATGAAAGAAAACTTCAGTCTTGAGGTATGTGATTCTAATGCCTCCACCCTTAAGAGATGAGACATAATTTCCAAATGTGTTTCATCGCAATGTATACAGAAAATGATATGTACAACAAGTAAACAGGATTCAGCATGCACTCACTCAGCCATTCGCTCCTTATGCAAAATCTGTTCAGTTTTTTTTGACTTTCTTACTTTCCAGACAATTTTTATAAATAATTTACATTCTTGATAATGCATCAGCAATTATATTATCATGTCCAGCAGTAGGAACAATCTTCAAGTTATAAGGTTGTATTAGCAAGCTTCATCAGAACAGTCTGTCATTCTGAGTCTTAAATTTACCCACAGAGGCCACAGGGTTATGGTCAGTATATAGTAATGTGTCTTTACTGCCATGATGGATATATACCTCAAAATGTTTAAGAGATGTAACAATCCCAGGATTTCCTTTTCTACTGTAAAGTATCTGTTCTGATGCCGATTTAAATTTTTTAGAAAAATACCCCAGCGGATTCTCTATGCCTGACTCACCTTCTTGCAATCAGACTGCACCCGCCCCCAAATCACCAGCATCGATTGCCAGCTTAAAGAGTTTAGCGGAATTAGGGGTGGCTAATACTGGTTCATTAGTTAGAATCACCTTCAGCTTCTCAAAAGCTGCCTGGCACTCTCTTGACCACACCACCTTTGCTTTCTTTTGCAATAAATCCGTTAGCTGAGCAGCTATTGTGCTGAAGTTTAGCACAAATTTACAATAGAAACTGCACATCCCTAAAAATCTCAGGATTTCCCGTTTAGTTTTAGGAAAAGAAAATCCCATCAAAGCCTGTACCTTCACTGTTCTTGGCAAGACTTGTCCTTGCCCTACAATATGCCCTTAATAAGTTACTCACGCTTTTGCAAACTCACCTTTTGCAAGGTTTATTACTAGATCTGCTGTCTGTAATTGTTTAAATAAGGCTTCCAGTTGTTTTAAATTGTTTTTCTATAAACCAATACATCATCCAAGTAAACCACACAGTTAGGAACATTAGTGATCACCTGATGTATTAGTTTTTGGAAAGTGGCCAGAGCATTTTTTAATCCAACTGACATTACTCAAAATTGGTTTAGTCTATTTGACCTGACAAGTGTTGACATCTCCTTAGCTCATGTTGTTAAAGGTACTTTCCAATATCCTTTCAACAAATCTTTCTTAGTAAGGAATATGGCACTGCCAATCCCGTCAATGCAATCTTCCAGACCAGGGACTGGTTAGGAATCTGTTTTTCTTCCCGCATTAACCTTTCAATAGTCTATACAAAATCTGTTGACCCATCAGGCTTAGGCACTAACACTACTGGAGAACACCAACTGCTTTGACTGGGCAGGAGTAAACTTGTGCTGTGGATAAAGGGGAGCCTGTAGATGTGCTGAAAGCATTTGATAAGGTGCCACATCAAAGGCTCTTGTGGAAAATAAAATCTCAGGGTGTAGAGGGTAACACATTAGCCTGGATAGAAGATTTGGTGGCTGGGAGAAAACAGAGAGTATGCATAAACGGGTCATTTTCTGATTGGCAGGATGTCATGAGCAGAGCCCCGCAGGGATCTGTACTGAGGCATTAACGTTTTACAATTTACATCAATGACTTAGATGAAGGGAGTGAAGGCATGGCAGCTAAATTTGCAGATGATACAAGGATAGATAGGAAAGTATGTTGTGAAGAGGACATGATGAGGTTGCAGACATGGATAAGTTAAGTGAGTGGGCAAAAATCTGGCAGATGGAGTAAAATGTGGGAAAATGTGAAGTTGTTCACTTTGGCAGGAAAAATTTAAAAAAAAGCAGAGTATTACTTAAACCCAGGATGACTGCAGAATTCTGAGGTGCAGAGAGAACTAGGTCGTCGTACATGAGTCACAAAAAGTTAGTATGTGGGTACAGCAAGTAATCAAGAATGCTAATGGAATGTTATCCTTTATTACAAGAGGAATCGAACATAAAAGTAAGGATGTTATGCTTCAGATATACAGGGCACTGGTGACACTGCACCACGAATACTGTGTGCAGTTTTGGTCTCCTTATTTAAGGAAGGGTGTAAATGCATTGGAGGTGGTTCAAAGGAGGTTTACTAGATTGATACCTGGAATGAGTGGGTTGTCTTATGAGGAAAAGTTGGACAGACTGTGCTTGTTTCCACTGGAGTTTAGAAGAGTGAGGGGTGATTTGATTGAAGTGTGCAAGATCCTGAACAGCTTTGACATGGTGGACGCGGAAATGATGTTTCCTCTTGTGGGTGAGTCCAGAACTAGGGGGCACTGTTTTAAAATTAGTGGTCACCCTTTTAGGACAGAGATGAGGAGAAATTTTTTCTCTTCAAAGGTTTTGCGACTTTGGAATTCTCTGCCTCAGAAGGAGGCGGATCACTGAGTACTTTTAAGGCAAAGGGAGATAGATTCTTGTTATGCAAGGGAATCGGGGGCTATCGGGGGCAGATGGGAATGTGGAAATCGAAACACAAGCAGATCAGCCATGATCTTATTGAATGGTGGAGCAGGCTCGATGGGCCAAATGGTCTACTCCTGTTCCTATTTCGTATGTTCGTATATGTCAAAAACTATATTCACGGAGAAAAATGAGACAACACAAATAATTCATTCACATTCTGCTGATTGATTCTGGGCCGATTTTGCTTTCCAGTTCCGATCCATTATTTTCTCCAATATGTAACTGTTGAGCTTGTTTTGCTCCTTTGAGACCTCGTCTTTGCTCAGTCCCTTCTAATTCAAATGATGAGTGAAACATGCTGCAGATGGAGAAGGAAAAGGGAAAACATTAGCAGTGATTCATTTAAAGTCACAATTGAGAAGGCAGCAGAACATATCACAGGGAGAGATAAGACGTTAAAACAGAAGTAGGTCAGAAGTTTTGGCATCTACAATGCATACATTCTAAGAGGAAATCATGCTGTGGTCAGTTACCTTTGACAGCGCTCATCTTCCTGAGCAAGAATGCAGGTTTTGCAGTTTGCGCTGAGCCATATATAGAGTTGTCTCTGAGCACGTCAGAGGCCCACACAGCAATAGCCAGGGACGCCTCAAATAGCGAGTTTGCCCTCTGACCTGTCACACTTGCCAACTGCCTCTCAGTGAGCTCCAGACTGCCCTGCAACTGGACCTGCAGGGAAAAAAGGAACATATTAGTGTTCGGCTTGCTAGATCTGTAATACAGACTTAATTATAGTGTGTATACAGACTGGGTGAATGTAGATAATATATATCATCGCTTGTAATATCCATCACTTTGAACGGTGCCTTGTGCGTGAACCGGCACAGTTTTTATCTGGAACATTGACAGAATCATATCTTCCCATTTACTGGAGTGTAAAGCACCTCCACATGTGTGTTTGCCTCCCCGACTGTGCAAATAAATGTGGGTGCAGCATCAATCTGTGCAGGCCTGGGCGGGGTTGTGTAAGGGGTTCAATCAATTTATCCTTACTGTTGGTTCTTGATTTTAGGATTTTATAAAGGACAGACTCACAGGGACATAAGGGTTTAGGCTCAACCACAGACTTATTTATTGACAGAACACCTCCAGTGCCCCTAATAGAAGAGCTCTAAACCTGTGTAATGACATCGCACAACACTCTAAACCACAAAATCATTTATAAAATTCCACTGAGAAGTAGAACCAGAGGCAAAACCCTAAATTTCTCCCCCAAAACTTGCTCGATCCAATACAAACCCTTTGAAGCTATCCTTAATTCTCAGCCCCAAAATCTGTGGATCTGGCTGATACTTACACCTCCCCACATGGGTTAGTTGTTCCGGTGCGAGCTGTAGGTCGTGAATCAGGTTGACCATTCCTGACCCTCCTTGGTGACTGCAGTGCCAGACCCCAACGCCTTGGCCTTTTTATTACAAACCTTGTTTATAGTATCAATGAACATTTCCTGGAGTACATTCTGTTTGGATGGTCGATGCTTAGCACCCCCTTAACTCTTTATTCTGCTCCCTTCCTTGGTTCAGGCAACCCATTCATTGCGATGTTGTTTCCATGACCGGCACAATGGAGCCCATCCCAGTGAGATGTCTCTGGATCTCAAGTTAACGCTCCTGTGGTATGATCCATTTCTGCTTAGCTGTTGTCCGTGCTTGTTTGTGTGGTGACTGTTGTCTCGGGCCATTTGCTGTGATAGTCTCCCATTTTCTTTCATTGGTTTGTCTGATGGCACCTGCTTTGTGTCTCCATGTTATGTAATGTTTATCTTATGTTCTACAGTTGTCACTCCAAGAGGCATGGTCACAGGCTGCAATGTCCCCAAATGCGATTGCTGTTGTCCTCGGACTGTAACAGAAATCAAGGGACATGATTAAGCTTGTGTGACTCCTCAGCACTAAGACAGCTGTTGCATAAAGTTAGCAGTTATCTGAACACATAGTACTCTGCATGCAGGTGCTGAAAAATTGGTCCTGCAGCTTGTACTTGGGCCTCATTAGCTCCTCCAGCCTCTTCCGGAAGCCTCAATTTATCCTGGAAAGTTCCTCCACCTTCCACTGGAGGGCTGCCTCCTCAGCCTTCACCTTCTACTGCAGGGCTGCCCTCTCGGCCTTCACCTTCCACTGGAGGGCAACCCCCTTGGCCTTCACCTTCCACTGGAGGGTAACCCTCTTGGCCTTCACCTTCCACTGGAGGGCTGCCTCCTCAGCCTTCACCTTCCACTGGAGGGCAACCCTCTTGGCCTTCACCTTCCACTGGAGGGCTGCATCCTCAGCTTTCACCTTCCACTGGAGGGCTGCCTCCTCAGCTTTCACCTTCCAGTGGAGGACTGTCCTTTCAAACTTTACCTTCCACTGGATGGCTGCCTCCTCAGCCTTCACTTTCAACTGGAGGGCTGCCCTCTCTGCCTTCACCTTCCACTGGAGGGCTGCCCTCTCGGTCTCCAGCTTCCACTGGAGGGCTGCCCTCTTGGCTTTCACCTTCCACTGGAGGGCAGCCTCCTCAGCTTTCACCTTCCACTGGAGGGCTGCCTCATCAGCTTTCACCCACTGGAGGGCTGCCCTCTTGGCTTTCACCTTCCACTGGAGGGCTGCCCTCTTGGCTTTCACCTTCCACTGGAGGGCTGCCCTCTTGGCTTTCACCTTCCACTGGAGGGCTGCCTCCTCAGCTTTCACCTTCCACTGGAGGCCTGCCCTCTCGGCTTTCACCTTCTACTGGAGGGCTGCCCTCTCAGCTTTCACCTTCCACTGGAGGCCTACCCTCTCAGCTTTCACCTTCCACTGGAGGGCTGCCCTCTCAGCCTCCAGCCTCCGAATGATCAGCAACTCTTATCGGTTCCGCGGGGGGTCCCCATGATCATCCAACAGCATTGCTGCACTGGAAGTACTTGCTTTATTGGCCTTGTTTTGCTAGATGTTGGAACATCACATTTCTCAGCTTCCTGTGTGGGGCTACCTCTGTTCGAGCAGCTTATCCTTCTATCAGGAAAAAGAGATTAGATATTAACAAGGCTGTTAGTATTTTTGATGTAAGCAGGTATACAAGTTCCTTGCACTATTTGCTCGAGGGACATGATTGTTCACGCAGGTCTCTGGGATTACAACATTAGCTCACACGAGGAAAAGCAACAACAGGGAGTTGCACACATACCCTGGCTGCAGCAGGATCTTGCAATGCCCGCTTGGCTTGAAGGGTTGTGGAGGGAAAATCATTGGCACTCGTGTCACACTCGATGGTAGCATCCCAAGCCTCTGGGATCTGGATATGTGTTGATCCCATCTGCTCCTTGATATTCTTCACAGAAGTCCATAGAACCATAGGACCATAGAAAAGTTACTGCACAGAAGGAGGCCATTTGGCTCATTTTGGCCATGCCAGCCTGAGGACACCCAGGTGCCCTTTCTAATCCCACCTTCCTGTACCCAGTCCATAGCCCTGCCGCTTGCAGCACTTAAGGTGCAGATCCAGGTACTTTTTAAGAGATTTTAGAGTTTCTGCCTCCACCACCAACTCGGGCAGTGAATTCCAGACACCCACTACCCTCTGCGTAAAAAAGTTCTTCCTCATGTCCCCCCTACACCTTCTGCCACTTATCTTGAATCTATGTCCCCTTGTTCTAGAATTTTCCACCAAGGGAAACAATTTTATCCTGTCTACTCCATCTATTCCCCTCATAATTTTGTACACCTCAATCAAGTCACCTCTCAGCCTTCTTTGTTGTAAGGAAAATAACCCCAACCTATCCAATCTCTCCTCGTAGATACACTTTTCTAACCCTGGCAACATTCTTATAAACCTCCTCTGCACTCTCTCCTGAAATGTGGTGACCGGAACTGCACACAATGCTCCAGTTGTGGCCTCACCAGTGTTTTATACAATTCCAACATTATATCCTTACTTCTATATTCTATACCTCTGCCAGTGAAGGAGAGAATTCCATACGCCTTCTTTACAACCTTGTCTACTTGAACGGCTGCCTTCAGGGACCTGTGTACTTTTACACCAAGATCTCTCACTTCATCTACCCCTCTTAGTATATTCCCATTTATTGTGTAATCCCTGTAACTGTTTGACCTTCCTAAATGTATGACCTCACACTTCTCTATGTTAAAATCCATCCGCCACTTTACCGCCCACTCCACCAACCCATCTATATCATTTTGAAGATTATGGCTATCCTCTACACTATCCATTACTCAGCCAATCTTTGTGTCATCTGCAAATTTCCCAATCGTGCCCCCAACGTTCACGTCCAAATCGTTAATATATAACACAAACAGCAAGGGTCCCAACACTGAGCCCTGTGGAACACCACTTGAGACAATTTTCCATTCGCAAGGGCATCCATCGATCATTACCCTTTGTTTCCTGTTACAAAGCCAACATTTTATCCAGTTTGCCTCATTACCCTGAATCTCATGGGCTTTTACCTTCTTGACCAATCTGCCATGTGGGGTCTTGTCAAATGCCTTGCTAAGATCCATGTACACACATCCACTGCACTACCTTCATCAACCCTTCTTTTCACTTCCTCAAAGAATTCAATCAAATTTGTAAGGCAAGACCTTCCTTTAACAAATCCATGCTGACCATCCCTGACTAGTCCATGCCTTTCCACATGACAGTTACTCCTTTCTCTCAGGATTGATTCTACTAATTTGCTCACCAACGATGTAAGACTAACTGGCCTATAATTGTTTGGCATTTCCTCTGATCCCTTTTTAAACAATGGAACTATGTTTGCATTTCTCCAGTCCTCCAGTACCTCCCCTGTATCTAGTGAAGATTGGAAAATCATCCTCAGAGCATCTGCTATCTCCTCCCTGACTTCCTTCAGCAGCCTCAGAAATAATCCATCTGGCCCTGGTGACTTATCAACTTTCAAGGATTTCAACCCTTTGAGTACTTCCTCTCTCTTTATGACTATCCCATCCAATATCTCGCAGTGTTCCTCCTGGACTACTATATCTACATCCTCCCTTTCCTTTGTAAACACAAAGACAAAATATTCATTCAAAACCCTTCCCACAGCCTCTGCATCTACACACAAGTTTCCATCTTCACCTCTGATAGGTCCCACTTTTTACTTAACTAATCTTTTAGCATTAATGTATTGGTAAAACATCTTTGGGTTATCTTTAACTTTACTTGCTAATATTTTTTCATGCCCTCTCTTTGATTTCCTTATTTCCTTTTTTACTTCACCCCTGCACTTCCTATATTTGTCTAGGCTATCTGCAGTGCTTAGTTCTTTGTGCCTATTGTATGCTTTCTTCTGTTTGATCTTCCCCTGTATTCCTCTAGACAACCAGGGAGGTCTAGATTTGGCAGTACCACTCTTATTTTTGTAGTGGACATGTCTACTTTGTACAATTAGGATCTGGCTTTTTAGTGTTTCCCACTGGTTTTCCACTGTTTTATCCTCCAGCAGTGCTGTCCAGTCCACCTCAGCCAAGTCCCTTCTTATTTCTGCAAAATTTGTCTGCCCCCAGTTCAAGCTTTTCCTCCTGCCTTATCTCTGTCCTCTTCTATGGTAATGCTAAATCTAACTGAATTGTGATCACGGTCCCCAATATGGTTGCCAACTGCCACTTCACCCACTTGCCCTTCTTCGTTCTCCAAAACTAGGTCTAGAATTGCATCTCCTCTCGTCGGGTTTGTCACTAATTGGTTGAAAAGATTTTCCTGGACACTGCATGAATTTTTCTCCCTCAGTGCCCCTTTTGTTGTTTGAATCCCAGTTGACATTAGGATAGTTGAAGCTTCCTACTATTATTGCCCTCTTGTTCTTACAAGCAGAAATTTCCTACATATTTGTTCTTCTATCTCCCTTTCACTATTTGGGGGTCTGTAGTATACTCCCAGTAGTGTGACTGCCTCTTTTCTATTTCTAAACTCAATCCATAAAGCCTCGTTTGTTGACCTATTTAGTATATCATCCCTTCTCACAAGTGGAATTGATTCTTTAACCATTAGTTCTACACCCCTCCTTTTTTATCTCCTATTCATTGATGGCATTTGTCCTTTGCTGAGTGGGATGGCAGATATTGCCCATGCCAATGTCAGCCTGAGAGGGTGATGAAGAGATGAGCTTTGCCCCTGCATCATGTGTTACACTGAGTCCCACATGACTGGCGTGGGGGCAACCTGGAGGAGCAGCATCTAGACGCAGTGTTTGAACTCCAGGGCATGTCCAAGTCAGGGTGATGAGATGCTGGGAGGGAAGCTTCAAGGTGGCATGGCACCAATCGATCTGCTGCCCCCTGCGCTCCACGTACTTGTGCCTCCTTGCTATGGAAGGATAGACCATGTGGTACCTAATGTGATGTAGGCAGCATGTGTCCGGATGGGGGTGGGAATAGGCCTAGCATTTTTCTGTGAGTGTTGGGTAGCAGCGGGGTGAGGAGGCACTGGAGCCCTGCAATGTTCTACTCTGGGTTGGGATGGGCCGTGTGTGAAGAGAGTCCATGTGCAAATTGCCCTAAACAATGCTCGTTCAGGAGAAGAATGCTCATAAAATGGCAGAGCGTGTGAGGACTGGCGGTGGCCAGGCACAGATCGCCATTCTTAGCCACTTCAAGCAGGGGACCCTGGATCTGGAGAGGCACCAAGCGCCCAGGTCCACCAGTGTCGGTGAGACTGGGGTGCCAAGTATTTATGCCCAACAGTGAGGTCAGCATTGTTCTCCCAACAGCCATAACACTGCTGAATTGCTTAATTGTTTTAATTGTGCAACATGACTTGATCATTGGTTATGAAAGGATGAGCACATAATGATCTGGGGGACAGGGATGCACTTTGTCATTATCTCCATGCTAAGTGATACACTGTCCTTGTCCTTCCTTTCAGCATCATTGGAGCAGTGCCGGGAGGAGGAACAGCAGAGGCCCCCTCTCACACCTGAGGGGCCTGAAATCTCACCATTTCTGCAAGGCGCAGATACTAGCACCTGGATGGAAACTTGAACATCAGCTAGTGTCCTGGGGCACATTGGGGAGGACACTTCACAGTCGCTGGAGTAGGCAGCAGGCTGTCTCAGATGACACTCCCAGCGATGGGGCAGCACCAAGACATAGCACCTGGAAATGAAAACATAAGGCACCTTAGGCACACCCGGGTTTTTCACTGGTGCTTTTGCGTTGGCCTAAGATGAGGTCCTTATGAGTTGCTTCGATTTGTAACACTATTGTCCTTTTTTTGGAATAAGTTGGTTTGCTTGACATATTAAATTCAGATACGTCACTATGGCTTTTTTTTCTTCAAGAACAGAAGCTGAGCAGTGGTACAATAGGAACCATACTTCCACAAGGGCTGGGGTGAAGAGAGTTATCGGTCTTCTCAATATGTGCTTCCGATGCCTGGACCACTCAGGGCCCGCACTCCAGTACCCCCTAGATCGTTGGTGATAGTGGTTGCATGCTGTGCTCGCCATAATCTTGTGCTGGAAAGGGGGGATGCAGTGGGTGATGAAGATGCCGGCGCAGTGGCTGCGGCTGCACACGATGAGCTCAGCAATGACTCCGAGGATGAGCAGGCACAGGAAAACGCTGAGGGGGTAGACGCTGACCCGGGCACACTCCAGGGAGGCAGGGATACCCAGGATGCTTTAATCCAACGAACCTTCAGCTAGCACAAGCCTGAGCTGTCGGCTCAATACTCATCACCTAAGCGCAAAATCTGCCAGGTTGGAACAGTCACTAAGGGCCTTGTTAATAAAGCTGAATGTCCAACAAAGCACTCATTACAGTTTTGGAAACCATGCACATGCTTGCGGAGAGGCATCATGAGCCACCTTCTGAGGGGATAGCCATTGTCACCCAGCAGCCATCCATCCAGTCGGGCTCGAGAACTGAAGAGGCCCAGCACCTGGGAGTGTCTGAGGATGTAGTCATCGTGGGAGCTGCCTGGATACCTTGCACAGACTTGTAGAATCAGCATCCTGTGATCACACACTATCTGCACATTCATGGAGTGGAAGCCCTTCCTGTTGACAAAGGCACCAGATTCACCTGCTGGTGCCTTGATGGCCACATGTGTACAGCCTATTGCACCCTGGACACGGGGGAAGCCAGCAATGTCTGCGAAGCCTCTGGTTCGCTTTGTCTGTCTTACCTGGTCCCAGCGGTAGTGGTTGAAGGTCAATGCCCACCCGAAGAGAGCATCTGTAACCTGCTTGACACAAGTGTGGACAGCTGATTAGGAGATACCACAAAGATCACCCATCGAGTCCTGGAAAGAGCTAGAGGCACAGAAGTTGAGGGCGGCTGTGACCTTCAGAACAACTGGCATGGGGTGTCCACCCACACAGTTAGTGGAGATCTCAGGCTCTATCATCTGACAGATATAGTTGACTGTCTCCCTTGAGAGACGGAGCGTCCTTCGGCACCGCACCTCAGAGATATTGAGGTAGCTGCTTCGCTGCCTGTATACCCTGGTAGCAGGATAGTGGCGTCTTCTGCGGCCCCTTCTGCCTTGGACAACCTCTTGGCCCTGCACCCCTTGTGCCTGCACCTCTGCTCCTAAAGGTGGCTCCCCTAGAGGTTGAATGTGCACTCCTGGCTTCCTCCCCCTTCTAGCCCTCCCTTCCTCCTCAGAGGAGGTGCCTCCAGTGGACAGTTCAGCTCCCATACCCAAGCTAAGGGAAGGCTTCCTGAAACCTGCAGGCCCAGAAAAAATTCCTCACTGCAGAGTGCTGACCTGAAGGTTAAGAGTCCAGACAAAGCAGCTGGTGTGCGTTTTGAAGTACTGCAGATCACACAGGCAAGTTTCAAAAACTTTCAAAAATAAATACTTGACTGTGCATTCTCGCAATTCCAGTGAGCCCTCTTATCCTGCCCGTGGATGAACTTAATGCAAATGTGTCCTACCCGCCTGCCCATTGCCAACCCGAAGATTGCACGGGCGCCAAACATCAGCGTCGATTGGTGAGTCAAGGGCCTTAAGTGACCGGTTAATTAATGTCGGGCGTGCATTGGACATCATCACGCACCTGCCCACCAAAATATCGTGATGGTGTGCGGTGACGTTGGGACGCTCACCGGGCGACACTGCGCATCATTTTAAGCATGGAAGTGTGGGGTCCGTCTTCGCACACCAACGGGGAAATTCTGCCCATAATCTAACATAGAGGATTCGTCCATCTCTCCTAAAAACTTCTCTGCAAATAAGTTCAGAGATAATTCAAAGCTTTTCACAGAATCACAGAATCGCACGGTGCAGAAGAGGCCCTTCGGCCCATCGAGTCTGCACCGACACGTGAGAAACACTTGACCTACCTACCTATTCCCATTTACCAGTACTTGGCCCATAGCCTTGAATGTTATGATGTGCCAAGTGCTCATCCAGGTACTTTTTAAAGGATGTGAGGCAACTTGTCTCCACCACCCTCCCAGGCAGCGCATTCCAGACCCTCACCACCCTCTGGGTAAAAAATTTTTTCCTCACATCCCCCCTAAACCTCCTGCCCCTCACCTTGAACTTGTGTCCCCTGGTGACTGACCCTTCAACTAAGGGGAACAGCTGCTCCCTATCCACCCTGTCCATGCCCCTCATAATCTTGTACACCTCAATCAGGTCGCCCCTCAGTCTTCTCTGCTCCAATGAAAACAACCCAAGTCTATCCAACCTCTCTTCATAACTTAAATGTTTCATCCCAGGCAACATCCTGGTGAATCTCCTCTGCACCCCGTCCAGTGCAATCACATCCTTCCTGTAATGTGGCAACCAGAACTGCACACAGTACTCTAGCTGTGGCCTCACCAAGGTTCTATACAACTCCAACATAACCTCCCTACCTTTCTAATCTATGCCTCGCTTGATAAAGGCAAATGTCCCATGTGCCTTTTTCACCACCCCACTAACATGCCCCTCTGCCTTCAGAGATCTATGGACACACATGCCAAGGTCCCTTTGTTCCTCAGAACTTCCTAGTGCCATGCCATTCATTGAATACTTCCTTGTCAAATTACTGCTTCCAAAATGAATCACCTCACACTTTTAAGGGTTAAATTCCATCTGCCACTTATCTGCCCATTTGACTATCCTGTCTATATCTTCCTGTAGCCCAAGACATTCAACCTCACTGTTAACCACGACCAAACTTTGTGTCATCCACAAACTTACTAATGCTACCCCCCACATAGTCATCTATGTCGTTTATGTAAATGATGAATAAAAGGGGACTGACCACAGATCCCTGTGGTATGCCACTGGACACTGGCTTCCAGTCACTACCCTCTGTCTCCTACAGCTAAGCCAATTTTGAATCCATCTTATCAAATTACCCTGCATCCCATCTTGCACTTCGTCTTGCACTTGTCCGGACGCTTTGCAAGAATATCTATATAATTGGAAAGCAACAATTTATACAAATGTGAAGAGAATGATGCTTGGTTGGCAAGTGGACTCTGATTGGTCGAGGCATTGCCCTGAGGAATGAGTCAGCAAATGGCTGTCACTTATTTTGTTTAGCCGAAACAGGCACAAATGCAAGCCTGACTGACAACCTTAAATTGGTTGCCAATTTAATTCTTAGCACGCTGAGGATTATTTAGCAAATATTGTCCAATTTCAGAATCACATCCAATGTTGGACAATGTGTTTTGAGTTTTGCAAATACAGGCTGGTTGGGTACAGTCTGTACCTTGTCTGCTGCGAACAGTGGCTGGGACATGCTGTTTGATACGATTCGCCAGTCTTTGGGACATACGGCCTATATACCTAGCATCACACTGGCACCGAAATGCATATACCACATGACTCATTTGTGTGATAGACAGAATGTCTTTTTGGCTTGAAGCAGCATCCTGTTAGGGGCGAATACCACTTGTGTTACTGCTGCATAGTAGCAGAGTGAAACAGCTAGCTTCACCTGTTGCTCAAACATTTGAGATACCTTGCCCTTCCAGGGTAATCTGAGGTAAACTTTTCAGGGCTGAAAATGATGACCTTGGGTCGTACATGAGTTTGTGTGATTTATAGAGCAAAATGATCTGATCAGGGCAGCCATTACCCTGCAAGATGCCTTTGACGTGCCCAGTTCAGAATCAAGCTTGCATGGTGAGCAAATGGCTCATGCCATATTTACGAGGTTGCCGATAAGACCAATCTTATAGCGTGGAAGTGTAAAAATCACAACATCCCAACCAGCAAAGGTAGACTGTGGTAGAGACTCCCCCTGGCAGATTTCTCTACTAGTATGTCAAGGACGGGGAGTTTATTTCAAAGGTGAATTTGAGCGCAGGGTGGAGCCCGTTAAGACATGTAAGGAAATTATTACATGCAGCTGCAGATTTAAATATAACAAACGCATCATCTACATATCGGAAATATGCGAGGGGTAGGACGTTAGGTGTCATTCCATAGAAGACACATTCCTACCCTTCACATGCTGCACCTGCATGCTAACTTTTTGAGTTCCTAGTATAAGCACACCCAAGTCTCTTTGAACATCAACACTTACAAGTTGCTCATCTTTTAAAAAATATTCAGCTTTTTTATTTTTAGGACCAAAGTCAATAATTTCACATTTCCCTACCTCATACTCCATGTACCATCTAGTTGGCCACTCACCTAGCCTTGTCTATATCTCTCTGCAGCCTCTCTGTGTCCTCCCTATACCTTTCCTTCCCGCCTAGCTTGGTATCATCAGCAAATTTTAATTGCTCTCTGTCTCTTCATCTAAGTCATTACTATAGATTGTAAATAGCTGAGGCAACGCTCCACTATTCATGGCCTGCCAACATGAAAATGTCCTGTTTATTCCCACTTACTGTTTTCTATGAGTTAACCAATCCTCTATCCATGCTAATATAATATCCGCAACTCTATGAGCCCTTATTTTGCCTATATTAACCTTTTGTATGGCACCTTACTGAATGCCTTTTGGAAATGCACATCTTCTGGTTCCTCTTTATCTACCCTACTAGTTAAATCCTCAAAAAAACTCTAATAAGTTTGTCAAAGGGTCATTTGGTGGTACAGAATTTGAGTGTTGCTGAAAAAAGAGACAAGTGGAAGCATTTCATCTTGCACTCATCAGGACACCTTGCGAGAATACCAATATAAGAGGAAAACAGCAATTCTCTTTTTTCAGCAATAAATTTGTCAAACAGACCTCCCTTCAATAAAACCATGTTGACTTGTTCTATATGCTATGCTTTTATTGTTAAGACATCCTTAATGATAGATTCTAGCATTTTCCCAACAGATGATGTTAGGTTAACTGGCCTGCAGTTCACTGCTTTTTCTTTCCTTCCATTCTTGATAAGTGGTGTAACATTTGCCAACCTCCAATCTAGTGGGACCATTCCAGAATCTAAGAAATTTTGGAAGTCATAACTAGCTCATCCACTATTTATGCAGCTATTGTTTTAGAAACCTAGGAAGACCAAAACAACTTCAATGACTTCATGTGCTAGCACACATTGAACATCCTGATGTCCACAGGGGCAACATCCTCCTGGCTGGCTGACAGCAAACGAAGCACTCCCATTGACATAAGCCCTCAAAAAAAACTCATGCAACTGTCTGAAATCCCATAACCTCTACTGAAACACAGTACTGGAAAACAGGACTGGAACACAATGGAACCCCTAAGTTGCAGTGATCATAATATGATTGAATTTTCCATTCAGTTTGAGGGAGAGAGGAGTGGATCTAAGACTACTGTTTTAAACTTAAATAAGGACCATTATGAGGACATGAAAACAGAACTGGCTAAAGTGAACTGGGAAATTACATTAAGGGATAGGTCAGTAGAGATACAGTGGTAGACACTTAAGGAGATATTTCAGAATATCATAAAATATACATTCCAGTGAGAAAGAAAGACTCTAAGGGGGAGGACACACAATCAGTGACAAACTAAAGAAGCTAAAGATGGTATCAGATTGAAAAAAAAAGTGTATAATTCTGCTAGGATGGGTGACAGGTCAAAAGATTGGGCAGAATATAAAGTACAACAAAAACTGACTGAAAGATTAATAAGGAGGGAAAATTTAGAATACGAGAGAAAACCAGCTAGAAATATAAAAACAAATAGTAAGAGTTTCTCCAAAAAGAAAAAGAGTAAGTAAAGTGAGTGTCAGTCCTCTAGAGAGTGAGTCTGGGGAATTAATAATGGAAAATAAGGAGATGGTGGATGAATTGAACAGATATTTTGCACCTGTCTTCACTATAGAGGATACAAAATAACCTCCCAGAAATAATTGTGAGTCAGGAAGTGAAAGGGAGGGAGGAACTTAAAACAATTACAATCACCAGGGAAAGGTACTGAGAAAATTATTAGAGGCTGACAAGTCCCCAGGTCCTGGTGGACTTCATCCTAGAGTCTGAAAAGAAGTTGAGATAGTAGAAGCATTGGTTTTAATTTTCCAAAATTCCCTAGGTTCGGGAAAGGTCCCATCAGGTTGGAAAAGAGTGAATGTGACTCCTTTATTCAAGAAAGGAGGAAGACAGAAAGTGGGAAACTACAGGCCAGTGAGCCTAATACCTGTCATAGGGAAATTGCTGGAATCTATTATTAAGGAGGTTATAGTGGGGCACTTAGAAAATCTCAGTGCAATCTTGCAGAGTCAGCATGGTTTTGTGAAAGGGAAATCATGTTTGACGAACTTATTGGTACCTTTAAGGAAATAAAAAGCAATGTGGATAAAGGGGAATCTGTGGATGTGCTGTACTTAGATTTCCAGAGGGCAACACATCACACAAAATAGGAGTTCATGGTGTAGGGGGTAACATATTAGCATGGATAGAGGATTGGTTAGCTAACAGGAAGCAGAGAGTAGGCAGAAATGGGTCATTTCTGGGTTGGCAAGGTGTGACAAGTGGAGCGCCACAGGGATCAGTGTTGGGGCCTCAATTATTTACAGTCTATATCACTGACTTGAATGAAGGGACCGAATGTATGGTTGATAAATTTGTTGATGGTTGGGTAAGATACGTAGGAAAGTAAGTTGTGAAGAGGACGTAAGGATAGGTTAAGTGAGTGGGCAAAAATTTAGCAGATGGAGTATAATATGGGAAAATGTGAACTTGTCCACTTTGGCAGGAAGCATAGAAAAACAACATATTGTTTAAATGGAGAGAGAACTCTGTGGTACAGAGGGATCAGGGTGTCTTGGTACATGAATCTCAAAATGTTTGCAGGTACAGCAAGTGATTAGGAAGGCAAATGTCCTTTATTGCAATGGGAATGGAATATAAAAGTAGGAGTGTTTTGCTACTATTAAAGTGACCACATATGGAGTACCGTGTACAGTTTTGGTCTCCTTACTTAAGAAAGGATATAATTACATCAGAAGCAGTTCAGAGAGAGTTCACTCAACTGATTCCTGGGATGGGGTGTGTTATCTTATGAGAGAAGGTTGGATAGGCTGGAAGAATTGAGAAGAATGAGAGGTGATCTTACTGAAGCATATAAGATCCCAAGGGGACTTGACAGGGTGGATGCTGAAAGGATGTTTCCCCTTATGGGAGAGACTAGAACTGGAGGACACAATTTAAAAACAAGAAGTCTCCCATTTAAGACGGAGATGAGAAGAAATTTTTTCTCAAAGGGTTACGAATCTTCGGAACTCTGTTCCCCAGACAGCAGTGGAGGCAGGGTCATTGACTATTTTTAAGGCAGAGGTAGATATATTCTTGAGTAACAAGGGAGTCAAAGGTTATCAGGGGCAGGCTGAATGTGGAGTTGAGGCAACAATCAGATCAGCTGTGATCTTATTGAATGGGGACCAGGTCCGAGGGGCTGAATGGCCTACTCCTGCTTCTAATTCATGTGTTTATATGTACACTCTGCACCCTACAAAATGATGACAGCCCCACTTCTTGATGTCGCACCTCTTGGTTCACTGCAAACACCACCAGTCGCAACCCGATAACTGACCTGAGTGATGAATTCCCAGGTTTCAACCTTCCATGGAAAATCTGGACAACCCTCAACTTCTTGAAGGCGGGCCAGGAAGCTGTGGTTACTTGCTACACAATCGCAAATGGTAACTGTGGTCCTTCAAGTCAGACCGTGGCCATATAATTGAACTATAGCTGGTTCCCTAGCCATACAAATACAAAACAAGCATATCCTTCTATTCCTTTCTCCCTCGTGTATATAGTGTCCCTTTAAATGCATCTATGTTATTCATCTGAACTGCTGTATTTGTTCAGAAGTTCTCAGAGTAAAGTTACTGATAATCATTAATTTGGCACTGCCCCACAAATGGAATAATCTTCTCTGCATCTACTTGTTAGGAAATCTTTTAAACTCAACTAAATAATTCCTGGTGATTCAGGCTCGAGTGTGTTGTCCAAATGGAAATTTATTACTCAGACAATAATACAATAACTATTATGGTTATACAATAGATTCATACAACCTGGGTTCTTGCAGGCCCAATGTCTTGCCCTCGGTAGATGTTGGACTTCTGACTGTCCCATGATATTTTGTGTACCTTTCCTTTGAGAACTATATCACATGATGCCCAGAACGTATATTGAACAGAGATCCTTCTGTTCTAACCTCCAGATTTGACATAATTGCCGTCTTGATGGTTTAACTGTGAAGCAGTTAATATTACAAAGGAACAGGATGACCTGGACAATCTTCACTTGCACTTCCCTCAATTTAGTCTACTGCATTCGCTGCTCCCAATGCGGTCTCCTCAACATTGGAGAGACCAAACGCAGACTGGGTGAATGCTTTGCAGAACACCTTCGGTCTGTCCGCAAGCATGACCCAGACCTCTCTATCGCTTGCCATTTCAACACTCCACCCTGCTCTCATGCCCACATGTCCGTCCTTGGCCTGCTGCAATGTTCCAGTGAAGCTCAACGCAAACTGGAGGAACAGCACCTCATCTTCCGATTAGGCACTTTACAGCCTTCTGGACTTAACATTAAGTTCAACAACTTTAGATTATGAACTCTCTCCTCCATCCCCAACCCCTTTCTGATCCCCCTTTTTCCAATAAATTATATTTTTTAATATATTTTTCTTTTCCCACCTATTTCCACTATTTTTAAATGTATTTCCATCCATTGTTTCATCTCCGCCTTTTAGCCAATTTCAATCCCTTCCCCCCACGCTACTCCCACTAGGGCTATCTGTCACTTGCTCGTCCTGCTTTCTACCCTTAATGTCACCATTAACACATTTCTTAGCTAATATCACAACCGTCAACACCTCTTTGCCCTTTTGTCTATGACATCTTAGGCAATCTCTTCTTTGCCTCCACCTATCACTGGCCCTCTTTCCAGCTCTACCTGTCCCACCCCACCCCCTTAAACCAGCTTATATTTCACCTCATTTCTATATTTCCTCAGTTCTGATGAAGAGTCATATGGACTTGAAACGTTAACTGTGTTCCTCTCCGCAGATGCTGTCAGACCTGCTGAGTTTTTCCAGCTATTTTTATTTTAGTTCGGGGATTCTGCCTGGGTATTTCCATTGTTCTGGCCAATACCTGATACTCACACCGGATATGAGAGGTAGCCAACATGTCTGCTATAGTTTCAACTCCTATTGTTCTGACCAATAACCATATTAACACAAATTCAAATTCTGGTAATCACATCAAGATTAACTGTAGGAGTCAGGAAATTTTCTAACAGCATTCTATCATCCCCTTTATAATTTTAAAGATCTCTATTCAGTCACCCCAGTCCTTCTCTTTTATCAAGAGAAGAACCCCAGTCTGTTCAATCATTCCAATTCCCTTTTCAAAGTGATTATTGAATCTGCTTCTGGCACACTTTTAGGAAATGCATTTCAGATCACAACTCACTGTGTAAAAAAAATCTTCTCTTCTCTGCTCTTGCTCTTTTATTTATCTTAAATCTGTGCCTTCTGGTTATCAATAGAAACTGTTTCCCCTTAAACTATCAAAATGATATTTTGTGCATCTCTAATAAATCTCCCCTAATCTTCCCTCCTGCAGGGAAAACAAACTCCAGTTTCTGGCTGCCATCTCATGATGTAATTTTATCTTGTGATTGTGAGCTGGCAAGAGGGACACCCACAGGGAGGCAGGTCCATCAACGGAATTCGGGCCCCAATCTCATCCTTGGGACTGGATTGTAAATTTAACCTGAGGCCTATGCGAGGAGGCTGTCCTGGCAGCAAATGCACCAGAAGAGGCCCAGAAAGCTCAGGTAATCGCATTGGTTCCAAAGAAGAGTCCTATTGACTTGAAATGTTGGCCCGGAAGCCCTGTTCCTAGGGGTGATCTGGTGGTATCCCAGAGGGTTGTACCCCAGAAGTACCCCAGAAGATGCCCCAGAGGAGCCCCCAGAAGTCCCCAGGCAAGGACTGCACGGTATTTACTCCAAAAGTTTAAACTTCAGATGGGCAATTACCCTGCACCTGGAACCATCCGAGACTCCGATTTAAATCAGAAATTTCGGATGGTTCCAACTCTCTTAGCAGAATAATTACCTGGGAAAAGTTAGAAAGGATTAAAACCACTTTTAATTCCTCGGTAACTATGGCTTTGACCTACCCCACATCCGACTGGACCCCCCCAAATAGCCCTGATCCCCCGACTACCCACCCTACCCCTGACTACTCCCTCACCCTCCCTCGACAATTGTCCCCCTTTGACCAACAACCTGACATCCCAACTACCCAACCTCCCTGACCACAGCCCACACCCCAAATACCCCGATGACACCCTGAATACCCTACCCCTCACCTCTCCAACTATCCCACCCACACCCAACCCACCCGACTACCCTCCCAATACCAAGACTACCCCACCCTCTGATCACCCCACCCCCCCTCGACCACCCTCCACCCTTCTTGACCATCCCTAACTATCATCCCAATACCCCAACTACCCCAACCCCTGACTATCCCAACCACCGACCAGCCCCCCGAGACCACCCCCCAACTACCTTCCTGATCCTCTGAATAGCTCACACTCCCTAGAGACCCTCCAATACCCTCTTCCATCCCCCAACAACATGCCACCAACTACACCCCCATTCGCCTGACTAACCTTCAAACATCTCCTACTCCCCAACTACCCCCACCCCCAGATAACTTCCAACCCCCGGTTTACCATACCTCCATTCTTGACTGCACCCCCAACTACCCCCCACCATCTCCCCCACTTCCCTACTGAAACACCTACTCTGACTAACCCCTGACCCTCTGACTGCCCTCCCCCACCAACTACACTCTGGACATGCCAGCGCCATCAAATACTCTTACCCCCAGCACTGACTATCCTCCAGACCTCCCCACTGCCGATTACAAAGCTGACTAACCTCCCAAGCTCCCCCCATACCCCAGACCACCCGCCCATCCCCCACACACCCCAACCAACACCAACCCCCAACTACCCTTCCACCCTGGACTAACCTCCACCTCCCAGACTACCACCCCACACCCATCTACCCTCCCAACCACAACCCATGCCCCAACAACACTCCAGAGAACCTGACTACCCTCCTGAACCCCGCAACTCAGCTACCCACTAACCCATGAATACCCCCTCAACAAACCCCACTCCCTGACATTTTTATAAATTCATTTTATGGAATGTATGCATCGCTGGCTAGGCCAGCATTTTTGCCCATCCCTAATTTCCCTTGAGAACGCGGTGGTGAGCTGCCTTCTTAAACCGCTGCAGTCCATGTGGTGTGGGTACACCCACAGTGCTGTTAGGGAGGGAGATCCAGGATTTTTACCCAGTGACAGTGAAGGAACAGCCGATATATTTCCAAGTCAGGATTGTGAGTGACTTGGAGGGGAGCTTCCAGGTGGTGGTGTTCCCACCTGGCTGCTGCCCTTGTCCTACTTCCCCATCCCAGACTACCTTCCCAACCCACCCCACCCCCTCCCTGACCTGGCTACCCTCACAGCCATTTGAGGGAAATAAACTTGCAAGGCTATGGAGATAGAGCAGAAGAATGGGACTGAATCGATAGCTATACTGAGAGTCGACATAGAGTCAATGGGCTGAACAGCCTTCTTCTGTGTCATAATGACTCTATGACTAAATATTTTGAGTCATTCCTCATGTAGGAGACACAAACTAAAGCCCAGAAATACAGGGGACCCAAGGGTTTAATGAGAGTGAGGAATGTAAAGTAATTCATGTTAGCAATGATAAAGTACAGCAGAAACTAATGACTATAAACCAGCAAATCGTGTGAATTTGATGGCCTACATTCTAAAATTTTGAAAGAGGTGGCTTTGAGCAGAATGGTCCCAGATTTGTACCAAGTGCAGGAGCGGCTGGGAACAAGGATGTTTTACCCGCTGTGACACAACAGTGGCTTTTTGCACTGTATCGACTCTTTCTGGCATGTTCCGTCTCATAAATTATGCATTCCCGGGAAACTGGCCTCTGGTTGGCCTGCTCTGCTGTCGCCTCAGTCCTTCATTAATCCGGGCACCAAATTTAAAGACCATCCCTGCACCGAGCTAGCACTTTCCATTGGATAGAAAACTGCTGGGAACTGATGGCTGCCAAAGGAAGGAAATATGCTGTCTCCAGAGTTAGCGATGTCTCCCTCGAGTGCCTACTGGACACAGTGGAGGCCACCATGATGCCCTCTACCCCTGTTCTGGGCAAAGACCAGCAAGCAAGGTCACCAATCTAGCATGGCAGGCAGTGGCAGCGGTGGTCAGCGCCAACACCCTACAGAAGAGGACAGCCATCCAGCACCAAAAGAGGATGACTAAGTCATTCTTCTCATCACTCTCAACACACACACACTCATAAGCCCATCACAGATCCACAGGATCTCGCTCACTGCCAGTTCAAGGGACATCACCATTCACTCTCTCACACACTCCTTCACCTGCCTTGTGTCCTCATCCCGTCCATGGCACCACTCACCATCCACACATGCCAGGCATCCTTCTCATCAAGCCTGACAGGCATCCTGCTTACACTCTCCATCTGTATTCATGCAGGACAAGCTGGCACACAAAAAAAAGGAGAGGTCGCAGGCTGGTGGTGGAATGCCCGACATCAAGGCCCTAATAGACTTTGTAAATAGAGCCATCCAGCTGGCCGGCAATGATCTGGACCAGTCCTGTGCTGACAGTGAGGTCAGCAGTGCTCAACCAAGTGAGGATCCAGCAGTGCAACATCCATCAGACAACCATGCTGTGAGTCAGTCCCCCGTTCCGCAGTCCCCTGCCATGTGCTAATTATCTCCCCTTGCTTTCGCAGGCACATCTGGGAAGCAGCCAAGGGGGTCCACCAGCTCCTCAACTCAAGCCCCGAAGACACTTCAGAAGAGGAATCTGAAAGTACCTTCCATGAAGACCCGTCACACCCTCACCCACACCCTCCAGCAGCATAGAGACACAGACCTCGGTGGGACCTAGTTCTAGAGTAGCCTCGGGCTCACAATCTGGTGAGCACATCGCACTGTGTGATCCACAGCAGGTGGAGGACTGCCAGAGGCCAGAAATCTGCTGAGTCTGAGTCAGATGACGAGCCTTTGTTCTCGGTCATGTCTCAGTTGCTAGAGGTGCAAAGGCAAGCTCGGGAACATCAGGAAGGGATGTCCGCTGCGGTCCTCAGATTGCAAGGCACGATGGAGGAGTCCGTCCACCTTCAGTCTGAAGTGATAGCTCTGGCATTCAAACGCACCAAGGTCAATACTGGCAGGGTAGTGGCGGCCATACCATCCAGTGCATCACTCCTGCACTGCTGCGCAGGCTGAACTCCATCACTGATGCCATTATTGGCCTCCAACAGTGTCAACGTAGGAGTGGTGTAGGGCATCTCAATCTCAATCCAGCTTCCCCTTCTCCTCAAGGAATCAGTCAGGGACCCTCAGGCAACCATAGGGAGGAAGATCAGCAGGTGCACACCCCAGAGCCACCCACCCAGGTGATCCCGGAGTGTCCGGTCCATCCAAATCCCTTCTTCCTATGACCCCAGCACCTCCAGCTCCACAGACCGAGGTGGGCATCACTGCTATACAGCAGGGCCCCAAAAACAGTCTGGGGCCCTCCAGGTCTCTCCACCCACACCCCCCCCCCCACCCCCCCCCCCCCCCCCCCCCCACCCCCCCACCCCCCCCCCCCCCCCCCACACCCCCCCAAGAGGATGCTTGTCTAGGTCATCACAGACAGAGCGTAGCAGTCAGCAGGCTGCCTCCACCTCTGCTGTGGATGTCTTGGGAGCACCAGGACATCGTGGCAGGGTTAGGAAGGTTAATAAGATGTAGTTTCAACATGTGGGCTTGGGCATTAATCATTTTTTCATAATGTTGATTTTGTAAAATGTCACCCTGTCTTTGGCTCCTTGTTCTGATTCGTTGTGTTCGTGTCAGTCCAAAGTGAAACATTAGTTCCTGCACAAGATAAAGGCAGGTATCTCAATCCAGGGCCTCTTCTGTGTGCTTTGTACAATCTTCCCAGCTCACTGATGGTACCACCTTCACTGTAACTGGACACATCAGTAATATCTGCACCTCGATGGGGCTTATCATGCTGCCAGAATGTCCTGGGCCGGTGGCCTAGAGTTCCATCATTCTCTCTGTGCTCCCAGCATCTTTGAGGTGCCCTGGCCCCACCTCATCAGCATCGGTATCCGATGACAGTGTGGACTTGAAGGGTTTGGCTCACAAAGGATGTCATAGGATCAGGACAAGTTAAAGTTTCACCACTGCATCTTCATGATATGACCCTGTTCACAGAGTGCAAGCGATCTGCCATCAGCCAGACAGAATCTCAGAATTTCAACAGCACAGAAAGAGGCCGTTCGGCCCATCATGTCTGCACCGGCTCTCCAAATGATCATTATGACCTAGTGCCATTGTCCTGCCTTTTACCTATACCCTTGCACATTGTTTCTACACAAATAATCATCTAATACCCTCTTGAATGTCTGGATTGAACCTGCCTCTGCCACACTTCCAGGCTGTGCATTCCAAACCCGAGATGCTCGCTGTGTGAAGAAGTTTTTTCTCATGTCACACTTGCTTCTTTTGCAAATCACTTTAAAGCTGTGCCCTCTCGTTCTTGATCCTTTTACAAGCGGGAACAGCTTCTCCCTATTTACTCTGTTCAGCCTCCTTATGATTTTGAACATCTCTATCAAATTCCTCTTAATCTTCTTCTCTCCAAGGAGAACAGTCCCAATCTCTCCAATCTATCTTTGCAACTGATGTTTCTATTCCCTGGAACCATTCTTGTAAACCTCTTCTGCACTCTCTCTAATGTGTTCACATCCTCCCTATGGTGTGGTGCCTAGAACTGTACACAATACTCCAGCTGAAGTCTAATGAGCGTCTTATATAAATTTAGCATAACCTCCCTGCTCTTGTACTCTTCGCTCCTATTAATAAAGCCCAGGATACCATATGCTGTATTAACTGCTCTCCCCACCGGTCCTGCCACCTTCAATGATCTATGCACATATACACCCAGGACTTTCTGCTCCTGCACCTCCTTCAAAATCTCACCCCTTATTTTATATTGTCTGTCCGTGTTCTTCCTATCACAATGCATCACCTCACACTTCTCTGCATTGAACTTCATCTGCCACCTATCTGCCCACTCCACCAAATTGTCTATGTCCTTTTGAAGTTCTACACTATCTTCCTCACAGTTTACAACACTCCCAAGCTTCCTATCATCCACAAGCTTTGAAATTGTCCCCTGCACACCAAGATGCAAATCTTTAATATATATCAGGAAAAGCAAGGGTCCCAATACCAACCCCTGCGAAACTCCACTATAAACCTTCCTCTGGCCCAAAAAATATCAATTGAACATTACTCTCTGCTTCTTATGTTTCAGCCAATTTTGTATCCATGTTGCTACGTTCCTTTTATTCTATGAGCAGTAACTTTTCTCACAAGTCTGTCGTGTGGCACTGTGTCAAATACCTTTTGAATGTCCATGTACACCTCATCAACAGCATTACCCTCATTGACCTTTTCTGTACCTCTTCAAAAAACTCCAGCAAGTTGCTTAAACATGATGTCCCCCTTAGGCAGCCGTGTCCCCCTGAGTGCATTTGTGGTTAGAGGTTTGTGATATCCCATAGAGGTCATCTGTGGGAGGAGCCACTGGCATAAAAATTGAGCACTGCAGTCGCTTTTGCGGCCACTGGCAGTAGATACTCCTAAGTCCCTATGGCACCAAATCCTGCAGCAGGTGGCAAATGTGACTGACCAGTTCCTTGGACATGTGCTGTCTTTGGCAACACTGGTTCTTGGTCACCTGCAGGAATGACAAGAGCTGTCTATGGATCCTGGGTCTAGCTAGGCGCCGACCAGAAGCTGCTCACTGTGGCTCTTCAGCGGTGTGCACTGGAACGTTAGCCGCCCCTTCTTCCTGAGGGTCCTCCCTCTGCCCAGCCAAGCACCTACATCCCTCTCTTCTCCTTTATCTCTGCTCTCTGAGGCATACAGTTTGGTCACCATGCTTCTGATGTACTCCTCCTGCAGGATGAAGGAGCGAGATACATGGGTTTGCTTGGGACTTGTCTTGGTTAAGTTTGAAGGCCCCTTAATGCTTCCCGGAGAGTGCGGGCCACTCTTTGGATGGCCAGAGTTTAGTGCGCTGCATGGCTGCTCGAAACCCCATCCTCCTTCACCCTATTCCACCTGACCGATTGGCAGCAGCTTTGCCCACTGGACTGCATGCTGTGCTCTCAGCTCAGGCACAGGCATCCTCTTAACCCGCACTGCAAGGCTGCACTTTTAGCTTGAACCATGGGGGATACTGGTCCAAACCAGGATGATGACATTGCAAGGGGCTGTGAGCACCTCCACCAGTGACTGCTCCATGACAGCTTTAGCAAGGAGATTGTACAACTTGCCCTGTGGTCCAATGTTCTGCAGCCCATTAAAACACTTGTTAGTTTGCAGTCTGTGTCTGAGGGGTGAAAAGTTCATGAGCATTTTATGGCAATTTCATGACTCTGCATTGCTTGAGTGAGCAAATAAGCTAGAGACCTGACTCCAAACATATCAACGTGGCTGTGTCTGAACTGTCTTAGCTGCAGAAGAATGGTCACTTTATACAAGGTTTCCCTAATGCATGGCTGCTTCCCTCCTCACCCGCCCCCTGCGTGTGCTTGTGCAGCACCATCAGACTGTGCTGCCTTGCCACAGCCTTCGCCCCAACCACAGGGCAGCCCTATCCCTGGCACCGCATTGACAGCCAGCTGGGCAAAAGTGACTAGCCTGTGCCCTCGCCTGAATGTGTGGCGCCTCTTCCTTGACGTCCAACAGGCGGCTCTCATGAGCAGCATTACTGTGCCCTCACCCCAGAGTTCCCCTCAAAGTTCAGCTCGCCAGGTATGCCTGGATGATCCAGCGTGGGGGATGATTCCGGAGGCAGGCAAGATGGTGAGAAGCAAATGCATTAAAATTAAGTTCCCGAAGTTGGACGAAAGGCATTGACAGGCAGAGCAGATGATCATAAACTGGTCTCACAATGGTGTAAAACCAACTTCTGGTCTTTTTGCCATATTGTCCGCTCATGCCCACCATGACACCCGATGCCAATGAAAGTGGAAAATTCCAGTCAATAGATGCACTAGGTTTCCTACATTCTGGAATAGTCCCAGTGGATTTGAAATTAGCAAATGTAACAGCGGTATTCAAGAAAAGAGGGAGAGAGAAAACAGAGAAACATAGTCCTGTTGGTCTGATATCAGGTTGTGAATGATAGAATCTGTTATAATAACATGGTTAAAGGATAAAAGAAAAGAATAGGAACAAGTGAGTGATTTGTAGAGTCCCACAAAGATTAGTGTTTGCACTTTAGTTATTTATAATCTATATCAATACTTTGATGGAGGGAACGGTGTAATATATCTAAAGCTCAGTAGGAAAGTAAGCTTTAGGGAGGATCCAAAGAAGCTACAATGGGAAATAGTCATTAGGGAAGGAGCTGGTAGATGTGTATCATGTGGGGAGTGTGAAAATATGGAATTTTGGAGAAATATTAGAAAAACAGAATATTATTTATTTATTTTGTACTTATTCGTGGGATGTGGGCTTCACTGGCTGGGCCAACAATTATTGTCCATCCCTAGTTGCTCTTGAGTGACTAGTAAATATTGGGGCTCATACTGATATGGGTGTCCTTGAACCTGAATGACAGGAAGATAACATGCAAGCGCAGTGAGTAATCAGGAAGGTAAGTAGTATGTTAGCCTTTATTGCAAGGGGCTGAAATATAAAAATAAGACTATTTTCTGCAATTATATACACATTTGGCGAGATCAAATGTATAGGACAGATGTGGTCTCTTAAGAATCTACTTGCCTTGGAATGGGTGAAACAAAGGTTCACTAGATTGATACCTGGGATGAGAGAGCTATCCTATAAAGAGAGACTGAGTAAAATGGTCAATAGCCTCTTATGTTTAGAAAAATGAGAGAAGGAATCATTGAAAAGTCTTAGCGGACCTGACAGGGTAGATGTTGAAGCTGTTTCTCCTAGCTGGATATTACAGATTTATAGGCCATCGTCTCAGGATTGTCCAGTTTGGATGAAAATAAGGACAATTTTTTTTCACTTAGAAGGGTGTGAACCTTTGGAAGTCTCTACCCCAGTGAGTTGTGCACACTCAGTCATTGAGCATATTCAAGAGCGAAGTTAACTGATTCTTGGGCAATAAGGGAATCAAGGAATGTGGAGATTAAGTGGGGAAGTGGAGCTGATGCAGAAGTTCAGCTGTGATCTTGCCCAATGTTGGAGGAGGCTTGAGGTGTCCTATGGCCTATTTCTGATCCTATTTCCTATGTTCTTATGAAGAAAGGGTAGGGGTTGTGGGGAGGGGATTAGAGAAAGTAAGAATTGCATGTTTCCATTCTTGTCAGTCAGAGTGCATGGGGGACAAGTGTGAGAAACACAATTAAAGGAGGAGGATTAGGTATGCAGAAACCCTCACCTTTAGTCACTTCAGTCACATTATCATAGAATCTTTACAGTGCAGAAGGAGTCCATTCAGCCCATTAAGTCTGCACTGGCTCTCTGAAAGAGCATGCTACCTAGTCCCGCTCCCCTGCTTTATTTCCGTAATGCTACATATTATTTTTTTTCAGATATTCGTCAAATCCCTTTTGAACACCTTGATCGAACCTACTTCCATCATCCTCCCAGGAAATTTGTTCCAGACTCCAACCACTTTCTATGTGAAAAAATTTTCCTCAAACCACTTTTACTCCTTTTGCCAATTATTTTGAATCTGTGCCCTCTAGTTCTTAATGCTCTCTTGAGTGTGAATAATTTCTCACTATTTACCCTGCCCATACCCCTCAGGATCTTGAATACCTCAATCAAGTCTCCTTTCAGCCTTCTTATCTCCAAGCAAAACAGTTCTAACCTCTCCAATCTATCCTCATAGGTACAGTTCTTCATCTTGGGAATTATTCTTGTGAACCTCCTCTGTACTCTCTCCAATGCCTTCACATCCTTCCTCAAATATGGCACCCAGAACTGAATGCAGTTCTCCAGATGAGGCCTAACTAGTGTCTTATACAAGTTCAACATGGCTTCCTTACTCTTGTACTCAATTCCCCTAGTAATAAAGCCTCAGATACGATATGCTTTATTAAGTGCTCTCTCAACATGCCCTGCCATCTTCAATGACTTATGTACATATACACCAATATCCCTCTGTTCCTGCACCTCCTTCAGAGTTTCTCCCTTTATTTTACACAGTTTCTCCATATTCCTCCTGCCAAAATGAACCACCTCACACTTCTCTGCATTGAACTTCATCCGTCATTTGTCTGCCCAATCCACCAACATATCTATGTCCTTTTGCAGTTCAAGATCATCCTCATCACAGTTGGCAACGTTTCCAATTTTTGTATCATCTAAACATTTTGAAATCATGGCCTGCACACCACAGTCTAGGTCAATATATATCAGGAAGAGCAAGTGTCCTAACACTGACCCCTGAGGAACTCCACCACAGACCTTTCTCCAATCAGAGAAACAATAATTTATCACAATTCTCTGTTTCCTGTCACTCAGCCAATTTCTTATCCAAGTGCATACTTTCCCTTTTATTCCATGAGCTAGAATTTTGCTCACAAGTCTGTTGTGTGGCTCTGTATCAAATGCCTTTTGAAAATCCATATACACCACCTCAGTAGCGTTGCCCTTATCAGCCTTCGCTGTTATCTCTTCAACAAACTCCAGCATGTTAGTTAAACATGATTTTCCCTTGATGAATCCATGCTGGCTTTCCTTAATTATCCTGCACTTGTCTAAGTGATTGTTGTTTTTGTCCTACACTATACTTTCCAGAAGTTTCCCTATACTGAAGTCAGACTGACTGGTCTGTAATTGCTGGTTTTATCCTTGCACTCTTTTTGAACAAGGGTGTAACATTCATAATTCTCCAGTCCCCTGGCACCTCCCCTGTGCATAAGGAAGATTGGAAGATTATCACCAGTGCCTCTGCAATTTCCATTCTCACTTCCCTCAGTGCCCTTGGATACATCACATCCAGTCCTGGTGCCTTATCTATTTTAAGTTGATAGCCTTTCTAAAACCTCCTCCTTCTCAATTGTAAGTTATTCGAGAGTACCAATTACCTCCTCTCTCATCTTGGCCTGGGTAGCATTTTCTTCCTTTGTAAAGGCAGATGCAAAGTACTCATTTAATACCTCCACTATTTTTCCAGTCTCCATGATTAACCTAAAACTTATGATATAATGGTCACTGTTCCCTAAATGCTCTTCTACTGATATTTGACCCACTTTGGCCAACTCATTCCCCAGAACTAGGTCCAACAGTGCCTGCCCTCTCAGATACACACTGCTGCAGAAAGCTATCTTGAACACATTCCAGGAAATCAGCATCCCCCTACTTGTCCCTTTGCACTTTTCCTATCCCAATCTATTTTTGGATAATTGAAGTTTCCCATTATACTTACTCTATAATTCTTGCACCTCTGTGTTATTTCTTCACAATTATGTCTCTCTACATCCTTTCCACTTGTTGATGGCCTATATATTACACTGATCAATGTTATTGCACCCTTTTCATTCCATACCTCTAGCCAGAGAGATTCTGTCCTTGACCCCTCTGGGACATCTTTTCTCTCCATTACTGTGATACTATCTTTAACCAACACTAATACTCCCCCCACTTTCTTCCTTTTCTGTCTCTCCTAAACAACTTGTACCAAGGAATACTTACTACCCGGTCCTGCCCTTCTTTGACCTAGGTCTCTGTTATAGCAATCATATCATAATCCCTTCGTCAACCTAGTGCCAGTGGTTGACCAACCTTATTAACCACACTCTGTGCATTCACATACGTGCACATTAAGCCTGATTTAGGCTTTTTATTTACTTTCCCCTTACTCTGACCCTCATCTAATGACTTACTACAGCCTACTATTATTCTATCAAACTCTCCAAGTATTCTATTTACCTTGATACCACTCTCTGATATATCCTCCTTATCAGTTAATACTTCTCTACTTTCCACTATCAGTTTTTCTCCTCTCCACTCTGAATTTCCCTTCTCCAGTCTGAGTTTCCTTTCAGGTTCACAACCCCCTGAACATCTAGTTTTTACCCTCCCCAACAGCACGAGCAAACACCCCCGTGAAGATATTAGTCCCAGTCCTGTTAAGGACTTGTACAGGCCCCACCTGCGCCAGAACTGGTCCCAATGCCTCAGAAATCTGAAACCCTCCCTCCTTCCCCATTTCCCCAGCCATGTGTTGAACTGCTCAATCTTGCTATTCTTATGCTTCCTGGCATGTGGCACTGGGAATAATCCTGTTCTTGAGGTCCTGCTTTCTAATTCTCTTCCTAACTCCATAAAATCTGCTTTCAGGACCCCAGCCCTTTTCCTACCTATGTCATTGGTCCCAATGTGGACCATGACCTCTGAATGTTCACCCTCCCCCAAAAGAATATCATGCAGTCACTCTGTGATATCGTTGACCCTGGAGTCACATCTACAGCCACAGAAACACCGGTCTGCTCCCCTAAATATGGAATCCCCTTCTACTATAGAACTTCCACACTTCCTTCTCCTCTCCTATGCAGCTGAATCACCTGTGGTGCCATGAACTTGGCTCTTGCTACAGTCTTCAGAGGCACCATCTTGCTCACCTGTATTGAAAATGGAAAAGCAGTTAGAGAGTGGGATAGCTTCAGGGATTTCTGCACCACCTGCCTGTTTCTCTTAGATACTCTGACGGTCATCCATTCCCTCTTTGCCTGAGTACTTCTTAGCTGCTGTGTGACCACCTCTCCAAATGTGCTATCCACGCAAACATCAGCCTTGCAGGTGCACAACAGTGACTCCAGCTGCCACCCAAGTTCCACAACCTGGAACTCAAGTTTCTGAAGCTGGTGACACTTCCTGCAGATGTCATCATCAATGGCATTATGTGCCTGCACAACTTCCCACATCCCACAGGATGCACATTCCACATCGTTGAGCTGTGCTGACATACCCTAAACTTAATATAAAGTGTTCCCTACATAATGGTAAAATATCACATCATAACTCACCTGTCACTCACCAATTATCTCCTCTGGGCCAAATCTGGAAAGGCCTATATTTACCAACCAATCAATTTATAGTACTCCTGTGATGTCACTTTTAGATTTAATCTGTGAATTCCTGGGTCTCTCTCTCCTATGCTTCATGGGCTTTTTCTCTCTCTCTCTCTCTCTCTCTCTGAACTCCTGCTGGTGAATGATCTTCCTCTGTAGCAAAGTAACAGCCAGCTACTGGAGGCTGAGAGAAAATAGAAAATGAAAGAATCACCTCCTTCCCTCTTCACAGAACCCCCTCATTCACCAAACTCCAACATTAGCATTCTAATACACCCAAAGCAGCACTCCAGTACAGACAAGGCAGCACTAAAGAAGGTCCGTTTTTACATTACAAGATTCAAGCTTCTGAAAACCAGTTTAAACCAGTTATGCAATTAACTGGCTACAGCTCTAAGCAGAGCCTGTATACCCCTGATTTAAAACTGAACTAAGCCTCAACTTCTCCCAACCCAAAGAGCAACTATTAGTTCTTTGCTAAATTATAAAAAAGACTAGACTTTAGATAGAAATAAACCCTTAAATTAAATTAACCCTTAAAACCATTAAGGTGATCTCTTTCCCATGATGGTCAACACTGTTCACCTCCATGGGGATTAAAACACGCTGGTGTATTTATCCTCTTTGAGTTTATTGCTGTTGCCTTCTGGTATATGCCATCTTTTCCATCATGAAACCCAGTTCTGCCCTTCCTTGAGTCAGGTCTCTGTTATCACTACAACATCATAATTCCACATGGCAATCTGTGCCTGTAACTCCCCAGTCTTACTTACTGTACTCTGTGCATTCACATACCTGCACAGTAACCCTGATTTAGATTTTGTTACTTTCTCCCTCACCCCGACTTCTTATTAACCCTTATTAACCCTTCTTATTAACACACCTAGTAACTCACTATACTCTAGTCTAGTGCTATCTGTCTCTCCCAGTATTTTGTGCATCTTGGTATTCCTCTCTCGTATTTTCTGTTGGTTCCTACACCCTTGCTGCGTTAGTTTAAAGCCCTCTCAACAGCATTAAAAAAACATCCCACAAGGAACTCAGTCCCAGCTCTGTTCAGGTGTAACCCATCTGGCTTTTACAGGTGCCATCTCTAGCAGAACCAATCCCAGTGTCCCAGGAATCTAAAGCCCTCCCTCCTGCACCATCTTTCCAGTCATGCATTAATTCGTCTTATCCTTCTACTTCTGTATTCACTGGCACGTGGCACTGGGAGTAATCCGGAGATTACTATATTTGAGGTTCTGTTTGCTAATTTGCTGGCTCCCTAAATTATGATTACAGACCACATCTCCCTTTCCTACCTAAATCATTGGTATCAATGTGGACCATGGCCTCTGGGTGTTCACCCTCCCCCAGAAGAATGTCCTGCAGTTGCTCAGTAACATCCTTGACCCTGGCACCAGGGAGGCAACATACCATCCTGGAGTCATGTCTGTGAACATAGAAACGCCTGTTTCCCCCCTAACCAGTGAATCCCCCATCACTGTAGCTCTTCCTTTCTGCTTCCTCCCCTCCTGTACAGCCAAGCCGCTCATGATGCCACAAACTTGGCTCTGACTGCACTCCTCTGAAGAACCAGAGCACTCATCAACTTCCAAAACAGAACATTGATTTGTGAGTGGGATCCCAGGGGACTCCTGCACTACCTGACTATTTTTCTTGGACTGCATGGTGGTCACCCATTCCCTCTGTCTCCAGGCCCTTATGCTGTGGTGTGACCACCTCTCTGAATGTGCCATGCACGTGGCTCTCAGCCTCGCGGATGCGCCAGTGTCTCCAGCTGCCATTTGAGCTCTGAAACCCAGAGTTCAAGTTTCTGCAGCTGACAGCACTCCCTGCACACATGGTCAGCTAGAACACCAGTACCATCCATGACTTTGCACATATTACAGGACATGCGTTCCACTCAACTGAGCTGCCCTGTGATGTCTTAACTCTATTTCCCCTAGGTTAACTTTATTCTACTTTGGATTATTTATATCACTTTATTATATTGGCCCTAAATTCCTTTGATTCCAGACACTTCTCAGTTAAATCCAATACTTGTTTAAAAATATTGCACTTTTCTAATTGCGCCATATTGTCCCTTTCCCGGTGTGTCCCATCTCATTCCTTAAGCATTCCTGAGAAATATGTCAGTCGCTAGCGGGACAGCTTCTGATTCGCCCGCCCCGCCATCACCTCAGGCCTTCAGTAAACTGGACACTGTATTTAAAAGCTGCCCCTGCACAGAGCATTCTTGAAGGGATATGCAGCTGCTGGGAACTGATGGCTGCCAAAGGAAGGAAACATACTGTCCCCAAATTTAGTGACACCTCCCTTAGGCACCTACTGAACACTGAGGAGGCCTGCCATGAAGCCCTCTACCCTCGCCCTGGGCAAAGGCCAGCAAGCAAGGTCAAGAATCCAACAAGGCAGGTGGTGGCAGTGGTGGTCAGCACCAATGCACTGCAAAAGAGGACAGCCACCCAGTGTTGCAAGATGAATGGTTTTGTCCATTCCACCAGGGTAATTCACTCTTTTCATCACTCTCAACTCTCACACTCCCAAACCCACCAGACACCCAGAGTGATCTCACACCTCAAGGGACAACACCACTAACTCTCACACACCCTCACATCTCCATCAGACTCATATCCTCTGGAGCTCATGTCCTCATCCTGTCCGTGGCTCCATTCACCACACAAACCTTCCACACAGTGCCACACTCTCTCCATCTGTTTTCATGCAGGAGAAGCCTGCTCAAATCAGCAGGGTGAGGTCCCATACCAGGAGGTGGAGTGGCCCACATTAGACCCACACTCACTTTGAGGAGTGTACCATTGCGCTGACTGGTGAGGATGTGGACTGTGCCGGCGATAACAGTGAGGTCGGTGGCGAACACCCACATGAGGATCCTGCACCATATCATCCCTCTCTCAACACAAATGTGAGTGCTTTCTCTCATGCTTTTGACTCTGCTGCCATGCACTCATTATCTCTACTTTGGTTCACAGGGAGCTCTGCCAAGCAACTGATGCCCTCAGCCAGCCAGTCCCTCAGCTCTATCCAGGTCCTCACCTCCAGCCAAGAGGACTCCCCCTCCATTGAAGAGCTGGAAATAAGCAGCCTGGAAGACCCATAACAGTGCTTACCCACACCCTCCACCAGCACAGAGACACACACCTCGATGGGACCTAGATCTAGAGCAGGCTCAGGTTCACAATCTGTTGGTCACCGCATGGATACATGTCTGCAGCAGGAGGAGGCAGGTTAAGCTAAACTTTCCTGCATTCAGAGGACTGTTGAGGAAGAGGCATCCGTGAGGCCCAAGTCAGAAGATGAACCTCTGGATTTAGCCTTCCAACTCATCATGGAGAATCAACAGAAGGCGTGGGAATCATACAGAGATGTTGGAAGCCCTCAGTGGAGTGGCACATGAATTGAAGGAGTGCCTCCTCCTGCTTTTTGATAAAATGGTGCCCATATGTGCACGGATGGAAGTCTCCATGGGTAGTCACCATGGAGACCCTGTCCAGCAGAACGTGGAGATACACATACACCTGCACTCCATTGCGGGAGCCATGGGTGAGTTCCTGCAGCAGTGATGTGAGTGGGAAACGGGCTAACTCAACATTCCTCCAGGTGCTCCACCCTTCAAGGAAACAGGCTAGGGCCCCCAGGCCCCCAAAGGGAGGAGGAGTGGCAGCCTGACATCCCTGGGCATCTGCTCAGGAATTTCAGAGGATGTCCTCTCCCACTGAGACCCTTTACCTGTGACCCCCTCAACCTCATCCTCTATCACTGCAGAGGGAGCAGCTGGCCCACAGGAGGACAGCCAAAGCAAGTAGGGGCCCTTGAGGCCTTGGCTCTCCAGCGGACCCACACCAAAGTCATCAGAGGCAAGAGGGCAACCATTGCACAGGCTGTCTCCACCCCTGATGCAGATGTCAGGGCAGCACTTAGGAATGGTAGGCCTGGAAAAGTTAAGAATTTCTGTTCACGGGTGGTTGCACAGGTGAACACATTCTGTCATTTTATCATCTGAAAATATATTCACTGTCACTGAGTAATGTGTAATGGTGTCTTTCAGCTTCATTGACAGGCTTTGCGAGTCCTCCCCCTCAGCACCCCCATGCCTCCCTCCCACACTTGCAATTCAGCTGCACACAGCTGAACCATGAGTCATTCTGGAAGAAGTGTGTGTTCTGCAGGGCCTTGCGGAGCCTCATGCGAGCACTGTCTCACGCACACAGATCCCTCCTCCTTCACACATCTCACTTTCCTGAGCATTTTCAATGTTGCCTGCTGGGGTTCTCTTTCAGTTGCCCATCTGAGCTGACCAGCATCTCTGCCCACCCACTGATCTCACCCCCCATGCAGCATCTGGGCCTGCCCAAAGTAAGACTCCTCTGAGTTTCATTTTTAAAAACATTGTTGTAGTAAGGTTTCTTCTCAGCTCCCCTGTCCTTTCTCTTCACCCAGTCGCCCATTTCCTTTCCCCCATCACTGTTGACCCCCCGGCATCACCTTCCACCTCCCCTCATTCACCCCCCAGACTTCCTCCCCCAGACAAGTGCAGCACATGCTGGATGGATTCTCATGGACATGGCTCCATCGCGAAGCAACTCATGGAAGCTGGGAGGTCTCCGTTGATGCCTGAGGTCTGTTTTGGGACATCATGGTTTTGACCATGGGCTGCTTTCTTTCCCCTGGACTCCTTCCCCCCTCCAAACACTTTCCTCTTCTTGGACTCCTTCCCCATTCCAAATTCCTTCTCCCCCCCAAAGTCCTGCTCCCCTCTGAGCTCCTTCCGCGCACCCCCCCCCCACCCCTCCCCCCGTAGACCTGCCGCCTTCCGAGCTCCTTCCTCCCCTGAACTTCTTCTCTCCCTCCTCGGAAGTCCTTGCCCCCCCTGAGCTCCTTCTCCCTCCAAACTCCTTCATTGACACCTTCCTCCCCCTTACACCTACCTCCCCAGATGCCACATTCTACCTCGTTACACCCTCCTTCACCCTGTACTCCCTTCCCCTTTCCAAACCCACCCCACCAACACCTTCGTTCCCCCTCTGAACCTCAACCCCTGGCAACTTCGCTCACCCCTCCCAACCTCACGTCCCCCATCCCGGTATACATTCCAATCCCAGTCAAACCTAGACCTTCCTCTGCCCCACCCCACCGATCTTCCAAAGTAGCCCATGGTCAAAACCATGATGTCCCAAAGCAGACCTCAGGCATCAACGGAGACCTCCCAGCTTCCGTGAGTTGCTTCGCGGTGGAGCCATGTCCATGAGAATCCATCCAGCATGTGCTGCACTTGTTTGTGCAGTGTCCAGTAGCTGCAGGGCTCCTCGGATGTCTGTGATGTGATCAATGGCCTAACGGTAATGTCCTGCCTTCTGTATGTCCTGCTTGGTCCAGATGTGTTCTGAGCTGGCATGTTTTCCCATCGATGTAGCTAGTACATTTGACTTAAGGCGTGATTACGGCAAGCAGGACTTATAACCCAATTTATAGCAGCGGGAAACACAGCCCGCCTTCGATGGGTGGAGTGAACAATTGCAAACTGGTTTCACGAGGGCATCAAATCGATTTTTGGCCTTCTCACCATATTGTCCGCTCACGCTTGCCAAGGTATCCAACAGGGCCAGGAAATTCCGGTCATAATCTGCACAAGATTCTTAAACCAATCTAATCCTGTGTTGAAACAAGAGAAAGCCGACTATGATGGTTGCCAAGCTGAAAGGTTTTATTGTAGATTTGGGCATTAAAAAAAAACTGCAGTCATGAAAGAGAATGGAGACCAATCATTAAAACTTGAGCTGAGTGATTCCCAGACTGACTAAAGGAAAACATAAAGAAATACAGAATCCAGAGTGTAAAAAAACATTATGACACAATTTCTTGTGAGTCTACAGTTTATACTTGCTGGTACTCTAAAGTGAAGGAGGTCTTGTGGTGCAGTGGTATTATCACTGAGCCAGAAGCTCCTGGTTCAAGTCCCACTTTAGGGCTGCATGGCCATGTAAGGTGCATCCTGGCTAAGTTTGCAGATGATACAAAGATAGGTGGAGGGACAGATAGTATTGAGGAGGCAGGGAAGCTGCAGAAGGATTTGGACAGGTTAGGAGAATGGGCAAAGAAGTGGCAGATGGATTACAATGCGGGAAAGTGTGAGGTCATGTACTTTGGTAGGAAGAATAAAGGCATAGACTATTTTCTAAATGGGGAGAGAATTCAGAAATCTGGAGTGCAAAGGGACTTGGGAGTCCTAGTCCAGGATTCTCTTAAGGTTAACTTGCAGATTGAGTCAGTGGTTAGGAAGGCAAATGCAATGTTGAGCAATTTTGGGCCCAGTATCTCAGGAAGGATGTGCTGGCCCTGGAGAGGGTCCAGAGGAGGTTAATGAGAATGATCCCAGGAATAAAAGGCTTAATATATGAGGAACGTTTGAGGACTCTGGGTCTATACTCGATGGAGCTTAGAAGGATGAGGGGGGATCTGATTGAAACTTACAGAATACTGAAAAGCCTGGATATGTTGAACATGGGGAAGATGTTTCCATTAGTAGGAGAGACTAGGACCTGAGGGCACAGCCTCAGAGTAAAGGGAAGACCTTTTAGAACAGAGATGAGGAGAAACTTCTTTAGCCAGAGAGTGGTGAATCTATGGAATTCATTGCCACAGAAGGCTGTGGAGGCCAGGTCATTGAGTGTATTTAAGACCAAGATAGATAGGTTCTTGATTGGTAAGGGGATCAAAGGTTACAGGGAGAAGGTGGGAGAATGGGGTTGAGAAACTTATCAGCCATGATTGAATGGCGGAGCAGACTTGATGGGCGAATGGCCTAATCTCTGCCTCTATGTCTTATGGTCTTATGGTCTTAACAAGTTATTTTTAAGAAAAAGAGAGATAAATAAGACCAGAGACCTAAACAACTAAAGGCCTTATTTTTACTTAAAAGACTAGAAATACTCACCAATCCTACTCACCAATCAGCTGCTTTCCATGCACCCAAGCCACATTGTGGTTTGTGACATCACTCCGCTGCTGGTCTCACATGACCTCTCACTTTTTAAAATGAACTCTCCCCACTCTCTTAAAATGCCTCCCAGAGCATGTTTCTACTCTTAACTTCCTGACCATTTGTCTGGAAGGCCTCCTGTTCTCCTTCTTAGTAGCTTTTCCATCGAGATCTCCGGCCCATTGCCTGAAAATCTTGGTCCTTGTATTATTAGCCATTGTTCAAAGTGTCACAGCACTGTTTTTAAAGAAATTCTGAACACTCCTTAAAGCCAGAAAGCACCTTTCTTTAAGTGATCCTGGCTGCATTTAAGCTGCACTAGACATGCATGATTTCAGGCCCCACACAAGAATACACACAAGAGTTAGGAGCACAAGTGGACCCTAAGGCCTGTCGAGTCTGTTCTGCTATTTAGTACAATCATGGCTGATCTTGGGCTTCAACTCCATTTTCTTGTCACTACTTTAATTCACTGAGAGACCTAAAATCTGTCTCAAGCAGCCTTAAATATATTCAATTATTGAGCATTCACAATGGTCCAAAATCACAAAGGCACTTTGGTAATTTCCCCTCATTTCAGTCTAAAGGTTTGACCCCTATCCTGAGACAACGCCCATGTTTCAGATTCCCCAGCCGGGGAAACATACTCTCAGTGTCTAGCCTGTTAAACTCCTTCAGCATCTTATATGTTTCAATGAGGTCACCTCCCATTCTTTGAAACTGTAGAATATAGACATACTTTACTCAGCCTCAGCCTTTACACATTCCTGGCACACTCTAGTGAACCTTTGCTGTGCCACCTCCAAAGCAAATATATCTCTCCTTCAATATAGGCAGCTAGAAGATAAGTTCAGCCAATACAGTGTGATAGCAATTACAGTGCTATCTGTAAGCAGAAATTACTTAAAGAGCAGGTAGGACCAAACTGATGCAAATTGATGCAAATAGCAGCAATGGGTTAACCGACTGTGCAATGGATTAATCACACATTATAATGGGTTAATCACACAGAGCAATGGATTGATTTAGCAGAGCAATAGGTTAAGCATGCATTGTGATGGAATAATCATGCAGGGCAATGCATTAATTACACAGTCTAAAGATTTAGTCACGCAGAGCAATGGGTTGCTCACACAGTGCAATTGGTTAATCATGTAGTGCAACGGGTTAATCACAATGTCTTCATCACACAGGGCAATGGGTTAATCACACAGTGCAATGGGTAAATCACAATGTCTTTATCAAAATGCACAATGGATTAATCACAAAGTCTTTATCACAGAGTGCAATGGATTAATCACAAAGTCTTTATCACAGATTGCAATGGGCAAATCACAAAATCTTTATCACAGAGTGCAATTGGTCAATCACAATATCTTTATCACACAGTGCAATGCGTTAATCACAATGTATTTATGACCGCGCAAAGGGTTAATCGCAATGTCTTTATCACACAGTGCAATGGGACAATCATAATGTCTTTATCTCACAGCGCGATGGATCAATCACAATGTCTTTATCAGACAGTGCAACAGGTTAATCACTATGTCTTTATCAAACAGCACAATGGGTTAATCACGATGGATTAATCACACAGTGCAGTTGGTTAATCACAATGTCTTTATCAGACTGCGCAATGGATTAATCACAATATCTTTACCACAGAGTCCAATGGGTAAATCACAAAATCTTTATCACAGAATGCAATTGGTTAATCACAATGTCTTTATCACAGTGCAATGGATTAATCACAATATCTTTATCAGACAGCGCAATGGTTTAATCACAAAATCTTTATCACACAGTGCAATGGTTCAATCACAAAATCTTTATCACACAGTGCAATGGTTTAATCACAATGTCTTTATCACACAGTGCAATGGCTTAATCACAATATGTTAATCACAGTGCAATGGGTTAATCCCAATGGGTTAATCACATGATGCAAAGGATTAATCACAATGTCTTTATCACTCATGCAATGGGTTAATCACAGAGTGCAATGTGTTCATCATCCAGCACAATGGGTTAATCCCAATGGGTTAATCACACAATGCAATGGAGTGCAATGGGTTAATCACAATGTTTTTATTACAGCGCAATGGGACAATCACAAAGTCTATATCACACAGCGCAATGGGTTAATCACAATGGGTTAATCACACAGTGCATTGGGTTAATCACAATGTCTTTATCAGACTGCGCAATGGATTAATCACAATGTCTTTACCACAGAGTCCAATGGGTAAATCACAAAATCTTTATCATAGGTTGCAATTGGTCAATCACAATATCATTATCACACAGTGCAATGGGTTAATCACAATGTCTTTATCACACAGCGCAATGGTTTAATCACATTGTCTTTATCACACAGTGCAATGGGTTAATCACAATGTCTTTATCACAGAGTGCAATGGATTAATCACAAAGTCTTTATCACAGATTGCAATGGGTAAATCACAATATCTTTATCACACAGTGCAATGGGTTAATCACAATGCCTTTATCACAGAGATCAATGGGTTAATCTCAATGGGTTCATCCACAGCGCATTTATGTTAATCCCAATGGGTTAATCACACAGTGCAATGGGTTAATCACAATATCTTTATCGCACAGCTCAATGGATTAATCCCAATGGGTTAATCGTACAGTTTAATGGGTTAATCAAAATGTCTTTATCACACTGCGCAATGGATTAATCCCAATGTCTTTACCACAGTGTCCAATGGGTAAATAACAAAATCTTTAGCACACAGTGCAATTGGTCTATCACAATATCTTTATCACTCAGCGCAATGGGTTAATCACTATGGGTTAATCACACAGTGCAATTGGTTAATCACAATGTCTTTATCACGGAGTGCATTTGGTGAATCACAATGTCTTTATCGTAGAGTGCAATGGATTAATCACAAAATCTTTATCACAGAGTGGAATGGATTAATCACAATATCTTTATCACAGCGCAAAGGATTAATCACAAAGTCTTTATCACAGAGTGCAATCGGTGAATCACAATGTCTTTATCATAGAGTGCAATGGATTAATCACAAAATCTTTAACATGGAGTGGAATGGGATAATCACAATGTCTTTATCACAGCACAAAGGGTTAATCGCAATGTCTTTATCACACAGCACCATTGGTTAATGACAATTTCTTCAACATAAGGTGCAATGGGTCAATCATAATGTCTTAACCAAAGAGTGCAATGGGTTAATCACAATGTTTTTATCACACAGTGCAATGGGTTAATTCCAACGGGTTAATCACACAGTGCAATGGGTTAATCACAATGTCTTTATCACATAGTGCAATGGGTCAATCACACAATGTCTTTATAACAGAGTGTAATGGGTTAATCACAAAATCTTTATCACACAGTGCAATGGATAAATCACAATCTCTTTATAACAGTGTGCAAAGGGTAAATCACAATGCCTTTATCACACTGCGCAATGGGTTAATCTCAATGTCTTTAACACACAGTACAATGGGTTAATCACAATGTCTTTATCACAGAGTGCAATGGGTCAATCTCAAATGGTTTATCACACAGCGCATTGTATTAATCCCAATTGGTTAATCACACAGTGCAATGGGTTAATCACAATGTCTTAATCACACAGTGCAATGGGTAAATCACAATGTCTTTATCAGAGAGTGCCATGGGTTAATCACAATGTCTTTATCACACAGCGTAATGGATTAATCACAAAGCGTTAATCATACAGTGCAATGGGTTAATCACAATGTCTTCATCACACAGGGCAATGGGTTAATCACACAGTGCAATGGGTTAATCACAAAGTCTTTATCACAGAGTGCAATGGATTAATCACAAAGTCTTTATCACAGAGTGCAATGGATTAATCACAAAGTCTTTATCACAGATTGCAATGGGTAAGTCACAATATCTTTATCACACAGTGCAATGGGTTAATCACAATGTCTTTATCACAGAGATCAATGGGTTAATCACAATGGATTCATCCACAGCGCATTTATGTTAATCCCAATGGGTTAATCACACAGTGCAATGGGTTAATCATAATATCTTTATCGCACAGCTCAATGGATTAATCCCAATGGGTTAATCGTACAGTTTAATGGGTTAATCACAATGTCTTTATCACACTGCGCAATGGATTAATCCCAATGTCTTTACCACAGAGTCCAATGGGTAAATAACAAAATCTTTAGCACAGAGTGCAATTGGTCTATCACAATATCTTTATCACACAGCGCAATGGGTTAATCACAATGGGTTAATCGCACAGTACAATGGAGTAATCACAAAATCTTTATCATGGCGTGGAATGGGTTAATCACAATATCTTTATCACAGTGCAAAGGGTTAATCGCAATGTTTTTATCACACAGTGCAAAGGGTTAATCACAAAGTCTTTATCACAGATTGCAATGGGTTAATCACAATGTCTTTATCACAGAGTGCAATCGGTTAATCACAAAAGTTTTATCACAGAGTGCAATTGGTCAATCACGATATCTTTATCACACAGTGCAATGGGTTAATCACAATCTCTTTATCACAGAGAGCACTGGGTTAATCTCAATGGTTTTATCCCACAGCGCATTTGTGTTAATCCCAATGGGTTAATCATACAGTGCAATGGGTTAATCAAAATGTCTTTATCACAGAGTGCAATGGGTTACTCTCAACGTGTTAATCATGGTGCAATGGGTTAATCCCTATGGGTTAATCACACAATGCAATGGTTTAATCGCAATATCTTTATCACAAAGTGCAATGGGTTAATCACAATGTCTTTATCACAGAGTAGAATGGGTTAATCAAAATGCCTTTATCACACAGTGCAATGGCTTAATCACAATGAGTTAATCACAGTGCAATGGGTTAATCCCAATGGGTTAATCACACAATGCAAAGGATTAACCATAATGTCTTTATCACTCATGCAATGGGTTAATCACAGAGTGCAATGTGTTAATCATACAGCACAATGTGTTAATCCCAATGGGTTAATCACACATTGAAATGGAGTGCAATGGGTTAATCACAATGTCTTTCTCACACAGTGCAATGGGGTAATCACAATGTCTTTATCACTCATGCAATGGGTTAATCACAGAAGCAATGGGTTAATCACACAGCGCAATGGGTTAATCCCAACGGGTGAATCACACAATGCAATGTGTTAATCATAATGTCTTTATCACTCATGCAATGGGTTAATCACAGAGTGCATGGGGTTAAACACGTAGCGCAATGGGTTAATCCCAATGGGCTAATCACACAGTGCATTAGGTTCATCGCAATGTCTTTATCACACAGTACAGTGGGTTAATCACAATGTCTTTATCACACAGTGCAATGGGTTAATCACAATGTCTTTATCACAGTGTGCAATGGGTTAATCACAATGTCTTCATCACACAGGGCAATGGGTTAATCACAGTGCAATGGGTTAATCACAATATCTTTATCTCACAGCTCAATGGATTAATCCTAATGGGTTAATCGTACAGTTTAATGGGTTAATCACAATGTCTTTATCACGCTGCGCAATGGATTAATCCCAATGTCTTTACCACAGTGTCCAATGGGTAAATAACAAAATCTTTAGCACAGAGTGCAATTGGTCTATCACAATATCTTTATCACTCAGCGCAATGGGTTAATCACAATGGGTTAATCACACAGTGCAATTGGTTAATCACAATGTCTTTATCACGGAGTGCAATTGGTGAATCACAATGTCTTTATCGTAGAGTGCAATGGATTAATCACAAAATCTTTATCACAGAGTGGAATGGATTAATCACAATATCTTTATCACAGCGCAAAGGATTAATCACAATGTCTTTATCACAGAGTGCAATCGGTGAATCACAATGTCTTTATCATAGAGTGCAATGGATTAATCACAAAATCTTTAACATGGAGTGGAATGGGATAATCACAATGTCTTTATCACAGCACAAAGGGTTAATCGCAATGTCTTTATCACACAGCACAATTGGTTAATGACAATGTCTTTAACACAAAGTGCAATGGGTCAATCATAATGTCTTAACCAAAGAGTGCAATGGGTTAATCACAAGGTTTTTATCACATAGTGCAATGGGTCAATCACAATGTCTTTATAACAGTGTGCAAAGGGTGAATCACAATGTCTTTATCACACAGTACAATGGGTTAATCACAATGTCTTTATCACAGAGTGCAATGGGTTAATCTCAAATGGTTTATCACACAGCGCATTGTATAAATCCCAATTGGTTAATCACACAGTGCAATGGGTTAATCACAATGTCTTTATCACATAGTGCAATGGGTCAATCACAATGTCTTTATCACAGAGTGTAATGGGTTAATCACAAAATCTTTATCACACAGTGCAATGGATAAATCACAATCTCTTTATAACAGTGTGCAAAGGGTGAATCACAATGTCTTTATCACACAGCACAATGGGTTAATCACAATGTCTTTAACACACAGTACAATGGGTTAATCACAATGTCTTTATCACAGAGTGCAATGGGTTAATCTCAAATGGTTTATCACACAGTGCATTGTATTAATCCCAATTGGTTAATCACACAGTGCAATGGGTTAATCACAATGTCTTTATCACAAGGTGCAATGGGTTAATCACAATGGGTTAATCACAGACTGCAATGGGCTAATCTCAATGGGTTAATCACACAGTGCAATGGGTTAATCAGAATGACTTTATCACACAGTGCAATGTGTTAACCACAATGTAATTATCACAGAGTGCATTGGATTAATCAAAAAATCTTTATCACAGAGTGCAAAGGGTTAAGCACAATGTCATTATCAAAGAGCACAATGGGTTAATTACAATGTCTTTATCACACAGTGCAATGGGTTAATCACAATATCTTTATCACGCAGCGCAATGGGTTAATCACAATATCTTTATCACAGATTGCAATGGGTTAATCACAAAATCTTTAGCACAGTGTGCAATGGGTTAATCACAATCTCTTTATAACAGTGTGCAGAGGTTTAATCACAATGTCTTTATCACACAGCACAATGGGTTAATCACAATGTCTTTATCACACAATGCAATGGGTTAATCACAATCTCTTTATCACACAGTGTAATGAGTTAATCACAGTGTCTTTATCACAGAGTACAATGGGTTAATCTCAATGGAATTATCGCACAGCACATTGTATTAATCCCAATGGGTGAATCACACAGTGCAATGGGTTAATCACAATGTCTTTATCACAGATTGCACTGGGTTAATCACAAAATCTTTATCACGGATTGCAGTTGGTCAATCACAATATCTTTATCACACTGCGCAGTGGATAAATCACAAAGTCTTTATCACAGAGTGCAATGGGTTAATCACAATGTCATTATCACAGATTGCACTGGGTTAATCACAAAATCTTTATCACGGATTGCAGTTGGTCAATCACAATATCTTTATCACACTGCGCAGTGGATAAATCACAAAGTCTTTATCACACAGCGCAATGTGTTAATCATAATGGGTTAATCACACAGTGCAATGGCTTAATCACAATGTCTTTATCACAGAGTGCAATGGATTAATCACAAAATTTTATCATGGAGTGGAATGGGTTAATCACAATGTCTTCATCACAGCGCAATGGGTTAATGACAATGTCTTTATCACAAAGCGCAATGGACAAATCATAATGTCTTTATCACACAGCGCATGGGTGAATCACAATGTCTTTACCAAAGAGTGCAATGTATTAATCACAAAATCTTTATCACAGAGTGCAAATGGTTAAGCACAATGTCATTATCAAAGAGCACAATGGGTTAATTACAATGTCTTTATCACACAGTGCAATGGGTTAATCACAATATCTTTATCGCACAGCGCAATGGGTTAATCACAATGTCTTTATCACAGAGTGCAATGGGTTAATCACAGACTGCAATGGGGTAATTGCACAATGCAATGGGTTAATCCAAATGGGTTAATCACACAGTGCAATGGGTCAATCACAATGTCTTTATCACAGATTGCAATGGGTTAATCACAAAATCTTTAGCACAGAGTGCAATGGGTTAATCACAATATCTTTATCGCACAGCGCAATGGGTTAATCACAATGTCTTTATCACAGAGTGCAATGGGTTAATCACAGACTGCAATGGGGTAATTGCACAATGCAATGGGTTAATCCAAATGGGTTAATCACACAGTGCAATGGGTCAATCACAATGTCTTTATCACAGATTGCAATGGGTTAATCACAAAATCTTTAGCACAGAGTGCAATGGGTTAATCACAATCTCTTTATAACAGTGTGCAGAGGTTTAATCACAATGTCTTTATCACACAGCACAATGGGTTAATCACAATGTCTTTATCACACAGTGTAATGGGTTAATCACAGTGTCTTTATCACAGAGTACAATGGGTTAATCTCAATGGAATTGTCACACAGCACATTGTATTAATCCGAATGGGTTAATCACACAGTGCAATGGGTTAATCACAATGTCTTTATCACTCAGCGCAATGGGTTATACCCAATGGTTTAATCACACAGTGCAATGGGTTAATCACAATGTCTTTATCACACTGCGCAATGGATAAATCACAAAGTCTTTATCACAGAGTGCAATGGGTTAATCACAATGTCATTATCACAGAGTGCACTGGGCTAATCACAAAATCTTTATCACGGATTGCAGTTGGTCAATCACAATATCTTTATCACACTGCGCAATGGATAAATCACAAAGTCTTTATCACACAATGCAATATGTTAATCACAATGTCTTTATCACACAGCGCAATGTGTTAATCACACAGTGCAATGGCTTAATCACAATGTCTTTATCACAGAGTGCAATGGATTAATCACAAAATTTTATCATGGAGTGGAATGGGTTAATCACAATGTCTTTATCACAGCGCAATGGGTTAATGACACTGTCTTTATCACAAAGCGCAATGGGCAAATCACCATGTCTTTATCACACAGCGCATGGGTGAATCACATGACTTTACCAAAGAGTGCAATGGATTAATCACAAAATCTTTATCATGGAGTGGAATGGGTTAATCACAATGTCTTTATCACAGCACAATGGGTTAATGACACTGTCATTATCACAAAGCGCAATGGGCAAATCACATTGTCTTTATGACACAGCGCAACGTGTTAATCACAATGGGTTAATCACAATGTCTTTATCACACAGTGCAATGGGTTAATCACTATGTCTTTAGCACAGAGTGAAATGGGTTGATCACAATCTCTCTATAACAGTGTGCAAAGGGTTAACCACAATGTCTTTATCACACAGCACAATGGGTTAAACACAATGTTTTTATCACACAGTACAATGGTTTAATCACAATGTCTTTATCAAACAGCGCAATGGTTTAATCACAATATCTTTATCACACAGTGCGATGGATTAATCACAAAATCTTTATCATGGAGTGCAATGGGTTAATGGCAATGTTTTTATCACACAGTGCAATGGGTTAATTCCAACGGGTTAATTACAGAGTGCGATGGGTTTATCAAAATGTCTTCATCACAGAGTTCAAAGGGTTAATCTCAAAGGGTTAATCAAAGTGCAGTGGGTCAATCCCAATAGGTTAATCATACAATACAATGGATTATTCATAATGTCTTAATCACAGAATGCAATGGGCTAATCTCAGTTCACAGTTCATCAGAGTTCTGTGGGTTAATCCCAGTAGGTTAATTACACAATGCATTGGATTATTCATAATGTCATTATCAGTCATGCAATGGCTTAATCACAAAGTGCTATGGGTTAATCGCACAGCGTAATTGAGTTAATCACAATGGGTTAATCACAAAGTGCAATGGGCTAATCAGAATGTCTATATCACACAGGGCAATGGGTTAATCCCAATGGGTTAATCACAGTGCAGTGGGTTAATCCCAATAGGTTAATCACACAATGCATTGGATTATTCATAATGTCATTATCAGTCATGCAATGGCTTAATCACAAAGTGCTAGGGGTTAATCACACAGCGTAATTGGGTTAATCACAATGGGTTAATCACACAGTGCAATGGGTTAATTACAATGTCTATATCACACAGCGCAAGGTGTTAATCACAATGGATTAATCACGCAGTGCAATGGATTAATCACAATGTCTTTATCACAGAGTGCAATGGGTTAATCTCAATGTGTTTATCACACAACGTATTGTGTTAATCCCAATGGGTAAATCACACAGTGCAATGGGTTAATCACAATGTCTTTATCGCACAGCGCAATGGGTTAATCCCAATGGGTTTATCACATAGTGCAATGGGTCAATCACAATGTCTTTATCACAGAGTGCAAGGGGTTAATCACAATATCTTTATCACAGAGAGCAACGGGTTAATCACAAAATCTTTAGCACAGAGTGCAATGGGTTAATCACAATCGCTTTAAAACAGTGTGCAAAGGGTTAATCACAATGCCTTTATCACACAGCACAATGGGTTAATCACAATGTCTTTATCACAAAGTGCAGTGGGTTAATCACAATGACTTTATCACACAGTGCAATGGGTAAATCACTATGTCTTTATCATACAGTGCAAAGGGTTAATCACAATGTCTTTATAACACAGTGCAATGGGTTAATCTCAATGGGTTAATCACAGTGCAATGGGTTAATCACAATGTCTTTATCACAGAGTGCACTGGGTTAATCACAAAATCTTTATCACGGATTGCAGTTGGTCAATCACAATATCTTTATCACACTGCGCAATGGATAAATCACAAAGTCTTTATCACACAGCGCAATGTGTTAATCACACAGTGCAATGGCTTAATCACAATGTCTTTATCACAGAGTGCAATGGATTAATCACAAAATTTTATCATGGAGTGGAATGGGTTAATCACAATGTCTTTATCACAGCGCAATGGGTTAATGACACTGTCTTTATCACAAAGCGCAATGGGCAAATCACCATGTCTTTATCACACAGCGCATGGGTGAATCACAATGTCTTTACCAAAGAGTGCAATGGATTAATCACAAAATCTTTATCATGGAGTGGAATGGGTTAATCACAATGTCTTTATCACAGCGCAATGGGTTAATGACACTGTCATTATCACAAAGCGCAATGGGCAAATCACATTGTCTTTATGACACAGCGCAACGTGTTTATCACAATGGGTTAATCACAATGTCTTTATCACACAGTGCAATGGGTTAATCACTATGTCTTTAGCACAGAGTGAAATGGGTTAATCACAATCTCTCTAAAACAGTGTGCAAAGGGTTAACCACAATGTCTTTATCACACAGCACAATGGGTTAAACACAATGTTTTTATCACACAGTACAATGGTTTAATCACAATGTCTTTATCAAACAGCGCAATGGTTTAATCACAATATCTTTATCACACAGTGCGATGGATTAATCACAAAATCTTTATCATGGAGTGCAATGGGTTAATGGCAATGTTTTTTTCACACAGTGCAATGGGTTAATTCCAACGGGTTAATCACAGAGTGCGATGGGTTAATCAAAATGTCTTCATCACAGAGTTCAAAGGGTTAATCTCAAAGGGTTAATCACAGTGCAGTGGGTCAATCCCAATAGGTTAATCATACAATACAATGGATTATTCATAATGTCTTTATCACAGAATGCAATGGGCTAATCTCAATTCACAGTTCATCACAGTTCAGTGGGTTAATCCCAGTAGGTTAATTACACAATGCATTGGATTATTCATAATGTCATTATCAGTCATGCAATGGCTTAATCACAAAGTGCTATGGGTTAATCACACAGCGTAATTGAGTTAATCACAATGGGTTAATCACAAAGTGCAATGGGTTAATCAGAATGTCTATATCACACAGTGCAATGGGTTAATCTTAATGGGTTAATCACAGTGCAGTGGGTTAATCCCAATAGGTTAATCACACAATGCATTGGATTATTCATAATGTCATTATCAGTCATGCAATGGCTTAATCACAAAGTGCTATGGGTTAATCACACAGCGTAACTGGGTTAATCACAATGGGTTAATCACACAGTGCAATGGGTTAATTACAATGTCTATATCACACAGCGCAACGTGTTAATCACAATGGATTAATCACACAGTGCAATGGATTAATCACAATGTCTTTATCACAGAGTGCAATGGGTTAATCTCAATGTGTTTATCACACAACGTATTGTGTTAATCCCAATGGGTAAATCACACAGTGCAATGGGTTAATCACAATGTCTTTATCGCACAGCGCAATGGGTTAATCCCAATGGGTTTATCACATAGTGCAATGGGTCAATCACAATGTCTTTATCACAGAGTGCAAGGGATTAATCACAATATCTTTATCACAGAGAGCAACGGGTTAATCACAAAATCTTTAGCACAGAGTGCAATGGGTTAATCACAATCGCTTTAAAACAGCGTGCAAAGGGTTAATCACAATGCCTTTATCACACAGCACAATGGGTTAATCACAATGTTTTTATCACACAGTACAATGGTTTAATCACGATGTCTTTATCACACAGCGCAATGATTTAATCACATTGTCTTTATTACAGAGTGCAATGGGTTTATCAAAATATCTTTATCACAGAATGCAATGGGCTAATCTCAATGGGTTAATCACAGTTCAGTGGGTTAGACCCAATAGGTTAATCACACAATGCATTGGATTATTCATAATGTAATTATCAGTCATGCAATGGCTTAATCACAAAGTGCTATGGGTTAATCGCACAGCGTAATTGGATTAATCACACAGTGCAATGGGTTAATCACAATGTCTATATCACACAGTGCAATGGCTTAATCCCAATGGGTTAGTCACAGTGCAGTGGGTTAATCCCAATAGGTTAATCACACAATGCATTGGATTATTCATAATGTCATTATCAGTCATGCAATGGCTTAATCACAAAGTGCTATGGGTTAATCGCACAGCGTAAAAGAGTTAATCACAATGGGTTAATCACAAAGTGCAATGGGTTAATCAGAATGTCTATATCACACAGTGCAATGGGTTAATCCCAATGGGTTAATCACAGTGCAGTGGGTTAATCCCAATAGGTTAATCACACAATGCATTGGATTATTCATAATGTCATTATCAGTCATGCAATGGCTTAATCACAAAGTGCTATGGGTTAATCACACAGCGTAACTGGGTTAATCACAATGGGTTAATCACACAGTGCAATGGGTTAATTACAATGTCTATATCACACAGCGCAACGTGTTAATCACAATGGATTAATCACGCAGTGCAATGGATTAATCACAATGTCTTTATCACAGAGTGCACTGGGTTAATCTCAATGTGTTTATCACACAACGTATTGTGTTAATCCCAATGGGTAAATCGCACAGCGCAATGGGTTAATCCCAATGGGTTTATCACATAGTGCAATGGGTCAATCACAATGTCTTTATCACAGAGTGCAAGGGGTTAATCACAATATCTTTATCACAGAGAGCAACGGGTTAATCACAAAATCTTTAGCACAGAGTGCAATGGGTTAATCACAATCGCTTTAAAACAGTGTGCAAAGGGTTAATCACAATGCCTTTATCACACAGCACAATGGGTTAATCACAATGTCTTTATCACAAAGTGCAGTGGGTTAATCACAATGACTTTATCACACAGTGCAATGGGTAAATCACTATGTCTTTATCATACAGTGCAAAGGGTTAATCACAATGTCTTTATAACACAGTGCAATGGGTTAATCTCAATGGGTTAATCACAGTGCAATGGGTTAATCACAATGTCTTTATCACAGAGTGCACTGGGTTAATCACAAAATCTTTATCACGGATTGCAGTTGGTCAATCACAATATCTTTATCACACTGCGCAATGGATAAATCACAAAGTCTTTATCACACAGCGCAATGTGTTAATCACACAGTGCAATGGCTTAATCACAATGTCTTTATCACAGAGTGCAATGGATTAATCACAAAATTTTATCATGGAGTGGAATGGGTTAATCACAATGTCTTTATCACAGCGCAATGGGTTAATGACACTGTCTTTATCACAAAGCGCAATGGGCAAATCACCATGTCTTTATCACACAGCGCATGGGTGAATCACAATGTCTTTACCAGAGAGTGCAATGGATTAATCACAAAATCTTTATCATGGAGTGGAATGGGTTAATCACAATGTCCTTATCACAGCACAATGGGTTAATGACACTGTCATTATCACAAAGCGCAATGGGCAAATCACATTGTCTTTATGACACAGCGCAACGTGTTAATCACAATGGGTTAATCACAATGTCTTTATCACACAGTGCAATGGGTTAATCACTATGTCTTTAGCACAGAGTGAAATGGGTTAATCACAATCTCTCCAAAACAGTGTGCAAAGGGTTAACCACAATGTCTTTATCACACAGCACAATGGGTTAAACACAATGTTTTTATCACACAGTACAATGGTTTAATCACAATGTCTTTATCACACAGCGCAATGGTTTAATCACAATATCTTTATCACACAGTGCGATGGATTAATCACAAAATCTTTATCATGGAGTGCAATGGGTTAATGGCAATGTTTTTATCACACAGTGCAATGGGTTAATTCCAACGGGTTAATCACAGAGTGCGATGGGTTAATCAAAATGTCTTCATCACAGAGTTCAAAGGGTTAATCTCAAAGGGTTAATCACAGTGCAGTGGGTCAATCCCAATAGGTTAATCATACAATACAATGGATTATTCATAATGTCTTTATCACAGAATGCAATGGGCTAATCTCAATTCACAGTTCATCACAGTTCAGTGGGTTAATCCCAGTAGGTTAATCACACAATGCATTGGATTATTCATAATGTCATTATCAGTCATGCAATGGCTTAATCGCAAACTGCTATGGGTTAATCGCACAGCGTAATTGAGTTAATCACAATGGGTTAATCACAAAGTGCAATGGGTTAATCAGAATGTCTATATCACACAGTGCAATGGGTTAATCCCAATGGGTTAATCACAGTGCAGTGGGTTAATCCCAATAGGTTAATCACACAATGCATTGGATTATTCATAATGTCATTATCAGTCATGCAATGGCTTAATCACAAAGTGCTATGGGTTAATCACACAGCGTAATTGGGTTAATCACAATGGGTTAATCACACAGTGCAATGGGTTAATTACAATGTCTATATCACACAGCGCAAGGTGTTAATCACAATGGATTAATCACACAGTGCAATGGATTAATCACAATGTCTTTATCACAGAGTGCAATGGGTTAATCTCAATGTGTTTATCACACAACGTATTGTGTTAATCCCAATGGGTAAATCACACAGTGCAATGGGTTAATCACAATGTCTTTATCACACAGCGCAATGGGTTAATCCCAATGGGTTTATCACATAGTGCAATGGGTCAATCACAATATCTTTATCACAGAGAGCAACGGGTTAATCACAAAATCTTTAGCACAGAGTGCAATGGGTTAATCACAATCGCTTTAAAACAGTGTGCAAAGGGTTAATCACAATGCCTTTATCACACAGCACAATGGGTTAATCACAATGTCTTTATCACAAAGTGCAGTGGGTTAATCACAATGTCTTTATCACACAGTGCAATGGGTAAATCACTATGTCTTTATCATACAGTGCAAAGGGTTAATCACAATGTCTTCATAACACAGTGCAATGGGTTAATCTCAATGGGTTAATCACAGTGCAATGGGTTAATCACAATATCTTTATCACACAGCACGTGTTAATCACAATGGGTTAATCACACAGTGCAACGGGTTAATCAGAATGTCTTTATCACACAGCGTAATGTTTTAATCACAATGGGTTAATCACACAGTTCAATGGAGTAATCACAAAATCTTTATCATGGAGTGGAATGGGTTAATCACAATGTCTTTATCACAAAATGCAGTGGGCAAATCACAATGTCTTTATCACACAGCGCATGGTTGAATCACAATGCCTTTACCAAAGAGTGCAATGGGTTAATCACAATGTTTCTATCACACAGTGCAATGGGTTAATTCCAACGGGTTAATCACAAAGTGGTATGGGTTAATCAAAATGTCTTCATCATAGAGTGCAATGGGTTAATCTCAATGGGTTAATCACAGTGCAATGGGTTAATCCCAATAGGTTAATCACACAATGCAATGGATTATTCATAATGTCTTTATCACTCATGCAATGGCTTAATCACAGAGTGCAATGGGTTAATCACACAGCGCAATGGGTTTAATCACAATGGGGTAATCACACAGTGCAATGGGTAATCACATTGTCTATATCACAAAGTGCAATGGGTTAATCACAATGTCTTTATCACACAGTGCAATGGGTTAATCACTGTGTCATTAGCACAGAGTACAATGGGTTAATCACAATCTCTTTATAACAGTGTGCAAAGGGTTAACCACAATGTCTTTATCACACAGCACAATGGGTTAAACACAATGTTTTAATCACACAGTACAATGGTTTATTCACAATGTCTTTATCACAGAGTGCAATGGGTAAATCACTATGTCTTTATCACACAGGGCAAAGGGTTAATCACAATCTCTTTATAACACAGTGCAATGGGTTAATCACAATGTCTTTATCGCACAGCGCAATGGGTTAATCCCAATGGGTTTATCACATAGTGCAATGGGTCAATCACAATGTCTTTATCACAGAGTGCAAGGGGTTAATCACAATATCTTTATCACAGAGAGCAACGGGTTAATCACAAAATCTTTAGCACAGAGTGCAATGGGTTAATCACAATCGCTTTAAAACAGTCTGCAAAGGGTTAATCACAATGGGTCAATCACAATGTCTATATCACACAGCGCAATGGGTTAATCACGATGTCTTTATCACAGAGCGCGATGGATTAATCACAAAATCTTTATTACACAGTGCAATGGGTTGATTACAATGTCTTTTTCACACAGTGCAATGGGTTAATCACAATGGGTTAATCACACAATGTAATGGATTAATCACAATGTCTTTATCACTCATGCAATGGCTTAATCACAAAGTGCTATGGGTTAATCACACAGCGTAATTGGTTTAATCACAATGGGTTAATCACAGTGCAATGGGTTAATCACAATGTCTATATCACACAGCGCAATGTGTTAATCACAATGGGTTAATCACACAGTGCAATGGATTAATCACAATGTCTATATTACACAGTGCAATGGGTTAATCCCAATGGGTTAATCACACAGCACAATTGTTTCATCACATTGACTTTAACACACAGTGCAATGGGTTAATCACAATGTCTTTATCGCACAGTGCAATGGGTTAATCACAACGTCTATATCACACAGCGCAATGGGTTAATCACAAAGTCTTTATCACAGAGCGCGATGGATTAATCACAAAATCTTTATCACACAGTGCAATGGGTTAATCACAATGTCTTTTTCACAGTGCAATGGGTTAATCACAATGGGTTAATTACACAGTGCAATCGGTTAATCACAATGGCTTTGTCATAGAGCGCAATAGGTTAATCATAATTTCTTTATCACAGAGTGAAATGGGTTAATCACAATTTCTTTATGACAGAGTGCAATGGGTTAATCACAATGTTGCTACCACACAACAAAAAGGGTTAATCACAATGTCTTTATCATGGATTGCAATGGGTTAATCCCAATGCTTTTATCAAAGAGTGCAATGTTTTAATCACAAATTCTTTTTCACACGGTGCAAAGGAATAATCACAACTTCTTTATCACACTGCGCAATGGGTTAATCACAATGTCTTTATCACAGAGGGCTTTGGATTAATCTTAATGGGTTAATCACACAGTGCATTGGGTTAATGTCAATGGGTTAATCACACAGTGCATTGGGTTAATTACAATGGGTTAATCACACAGCGCAATGGGTCAATCACAATGTCTTTATCACACAGCGCAATGGGTCAATCACAATGTCTTTATCACACAACGCAATGGGTTAATCACATTATCACACAGAACAATGCGTTAATAACTTCGTTATCTCACAGCGCAATTGTTTAATCACACTGACTTTATCACACAGTGCAATGGGTTAATCACTATGTCTTCATCACAGTGTGCAATGGGTTAATCTCAATGGGTTAATTACAGTGCAATGGGTTAAACCCAATAGGTTAATCACACAATGCAAAGGACTATTCATAATGTCTTTATCACTCATGCAATGGCTTAATCACAGAGTGCAATGGGTTAATCACACAGCACAATGGATAAATCACAATATCTTTATCACAGAATGCAATGGGTTAATCACAATATCTTTAGCACAGTGTGCAATGGGTTAATCACAATGTCTTTATAACAGTGTGCAAAGGGCTAATCACAATATCTTTATCACACAGCACAATGGGTTAATCACAATGTCTTTATCACACAGTGCAATTGGTTAATCACAATGTCTTTATCACACAGTGCAATTGGTTAATCACAATATCCTTATCACACAGTGCAATGAGTAAATCACTATGTCTTTAGCACAGAGTGCAATGGGTTAATCACAATCTCTTTATAACAGTGTGCAAAGGGTTAACCATAATGTCTTTATCCCAGAGCACAATGGGTTAATCACAATGTCTTTATCATACAGCGCAATGGTTTAATCACATTGTTTTTATCACAGAGTGCAATGGGTTAATCTTAATGGGTTAATCACAGTGCAGTGGGTTAATCCAAATAGGTTAATCACACAATGCAATGGATTATTCATAATGTCTTTATCACTCATGAAATGGCTTAATCACAGAGTGCAATGGGTTAAACTCACAGCGCAATGGGATTAATCACAATGGGTTAGTGCAATGGGTTAATCACAATGTCTATATAACACAGCGCAATGGGTTATTCATGATGTCTTTATCACAGAGCGCGATGGATTAATCACAAAATCTTTACCACACAGTGCAAGGGGTTAATTACAATGTCTTTGTCACACAGCACAATTGGTTAATCACAATGTCTTTATCACACAGTGCAATGGGTTAATCACAATGTCTTTATCACACAGTGCAATGGGTTAATCACAAAATCTTTATCACACAGTGCAATGGGTTAATCACAATGTCTTTGTCACACAGCACAATTGGTTAATCACAATGTCTTTATCACAGAGTGCAATGGGTTAATCACAAACTCTTTATAACAGTGTGCAAAGGGTTAACCATAATGTCTTTATCCCAAAGCACAATGGGTTAATCACAACGTCTTTATCAGACAGTACAATGGGTTAATCACAACGTCTTTATCATACAGCGCAATGGTTTAATCACATTGTTTTCATCACAGAGTGCAATGGGTTAATCTTAATGGGTTAATCACAGTGCAGTGGGTTAATCCAAATAGGTTAATCACACAATGCAATGGATTATTCATAATGTCTTTATCACTCATGAAATGGCTTAATCACAGAGTGCAATGGGTTAAACTCACAGCGCAATGGGATTAATCACAATGGGTTAGTGCAATGGGTTAATCACAATGTCTATATCACACAGCGCAATGGGTTAATCACGATGTCTTTATCACAGAGCGCGATGGATTAATCACAAAATCTTTATCACACAGTGCAATGGGTTAATCACAATGTCTTTTTCACACAGTGCAATGGGTTAATCACAATGGGTTAATCACACAATGTAATGGATTAATCACAATGTCTTTATCACTCATGCAATGGCTTAATCACAAAGTGCTATGGGTTAATCACACAGCGTAATTGGTTTAATCACAATGGGTTAATGACACAGTGCAATGGGTTAATCACAATGTCTATATCACACAGCGCAATGTGTTAATCACAATGGGTTAATCACACAGTGCAATGAATTAATCACAATGTCTATATTACACAGTGCAATGGGTTAATCCCAATGGGTTAATCACACAGCACAATTGTTTCATCACATTGACTTTAACACACAGTGCAATGGGTTAATCACAATGTCTTTATCGCACAGTGCAATGGGTTAATCACAAAATCTTTATCACACAGTGCAATGGGTTAATCACAAAATTTTTATCACACAGTGCAATGGGTTAATCACAATGGGTTAATCACACAATGTAATGGATTAATCACAATGTCTTTATCACTCATGCAATGGGTTAATCACTGATTGCAATGGGTTAATCACAAAGTGCAATGGGTTAATCACAATGAGTTAACTACACAGTGCAATGGGTTAATGCCAAAGGGTTAATTACACAGTGCAATCGGTTAATCACAATGGCTTTGTCATAGAGCGCAATAGGTTAATCACAATATCTTTATCACAGAGTGAAATGGGTTAATCACAATTTCTTTATGATAGAGTGTAATGGGTTAATCACAATGTTGCTATCACACAGCAAAAGGGGTTAATCACAATGTCTTTATCATGGATTGCAATGGGTTAATCACAATGCTTTTATCACAGAGCGCAATGTTTTAATCACAAATTCTTTTTCACACGGTGCAAAGGAATAATCACAACGTCTTTATCACACTGCGCAATGGGTTAATCACAATGTCTTTATCACAGAGGGCTTTGGATTAATCTTAATGGGTTAATCACGCAGTGCATTGGGTTAATGTCAAAGGGTTAATCACACAGTGCATTGGGTTAATTACAATGGGTTAATCACACAGCGCAATGGGTCAATCACAATGTCTTTATCACACAGCGCAATGGGTCAATCACAATGTCTTTATCACACAACACAATGGGTTAATCACATTATCACACAGAACAATGCGTTAATAAAGTCTTTATCTCACAGCGCAATTGCTTAATCACACTAACTTTATCACACAGTGCAATTAGTTAATCACAATGTCTATATCACAAAGTGCAATGGGTTAATCACTATGTCTTCATCACAGTGTGCAATGGGTTAATCTCAATGGGTTAATTACAGTGCAATGGGTTAATCCCAATAGGTTAATCACACAATGCAATGGATTATTCATAATGTCTTTATCACTCATGCAATGGCTTAATCACAGAGTGCCATGGGTTAATCACACAGCGCAATGGGTAAATCACAATATCTTTATCACAGTGTGCAATGGGTTAATCACAAAATCTTTAGCACAGTGTGCAATGGGTTAATCACAATGTCTTTATAACAGTGTGCAAAGGGCTAATCACAACATCTTTATCACACAGCACAATGGGTTAATCACAATGTCTTTATCACACAGTGCAATTGGTTAATCACAATGTCTTTATCACACAGTGCAATGAGTAAATCACTATGTCGTTAGCACAGAGTGCAATGGGTTAATCACAATCTCTTTATAACAGTGTGCAAAGGGTTAACCATAATGTCTTTATCCCAGAGCACAATGGGTTAATCACAATGTCTTTATCATACAGCGCAATGGTTTAATCACATTGTTTTTATCACAGAGTGCAATGGGTTAATCTTAATGGGTTAATCACAGTGCAGTAGGTTAATCCAAATAGGTTAATCACACAATGCAATGGATTATTCATAATGTCTTTATCACTCATGAAATGGCTTAATCACAGAGTGCAATGGGTTAAACTCACAGCGCAATGGGATTAATCACAATGGGTTAGTGCAATGGGTTAATCACAATGTCTATATCACACAGCACAATGGGTTAATCACGATGTCTTTATCACAGAGCGCGATGGATTAATCACAAAATCTTTATCACACAGTGCAATGGATTAATCACAATGTCTTTGTCACACAGCACAATTGGTTAATCACAATGTCTTTATCACACAGTGCAATGGGTCAATCACAATGTCTTTATCACACAGTGCAATGGGTTAATCACAATGTCTTTATCACACAGTGCAATGAGTAAATCACTATGTCTTTAGCACAGAGTGCAATGGGTTAATCACAAACTCTTTATAACATTGTGCAAAGGGTTAACCATAATGTCTTTATCCCAGAGCACAATGGGTTAATCACAACGTCTTTATCAGACAGTACAATGGGTTAATCACAACGTCTTTATCATACAGCGCAATGGTTTAATCACATTGTTTTTATCACAGAGTGCAATGGGTTAATCTTAATGTTTTAATCACAGTGCAGTGGGTTAATCCAAATAGGTTAATCACACAATGCAATGGACTAGTCATAATGTCTTTATCACTCATGAAATGGTTTAATCACAGAGTGCAATGGGTTAAACTCAGCGCAATGGGATTAATCACAATGGGTTAGTGCAATGGGTTAATCACAATGTCTATATCACACAGCGCAATGGGTTAATCACGATGTCTTTATCACAGAGCGCGATGGATTAATCACAAAATCTTTATCACACAGTGCAATGGGTTAATCACAATGTCTTTCTCACACAGTGCAATGGGTTAATCACAATGGGTTAATCACACAATGTAATAGATTAATCACAATGTCTTTATCACTCATGCAATGGCTTAATCACAAAGTGCTATGGGTTAATCACACAGCATAATTGGTTTAATCACAATGGGTTAATCACACAGTGTAATGGGTTAATCACAATGTCTATATCACACAGCGCAATGTGTTAATCACAATTGGTTAATCACACAATGCAATGCATTAATCACAATGTCTATATTACACAGTGCAATGGGTTAATCACAATGGGTTAATCACACAGCACAATTGTTTCATCACTTTGACTTTAACACAATGTGCAATGGGTTAATCACAATGACTTTTTCACAGTGTGCAATGGGTTAATCTCAATGGGTTTATCACACAACGCATTGTGTTAATCCCAAAGGGTAAATCACACAGTGCAATGGGTTAATCACAATGTCTTTATAACAGTGTGCAAAGGGCTAATCACAATGTCTTTATCACACAGTACAATGGGTTAATCACAATGTCTTTATCACACAGTGCAAAGGGTTAATCACAAAGTCTTTGTCACACAGCGCAATTGGTTAATCACAATGTCTTTATCACACAGTGCAATGGGTTAATCACAATGTCTTTATCACACAGTGCAATGAGTAAATCACTATGTCTTTAGCACAGAGTGCAATGGGTTAATCACAATGGGTTAATTACACAGTGCAATCGGTTAATCACAATGGCTTTGTCATAGAGCGCAATAGGTTAATCACAATTTCTTTATCACAGAGTGAAATGGGTTAATCACAATTTCTTTATGACAGAGTGCAATGGGTTAATCACAATGTTGCTACCACACAGCAAAAATGGTTAATCACAATGTCTTTATCATGGATTGCAATGGGTTAATCACAATGCTTTTATCAAAGAGTGCAATGTTTTAATCACAAATTCTTTTTCACACGGTGCAAAGGAATAATCACAACGTCTTTATCACACTGCGCAATGGGTTAATCACAATGTCTTTATCACAGAGGGCTTTGGATTAATCTTAATGGGTTAATCACACAGTGCATTGGGTTAATGTCAATGGTTTAATCACACAGTGCATTGGGTTAATTACAATGGGTTAATCACACAGCGCAATGGGTCAATCACAATGTCTTTATCACACAGCGCAATGGGTCAATCACAATGTCTTTATCACACAACGCAATGGGTTAATCACATTATCACACAGAACAATGCGTTAATAACGTCTTTATCTCACAGCGCAATTGTTTAATCACACTGACTTTATCACACAGTGCAATGGGTTAATCACTATGTCTTCATCACAGTGTGCAATGGGTTAATCTCAATGGGTTAATTACAGTGCAATGGGTTAAACCCAATAGGTTAATCACACAATGCAAAGGACTATTCATAATGTCTTTATCACTCATGCAATGGCTTAATCACAGAGTGCAATGGGTTAATCACACAGCGCAATGGATAAATCACAATATCTTTATCACAGAGTGCAATGGGTTAATCACAAAATCTTTAGCACAGTGTGCAATGGGTTAATCACAATGTCTTTATAACAGTGTGCAAAGGGCTAATCACAATATCTTTATCACACAGCACAATGGGTTAATCACAATGTCTTTAACACACAGTGCAATTGGTTAATCACGATGTCTTTATCACACAGTGCAATTGGTTAATCACAATATCTTTGTCACACAGCGCAATGGGTCAATCACAATGTCTTTATCACACAACGCAATGGGTTAATCACATTATCACACAGAACAATGCGTTAATAACGTCTTTATCTCACAGCGCAATTGTTTAATCACACTGACTTTATCACACAGTGCAATGGGTTAATCACTATGTCTTCATCACAGTGTACAATGGGTTAATCTCAATGGGTTAATTACAGTGCAATGGGTTAAACCCAATAGGTTAATCACACAATGCAAAGGACTATTCATAATGTCTTTATCACTCATGCAATGGCTTAATCACAGAGTGCAATGGGTTAATCACACAGCGCAATGGATAAATCACAATATCTTTATCACACAGCACAATGGGTTAATCACAATGTCTTTAACACACAGTGCAATTGGTTAATCACGATGTCTTTATCACACAGTGCAATTGGTTAATCACAATATCTTTATCACACAGTGCAATGAGTAAATCACTATGTCTTTAGCACAGAGTGCAATGGGTTAATCACAATCTCTTTATAACAGTGTGCAAAGGGTTAACCATAATGTCTTTATCCCAGAGCACAATGGGTTAATCACAATGTCTTTATCATACAGCGCAATGGTTTAATCACATTGTTTTTATCACAGAGTGCAATGGGTTAATCTTAATGGGTTAATCACAGTGCAGTGGGTTAATCCAAATAGGTTAATCACACAATGCAATGGATTATTCATAATGTCTTTATCACTCATGAAATGGCTTAATCACAGAGTGCAATGGGTTAAACTCACAGCGCAATTTGATTAATCACAATGGGTTAGTGCAATGGGTTAATCACAATGTCTATATCACACAGCGCAATTGGTTAATCACGATGTCTTTATCACAGAGCGCGATGGATTAATCACAAAATCTTTACCACACAGTGCAATGGGTTAATCACAATGTCTTTGTCACACAGCACAATTGGTTAATCACAATGTCTTTATCACACAGTGCAATGGGTTAATCACAGAATCTTTATCACACAGTGCAATGGGTTAATCACAATGTCTTTGTCACACAGCACAATTGGTTAATCACAATGTCTTTATCACAGAGTGCAATGGGTTAATCACAAAGTCTTTATAACAGTGTGCAAAGGGTTAACCATAATGTCTTTATCCCAAAGCACAATGGGTTAATCACAACGTCTTTATCAGACAGTACAATGGGTTAATCATAACGTCTTTATCATACAGCGCAATGGTTTAATCACATTGTTTTTATCACAGAGTGCAATGGTTTAATATTAATGGGTTAATCACAGTGCAGTGGGTTAATCCAAATAGGTTAATCACACAATGCAATGGATTATTCATTATGTCTTTATCACTCATGAAATGGCTTAATCACAGAGTGCAATGGGTTAAACTCACAGCGCAATGGGATTAATCACAATGGGTTAGTGCAATGGGTTAATCACAATGTCTATATCACACAGCGCAATGGGTTAATCACGATGTCTTTATCACAGAGCGCGATGGATTAATCACAAAATCTTTATCACACAGTGCAATGGGTTAATCACAATGTCTTTTTCACACAGTGCAATGGGTTAATCACAATGGGTTAATCACACAATGTAATGGATTAATCACAATGTCTTTATCACTCATGCAATGGCTTAATCACAAAGTGCTATGGGTTAATCACACAGCGTAATTGGTTTAATCACAATGGGTTAATGACACAGTGCAATGAGTTAATCACAATGTCTATATCACACAGCGCAATGTGTTAATCACAATGGGTTAATCACACAGTGCAATGAATTAATCACAATGTCTGTATTACACAGTGCAATGGGTTAATCCCAATGGGTTAATCACACAGCACAATTGTTTCATCACATTGACTTTAACACACAGTGCAATGGGTTAATCACAATGTCTTTATCGCACAGTGCAATGGGTTAATCACAAAATCTTTATCACACAGTGCAATGGGTTAATCACAAAATCTTTATCACACAGTGCAATGGGTTAATCACAATGGGTTAATCACACAATGTAATGGATTAATCACAATGTCTTTATCACTCATGCAATGGGTTAATCACTGATTGCAATGGGTTAATCACAAAGTGCATTGGGTTAATCACAATGAGTTAACTACACAGTGCAATGGGTTAATGCCAATGGGTTAATTACACAGTGCAATCGATTAATCACAATGGCTTTGTCATAGAGCGCAATAGGTTAATCACAATTTCTTTATCACAGAGTGAAATGGGTTAATCACAATGTTGCTATCACAAGCAAAAAGGGTTAATCACAATGTCTTTATCATGGATTGCAATGGGTTAATCACAATGCTTTTATCACAGAGTGCAATGTTTTAATCTCAAATTCTTTTTCACACAGTGCAAAGGAATAATCACAACGTCTTTATCACACTGCGCAATGGGTTAATCACAATGTCTTTATCACAGAGGGCTTTGGATTAATCTTAATGGGTTAATCACACAGTGCATTGGGTTAATGTCAATGGGTTAATCACACAGTGCATTGGGTTAATTACAATGGGTTAATCACACAGCGCAATGGGTCAATCACAATGTCTTTATCACACAACGCAATGGGTTAATCACATTATCACACAGAACAATGCGTTAATAACTTCGTTATCTCACAGCGCAATTGTTTAATCACACTGACTTTATCACACAGTGCAATGGGTTAATCACTATGTCTTCATCACAGTGTGCAATGGGTTAATCTCAATGGGTTAATTACAGTGCAATGGGTTAAACCCAATAGGTTAATCACACAATGCAAAGGACTATTCATAATGTCTTTATCACTCATGCAATGGCTTAATCACAGAGTGCAATGGGTTAATCACACAGCACAATGGATAAATCACAATATCTTTATCACAGAGTGCAATGGGTTAATCACAATATCTTTAGCACAGTGTGCAATGGGTTAATCACAATGTCTTTATAACAGTGTGCAAAGGGCTAATCACAATATCTATCACACAGCACAATGGGTTAATCACAATGTCTTTATCACACAGTGCAATTGGTTAATCACAATGTCTTTATCACACAGTGCAATTGGTTAATCACAATATCTTTATCACACAGTGCAATGAGTAAATCACTATGTCTTTAGCACAGAGTGCAATGGGTTAATCACAATCTCTTTATAACAGTGTGCAAAGGGTTAACCATAATGTCTTTATCCCAGAGCACAATGGGTTAATCACAATGTCTTTATCATACAGCGCAATGGTTTAATCACATTGTTTTTATCACAGAGTGCAATGGGTTAATCTTAATGGGTTAATCACAGTGCAGTGGGTTAATCCAAATAGGTTAATCACACAATGCAATGGATTATTCATAATGTCTTTATCACTCATGAAATGGCTTAATCACAGAGTGCAATGGGTTAAACTCACAGCGCAATGGGATTAATCACAATGGGTTAGGGCAATGGGTTAATCACAATGTCTGTATCACACAGTGCAATGGGTTAATCACGATGTCTTTATCACAGAGCGCGATTGATTAATCACAAAATCTTTATCAAACAGTGCAATGGGTTAATCACAATGTCTTTTTCACACAGTGCAATGGGTTAATCACAATGTTTTTATCACACAGTACAATGGTTTTTTCATGTTGTCTTTTTCACACAGTGCAATGGGTTTATCAAAATGTCTTTGTCACAGAATGCAATGGGTTAATCTTAATGGGTTAATCACAGTGCAGTGGGTTAATCCCAATAGGTTAATCACACAATGCATTGGATTATTCATAATGTCATTATCAGTCATGCAATGGCTTAATCACAGAGTGCTATGGGTTAATCTCACAGCGTAATTGGGTTAATCACAATGGGTTAATCACAGTGCAATGGGTTAATCACAATGTCTATATCACACAGCGCAATGGGTTAATCACAATGTCTTTTTCACACAGTGCAATGGGTTAATCACAATGGGTTAATCACACAATTTAATTGATTAATCACAATGTCTTTATCACTCATGCAATGGCTTAATCACAAAGTGCTGTGGGTTAATCACACAGCGTAATTGGTTTAATCACAATGGGTTAATGACACAGTGCAATGGGTTAATCACAATGTCTATATCACACAGCGCAATGTGTTAATCACAATGGGTTAATCACACAGTGCAATGGATTAATCACAATGTCTATATTACACAGTGCAATGGGTTAATCCCAATGGGTTAATCACACAGCACAACTGTTTCATCACATTGACTTTAACACACAGTGCAATGGGTTAATCACAATGTCTTTTTCACACGGTGCAATGGGTTAATCACAATGGGTTAATCACTCATGCAATGGGTTAATCACTGATTGCAATGGGTTAATCACAAAGTGCAATGGGTTAATCCCAATGAGTTAACTACACAGTCCAATGGGTTAATGCCAATGGCTTAATTACACAGTGCAATCGGTTAATCACAATGGCTTTGTCACAGAGCGCAATAGGTTAATCACAATTTCTTTATCACAGAGTGAAATGGGTTAATCACAATTTCTTTATGACAGAGTGCAATGGGTTAATCACAATGTTGCTATCACACAGCAAAAAGGGTTAATCACAATGTCTTTATCATGGATTGCAATGGGTTAATCACAATGCTTTTATCACAGAGTGCAATGTTTTAATCACAAATTCTTTTTCACACGGTGCAAAGGAATAATCACAACCTCTTTATCACACTGCGCAATGGGTTAATCACAATGTCTTTATCACAGAGGGCTTTGGATTAATCTTAATGGGTTAATCACGCAGTGCATTGGGTTAATGTCAATGGGTTAATCGCACAGTGCATTGGGTTAATTACAATGGGTTAATCACACAGCGCAATGGGTCAATCACAATGTCTTTATCACACAGCGCAATGGGTCAATCACAATGTCTTTATCACACAACGCAATGGGTTAATCACATTATCACACAGAACAATGCATTAATAACGTCTTTATCTCACAGCGCAATTGTTTAATCACACTGACTTTATCACACAGTGCAATGGGTTAATCACAATGTCTATATCACAAAATGCAATGGGTTAATCACTATGTCTTCATCACAGTGTGCAATGGGTTAATCTCAATGGGTTAATTACAGTGCAATGGGTTAATCCCAATAGGTTAATCACACAATGCAAAGGACTATTCATAATGTCTTTATCACTCATGCAATGGCTTAATCACAGAGTGCAATGGGTTAGTCACACAGCGCAATGGGTAAATCACAATATCTTTATCACACAGTGCAATTGGTTAATCACAATATCTTTATCACACAGTGCAATGAGTAAATCACTATGTCTTTAGCACAGAGTGCAATGGGTTAATCACAATCTCTTTATAACAGTGTGCAAAGGGTTAACCATAATGTCTTTATCCCAGAGCACAATGGGTTAATCACAATGTCTTTATCATACAGCGCAATGGTTTAATCACATTGTTTTTATCACAGAGTGCAATGGGTTAATCTTAATGGGTTAATCACAGTGCAGTGGGTTAATCCAAATAGGTTAATCACACAATGCAATGGATTATTCATAATGTCTTTATCACTCATGAAATGGCTTAATCACAGAGTGCAATGGGTTAAACTCACAGCGCAATGGGATTAATCACAATGGGTTAGTGCAATGGGTTAATCACAATGTCTATATCACACAGCGCAATGGGTTAATCACGATGTCTTTATCACAGAGCGCGATGGATTAATCACAAAATCTTTATCACACAGTGCAATGGGTTAATCACAATGTCTTTATCACACAGCACAATTGGTTAATCACAATGTTTTTATCACACAGTGCAATGGGTCAATCACAATGTCTTCATCACACAGTGCAATGGGTTAATCACAATGTCTTTATCACACAGTGCAATGAGTAAATCACTATGTCTTTAGCACAGAGTGCAATGGGTTAATCACAAACTCTTTATAACAGTGTGCAAAGGGTTAGCCATAATGTCTTTATCCCAGAGCACAATGGGTTAATCACAACGTCTTTATCAGACAGTACAATGGGTTAATCACAACGTCTTTATCATACAGCACAATGGTTTAATCACATTGTTTTTATCACAGAGTGCAATGGGTTAATCTTAATGGGTTAATCACAGTGCAGTGGGTTAATCCAAATTGGTTAATCACACAATGCAATGGACTAGTCATAATGTCTTTATCACTCATGAAATGGCTTAATCACAGAGTGCAATGGGTTAAACTCACAGCGCAATGGGATTAATCACAATGGGTTAGTGCAATGGGTTAATCACAATGTCTATATCACACTGCGCAATGGGTTAATCACGATGTCTTTATCACAGAGCGCGATGGATTAATCACAAAATCTTTATCACACAGTGCAATGGGTTAATCACAATGTCTTTTTCACACAGTGCAATGGGTTAATCACAATGGGTTAATCACACAATGTAATGGATTAATCACAATGTCTTTATCATTCATGCAATGGCTTAATCACAAAGTGCTATGAGTTAATCACACAGCATAATTGGTTTAATCACAATGGGTTAATCACACAGTGCAATGGGTTAATCACAATGTCTATATCACACAGCGCAATGTGTTAATCACAATGGGTTAATCACACAGTGCAATGCATTAATCACAATGTCTATATTACACAGTGCAATGGGTTAATCCCAATGGGTTAATCACACAGCACAATTGTTTCATCACTTTGACTTTAACACAATGTGCAATGGGTTAATCACAATGTCTTTATCACAGAGTGCAATGGGTTAATCTCAATGGGTTTATCACACAACGCATTGTGTTAATCCCAAAGGGTAAATCACACAGTGCAATGGGTTAATCACAATGTCTTTATAACAGTGTGCAAAGGGCTAATCACAATGTCTTTATCACACAGTACAATGGGTTAATCACAATGTCTTTATCACACAGTGCAAAGGGTTAATCACAAAGTCTTTGTCACACAGCGCAATTGGTTAATCACAATGTCTTTATCACACAGTGCAATGGGTTAATCACAATGTCTTTATCACACAGTGCAATGAGTAAATCACTATGTCTTTAGCACAGAGTGCAATGGGTTAATCACAATCTCTTTATAACAGTGTGCAAAGGGTTAACCATAATGTCTTTATCCCAGAGCACAATGGGTTAATCACAACGTCTTTATCAGACAGTACAATGGGTTAATCACAACGTCTTTATCACAGAGTGCAATGGGTTAATCACTAAGTCTTTGTCACACAGCGCAATTGGTTAATCACAATGTCTTTATCACACAGTGCAATGGGTTAATCACAATGTCTTTATCACACAGTGCAATGAGTAAATCACTATGTCTTTAGCACAGAGTGCAATGGGTTAATCACAATCTCTTTATAACAGTGTGCAAAGGGTTAACCATAATGTCTTTATCCCAGAGCACAATGGTTTAATCACAACGTCTTTATCAGACAATACAATGGGTTAATCACAACGTCTTTATCACAGAGTGCAATGGGTTAATCCAAATAGGTTAATCACACAATGCAATGGATTATTCATAATGTCTTTATCACTCATGAAATGGCTTAATCACAGAGTGCAATGGGTTAAACTCACAGCGCAATGGGATTAATCACAATGGGTTAGTGCAATGGGTTAATCACAATGTCTATATCACACAGCGCAATGGGTTAATCACGATGTCTTTATCACAGAGCGCGATGGATTAATCACAAAATCTTTATCACACAGTGCAATGGGTTAATCACAATGTCTTTTTCACACAGTGCAATGGGTTAATCATAATGGGTTAATCACACAATGTAATGGATTATTCACAATGTCTTTATCACTCATGCAATGGCTTAATCACTGATTGCAATGGGTTAATCACATAGTGCAATGGGTTAATCCCAATGAGTTAACTACACAGTGCAATGGGTTAATGCCAATGGGTTAATTACACAGTGCAATCGGTTAATCACAATGGCTTTGTTACAGAGCGCAATAGGTTAATCACAATTTCTTTATCACAGAGTGAAATGGGTTAATCACAATGTCTTTATCACAGAGTGCAATGGATTAATCACAAAATCTTTATGACAGAGTGCAATGGGTTAATCACAATGTTGCTATCACACAGCAAAAAGGGTTAATCACGATGTCTTTATCATGGATTGCAATGGGTTAATCACAATGCCTTTATCGCACAGCGCATGGGTGAATCACAATGTCTTTAACAAAGAGTGCAATGGGTTAATCACAATGTTTTGATCACATAGTGCAATGGGCTAATTCCAACGGTTTAATCACACAGTGCAATGGTTTAATCACAATGTCTTTATCACACAGCACAATGGGTTAATGACAATGTCTTTATCACAGAGTGCGATGGGTTAATCAAAATGTCTTCATCACAGAGTGCAATGGGTTAATCTCAATGGGTTAATTACAGTGCAGTGGGTTAATCCCAATAGGTTAATCACACAATGCAATGGACTATTCATAATGTCTTTATCACTCATGCAATGGCTTAATCACAGAGTGCAATGGGTTAATCACACAGCGCAATGGGTAAATCACAAAATCTTTAGCACAGAGTGCAAAGGGTTAATCACAATGTCTTTATAACAGTATGCAAAGGGCTAATCACAATGTCTTTATCACACAGTACAATGGGTTAATCACAATGTCTTTATCACACAGTGCAAAGGGTTAATCACAATGTCTATATCACAAAGTGCAATGGTTTAATCACTATGTCTTTAGCACAGAGTGCAATGGGTTAATCACAATCTCTTTATAACAGTGTGCAAAGGGTTAACCACAATGACTTTATCACACAGCACAATGGGTTAATCACAATGTTTTTATCACACAGTACAATGGTTTTTTCATGTTGTCTTTTTCACACAGTGCAATGGGTTTATCAAAATGTCTTTGTCACAGAATGCAATGGGTTAATCTTAATGGGTTAATCACAGTGCAGTGGGTTAATCCCAATAGGTTAATCACACAATGCATTGGATTATTCATAATGTCATTATCAGTCATGCAATGGCTTAATCACAGAGTGCTATGGGTTAATCTCACAGCGTAATTGGGTTAATCACAATGGGTTAATCACAGTGCAATGGGTTAATCACAATGTCTTCATCACAGAGCGCGATGGATTAATCACAAAATCTTTATCACACAGTGCAATGGGTTAATCACAATGTCTTTTTCACACAGTGCAATGGGTTAATCACAATGGGTTAATCACACAATTTAATGGATTAATCACAATGTCTTTATCACACATGCAATGGCTTAATCACAAAGTGCTATGGGTTAATCACACAGCGTAATTGGTTTAATCACAATGGGTTAATCACACAGTGCAATGGGTTAATCACAATGTCTATATCACACAGCGCAATGTATTAATCACAATGGGTTAATCACACAGTGCAATGGATTAATCACAATGTCTATATTACACAGTGCAATGGGTTAATCCCAATGGGTTAATCACACAGCACAATTGTTTCATCACATTGACTTTAACACACAGTGCAATGGGTTAATCACAATGTCTTTATCGCACGGTGCAATGGGTTAATCACAAAATCTTTATCACACAGTGTAATGGGTTAATCACAATGTCTTTTTCACACAGTGTAATGGGTTAATCACAATGGGTTAATCACTCATGCAATGGGTTAATCACAAAGTGCATTGGGTTAATCCCAATGAGTTAACTACACAGTGCAATGGGTTAATGCCAATTGCTTAATTACACAGTGCAATCGGTTAATCACAATGGCTTTGTCACAGAGCGCAATAGGTTAATCACAATTTCTTTATCACAGAGTGAAATGGGTTAATCAAAATTTCTTTATGACAGTGTGCAATGGGTTAATCACAATGTTGCTATCACACAGCAAAAAGGATTAATCACAATGTCTTTATCATGGATTGCAATGGGTTAATCACAATGCTTTTATCATAGAGTGCAATGTTTTAATAACAAATTCTTTTTCACACGGTGCAAAGGAATCATCACAACGTCTTTATCACACTGCGCAATGGGTTAATCACGATGTCTTTATCACAGAGCGCGATGGATTAATCACAAAATCTTCATCACACAGTGCAATGGGTTAATCACAATGTCTTTATCACACAGTGCAATGGGTTAATCACAATGTCTTTATCACACAGTGCAATGAGTAAATCACTATGTCTTTAGCACAGAGTGCAATGGGTTAATCACAAACTCTTTATAACAGTGTGCAAACGGTTAACCTTAATGTCTTTATCCCAGAGCACAATGGGTTAATCACAACGTCTTTATCAGACAGTACAATGGGTTAATCACAACGTCTTTATCATACAGCACAATGGTTTAATCACATTGTTTTTATCACAGAGTGCAATGGGTTAATCTTAATGGGTTAATCACAGTGCAGTGGGTTAATCCAAATAGGTTAATCACACAATGCAATGGACTAATCATAATGTCTTTATCACTCATGAAATGGCTTAATCACAGAGTGCAATGGGTTAAACTCACAAGCGCAATGGGATTAATCACAATGGGTTAGTGCAATGGGTTAATCACAATGTCTATATCACACAGCGCAATGTGTTAATCACAATTGGTTAATCACACAGTGCAATGCATTAATCACAATGTCTATATTACACAGTGCAATGGGTTAATCACAATGGGTTAATCACACAGCACAATTGTTTCATCACTTTGACTTTAACACAATGTGCAATGGGTTAATCACAATGTCTTTATCACAGAGTGCAATGGGTTAATCTCAATGGGTTTATCACACAACGCATTGTGTTAATCCCAAAGGGTAAATCACACAGTGCAATGGGTTAATCACAATGTCTTTATAACAGTGTGCAAAGGGCTAATCACAATGTCTTTATCACACAGTACAATGGGTTAATCACAATGTCTTTATCACACCGTGCAAAGGGTTAATCACAATGTCTTTGTCACACAGCGCAATTGGTTAATCACAATGTCTTTATCACACAGTGCAATGGGTAAATCACAATGTCTTTATCACACAGTGCAATGAGTAAATCACTATGTCTTTAGCACAGAGTGCAATGGGTTAATCACAATGTCTTTGTCACACAGCGCAATTGGTTAATCACAATGTCTTTATCACACAGTGCAATGGGTAAATCACAATGTCTTTATCACACAGTGCAATGAGTAAATCACTATGTCTTTAGCACAGAGTGCAATGGGTTAATCACAATCTCTTTATAACAGTGTGCAAAAGGTTAACCATAACGTCTTTATCCCAGAGCACAATGGGTTAATCACAATGTCTTTATCAGACAGTACAATGGTTTAATCACATTGTTTTTATCACAGAGTGCAATGGGTTAATCTTAATGGGTTAATCACAGTGCAGTGGGTTAATCCAAATAGGTTAATCACACAATGCAATGGATTATTCATAATGTCTTTATCACTCATGAAATGGCTTAATCACAGAGTGCAATGGGTTAAACTCACAGCGCAATGGGATTAATCACAATGGGTTAGTGCAATGGGTTAATCACAATGTCTACATCACACAGTGCAATGGGTTAATCACTATGTCTTTATCACAGAGCGCGATTGATTAATCACAAAATCTTTATCACACAGTGCAATGGGTTAATCACAATGTCTTTTTCACACAGTGCAATGGGTTAATCACAATGTTTTTATCACACAGTACAATGGTTTATTCACGTTGTCTTTATCACACAGTGCAATGGGTTTATCAAAATGTCTTTGTCACAGAATGCAATGGGTTAATCTTAATGGGTTAATCACAGTGCAGTGGGTTAATCCCAATAGGTTAATCACACAATGCATTGGATTATTCATAATGTCATTATCGGTCATGCAATGGCTTAATCACAAAGTGCATTGGGTTAATCCCAATGAGTTAAGTACACAGTGCAATGGGTTAATGCCAATTGCTTAATTACACAGTGCAATCGGTTAATCACAATGGCTTTGTCACAGAGCGCAATAGGTTAATCACAATTTCTTTATCACAGAGTGAAATGGGTTAATCAAAATTTCTTTATGACAGAGTGCAATGGGTTAATCACAATGTTGCTATCACACAGCAAAAAGGGTTAATCACAATGTCTTTATCATGGATTGCAATGGGTTAATCACAATGCTTTTATCATAGGGTGCAATGTTTTAATCACAAATTCTTTTTCACACGGTGCAAAGGAATCATCACAACGTCTTTATCACACTGCGCAATGGGTTAATCACGATGTCTTTATCACAGAGCGCGATGGATTAATCACAAAATCTTTATCACACAGTGCAATGGGTTAATCACAATGTCTTTTTCACACAGTGCAATGGGTTAATCACAATGGGTTAATCACACAATGTAATGGATTAATCACAATGTCTTTATCACTCATGCAATGGCTTAATCACTGATTGCAATGGGTTAATCACATAGTGCAATGGGTTAATCCCAATGAGTTAACTACACAGTGCAATGGGTTAATTACACAGTGCAATCGGTTTATCACAATGGCTTTGTCACAGAGCGCAATAGGTTAATCACAATTTCTTTATCACAGAGTGAAATGGGTTAATCACAATGTCTTTATCACAGAGTGAGATGGATTAATCACAAAATCTTTATGACAGAGTGCAATGGGTTAATCACAATGTTGCTATCACACAGCAAAAAGGGTTAATCACGATGTCTTTATCATGGATTGCAATTGGTTAATCACAATGCTTTTATCACAGAGTGCAATGTTATATTCAAAAATTCTTTTTCCACAGTGCAAAGGAATAATAACAATGTCTTTATCACAGAGTGCTTTGGGTTACCCTTAATGGGTTAATCACACGGTGTATTGGGATAATGCCAAAGGCTTAAACACACAGTGCATTGGGTTAATCCCAATGATTTAATCACACAGGCAATTGGGTTAACCCCAATGGGTTAATCACAATATCTTAATCACAAAGTGCAATGGGTTAATCACAATGTCTTTATCACACAGCGCAATGGGTTAATGACAATGTCTTTATCACAGAGTGCGATGGATTAATCACAAAATCTTTATCACACAGTGCAATGGGTTAATCACAATGTCTTTATCAGAGAGTGCACTGGATCAATCACAAAATCTTTATCAAATAGGGCAATGGGTTAATCGCAATGGGTTAATCACACTGTGCTATGGGTTATTCCCAATGGGTTAATCACACAGTGCAATGGGTCAATCACAATGTCTTTATCACACAGTGCAATAGGTTAATCACAATGCCTTTGTCACAGAGCGCAATAGGTTAATCACAATTTCTTTATCACAGAGTGAAATGGGTTAATCACAATATCTTTATCACAGAGTGCGATGGATTAATTTCAAAATCTTTATGACAGAGTGCAATGGGTTAATCACAATGTCTATATCACACAGTGCAATGGATTAATCCCAATGGGTTAATCACACAGCACAATGGGTAACTCACAATATCTTTATCACAGAATGCAATGGGTTAATCACAAAATCTTTAGCACAGAGTGCAATGGGTCAATCACAATCTCTTTATAACAGTGTGCAAAGGGTTAATCACAATGTCTTTATCACACAGCACAATGGGTTAATCACAATGTCTTTATCACACTGCAATGGGTTAATCACAATGGCTTTATCACACAGTGTAATGGATTAATCACAATGTCTTTATCACAGATTGCAATGGGTTAATCTCAATTGGTTTATCACACAGCACAATTGGTTAATCACAATGTCTTTATCACACAGTGCAATGTGTTAATCACAATGTCTTTATCGCACAGCGCAATGGGTTAAACCCAAGGGTTAATCACACAGTGCAATGGGTTAATCACAATGTCTTTATCACACTGCGCAATGGATAAATCACAAAGTCTTTATCACAGAGTGCAATTGGTCATCACAATATCTTTATCACAAAGTGCAATGGGTTAATCACAATGTCTTTATCACACAGCGCAATGGGTTAATCAAAATGGGTTAATCGCACAGTGCAATGGGTTAATCACAGTGTCTTTATCACAGAGTGCAATGGATTAATCACAAAACCTTTATCACATAGTGGAATGGGTTAATTGCAATGTCTTTATCACACAGTGCAAAGGGTTAATCACGATGTCTTTATCACACGGTACAATGGGTTAATAACAATGTCTTTATCACAGGGTGCAATGAGTTAATCTCAGTGGGTTAATCACACAGCACAATGGGTCAATCACAATGTCTTTATCACACAGTGCAATGGGTTAATCCCAAAGGGTTAATCGCACAGTCCTACTGGTTAATCACAATGTCTTTATCACACAGCGCAATGTGTTAATCCCAATGATTAACTCACACGGTGCAATGGGTTTCTAACAATAGGTTAATCACACTGTGCCATGGGGTAATCACAATGTCTTTATCACAAATCGCAATGGGTCAATCACAATGTCTTTAACACAGTGCAATAGGTTATTCACAATATCGTTATCACACAGCACAATGGATTAATCACAAAGTCTGTATCACAGAGTGCAATTGGTCAATCACAATGTATTTATCACACAGTGCAATTAGTTAATCACAATGTCTTTATCACAGAGTGCAATCAGCGAATCACAATATCATTATCACACAGTGCAATGGATTAATCACAAAATCTTTATAAAATAGCGCAATGGGTTAATCCCAATGGGCTAATCAGAGTGCCATGGGTTAATCACAATGTCTTTATCACAGAGGGCTTTGGGTTAATCTTAATGGGTTAATCACACAGTGCATCGGGTTAATGTCAATGGCTTAATCACACAGTGCATTGGGTTAATCCCAATGGGTTAATCATCAGCGCAATGGGTCAATTACAATGTCTTTATCACACAGCGCAATGGGTTAATCACAATGGGTTAATCACAGAGTGCAATGGGTTAATCACAAAATCTTTATCACAGAGTGGAATGGGTTAATCACAATATCTTTATGACACAGCACAATGGGTTAATCACAATGGGTTAATCACAGTGCAATGGGTGAATCACAATGTCTTTATCATTGAGTGCAATGGATTAATTACAGAATCTTTATCACAGAGTGGAATGGGTTAATCACAATGTCTATTTCACAGCGCAATGGTTTAATCACAATGTCTTTATCACACAGTGCAATGGGTTAATCACAATGTCTTTATCACACAGCGCAGTGGGTGAATCACAATGTCTTAATCACAGAGTGGAATGGGTCAATCACAATGTCTTTATAACACAGTGCAATAGGTTTAATCACAATGCCTTTATCACAGGGGACAATGGGTTAATCACAATGGTTATTCACAGAGTGCAATGGGTTAATCTCAATGGGTTAACTAGAGTGCAATCAGTTAATCCCAATGGGATAATCACACAATGCAATGAGTTAATCACAATGTCTTTATCACACAGTGCAATGGGTTAATCACAATGTCTTTATCACAGAGTGCATTAGATCAATCACAAAATCTTTAACAAATAGCGCAATGGGTTAATCCCAATGGGTTAATCACACTGTGCCATGGGTTAATTCCAATGTGTTAATTACACAGTGCAATGGATTAATCACAATGTCTTTATCACACAGTGCAATGGGTTAATCCCAATGGCTTAATCGCAAAATGCAATGGGTTAATCACAATGTCTTTATCACACAGTGCAAAGGATTAATCACAATGTCTTTATCACAGAGTGCATTAGATCAATCACAAAATCTTTAACAAATAGCGCAATGGGTTAATCCCAATGGGTTAATCACACTGTGCCATGGGTTAATTCCAATGTGTTAATTACACAGTGCAATGGATTAATCACAATGTCTTTATCACACAGCGCAATGGGTTAATCACAATGTCTTTATAACAGAGTGCGATGGATTAATCACAAAATCTTTATCACACAGTGCAATGGGTTAATCCCAATGGCTTAATCGCAAAATGCAATGGGTTAATCACAATGTCTTTATCACACAGTGCAAAGGGTTAATCACAATGTCTTTATCACAGAATGCATTAGATCAATCACAAAATCTTTAACAAATAGCGCAATGGGTTAATCCCAAAGGGTTAATCACACTATGCCATGGGTTAATCCCAATGGGTTAATCACACAGTGCAATGGGTTAATCACAATGTCTTTATCACAGAATGCTTTGGGTTACCCTTAATGGGTTAATCACACGGTGTATTGGGATAATGCCAATGGCTTAAACACACAGTGCATTGGGTTAATCCCAATGATTTAATCACACAGGCAATTGGGTTAACCCCAATGGGTTAATCACAATATCTTAATCACAAAGTGCAATGGGTTAATGACAATGTCTTTATCACAGAGTGCGATGGATTAATCACAAAATCTTTATCATACAGTGCAATGGGTTAATCACAATGTCTTTATCAGAGAGTGCACTGGATCAATCACAAAATCTTTATCAAATAGGGCAATGGGTTAATCGCAATGGGTTAATCACACTGTGCTATGGGTTAATCCCAATGGGTTAATCACACAGTGCAATGGGTCAATCACAATGTCTTTATCACACAGTGCAATAGGTTAATCACAATTTCTTTATCACAGAGTGAAATGGGTTAATCACAATATCTTTATCACAGAGTGCGATGGATTAATTTCAAAATCTTTATGACAGAGTGCAATGGGTTAATCACAATGTCTATATCACACAGTGCAATGGATTAATCCCAATGGGTTAATCACACAGCACAATGGGTAACTCACAATATCTTTATCACAGAATGCAATGGGTTAATCACAAAATCTTTAGCACAGAGTGCAATGGGTCAATCACAATCTCTTTATAACAGTGTGCAAAGGGTTAATCACAATGTCTTTATCACACAGCACAATGGGTTAATCACAATGTCTTTATCACACTGCAATGGGTTAATCACAATGGCTTTATCACACAGTGTAATGGATTAATCACAATGTCTTTATCACAGATTGCAATGGGTTAATCTCAATTGGTTTATCACACAGCACAATTGGTTAATCACAATGTCTTTATCACACAGTGCAATGTGTTAATCACAATGTCTTTATCGCACAGCGCAATGGGTTAAACCCAAGGGTTAATCACACAGTGCAATGGGTTAATCACAATGTCTTTATCACACTGCGCAATGGATAAATCACAAAGTCTTTATCACAGAGTGCAATTGGTCATCACAATATCTTTATCACAAAGTGCAATGGGTTAATCACAATGTCTTTATCACACAGCGCAATGGGTTAATCAAAATGGGTTAATCGCACAGTGCAATGGGTTAATCACAGTGTCTTTATCACAGAGTGCAATGGATTAATCACAAAACCTTTATCACATAGTGGAATGGGTTAATTGCAATGTCTTTATCACACAGTGCAAAGGGTTAATCACGATGTCTTTATCACACGGTACAATGGGTTAATAACAATGTCTTTATCACAGGGTGCAATGAGTTAATCTCAGTGGGTTAATCACACAGCACAATGGGTCAATCACAATGTCTTTATCACACAGTGCAATGGGTTAATCCCAAAGGGTTAATCGCACAGTCCTACTGGTTAATCACAATGTCTTTATCACACAGCGCAATGTGTTAATCCCAATGATTAACTCACACGGTGCAATGGGTTTCTAACAATAGGTTAATCACACTGTGCCATGGGGTAATCACAATGTCTTTATCACAAATCGCAATGGGTCAATCACAATGTCTTTAACACAGTGCAATAGGTTATTCACAATATCGTTATCACACAGCGCAATGGATTAATCACAAAGTCTGTATCACAGAGTGCAATTGGTCAATCACAATGTATTTATCACACAGTGCAATTAGTTAATCACAATGTCTTTATCACAGAGTGCAATCAGCGAATCACAATATCATTATCACACAGTGCAATGGATTAATCACAAAATCTTTATAAAATAGCGCAATGGGTTAATCCCAATGGGCTAATCAGAGTGCCATGGGTTAATCACAATGTCTTTATCACAGAGGGCTTTGGGTTAATCTTAATGGGTTAATCACACAGTGCATCGGGTTAATGTCAATGGCTTAATCACACAGTGCATTGGGTTAATCCCAATGGGTTAATCATCAGCGCAATGGGTCAATTACAATGTCTTTATCACACAGCGCAATGGGTTAATCACAATGGGTTAATCACAGAGTGCAATGGGTTAATCACAAAATCTTTATCACAGAGTGGAATGGGTTAATCACAATATCTTTATGACACAGCACAATGGGTTAATCACAATGGGTTAATCACAGTGCAATGGGTGAATCACAATGTCTTTATCATTGAGTGCAATGGATTAATTACAGAATCTTTATCACAGAGTGGAATGGGTTAATCACAATGTCTATTTCACAGCGCAATGGTTTAATCACAATGTCTTTATCACACAGTGCAATGGGTTAATCACAATGTCTTTATCACACAGCGCAGTGGGTGAATCACAATGTCTTAATCACAGAGTGGAATGGGTCAATCACAATGTCTTTATAACACAGTGCAATAGGTTTAATCACAATGCCTTTATCACAGGGGACAATGGGTTAATCACAATGGTTATTCACAGAGTGCAATGGGTTAATCTCAATGGGTTAACTAGAGTGCAATCAGTTAATCCCAATGGGATAATCACACAATGCAATGAGTTAATCACAATGTCTTTATCACACAGTGCAATGGGTTAATCACAATGTCTTTATCACAGAGTGCATTAGATCAATCACAAAATCTTTAACAAATAGCGCAATGGGTTAATCCCAATGGGTTAATCACACTGTGCCATGGGTTAATTCCAATGTGTTAATTACACAGTGCAATGGATTAATCACAATGTCTTTATCACACAGTGCAATGGGTTAATCCCAATGGCTTAATCGCAAAATGCAATGGGTTAATCACAATGTCTTTATCACACAGTGCAAAGGATTAATCACAATGTCTTTATCACAGAGTGCATTAGATCAATCACAAAATCTTTAACAAATAGCGCAATGGGTTAATCCCAATGGGTTAATCACACTGTGCCATGGGTTAATTCCAATGTGTTAATTACACAGTGCAATGGATTAATCACAATGTCTTTATCACACAGCGCAATGGGTTAATCACAATGTCTTTATAACAGAGTGCGATGGATTAATCACAAAATCTTTATCACACAGTGCAATGGGTTAATCCCAATGGCTTAATCGCAAAATGCAATGGGTTAATCACAATGTCTTTATCACACAGTGCAAAGGGTTAATCACAATGTCTTTATCACAGAATGCATTAGATCAATCACAAAATCTTTAACAAATAGCGCAATGGGTTAATCCCAAAGGGTTAATCACACTATGCCATGGGTTAATCCCAATGGGTTAATCACACAGTGCAATGGGTTAATCACAATGTCTTTATCACAGAATGCTTTGGGTTACCCTTAATGGGTTAATCACACGGTGTATTGGGATAATGCCAATGGCTTAAACACACAGTGCATTGGGTTAATCCCAATGATTTAATCACACAGGCAATTGGGTTAACCCCAATGGGTTAATCACAATATCTTAATCACAAAGTGCAATGGGTTAATGACAATGTCTTTATCACAGAGTGCGATGGATTAATCACAAAATCTTTATCATACAGTGCAATGGGTTAATCACAATGTCTTTATCAGAGAGTGCACTGGATCAATCACAAAATCTTTATCAAATAGGGCAATGGGTTAATCGCAATGGGTTAATCACACTGTGCTATGGGTTAATCCCAATGGGTTAATCACACAGTGCAATGGGTCAATCACAATGTCTTTATCACACAGTGCAATAGGTTAATCACAATTTCTTTATCACAGAGTGAAATGGGTTAATCACAATATCTTTATCACAGAGTGCGATGGATTAATTTCAAAATCTTTATGACAGAGTGCAATGGGTTAATCACAATGTCTATATCACACAGTGCAATGGATTAATCCCAATGGGTTAATCACACAGCACAATGGGTAACTCACAATATCTTTATCACAGAATGCAATGGGTTAATCACAAAATCTTTAGCACAGAGTGCAATGGGTCAATCACAATCTCTTTATAACAGTGTGCAAAGGGTTAATCACAATGTCTTTATCACACAGCACAATGGGTTAATCACAATGTCTTTATCACACTGCAATGGGTTAATCACAATGGCTTTATCACACAGTGTAATGGATTAATCACAATGTCTTTATCACAGATTGCAATGGGTTAATCTCAATTGGTTTATCACACAGCACAATTGGTTAATCACAATGTCTTTATCACACAGTGCAATGTGTTAATCACAATGTCTTTATCGCACAGCGCAATGGGTTAAACCCAAGGGTTAATCACACAGTGCAATGGGTTAATCACAATGTCTTTATCACACTGCGCAATGGATAAATCACAAAGTCTTTATCACAGAGTGCAATTGGTCATCACAATATCTTTATCACAAAGTGCAATGGGTTAATCACAATGTCTTTATCACACAGCGCAATGGGTTAATCAAAATGGGTTAATCGCACAGTGCAATGGGTTAATCACAGTGTCTTTATCACAGAGTGCAATGGATTAATCACAAAACCTTTATCACATAGTGGAATGGGTTAATTGCAATGTCTTTATCACACAGTGCAAAGGGTTAATCACGATGTCTTTACCACACGGTACAATGGGTTAATAACAATGTCTTTATCACAGGGTGCAATGAGTTAATCTCAGTGGGTTAATCACACAGCACAATGGGTCAATCACAATGTCTTTATCACACAGTGCAATGGGTTAATCCCAGAGGGTTAATCGCACAGTCCTACTGGTTAATCACAATGTCTTTATCACACAGCGCAATGTGTTAATCCCAATGATTAACTCACACGGTGCAATGGGTTTCTAACAATAGGTTAATCACACTGTGCCATGGGGTAATCACAATGTCTTTATCACAAATCGCAATGGGTCAATCACAATGTCTTTAACACAGTGCAATAGGTTATTCACAATATCGTTATCACACAGCGCAATGGATTAATCACAAAGTCTGTATCACAGAGTGCAATTGGTCAATCACAATGTATTTATCACACAGTGCAATTAGTTAATCACAATGTCTTTATCACAGAGTGCAATCAGCGAATCACAATATCATTATCACACAGTGCAATGGATTAATCACAAAATCTTTATAAAATAGCGCAATGGGTTAATCCCAATGGGCTAATCAGAGTGCCATGGGTTAATCACAATGTCTTTATCACAGAGGGCTTTGGGTTAATCTTAATGGGTTAATCACACAGTGCATCGGGTTAATGTCAATGGCTTAATCACACAGTGCATTGGGTTAATCCCAATGGGTTAATCATCAGCGCAATGGGTCAATTACAATGTCTTTATCACACAGCGCAATGGGTTAATCACAATGGGTTAATCACAGAGTGCAATGGGTTAATCACAAAATCTTTATCACAGAGTGGAATGGGTTAATCACAATATCTTTATGACACAGCACAATGGGTTAATCACAATGGGTTAATCACAGTGCAATGGGTGAATCACAATGTCTTTATCATTGAGTGCAATGGATTAATTACAGAATCTTTATCACAGAGTGGAATGGGTTAATCACAATGTCTATTTCACAGCGCAATGGTTTAATCACAATGTCTTTATCACACAGTGCAATGGGTTAATCACAATGTCTTTATCACACAGCGCAGTGGGTGAATCACAATGTCTTAATCACAGAGTGGAATGGGTCAATCACAATGTCTTTATAACACAGTGCAATAGGTTTAATCACAATGCCTTTATCACAGGGGACAATGGGTTAATCACAATGGTTATTCACAGAGTGCAATGGGTTAATCTCAATGGGTTAACTAGAGTGCAATCAGTTAATCCCAATGGGATAATCACACAATGCAATGAGTTAATCACAATGTCTTTATCACACAGTGCAATGGGTTAATCACAATGTCTTTATCACAGAGTGCATTAGATCAATCACAAAATCTTTAACAAATAGCGCAATGGGTTAATCCCAATGGGTTAATCACACTGTGCCATGGGTTAATTCCAATGTGTTAATTACACAGTGCAATGGATTAATCACAATGTCTTTATCACACAGTGCAATGGGTTAATCCCAATGGCTTAATCGCAAAATGCAATGGGTTAATCACAATGTCTTTATCACACAGTGCAAAGGATTAATCACAATGTCTTTATCACAGAGTGCATTAGATCAATCACAAAATCTTTAACAAATAGCGCAATGGGTTAATCCCAATGGGTTAATCACACTGTGCCATGGGTTAATTCCAATGTGTTAATTACACAGTGCAATGGATTAATCACAATGTCTTTATCACACAGCGCAATGGGTTAATCACAATGTCTTTATAACAGAGTGCGATGGATTAATCACAAAATCTTTATCACACAGTGCAATGGGTTAATCCCAATGGCTTAATCGCAAAATGCAATGGGTTAATCACAATGTCTTTATCACACAGTGCAAAGGGTTAATCACAATGTCTTTATCACAGAATGCATTAGATCAATCACAAAATCTTTAACAAATAGCGCAATGGGTTAATCCCAAAGGGTTAATCACACTATGCCATGGGTTAATCCCAATGGGTTAATCACACAGTGCAATGGGTTAATCACAATGTCTTTATCACAGAATGCTTTGGGTTACCCTTAATGGGTTAATCACACGGTGTATTGGGATAATGCCAATGGCTTAAACACACAGTGCATTGGGTTAATCCCAATGATTTAATCACACAGGCAATTGGGTTAACCCCAATGGGTTAATCACAATATCTTAATCACAAAGTGCAATGGGTTAATGACAATGTCTTTATCACAGAGTGCGATGGATTAATCACAAAATCTTTATCATACAGTGCAATGGGTTAATCACAATGTCTTTATCAGAGAGTGCACTGGATCAATCACAAAATCTTTATCAAATAGGGCAATGGGTTAATCGCAATGGGTTAATCACACTGTGCTATGGGTTAATCCCAATGGGTTAATCACACAGTGCAATGGGTCAATCACAATGTCTTTATCACACAGTGCAATAGGTTAATCACAATTTCTTTATCACAGAGTGAAATGGGTTAATCACAATATCTTTATCACAGAGTGCGATGGATTAATTTCAAAATCTTTATGACAGAGTGCAATGGGTTAATCACAATGTCTATATCACACAGTGCAATGGATTAATCCCAATGGGTTAATCACACAGCACAATGGGTAACTCACAATATCTTTATCACAGAATGCAATGGGTTAATCACAAAATCTTTAGCACAGAGTGCAATGGGTCAATCACAATCTCTTTATAACAGTGTGCAAAGGGTTAATCACAATGTCTTTATCACACAGCACAATGGGTTAATCACAATGTCTTTATCACACTGCAATGGGTTAATCACAATGGCTTTATCACACAGTGTAATGGATTAATCACAATGTCTTTATCACAGATTGCAATGGGTTAATCTCAATTGGTTTATCACACAGCACAATTGGTTAATCACAATGTCTTTATCACACAGTGCAATGTGTTAATCACAATGTCTTTATCGCACAGCGCAATGGGTTAAACCCAAGGGTTAATCACACAGTGCAATGGGTTAATCACAATGTCTTTATCACACTGCGCAATGGATAAATCACAAAGTCTTTATCACAGAGTGCAATTGGTCATCACAATATCTTTATCACAAAGTGCAATGGGTTAATCACAATGTCTTTATCACACAGCGCAATGGGTTAATCAAAATGGGTTAATCGCACAGTGCAATGGGTTAATCACAGTGTCTTTATCACAGAGTGCAATGGATTAATCACAAAACCTTTATCACATAGTGGAATGGGTTAATTGCAATGTCTTTATCACACAGTGCAAAGGGTTAATCACGATGTCTTTACCACACGGTACAATGGGTTAATAACAATGTCTTTATCACAGGGTGCAATGAGTTAATCTCAGTGGGTTAATCACACAGCACAATGGGTCAATCACAATGTCTTTATCACACAGTGCAATGGGTTAATCCCAGAGGGTTAATCGCACAGTCCTACTGGTTAATCACAATGTCTTTATCACACAGCGCAATGTGTTAATCCCAATGATTAACTCACACGGTGCAATGGGTTTCTAACAATAGGTTAATCACACTGTGCCATGGGGTAATCACAATGTCTTTATCACAAATCGCAATGGGTCAATCACAATGTCTTTAACACAGTGCAATAGGTTATTCACAATATCGTTATCACACAGCGCAATGGATTAATCACAAAGTCTGTATCACAGAGTGCAATTGGTCAATCACAATGTATTTATCACACAGTGCAATTAGTTAATCACAATGTCTTTATCACAGAGTGCAATCAGCGAATCACAATATCATTATCACACAGTGCAATGGATTAATCACAAAATCTTTATAAAATAGCGCAATGGGTTAATCCCAATGGGCTAATCAGAGTGCCATGGGTTAATCACAATGTCTTTATCACAGAGGGCTTTGGGTTAATCTTAATGGGTTAATCACACAGTGCATCGGGTTAATGTCAATGGCTTAATCACACAGTGCATTGGGTTAATCCCAATGGGTTAATCATCAGCGCAATGGGTCAATTACAATGTCTTTATCACACAGCGCAATGGGTTAATCACAATGGGTTAATCACAGAGTGCAATGGGTTAATCACAAAATCTTTATCACAGAGTGGAATGGGTTAATCACAATATCTTTATGACACAGCACAATGGGTTAATCACAATGGGTTAATCACAGTGCAATGGGTGAATCACAATGTCTTTATCATTGAGTGCAATGGATTAATTACAGAATCTTTATCACAGAGTGGAATGGGTTAATCACAATGTCTATTTCACAGCGCAATGGTTTAATCACAATGTCTTTATCACACAGTGCAATGGGTTAATCACAATGTCTTTATCACACAGCGCAGTGGGTGAATCACAATGTCTTAATCACAGAGTGGAATGGGTCAATCACAATGTCTTTATAACACAGTGCAATAGGTTTAATCACAATGCCTTTATCACAGGGGACAATGGGTTAATCACAATGGTTATTCACAGAGTGCAATGGGTTAATCTCAATGGGTTAACTAGAGTGCAATCAGTTAATCCCAATGGGATAATCACACAATGCAATGAGTTAATCACAATGTCTTTATCACACAGTGCAATGGGTTAATCACAATGTCTTTATCACAGAGTGCATTAGATCAATCACAAAATCTTTAACAAATAGCGCAATGGGTTAATCCCAATGGGTTAATCACACTGTGCCATGGGTTAATTCCAATGTGTTAATTACACAGTGCAATGGATTAATCACAATGTCTTTATCACACAGTGCAATGGGTTAATCCCAATGGCTTAATCGCAAAATGCAATGGGTTAATCACAATGTCTTTATCACACAGTGCAAAGGATTAATCACAATGTCTTTATCACAGAGTGCATTAGATCAATCACAAAATCTTTAACAAATAGCGCAATGGGTTAATCCCAATGGGTTAATCACACTGTGCCATGGGTTAATTCCAATGTGTTAATTACACAGTGCAATGGATTAATCACAATGTCTTTATCACACAGCGCAATGGGTTAATCACAATGTCTTTATAACAGAGTGCGATGGATTAATCACAAAATCTTTATCACACAGTGCAATGGGTTAATCCCAATGGCTTAATCGCAAAATGCAATGGGTTAATCACAATGTCTTTATCACACAGTGCAAAGGGTTAATCACAATGTCTTTATCACAGAATGCATTAGATCAATCACAAAATCTTTAACAAATAGCGCAATGGGTTAATCCCAAAGGGTTAATCACACTATGCCATGGGTTAATCCCAATGGGTTAATCACACAGTGCAATGGGTTAATCACAATGTCTTTATCACAGAATGCTTTGGGTTACCCTTAATGGGTTAATCACACGGTGTATTGGGATAATGCCAATGGCTTAAACACACAGTGCATTGGGTTAATCCCAATGATTTAATCACACAGGCAATTGGGTTAACCCCAATGGGTTAATCACAATATCTTAATCACAAAGTGCAATGGGTTAATGACAATGTCTTTATCACAGAGTGCGATGGATTAATCACAAAATCTTTATCATACAGTGCAATGGGTTAATCACAATGTCTTTATCAGAGAGTGCACTGGATCAATCACAAAATCTTTATCAAATAGGGCAATGGGTTAATCGCAATGGGTTAATCACACTGTGCTATGGGTTAATCCCAATGGGTTAATCACACAGTGCAATGGGTCAATCACAATGTCTTTATCACACAGTGCAATAGGTTAATCACAATTTCTTTATCACAGAGTGAAATGGGTTAATCACAATATCTTTATCACAGAGTGCGATGGATTAATTTCAAAATCTTTATGACAGAGTGCAATGGGTTAATCACAATGTCTATATCACACAGTGCAATGGATTAATCCCAATGGGTTAATCACACAGCACAATGGGTAACTCACAATATCTTTATCACAGAATGCAATGGGTTAATCACAAAATCTTTAGCACAGAGTGCAATGGGTCAATCACAATCTCTTTATAACAGTGTGCAAAGGGTTAATCACAATGTCTTTATCACACAGCACAATGGGTTAATCACAATGTCTTTATCACACTGCAATGGGTTAATCACAATGGCTTTATCACACAGTGTAATGGATTAATCACAATGTCTTTATCACAGATTGCAATGGGTTAATCTCAATTGGTTTATCACACAGCACAATTGGTTAATCACAATGTCTTTATCACACAGTGCAATGTGTTAATCACAATGTCTTTATCGCACAGCGCAATGGGTTAAACCCAAGGGTTAATCACACAGTGCAATGGGTTAATCACAATGTCTTTATCACACTGCGCAATGGATAAATCACAAAGTCTTTATCACAGAGTGCAATTGGTCATCACAATATCTTTATCACAAAGTGCAATGGGTTAATCACAATGTCTTTATCACACAGCGCAATGGGTTAATCAAAATGGGTTAATCGCACAGTGCAATGGGTTAATCACAGTGTCTTTATCACAGAGTGCAATGGATTAATCACAAAACCTTTATCACATAGTGGAATGGGTTAATTGCAATGTCTTTATCACACAGTGCAAAGGGTTAATCACGATGTCTTTATCACACGGTACAATGGGTTAATAACAATGTCTTTATCACAGGGTGCAATGAGTTAATCTCAGTGGGTTAATCACACAGCACAATGGGTCAATCACAATGTCTTTATCACACAGTGCAATGGGTTAATCCCAAAGGGTTAATCGCACAGTCCTACTGGTTAATCACAATGTCTTTATCACACAGCGCAATGTGTTAATCCCAATGATTAACTCACACGGTGCAATGGGTTTCTAACAATAGGTTAATCACACTGTGCCATGGGGTAATCACAATGTCTTTATCACAAATCGCAATGGGTCAATCACAATGTCTTTAACACAGTGCAATAGGTTATTCACAATATCGTTATCACACAGCGCAATGGATTAATCACAAAGTCTGTATCACAGAGTGCAATTGGTCAATCACAATGTATTTATCACACAGTGCAATTAGTTAATCACAATGTCTTTATCACAGAGTGCAATCAGCGAATCACAATATCATTATCACACAGTGCAATGGATTAATCACAAAATCTTTATAAAATAGCGCAATGGGTTAATCCCAATGGGCTAATCAGAGTGCCATGGGTTAATCACAATGTCTTTATCACAGAGGGCTTTGGGTTAATCTTAATGGGTTAATCACACAGTGCATCGGGTTAATGTCAATGGCTTAATCACACAGTGCATTGGGTTAATCCCAATGGGTTAATCATCAGCGCAATGGGTCAATTACAATGTCTTTATCACACAGCGCAATGGGTTAATCACAATGGGTTAATCACAGAGTGCAATGGGTTAATCACAAAATCTTTATCACAGAGTGGAATGGGTTAATCACAATATCTTTATGACACAGCACAATGGGTTAATCACAATGGGTTAATCACAGTGCAATGGGTGAATCACAATGTCTTTATCATTGAGTGCAATGGATTAATTACAGAATCTTTATCACAGAGTGGAATGGGTTAATCACAATGTCTATTTCACAGCGCAATGGTTTAATCACAATGTCTTTATCACACAGTGCAATGGGTTAATCACAATGTCTTTATCACACAGCGCAGTGGGTGAATCACAATGTCTTAATCACAGAGTGGAATGGGTCAATCACAATGTCTTTATAACACAGTGCAATAGGTTTAATCACAATGCCTTTATCACAGGGGACAATGGGTTAATCACAATGGTTATTCACAGAGTGCAATGGGTTAATCTCAATGGGTTAACTAGAGTGCAATCAGTTAATCCCAATGGGATAATCACACAATGCAATGAGTTAATCACAATGTCTTTATCACACAGTGCAATGGGTTAATCACAATGTCTTTATCACAGAGTGCATTAGATCAATCACAAAATCTTTAACAAATAGCGCAATGGGTTAATCCCAATGGGTTAATCACACTGTGCCATGGGTTAATTCCAATGTGTTAATTACACAGTGCAATGGATTAATCACAATGTCTTTATCACACAGTGCAATGGGTTAATCCCAATGGCTTAATCGCAAAATGCAATGGGTTAATCACAATGTCTTTATCACACAGTGCAAAGGATTAATCACAATGTCTTTATCACAGAGTGCATTAGATCAATCACAAAATCTTTAACAAATAGCGCAATGGGTTAATCCCAATGGGTTAATCACACTGTGCCATGGGTTAATTCCAATGTGTTAATTACACAGTGCAATGGATTAATCACAATGTCTTTATCACACAGCGCAATGGGTTAATCACAATGTCTTTATAACAGAGTGCGATGGATTAATCACAAAATCTTTATCACACAGTGCAATGGGTTAATCCCAATGGCTTAATCGCAAAATGCAATGGGTTAATCACAATGTCTTTATCACACAGTGCAAAGGGTTAATCACAATGTCTTTATCACAGAATGCATTAGATCAATCACAAAATCTTTAACAAATAGCGCAATGGGTTAATCCCAAAGGGTTAATCACACTATGCCATGGGTTAATCCCAATGGGTTAATCACACAGTGCAATGGGTTAATCACAATGTCTTTATCACAGAATGCTTTGGGTTACCCTTAATGGGTTAATCACACGGTGTATTGGGATAATGCCAATGGCTTAAACACACAGTGCATTGGGTTAATCCCAATGATTTAATCACACAGGCAATTGGGTTAACCCCAATGGGTTAATCACAATATCTTAATCACAAAGTGCAATGGGTTAATGACAATGTCTTTATCACAGAGTGCGATGGATTAATCACAAAATCTTTATCATACAGTGCAATGGGTTAATCACAATGTCTTTATCAGAGAGTGCACTGGATCAATCACAAAATCTTTATCAAATAGGGCAATGGGTTAATCGCAATGGGTTAATCACACTGTGCTATGGGTTAATCCCAATGGGTTAATCACACAGTGCAATGGGTCAATCACAATGTCTTTATCACACAGTGCAATAGGTTAATCACAATTTCTTTATCACAGAGTGAAATGGGTTAATCACAATATCTTTATCACAGAGTGCGATGGATTAATTTCAAAATCTTTATGACAGAGTGCAATGGGTTAATCACAATGTCTATATCACACAGTGCAATGGATTAATCCCAATGGGTTAATCACACAGCACAATGGGTAACTCACAATATCTTTATCACAGAATGCAATGGGTTAATCACAAAATCTTTAGCACAGAGTGCAATGGGTCAATCACAATCTCTTTATAACAGTGTGCAAAGGGTTAATCACAATGTCTTTATCACACAGCACAATGGGTTAATCACAATGTCTTTATCACACTGCAATGGGTTAATCACAATGGCTTTATCACACAGTGTAATGGATTAATCACAATGTCTTTATCACAGATTGCAATGGGTTAATCTCAATTGGTTTATCACACAGCACAATTGGTTAATCACAATGTCTTTATCACACAGTGCAATGTGTTAATCACAATGTCTTTATCGCACAGCGCAATGGGTTAAACCCAAGGGTTAATCACACAGTGCAATGGGTTAATCACAATGTCTTTATCACACTGCGCAATGGATAAATCACAAAGTCTTTATCACAGAGTGCAATTGGTCATCACAATATCTTTATCACAAAGTGCAATGGGTTAATCACAATGTCTTTATCACACAGCGCAATGGGTTAATCAAAATGGGTTAATCGCACAGTGCAATGGGTTAATCACAGTGTCTTTATCACAGAGTGCAATGGATTAATCACAAAACCTTTATCACATAGTGGAATGGGTTAATTGCAATGTCTTTATCACACAGTGCAAAGGGTTAATCACGATGTCTTTACCACACGGTACAATGGGTTAATAACAATGTCTTTATCACAGGGTGCAATGAGTTAATCTCAGTGGGTTAATCACACAGCACAATGGGTCAATCACAATGTCTTTATCACACAGTGCAATGGGTTAATCCCAAAGGGTTAATCGCACAGTCCTACTGGTTAATCACAATGTCTTTATCACACAGCGCAATGTGTTAATCCCAATGATTAACTCACACGGTGCAATGGGTTTCTAACAATAGGTTAATCACACTGTGCCATGGGGTAATCACAATGTCTTTATCACAAATCGCAATGGGTCAATCACAATGTCTTTAACACAGTGCAATAGGTTATTCACAATATCGTTATCACACAGCGCAATGGATTAATCACAAAGTCTGTATCACAGAGTGCAATTGGTCAATCACAATGTATTTATCACACAGTGCAATTAGTTAATCACAATGTCTTTATCACAGAGTGCAATCAGCGAATCACAATATCATTATCACACAGTGCAATGGATTAATCACAAAATCTTTATAAAATAGCGCAATGGGTTAATCCCAATGGGCTAATCAGAGTGCCATGGGTTAATCACAATGTCTTTATCACAGAGGGCTTTGGGTTAATCTTAATGGGTTAATCACACAGTGCATCGGGTTAATGTCAATGGCTTAATCACACAGTGCATTGGGTTAATCCCAATGGGTTAATCATCAGCGCAATGGGTCAATTACAATGTCTTTATCACACAGCGCAATGGGTTAATCACAATGGGTTAATCACAGAGTGCAATGGGTTAATCACAAAATCTTTATCACAGAGTGGAATGGGTTAATCACAATATCTTTATGACACAGCACAATGGGTTAATCACAATGGGTTAATCACAGTGCAATGGGTGAATCACAATGTCTTTATCATTGAGTGCAATGGATTAATTACAGAATCTTTATCACAGAGTGGAATGGGTTAATCACAATGTCTATTTCACAGCGCAATGGTTTAATCACAATGTCTTTATCACACAGTGCAATGGGTTAATCACAATGTCTTTATCACACAGCGCAGTGGGTGAATCACAATGTCTTAATCACAGAGTGGAATGGGTCAATCACAATGTCTTTATAACACAGTGCAATAGGTTTAATCACAATGCCTTTATCATAGGGGACAATGGGTTAATCACAATGGTTATTCACAGAGTGCAATGGGCTAATCTCAATGGGTTAACTAGAGTGCAATCAGTTAATCCCAATGGGATAATCACACAATGCAATGAGTTAATCACAATGTCTTTATCACACAGTGCAATGGGTTAATCACAATGTCTTTATCACAGAGTGCATTAGATCAATCACAAAATCTTTAACAAATAGCGCAATGGGTTAATCCCAATGGGTTAATCACACTGTGCCATGGGTTAATTCCAATGTGTTAATTACACAGTGCAATGGATTAATCACAATGTCTTTATCACACAGTGCAATGGGTTAATCCCAATGGCTTAATCGCAAAATGCAATGGGTTAATCACAATGTCTTTATCACACAGTGCAAAGGATTAATCACAATGTCTTTATCACAGAGTGCATTAGATCAATCACAAAATCTTTAACAAATAGCGCAATGGGTTAATCCCAATGGGTTAATCACACTGTGCCATGGGTTAATTCCAATGTGTTAATTACACAGTGCAATGGATTAATCACAATGTCTTTATCACACAGCGCAATGGGTTAATCACAATGTCTTTATAACAGAGTGCGATGGATTAATCACAAAATCTTTATCACACAGTGCAATGGGTTAATCCCAATGGCTTAATCGCAAAATGCAATGGGTTAATCACAATGTCTTTATCACACAGTGCAAAGGGTTAATCACAATGTCTTTATCACAGAATGCATTAGATCAATCACAAAATCTTTAACAAATAGCGCAATGGGTTAATCCCAAAGGGTTAATCACACTATGCCATGGGTTAATCCCAATGGGTTAATCACACAGTGCAATGGGTTAATCACAATGTCTTTATCACAGAATGCTTTGGGTTACCCTTAATGGGTTAATCACACGGTGTATTGGGATAATGCCAATGGCTTAAACACACAGTGCATTGGGTTAATCCCAATGATTTAATCACACAGGCAATTGGGTTAACCCCAATGGGTTAATCACAATATCTTAATCACAAAGTGCAATGGGTTAATGACAATGTCTTTATCACAGAGTGCGATGGATTAATCACAAAATCTTTATCATACAGTGCAATGGGTTAATCACAATGTCTTTATCAGAGAGTGCACTGGATCAATCACAAAATCTTTATCAAATAGGGCAATGGGTTAATCGCAATGGGTTAATCACACTGTGCTATGGGTTAATCCCAATGGGTTAATCACACAGTGCAATGGGTCAATCACAATGTCTTTATCACACAGTGCAATAGGTTAATCACAATTTCTTTATCACAGAGTGAAATGGGTTAATCACAATATCTTTATCACAGAGTGCGATGGATTAATTTCAAAATCTTTATGACAGAGTGCAATGGGTTAATCACAATGTCTATATCACACAGTGCAATGGATTAATCCCAATGGGTTAATCACACAGCACAATGGGTAACTCACAATATCTTTATCACAGAATGCAATGGGTTAATCACAAAATCTTTAGCACAGAGTGCAATGGGTCAATCACAATCTCTTTATAACAGTGTGCAAAGGGTTAATCACAATGTCTTTATCACACAGCACAATGGGTTAATCACAATGTCTTTATCACACTGCAATGGGTTAATCACAATGGCTTTATCACACAGTGTAATGGATTAATCACAATGTCTTTATCACAGATTGCAATGGGTTAATCTCAATTGGTTTATCACACAGCACAATTGGTTAATCACAATGTCTTTATCACACAGTGCAATGTGTTAATCACAATGTCTTTATCGCACAGCGCAATGGGTTAAACCCAAGGGTTAATCACACAGTGCAATGGGTTAATCACAATGTCTTTATCACACTGCGCAATGGATAAATCACAAAGTCTTTATCACAGAGTGCAATTGGTCATCACAATATCTTTATCACAAAGTGCAATGGGTTAATCACAATGTCTTTATCACACAGCGCAATGGGTTAATCAAAATGGGTTAATCGCACAGTGCAATGGGTTAATCACAGTGTCTTTATCACAGAGTGCAATGGATTAATCACAAAACCTTTATCACATAGTGGAATGGGTTAATTGCAATGTCTTTATCACACAGTGCAAAGGGTTAATCACGATGTCTTTACCACACGGTACAATGGGTTAATAACAATGTCTTTATCACAGGGTGCAATGAGTTAATCTCAGTGGGTTAATCACACAGCACAATGGGTCAATCACAATGTCTTTATCACACAGTGCAATGGGTTAATCCCAAAGGGTTAATCGCACAGTCCTACTGGTTAATCACAATGTCTTTATCACACAGCGCAATGTGTTAATCCCAATGATTAACTCACACGGTGCAATGGGTTTCTAACAATAGGTTAATCACACTGTGCCATGGGGTAATCACAATGTCTTTATCACAAATCGCAATGGGTCAATCACAATGTCTTTAACACAGTGCAATAGGTTATTCACAATATCGTTATCACACAGCGCAATGGATTAATCACAAAGTCTGTATCACAGAGTGCAATTGGTCAATCACAATGTATTTATCACACAGTGCAATTAGTTAATCACAATGTCTTTATCACAGAGTGCAATCAGCGAATCACAATATCATTATCACACAGTGCAATGGATTAATCACAAAATCTTTATAAAATAGCGCAATGGGTTAATCCCAATGGGCTAATCAGAGTGCCATGGGTTAATCACAATGTCTTTATCACAGAGGGCTTTGGGTTAATCTTAATGGGTTAATCACACAGTGCATCGGGTTAATGTCAATGGCTTAATCACACAGTGCATTGGGTTAATCCCAATGGGTTAATCATCAGCGCAATGGGTCAATTACAATGTCTTTATCACACAGCGCAATGGGTTAATCACAATGGGTTAATCACAGAGTGCAATGGGTTAATCACAAAATCTTTATCACAGAGTGGAATGGGTTAATCACAATATCTTTATGACACAGCACAATGGGTTAATCACAATGGGTTAATCACAGTGCAATGGGTGAATCACAATGTCTTTATCATTGAGTGCAATGGATTAATTACAGAATCTTTATCACAGAGTGGAATGGGTTAATCACAATGTCTATTTCACAGCGCAATGGTTTAATCACAATGTCTTTATCACACAGTGCAATGGGTTAATCACAATGTCTTTATCACACAGCGCAGTGGGTGAATCACAATGTCTTAATCACAGAGTGGAATGGGTCAATCACAATGTCTTTATAACACAGTGCAATAGGTTTAATCACAATGCCTTTATCACAGGGGACAATGGGTTAATCACAATGGTTATTCACAGAGTGCAATGGGTTAATCTCAATGGGTTAACTAGAGTGCAATCAGTTAATCCCAATGGGATAATCACACAATGCAATGAGTTAATCACAATGTCTTTATCACACAGTGCATTGGGTTAATCACAATGTCTTTATCACAGAGTGCATTAGATCAATCACAAAATCTTTAACAAATAGCGCAATGGGTTAATCCCAATGGGTTAATCACACTGTGCCATGGGTTAATTCCAATGTGTTAATTACACAGTGCAATGGATTAATCACAATGTCTTTATCACACAGTGCAATGGGTTAATCCCAATGGCTTAATCGCAAAATGCAATGGGTTAATCACAATGTCTTTATCACACAGTGCAAAGGATTAATCACAATGTCTTTATCACAGAGTGCATTAGATCAATCACAAAATCTTTAACAAATAGCGCAATGGGTTAATCCCAATGGGTTAATCACACTGTGCCATGGGTTAATTCCAATGTGTTAATTACACAGTGCAATGGATTAATCACAATGTCTTTATCACACAGCGCAATGGGTTAATCACAATGTCTTTATAACAGAGTGCGATGGATTAATCACAAAATCTTTATCACACAGTGCAATGGGTTAATCCCAATGGCTTAATCGCAAAATGCAATGGGTTAATCACAATGTCTTTATCACACAGTGCAAAGGGTTAATCACAATGTCTTTATCACAGAATGCATTAGATCAATCACAAAATCTTTAACAAATAGCGCAATGGGTTAATCCCAAAGGGTTAATCACACTATGCCATGGGTTAATCCCAATGGGTTAATCACACAGTGCAATGGGTTAATCACAATGTCTTTATCACAGAATGCTTTGGGTTACCCTTAATGGGTTAATCACACGGTGTATTGGGATAATGCCAATGGCTTAAACACACAGTGCATTGGGTTGATCCCAATGATTTAATCACACAGGCAATTGGGTTAACCCCAATGGGTTAATCACAATATCTTAATCACAAAGTGCAATGGGTTAATGACAATGTCTTTATCACAGAGTGCGATGGATTAATCACAAAATCTTTATCATACAGTGCAATGGGTTAATCACAATGTCTTTATCAGAGAGTGCACTGGATCAATCACAAAATCTTTATCAAATAGGGCAATGGGTTAATCGCAATGGGTTAATCACACTGTGCTATGGGTTAATCCCAATGGGTTAATCACACAGTGCAATGGGTCAATCACAATGTCTTTATCACACAGTGCAATAGGTTAATCACAATTTCTTTATCACAGAGTGAAATGGGTTAATCACAATATCTTTATCACAGAGTGCGATGGATTAATTTCAAAATCTTTATGACAGAGTGCAATGGGTTAATCACAATGTCTATATCACACAGTGCAATGGGTTAATCCCAATGGCTTAATCGCAAAATGCAATGGGTTAATCACAATGTCTTTATCACACAGTGCAAAGGGTTAATCACAATGTCTTTATCACAGAATGCATTAGATCAATCACAAAATCTTTAACAAATAGCGCAATGGGTTAATCCCAAAGGGTTAATCACACTATGCCATGGGTTAATCCCAATGGGTTAATCACACAGTGCAATGGGTTAATCACAATGTCTTTATCACAGAATGCTTTGGGTTACCCTTAATGGGTTAATCACACGGTGTATTGGGATAATGCCAATGGCTTAAACACACAGTGCATTGGGTTAATCCCAATGATTTAATCACACAGGCAATTGGGTTAACCCCAATGGGTTAATCACAATATCTTAATCACAAAGTGCAATGGGTTAATGACAATGTCTTTATCACAGAGTGCGATGGATTAATCACAAAATCTTTATCATACAGTGCAATGGGTTAATCACAATGTCTTTATCAGAGAGTGCACTGGATCAATCACAAAATCTTTATCAAATAGGGCAATGGGTTAATCGCAATGGGTTAATCACACTGTGCTATGGGTTAATCCCAATGGGTTAATCACACAGTGCAATGGGTCAATCACAATGTCTTTATCACACAGTGCAATAGGTTAATCACAATTTCTTTATCACAGAGTGAAATGGGTTAATCACAATATCTTTATCACAGAGTGCGATGGATTAATTTCAAAATCTTTATGACAGAGTGCAATGGGTTAATCACAATGTCTATATCACACAGTGCAATGGATTAATCCCAATGGGTTAATCACACAGCACAATGGGTAACTCACAATATCTTTATCACAGAATGCAATGGGTTAATCACAAAATCTTTAGCACAGAGTGCAATGGGTCAATCACAATCTCTTTATAACAGTGTGCAAAGGGTTAATCACAATGTCTTTATCACACAGCACAATGGGTTAATCACAATGTCTTTATCACACTGCAGTGGGTTAATCACAATGGCTTTATCACACAGTGTAATGGATTAATCACAATGTCTTTATCACAGATTGCAATGGGTTAATCTCAATTGGTTTATCACACAGCACAATTGGTTAATCACAATGTCTTTATCACACAGTGCAATGTGTTAATCACAATGTCTTTATCGCACAGCGCAATGGGTTAAACCCAAGGGTTAATCACACAGTGCAATGGGTTAATTCCAATGGCTTAATCGCAAAATGCAATGGGTTAATCACAATGTCTTTATCACACAGTGCAAAGGGTTAATCACAATGTCTTTATCACAGAATGCATTAGATCAATCACAAAATCTTTAACAAATAGCGCAATGGGTTAATCCCAAAGGGTTAATCACACTATGCCATGGGTTAATCCCAATGGGTTAATCACACAGTGCAATGGGTTAATCACAATGTCTTTATCACAGAATGCTTTGGGTTACCCTTAATGGGTTAATCACACGGTGTATTGGGATAATGCCAATGGCTTAAACACACAGTGCATTGGGTTAATCCCAATGATTTAATCACACAGGCAATTGGGTTAACCCCAATGGGTTAATCACAATATCTTAATCACAAAGTGCAATGGGTTAATGACAATGTCTTTATCACAGAGTGCGATGGATTAATCACAAAATCTTTATCATACAGTGCAATGGGTTAATCACAATGTCTTTATCAGAGAGTGCACTGGATCAATCACAAAATCTTTATCAAATAGGGCAATGGGTTAATCGCAATGGGTTAATCACACTGTGCTATGGGTTAATCCCAATGGGTTAATCACACAGTGCAATGGGTCAATCACAATGTCTTTATCACACAGTGCAATAGGTTAATCACAATTTCTTTATCACAGAGTGAAATGGGTTAATCACAATATCTTTATCACAGAGTGCGATGGATTAATTTCAAAATCTTTATGACAGAGTGCAATGGGTTAATCACAATGTCTATATCACACAGTGCAATGGATTAATCCCAATGGGTTAATCACACAGCACAATGGGTAACTCACAATATCTTTATCACAGAATGCAATGGGTTAATCACAAAATCTTTAGCACAGAGTGCAATGGGTCAATCACAATCTCTTTATAACAGTGTGCAAAGGGTTAATCACAATGTCTTTATCACACAGCACAATGGGTTAATCACAATGTCTTTATCACACTGCAATGTGTTAATCCCAATGATTAACTCACACGGTGCAATGGGTTTCTAACAATAGGTTAATCACACTGTGCCATGGGGTAATCACAATGTCTTTATCACAAATCGCAATGGGTCAATCACAATGTCTTTAACACAGTGCAATAGGTTATTCACAATATCGTTATCACACAGCGCAATGGATTAATCACAAAGTCTGTATCACAGAGTGCAATTGGTCAATCACAATGTATTTATCACACAGTGCAATTAGTTAATCACAATGTCTTTATCACAGAGTGCAATCAGCGAATCACAATATCATTATCACACAGTGCAATGGATTAATCACAAAATCTTTATAAAATAGCGCAATGGGTTAATCCCAATGGGCTAATCAGAGTGCCATGGGTTAATCACAATGTCTTTATCACAGAGGGCTTTGGGTTAATCTTAATGGGTTAATCACACAGTGCATCGGGTTAATGTCAATGGCTTAATCACACAGTGCATTGGGTTAATCCCAATGGGTTAATCATCAGCGCAATGGGTCAATTACAATGTCTTTATCACACAGCGCAATGGGTTAATCACAATGGGTTAATCACAGAGTGCAATGGGTTAATCACAAAATCTTTATCACAGAGTGGAATGGGTTAATCACAATATCTTTATGACACAGCACAATGGGTTAATCACAATGGGTTAATCACACAGTGCAATGGGTGAATCACAATGTCTTTATCATTGAGTGCAATGGATTAATTACAGAATCTTTATCACAGAGTGGAATGGGTTAATCACAATGTCTATTTCACAGCGCAATGGTTTAATCACAATGTCTTTATCACACAGTGCAATGGGTTAATCACAATGTCTTTATCACACAGCGCAGTGGGTGAATCACAATGTCTTAATCATAGAGTGGAATGGGTCAATCACAATGTCTTTATAACACAGTGCAATAGGTTTAATCACAATGCCTTTATCACAGGGGACAATGGGTTAATCACAATGGTTATTCACAGAGTGCAATGGGTTAATCTCAATGGGTTAACTAGAGTGCAATCAGTTAATCCCAATGGGTTAATCACACAATGCAATGAGTTAATCACAATGTCTTTATCACACAGTGCAATGGGTTAATCACAATGTCTTTATCACAGAGTGCATTAGATCAATCACAAAATCTTTAACAAATAGCGCAATGGGTTAATCCCAATGGGTTAATCACACTGTGCCATGGGTTAATTCCAATGTGTTAATTACACAGTGCAATGGATTAATCACAATGTCTTTATCACACAGTGCAATGGGTTAATCCCAATGGCTTAATCGCAAAATGCAATGGGTTAATCACAATGTCTTTATCACACAGTGCAAAGGGCTAATCACAATGTCTTTATCACAGAATGCATTAGATCAATCACAAAATCTTTAACAAATAGCGCAATGGGTTAATCCCAAAGGGTTAATCACACTATGCCATGGGTTAATCACAATGGGTTAATCACACAGTGCAATGGGTTAATCACAATGTCTTTATCACACAGCGCAATGGGTTAATGACAATGTCTTTATCACAGAGTGCGATGGATTAATCACAAAATCTTTATCATACAGTGCAATGGGTTAATCACAATGTCTTTATCAGAGAGTGCACTGGATCAATCACAAAATCTTTATCAAATAGGGCAATGGGTTAATCGCAATGGGTTAATCACACTGTGCTATGGGTTAATCCCAATGGGTTAATCACACAGTGCAATGGGTCAATCACAATGTCTTTATCACACAGTGCAATAGGTTAATCACAATGTCTTTATCACAGGGCACAATGGGTTAATCACAATGGTTTATCACAGATTGCAATGGGTTAATCTCAATGGGTTAATTAGCGAGCAATTGTTTAATCCCAATGGGTTAATCACAATGTTTTTATCACACAGTTCAATGGGTTAATCACAATGTCTTTATCACAGAGTGCATTGGATCAATCAGAAAATCTTTATCAAATAGCGCAATGGGTTAATCCCAATGGGTTAATCACACTGTGCCATGGGTTAATCCCAATGGGTTAATCACAATGTCTATATCACACAGTGCAATGGGTTAATCCCAATGGGTAAATCACACAGTCTGACAGGGTTAATCACAATGTCTGTATCACACAGTGCAATGGGTTAATTCCAATGGGTTAATCAAGCAATGCAATGAGTTATTCACAATGTCTTTATCACACAGCGCAATGGGTTAATGACAATGTCTTTATCACATAGTGCAAAGGGTTAATCACAATGTCTTTATCACAGAGTGCATTGGATCAATCAGAAAATCTTTATCAAATAGCGCAATGGGTTAATCCCAATGGGTTAATCACACTGTGACATGGTTTAATCCCAATGGGTTAATCACACAGTGCAATAGGCTAATCACAATGTCTTTATCACAGAGTGCAATGGGTTAATCTCAATGGGTTAATTACAGAGCAATGGGTTAATCCAATTGGGTTAATCAGAAAATGCAATGGATTAATCACAATGTCTTCATCACTCATGCAATGGGTTAATCACAGATTGCAATGGGTTAATCACACAGTGCAATGGGATAATCCCAATGAGTTAACCACATAGTGCAATGGTTTAATGCCAATGTGTTAATTACACAGTGCAATGGGTTAATCATAATGCCTTTATCACAGAGCGCAAGGGGGTTAATCACAATTTCTTTATCACAGAGCACAATGGGTTAATCACAATGAGTTAATCACAAAAACTTTATCACAGAGTGGAATGGGTTAATCCCAATGTCTTTATGACACAGCACAATGGGTTAATCACAATGGGTTAATCACACAGTGCAATGGGTGAATCACAATGTCTTTATCATAGAGTACAATGGATTAATTACAGAATCTTTATCACAGAGTGGAATGGGTTAATCACAATGTCTATTTCACAGCGCAATGGGTTAAACACAATGTCTTTATCACACAGCGCAATGTGTTAATGACAATGTCTTAATGACAGATTGTGATGGATTAATCACAAAATCTTCACCACACAGTGCAACGGATTAATCACAATGTCTTTATCACTCATCACAATGGGTTAATGACAATGTCTTTATCACAGAGTGCGATGGATTAATCACAAAATTTTTATCACAGAGTGCAGTAGGTTAATCACAAAGTCTTTATCACACAGTGCAATTGCTTAATCAAAATGTCTTCATCACACAACGCAATGGGTTAATCACAATGACGTTATTACACAGCACAATGGGATAATCACAATATCTTTATCACAGAGGGCTTTGGGTTAATTTTAATGGGTTAATCACACAGTGTATTGGGTTAATGCCAAAATCTTAATTCCACAGTGCATTGGGTTAATCCCAATGGGTTAATCACACAGTGCATTGGGATACTCCCAATGAGTTATTCACACAGCACAATGGGTCAATTACAATGCCTTTATCAGACAGTGCAATAGGTCAATCACAATGTCTTAATCACACAGCGCAATGGGTTAATCCAAATAGGTTAATCACACAGCGCAATGGGTTAATCACGATGGGTTAATCACAGAGTGCAATGGGTTAATCACAATGTCTTTATCACACAGCGCAGTGGGTAAATCACAATCGGTTAATCACAGAGAGCAATGTGTTAATCAAAAAATCTTTATCACAGTGTGGAATGGGCTAATCACAATGTCTTTATCACAAAGCACAATGGGTTAATGACAATGTCTTAATGACAGATTGCGATGGATTAATCACAAAATCTTTATCACACAGTGCAATGGGTTAATGCCAATGGGTTAATCACACAGTGCAATGGGTTAATCACAATGTCTTTATCACACAGTGCACTGGGTTAATCACAATGTCCCTATTACAGAGTGCAATGAGTTAATCTCAATGGGTTAATTACAGTACAATGCGCTAATCCCAATGGGTAAATCACACAATGCAATGGATTAATCACAATGTCTTAATCACTCATGCAATGGGTTAGTCACCGATTGCAATGGATTAATCACACAGTGCAATGGGTTAATCACAATGAGTTAACCACACAGTGCAATGGGTTAATGCCAGTGGGTTAATCACACTGTGCAATGGGTTAATCACAATGTCTTTATCACACAGCGCAATGGGTTAATCTCAATGTCTTTATCACAGAGTGCAAAGGGTTAATCACAATGTCTTCATCACACAGCTCAAATGGTTAATCACAATGTCTTTATTACACTGGGCAATGGGTTAATCACAATGTCTTTATCACAGAGGCCTTTGGGTTAATGCCAATGGGTTAATCATACAGTGCAATGGGTTAATCAAAATATCTTTAACAAAGAGTGCAATGGGTTTATCTCAATGGGTTAATCACAGTGCAATGGGTTAATCATAATGTCTTTATTACTCATGCAATGGCTTAATCAGAGAGTGGAATGGGTTAATCACAATGTCTATATCACACAGTGCAATGGGTTAATCCCAATGGGTAAATCACACAGTCTGATTGGCTAATCACAATGTCTTTATCACACAGCGCAGTGGGTTAATCCCAATGGGTAAATCACACAGTGCAATGGGTTACTCACAGTGTCTTTATCACACAGCGCAATGGGTTAATCCCAATGGGTTATTCACACTGTGCCATGGGTTAATCACAATGGGTTAATCAAGCAGTGCAATGAGTTAATCACAATGTCTTTATCACACAGCGCAATGGGTTAATGACAATGTCTTTATCACAGAGTGAGATGGATTAATCACAAAATCTTTATCACAGAGTGCAGTAGGTTAATCACAATGTCTTTACCACACATTGCAATTGTTTAATCACAATGCCTTCATCACACAACGCAATGGGTTAATCACAATGTCGTTATTACACAGCACAATGGGATAATCACAATATCTTTATCACATAGCGCTTTGGGTTAATCTTAATGGGTTAATCACACAGCACATTGGGTTAATGCCAATGGCTTAATCAGAGAGTGGAATGGGTTAATCACAATGTCTATATCACACAGTGCAATGGGTTAATCCCAATGGGTAAATCACACAGTCTGATTGGGTTAATCACACACTGCAATGGGTTAATCACAATGTCTTTATCACACAGAGCATTGAGTTAATCACAATGTCTTTATCACACAGCGCCATGGGTTAATCACAATGTCTTTATCACACAGTGCAATGGGTTAATCACAATATCTTTATCACACAGTGCAATGGGTTAATCACATTGTCTTTATCACAGAGTGCGATGGATTAATCACAAAATCTTTATGACAGAGTGCAATGGTTTTATAACAATGTCTTTATCACAGTGTGCAAAGGGATAATCACAATGTATTTATCAAACAGCACAATGGGTTAATCACAATGTCTTTATCACACAGGGCAATTGGATAATCACAATGTCTTCATCACAGAGGGCTTTGGGTTAATCTTAATGGGTCAATCATACAGTGCATTGGGTTAATGCCTTTGGCTTAATCACACGGTGCATTGGGTTAATCCTAATTGGTTAATCACACAGCGCAATGGGTAATTCCCAATGATTTAATCACACAACGCAATGGGTCAATCACAATGTCTTTATCACACAGCGCAATGGGTTAATCACAACGGGTTAATCACAGAGTGCAATGGGTTAATCACCATGTCTTTATCAGACAGTGCAATGGGTTAATCACATTTTCTCTATCACAGAGTGCAATGCGTTAATCTCAATGTGTTAATTGCATTGCAATGGGTTAATGCCAATGGGTTAATCACACACTGCAATGGGTTAATCACAATGTCTTTATCACACAGAGCATTGAGTTAATCACAATGTCTTTATCAAACAGTGCAATGGGTTAATCACAATGTCTTTATCACACAGCGCCATGGGTTAATCACAATGTCTTTATCACACAGTGCAATGGGTTAATCACAATGTCTTTATCACACAGTGCAATGGGTTAATCACATTGTCGTTATCACAGAGTGCGATGGATTAATCACAAAATCTTTATCACAGTGTGCAAAGGGATAATCACAATGTATTTATCACAAAGCACAATGGGTTAATCATGATGTCTTTATCACACAGTGCAATGGGTTAAGTACAATGTCTTCATCACACAGCGCAATGGCTTAATCATAATGTCTTTATCACTTATGCAATGGGTTTATCACAGACTGCAATTGGTTAATCACACAGTGCAATGGGTTAATCCCAAAGGGTTAATCACACAGTGCAATGGGTTAATCACAATGTCTTATCACACAGCGCAAAGGGTTAAGCACAATGTCTTTATCACTGAATGCAATGGGTTAATCACAATGTCTTCATCACACAGTGCAATGGGTTAATCAAAATGTCTTTATCACAGAGTGCAATGGGTTAATCCCAATAGGTTAATCACACAATGCAATGGATTATTATTAACATCTTTATCACTCATGTAATGGCTTAATCACAGGGTTCAATGGATTAATCACACTGCGCAATGCGGTTAATCACAATGGGTTAATCACACAGTGCAATGGTCAATCACAATATGTTTATCACACAGTGCAATGGGTTAATCACAATGTCTTTATCACAGAATGCAATGGGTTAATCTCAATGGGTTAATTACAATGCAATGGATTGATCCCAATTGGTTAATCACACAATGCAATAGATTAATCACAATGTCTTTTTCACTCATGCAATGGGTTAATCATACAGTGCAATGGGTTAATCCCAATGGGTTAATCACACAATGCAATGGGTTAATCACAATGTCTTTATCACACAGTGCAATGGGTTAATCACAATGTCTTTATCACACAGTGCAATGGGTTAATCACATTGTCTTTATCACAGAGTGCGATGGATTAATCACAAATTTTTTATGACAGAGTGCAATGGGTTAATCACAATATCTTTCTCATACAGCAAAAAGGATTAATCACAATGTCTTCATCACACAGCACAATGGGTTAATCACAATGTCTTTATCACTCATGCAATGGGTTAATCACAGACTGCAAAGGAGTAATCGCACAGTGCAATGGCTTAATCCCAAAGGGTTCACCACACAGTGCAATGGGTTAATCACAATGTCTTTATCATCGAGTGCGATGGATTGATCACAAAATCTTTATGACAGAGTGCAATGGTTTAATAACAATGTCTTTATCACAGTGTGCAAAGGGATAATCACAATGTATTTATCAAACAGCACAATGGGTTAATCAAAATGTCTTTATCACACGGGGCAATGGGATAATCACAATGTCTTCATCACAGAGGGCTTTGGGTTAATCTTAATGGGTCAATCACACAGTGCATTGGTTTAATGCCAATGGCTTAAACACACAGTGCATTGGGTTAATCCTAATGGGTTAATCACACAACGCAATGGGTAATTCCCAATGATTTAATCACAAAGCGCAGTGGGTCAATCACAATGTCTTTATCACACAGCGCAATGGGTCAATCGCAATGTCTTTATCACACAGCGTAATGGGTTAATCACTATGGGTTAATCACAGAGTGAAATGGGTTAATCACCATGTCTATATCACACAGTGCAATGGGTTAATCACACTGTCTTTACCACACAGTTCAATGGGTTAATCACAATGTCTTTATCACACAGTGCAATGGGTTAATCACATTTTCTCTATCACAGAGTGCAATGTGTTAATCTCAATGTGTTAATTGCAGTGCAATGGGTTAATTCCAAAGGGTTAATCACACAATGCAATGGGTTAATGCCAATGGGTTAATCACACACTGCAATGGGTTAATCACAATGTCTTTATCACACAGTGCAATGGGTTAATCACAAAGTCTTTAGCACACAGAGCATTGAGTTAATCACAATGTCTTTATCAAACAGTGCAATGGGTTAATCACAATGCCTTTATCACACAGCACAATGGGTTAATAACAATGTGTATATCATACAGTGCAATGGGTTAACGACAATGTCTTTATCACGAAGCGCAATCGGTTAATCACAATGTCCTTATCACAGGGTGCAATGGGATAATCTCAATGGGTTAATCACACAGCACAATGGGTCAATCACAATATCTTTATTACACAGTGCAATGGGTTAATCCCAATGGGTTAATCACACAGTCCAATTGGTTAATCACAAAGTCTTTATCCCACAGCGCTGTGGGTTAATCTCAATTGGTGAATCACACAGTGCAAAGGGTGAATCACAATGCCTTTATCACACAGCGCAATGGGTGTATCACAATGTCTTTATCACACAGGGCAATGGGTCAATCACAATGTCTTTATCACACAGTGCAATGGGGTAATCAAAATGTCTTCATCACAGAGTGCAATGGGTTAATCCCAATAAGATAATCACACAATGCAATGGATTACTATTAACGTCTTTATCACTCATGTAATGGCTTAATCACAGCGTTCAATGGATTAATCACACTGCACAATGCGGTTAATCACAATGTGTTTATCACACAGTGCAATGGGTTAATCACAATGTCTTTATCACAGAATGCAATGGGTTAATCTCAATGGGGTAATTACAATGCAATGGGTTAATCCTAATTGGTTAATCACACAATGCATTGGATTAATCACAATGTCTTTATCACTTATGCAATGGGTTAATCACAGATTGCAAAGGGTTAAGCATACAGTGCAATGGGTTAATCCCAATGAGTTAACCACACAGTGCAATGGGTTAATCACAATGTCTTTATCACATAGCACAAAGGGTTAATCACAATGTCTTTATCACTCATGTAATGGGTTAATCACAGACTGCAATGGATTAATCACAATGTCTTTATCACTTATGCAATGGGTTAATCACAGATTGCAATTGGTTAATCATACAGTGCAATGGGTTAATCCCAATGAGTTAACGACAGCGCAATGGGTTAATCACAATGACTTTATCACACAGTGCAATGGTTAATCCCAATGGGTTAATCACACAGTGCAATGGGTTAATCACAATGTCTTTATCACACAGTGCAATGGGTTAATCACATCGTCTTTATCATCGAGTGCGATGGATTAATCACAAAATCTTTATGACATAGTGCAATGGCTTAATCACAATGTCTTTATCACAGTGTGCCAAGGGATAATCACAATGTATTTATCAAACAGCACAATGGGTTAATCATAATGTCTTTATCACACAGGGCAATGGGATAATCACAATGTCTTCACCACAGAGGGCTTTGGGTTAATCTTAATGGGTCAATCACACAGTGCATTGGTTTAATGCCAATGGCTTAATCACACAGTGCATTGGGTTAATGCTAATGGGTTAATCATACAGCGCAATGGGTCAATCGCAATGTCTTTATCACACAGCACAATGGGTTAATCACAACAGATTAATGACAGAGTGCAATGGGTTAATCACAAGGTCTATATCAGACAGCGCAATGTGTTAATGACAATGTCTTTAGCACGGAGTGGGATGGATTAATCACAAAATCTTTATCACACAGTGCAATGGGTTAATGCCAATGGGTTATTCACACAGTGCAATGGGTTAATCACAATGTCTTTATCACGCATCGCAATGGGTTAATCACAATATCTTAATCACTGAGTGCGATGGATTAATTTCAAAATCTTTATCATAGAGTGCAAAGGGTTAATCACAATGTCGTTATCACACAGCACAATGGGTTAATCACAATGTCTTTATCACATAATGCAATGGGTTATTTCCAATGGGTTAATCACACAGTGCAATGGGTCAATCACAATGTCTTCATCACACAGTGCAATGGGTTAATCAAAATGTCTTTATCACACAGTGCAATGGGTTAATCCCAATAGGTTAATCACACAATGCAATGGATTATTTTAACGTCTTTATCAATCACGTAATGGCTTAATCACAGAGTTCAATGGATTAATCACACTGCGCAATGTGGTTAATCACAATGGGTTAATCACACAGTGCAATGGTTCAATCACAATATGTTTATCACACAGTGCAATGGGTTAATCACAATGTCTTTATCACAGAGTGCAATGGGTTAATCTCAATGGGTTAATTACAATGCAATGGGTTAATCCCATTTGGTTAATCACACAATGCAATGGATTAATCACAATGTCTTTATCACTCATGCAATGGGTTAATCACAGATTGCAATGGGTTAATCATACAGTGCAATGGGTTAATCCCAATGAGTTAACCACACAGTGCAATGGGTTAATCACAATGTCTTTATTACACAGCGCAATGGGGTAATCACATTGTCTTTATCACAGAGTGCAATGGGTTAATCACAATGTCTTTATCACTCATGTAATGGGTTAATCACAGACTGCAATGGATTAATCACAATGTCTTTATCACTTATGCAATGGGTTAATCACAGATTGCAATTGGTTAATCATACAGTGCAATGGGTTAATCACAATGAGTTAACGACAGCGCAATGGGTTAATCACAATGACTTTATCACACAGTGCAATGGGTTAATCCCAATGGGTTAATCACACAGTGCAATGGGTTAATCACAATGTCTTTATCACACAGTGCAATGGGTTAATCACATTGTCTTTATCATCGAGTGCGATGGATTAATCACAAAATCTTTATGACATAGTGCAATGGCTTAATCACAATGTCTTTATCACAGTGTGCCAAGGGATAATCACAATGTATTTATCAAACAGCACAATGGGTTAATCATAATGTCTTTATCACACAGGGCAATGGGATAATCACAATGTCTTCACCACAGAGGGCTTTGGGTTAATCTTAATGGGTCAATCACACAGTGCATTGGTTTAATGCCAATGGCTTAATCACACAGTGCATTGGGTTAATGCTAATGGGTTAATCATACAGCGCAATGGGTCAATCGCAATGTCTTTATCACACAGCACAATGGGTTAATCACAACAGATTAATGACAGAGTGCAATGGGTTAATCACAAGGTCTATATCAGACAGCGCAATGTGTTAATGACAATGTCTTTAGCACGGAGTGGGATGGATTAATCACAAAATCTTTATCACACAGTGCAATGGGTTAATGCCAATGGGTTATTCACACAGTGCAATGGGTTAATCACAATGTCTTTATCACGCATCGCAATGGGTTAATCACAATATCTTAATCACTGAGTGCGATGGATTAATTTCAAAATCTTTATCATAGAGTGCAAAGGGTTAATCACAATGTCGTTATCACACAGCACAATGGGTTAATCACAATGTCTTTATCACATAATGCAATGGGTTATTTCCAATGGGTTAATCACACAGTGCAATGGGTCAATCACAATGTCTTCATCACACAGTGCAATGGGTTAATCAAAATGTCTTTATCACACAGTGCAATGGGTTAATCTCAATAGGTTAATCGCAGTGCAATGGGTTAATCCGAATAGGTTAATCAAACAATGCAATGGATTATTCATAATGTCTTTATCACTCATGCAATGGCTTAATCACAGAGTGCAATGGGTTAATCAACATGTCTATATCACACAGTTCAATGGGTTAATCACAATGTCTTTCTCACACAGCAAAAAGGATTAATCATAATATCTTCATCACTCATGCAATGGGTTAATCACAGACTGCAATGGAGTAATCGCACAGTGCAATGGGTTAATCCCAATGGGTTCATCCCACAGTACAATGGGTTAATCACAATGTCTTTATCACACAGTGCAATGGGTTAATCACAATGTCTTTATCATCAAAAAATCTTTATGACAGAGTGCAAAGGTTTAATAACAATGTCTTTATCACAGTGTGCAAAGGGATAATCACAATGTATTTATCAAACAGCACAATGGGTTAATCACAATGTCTTTATCACACAGGGCTATTGGATAATCACAATGTCTTCATCACAGAGGGCTTTGGGTTAATCATAATAGGTCAATCACACAGTGCATTGCGTTAATGCCAAAGGCTTAATGACACAGTGCATTGGGTTAATGCCAATGGCTTAATCACACAGTGCATTGGGTTAATCCTAATGGGTTAATCACACAGCGCCATGGGTCAATCGCAATGTCTTTATCACACAGCGCAATGGGTTAATCACAACGGGTTAATCACACAGTCCAATTGGTTAATCACAATGTCTTTATCCCACAGCGCTGTGGGTTAATCTCAATTAGTGAATCACACAGTGCAAAGGGTGAATCACAATGCCTTTATCACACAGTGCAAAGGGTTAATCACAAAGTCGTTATCACACAGCACATTGGGTTAATCACAATGTCTTTATCACATAATGCAATGGGTTATTTCCAAAGGGTTAATCACACAGCACAATGGGTGTATCACAATGTCGTTATCACACAGTGCAATGGGTCAATCACAATGTCTTCATCACACAGTGTAATGGGTTAATCAAAATGTCTTTATCACAGAGTGCAATGGGTTAATCCCAATAGGTTAATCACACAATGCAATGGATTATTTTTAACGTCTTTATCAATCACGTAATGGCTTAATCACAGAGTTCAATGGATTAATCACACTGCGCAATGTGGTTAATCACAATGGGTTAATCACACAGTGCAATGGTTCAATCACAATATGTTTATCACACAGTGCAATGGGTTAATCACAATGTCTTTATCACAGAGTGCAATGGGTTAATCTCAATGGGTTAATTACAATGCAATGGGTTAATCCCATTTGGTTAATCACACAATGCAAAGGATTAATCACAATGTCTTTATCACTCATGCAATGGGTTAATCACAGATTGCAATGGGTTAATCATACAGTGCAATGGGTTAATCCCAATGAGTTAACCACACAGTGCAATGGGTTAATCACAATGTCTTTACTACACAGCGCAATGGGGTAATCACATTGTCTTTATCACAGAGTGCAATGGGTTAATCACAATGTCTTTATCACAGAATGCGATGGATTAATCACAAAATCTTTATGACAGAGTGCAATGGGTTAATCACAATGTCTTTCTCACACAGCAAGAAGGATTAATCACAATGTCTTTATGACAGATTGCAGTGGGTTAATCACAAAATCTTTATCACAGTGTGCAAGGGGATAAGCACAATGTATTTATCACACAGCACAATGGGGTAATCACAGTGTTTTTATCACACAGTGCAATGGGTTAATCACAATGACTTTATCATCGAGTGCGATGGATTAATCACAAAATCTTTATGACAGAGTGCAAAGGTTTAATAACAATGTCTTTATCACAGTGTGCAAAGGGATAATCACAATGTATTTATCAAACAGCACAATGGGTTAATCACAAAGTCTTTATCACACAGGGCTATTGGATAATCACAATGTCTTCATCACAGAGGGCTTTGGGTCAATCATAATAGGTCAATCAAACAGTGCTTTGCGTTAATGCCAATGGCTTAATGACACAGTGCATTGGGTTAATGCCAATGGTTTAATCACACAGTGCATTGGGTTAATCCTAATGGGTTAATCACACAGCGCAATGGGTAATTCCCAATGATTTAATCACACAGCGCAATGGGTCAATCGCAATGTCTTTATCATACAGTGCAATGGGTTAATCACAACGGGTTAATCACACAGTCCAATTGGTTAATCACAATGTCTTTATCCCACAGAGCCGTGGGTTAATCTCAATTGGTGAATCACACAGTGCAAAGGGTGAATCACAATGCCTTTATCACACATCGCCATGGGTTAATCACAATATCTTAATCACTGAGTGCGATGGATTAATTTCAAAATCTTTATCACAGAGTGCAAAGGGTTAATCACAAAGTCGTTATCACACAGCACATTGGGTTAATCACAATGTCTTTATCACATATTGCAATGGGTTATTTCCAATGGGTTAATCACACAGCGCAATGGGTGTATCACAATGTCTTTATCACACAGTGCAATGGGTCAATCACAATGTCTTTATCACACAGTGCAATGGGGTAATCAAAATGTCTTTATCACAGAGTGCAATGGGTTAATCCCAATAGGTTAATCACACAATGCAATGGATTACTATTAACGTCTTTATCACTCATGTAATGGCTTAATCACAGCGTTCAATGGATTAATCACACTGCGCAATGCGGTTAATCACAATGTGTTTATCACAGAATGCAATGGGTTAATCTCAAAGGGTTAATTACAATGCAATGGGTTAATCCCAATTTGTTAATCACACAATGCAATGGATTAATCACAATGTCTTTATCACTTATGCAATGGGTTAATCACAGATTGCAAAGGGTTAATCATACCGTGCAATGGGTTAATCCCAATGAGTTAACCACACAGTGCAATGGGTTAATCACAATGTCTTTATCACACAGCGCAATGGGTTAATCACAATGTCTTTATCAATCATGCAATGGGTTAATCACAGACTGCAATGGATTAATCACAATGTCTTTATCACTTATGCAATGGGTTAATCACAGATTGCAATGGGTTAATCATACAGTGCAATGGGTTAATCCCAATGAGTTAACCACACAGTGCAATGGGTTAATCACAATGTCTTTATCACACAGTGCAATGGGTTAATCCCAATGGGTTAATCACACAGTGCAATGGGTTAATCACAATGTCTTTATCACACAGTGCAATGGGTTAATCACATTGTCTTTATCATCGAGTGTGATGGATTAATCACAAAATCTTTATGACATAGTGCAATGGTTTAATCACAATGTCTTTATCACAGTGTGCCAAGGGATAATCACAATGTATTTATCAAACAGCACAATGGGTTAATCATAATGTCTTTATCACACAGGTCAATGGGATAATCACAATATCTTCACCACAGAGGGCTTTGGGTTAATCTTAATGGGTCAATCACACAGTGCATTGGTTTAATGCCAATTGCTTAATCACACAGTGCATTGGGTTAATTCCAATGGCTTAATCACACAGCGCAATGGGTAATTCCCAATGATTTAATCATAAAGTGCAATGGGTCAATCACAATGTCTTTATCACACAGCGCAATGGGTCAATCGCAATGTCTTTATCACACAGCACAATGGGCTAATCACAACGGATTAATGACAGAGTGCAATGGTTTAATCACAAGGTCTATATCAGACAGCGCAATGTGTTAATGACAATGTCTTTAGCACGGAGTGCGATGGATTAATCACAAAATCTTTATCACACAGTGATAAAATTGGGTTAATGCCAATGGGTTATTCACACAGTGCAATGGGTTAATCACAATGTCTTTATCACGCATCGCAATGGGTTAATCACAATATCTTAATCACTGAGTGCGATGGATTAATTTCAAAATCTTTATCATAGAGTGCAAAGGGTTAATCACAAGGTCTTTATCACACAGCACAATGGGTTAATCACAATGTCTTTATCACATAATGCAATGGGTTATTTCCAATGGGTTAATCACACAGTGCAATGGGTGTATCACAATGTCTTTATCACACAGTGCAATGGGTCAATCACAATGTCTTCATCACACAGTGCAATGGGTTAATCAAAATGACTTTATCACAGATTGCAATGGGTTAATCCCAATAGGTTAATCACACAATGCAAAGGACTATTTTTAACGTCTTTATCAATCACGTAATGGCTTAATCACAGAGTTCAATGGATTAATCACGCTGCGCAATGTGGTTAATCACAATGGGTTAATCACACAGTGCAATGGTTCAATCACAATATGTTTATCACACAGTGCAATGGGTTAATCACAATGTCTTTATCACACAGTGCAATGGGTTAATCACATTGTCTTTATCACAGAGTGCGATGGATTAATCACAAAATCTTTATGACAGAGTGCAATGGGTTAATCACAATGTCTTTACCACACCGCGCAATGGGTTAATCACAATGTCTTTATCACTCATGCAATGGGTTAATCACAGACTGCAATGGGCTAATTTCACAATGCAACGGGTTAATCCAAATAGGTTAATCTCACAGTTCAATGGGTTAATCACAATGTCTTTATCATAGATTACAATGGGTTAATCACAATGTCTTTATCACACAGCACAATAGGTTAATCACAATATCTTAATCACTGAGTGCGATGGATTAATCTCAAAATCTTTATCACAGAGTGCAAAGGGTTAATCACAATGTCGTTATCACATAGCACAATGGGTTAATCACAATGTCTTTATCACGTAATGCAATGGGATATTTCCAATGGGTTAATCACAGAGTGCAATGGGTTAATCACATAGCGCAATGGGGTTAATCACAGAGGGTTAATCACACAGTGCAATGGGTTAATCAACATGTCTATATCACACAGTTCAATGGGTTAATCACAATGTCTTTCTCACACAGCAAAAAGGATTAACCACAATATCTTCATCACTCATGCAATGGGTTAACCACACAGTGCAATGGGTTAATCGCACAGTGCAATGGGTTAATCCCAATGGGTTCATCCCACAGTACAATGGGTTAATCACAATGTCTTTATCACACAGTGCAATGGGTTAATCACAATGTCTTTATCATCGAGTGCGATGGATTAATCACAAAATCTTTATGACAGAGTGCAAAGGTTTAATAACAATGTCTTTATCACAGTGTGCAAAGGGATAATCACAATATATTTATCAAACAGCACAATGGGTTAATCACAAAGTCTTTATCACACAGGGCTATTGGATAATCACAATGTCTTCATCACAGAGGGCTTTGGGTCAATCATAATAGGTCAATCACACAGTGCATTGCGTTAATGCCAATGGCTTAATGACACAGTGCATTGGTTAATGCCAATGGCTTAATCACACAGTACATTGGGTTAATCCTAATGGGTTAATCACACAGCGCAATGGGTAATTCCCAATGATTTAATCACACAGCGCAATGGGTCAATCGCAATTTCTTTATCACACAGCGCAATGGGTTAATCACAACGGGTTAATCACAGAGTGCAATGGGTTAATAACCATGTCTATATCACACAGTGCAACGGGTTAATCACAATGTCTTTACCACACAGTTCAATGGGTTAATCACAATGTCTTTATCACACAGTACAATGGGTTAATCACAATGTCTTTATCACACAGTGCAATGGGTTAATCACATTTTCTCTATCACAGAGTGCAATGCGTTAATCTCAATGTGTTAATTGCTGTGCAATGGGTTAATTCCAATGGGTTAATCACACAATGCAATGGGTTAATGCCAATGGGTTAATCACACTGCAATGGGTTAATCACAATGTCTTTATCACACAGCGCAATGGGTTAATGACAATGTCTTTATCACAGAGTGCGATGGATTAATCACAAAATCTTTATCACAGAGTGCAGTAGGTTAATCACAATGTCTTTATCACACCGTGCAATTGCTTAATCACAATGCCTTCATCACACAATGCAATGGGTTAATCATAATGTCGTTATTACACAGCGCAATGGGATAATCACAATATCTTTATCACAGAGGGCTTTGGGTTAATCTTAATGGGTTAATCACACAGTGTATTGGGTTAATGCCAATATCTTAATCCCACAGTGCATTGTGTTAATCCCAATGGGTTAATCACACAGCGCATTGGGATACTCCCAATGAGTTATTCACACAGCGCAATGGGTCAATTACAATGCCTTTATCAGACAGCGCAATGGCTCAATCACAATGTCTTTATCACACAGCGCAATGGGTTAATCCAAATGGGTTACTCTCACAGTGCAATGGGTTAATCACGATGGATTAATCACAGAGTGCAATGGGTTAGTCACAATGTCTTAATCACACAGCGCAATGGGTCAATCACAATGTATTTTTCACACAGCTCAATAGGTAAATCACAATCAGTTAATCACACAGTGCAATGGGTTAACCACAAAATCTTTATCACAGTGTGGAATGGGCTAAACACAATGTCTTTATCACAAAGCGCAACGGGTTAATGTCAATGTCTTAATGACAGATTGTGATGGCTTAATCACAAAATCTTTATCACACAGTGCAATGGGTTAATGCCAATGAATTAATCACACAGTGCAATGGGTTAATCATAATGTCTTTATCACACAGTGCAATGGGTTAATAATAATGTCTTTATCACACAGTGCACTGGGTTAATCACAATGTCCCTATTACAGAGTGCAATGAGTTAATCTCAATGGGTTAATTACAGTACAATGGGTTAATCCCAATGGGTAATTCACACAATGCAATGGATCAATCACAATGTCTTAATCACTCATGCAATGGGTTAGTCACAGATTGCAATGGGTTAATCACAATGTGTTAACGACACAGTGCAATGTGTTATTGGGTCAATCACAATGTCTTTATCACACAGTGCAATGGGTTAATCAAAATGTCTTCATCACAGAGTGCAATGGGTTAATCCCAATTGGTTAATCACACAATGCAATGCATTATTATTAACGTCTTTATCACTCATTTAATGGCTAAATCACAGAGTTCAATGGATTAAGCACACTGCGTAATGTGGTTAATCAAAATGGGTTAATCACACAGTGCGATGGGTCAATCACAATGTGTTTATCACACTGTGCAATGGGTTAATCACAACGTCTTTATCAAAGAATGCAATGGGTTGATCTCAATGGGTTAATTACAATCCAATGGGTTAATCCCAATTGGTTAATCACACAATGCAATGGATTAATCATAATGTCTTTATCACTTATGCAATGGGTTAATCACAGATTGCAATGGGTTAATCATACAGTGCAATGGGTTAATCCCAATGAGTTAACCACACAGTGCAATGGGTTAATCACAATGTCTTTATCACACAGCGCAATGGGTTAATCACCATGTCTTTATCACTCATGCAATGGGTTAATCACAGACTGCAATGGGGTAATCACACAGTGCAATGGGTTAATCCCAATGGGTTAATCACACAGTGCAATGGGTTAATCACAATGTCTTTATCACACAGTGCAATGGGTTAATGACAATGTCTTTATCACGAAGCGCAATCGATTAATCACAATGTCTTTATCACAGGGTGCGATGGGATAATCTCAATGGGTTAATCACACAGCACAATGGGTCAATCACAATATCTATATCCCACAGCGCCATGGGTTAATCTCAATTGGTGAATCACACAGTGCAAAGGATGAATCACAATGCCTTTATCACACAATGCAATGGGTTAATCACAAAGTCTTTATCACACATCGCAATGGGTTAATCAAAATACTTTAATCACTGAGTGCGATGGATTAATTTCAAAATCTTTATCACAGAGTGCAAAGGGTTTATCACAAAGTCGTTATCACACAGCACATTGGGTTAATCACAATGTCTTTATCACATAATGCAATGGGTTATTTCCAATGGGTTAATCACACAGTGCAATGGTTGTATCACAATGTCTTTATCACACAGTGCAATGGGTCAATCACAATGTTTTTATCACACAGTGCAATGGGTTAATCACAACGTCTTTATCAAACAGCACAATGGGTTAATCACAATGTCTTTATCACACAGCGCAATGGCTTAATCACAATGTCTTTATCACTTATGCAATGGGTTTATCACAGATTGCAATTGGTTAATCACACAGTGCAATGGGTTATTCCCAAAGGGTTAATCACACAGTGCAATGGGTTAATCCCAATAGGTTAATCACACAATGCAATGGATTATTATTAACGCCTTTATCACTCATGTAATGGCTTAATCACAGGGTTCAATGGATTAATGACACTGCGCAATGTGGTTAATCACAATGGGTTAATCACACAGCGCAATGGGTCAATCACAATATGTTCATCACACAGTGCAATGGGTTAATCACAATGTCTTTATCAAAGAATGCAATGGGTTGATCTCAATGGGTTAATTACAATGCAATGGGTTAATCCCAATTGGTTAATCACAAAATGCAATAGATTAATCACAATGTCTTTATCACTCATGCTATGGGTTAATCACAGATTGCAATGGGTTAATCATACAGTGCAATGAGTTAATCCCAATGAGTTAACCACACAGTGCAATGGGTTAATCACAATGTCTTTATCACACAGCGCAATGGGTTAATCACATTGTCTTTATCACAGAGTGCGAAGGATTAATCACAAAATCTTTATCACAGTGTGCAATGGGTTAAGCACAATGTATTTATCACACAGCACAATGGGATAATCACAATTTTTTAATCACACAGTGCAATGGGTTAATCACAATGTCTTTATCACTGATGCAATGGGTTAATCACAGATTGCAATGGGTTAATCATACAGTGCAATGGGTTAATCCCAATGAGTTAACCACACAGTGTAATGGGTTAATCACAATGTCTTTACCACACAGCGCAATGGGTTAATCACAATGTCTTTATCACTCATGCAATGGGTTAATCACAGACTGCAATGGGATAATCAAAATGGCTTCATCAAAGAGGGCTTTGGGTTAATCTTAATGGGTCAATCACACAGTGCATTGGTTTAATGCCAATGGCTTAAACACACAGTGCATTGGGTTAATGCCAATGGCTTAAACACACAGTGCATTGGGTTAATCCTAATGGGTTAATCACACAGCGCAATGGGTAATCCCCAATGATTTAATCATAAAGCGCAATGGGTCAATCACAATGTCTTTATCACACAGCGCAATGGGTCAATCGCAATGTCTTTATCACACAGCGCAATGGCTTAATCACAATGTCTTTATCACTTATGCAATGGGTTTATCACAGATTGCAATTGGTTAATCACACAGTGCAATGGGTTAATCACTACGGGTTAATGACAGAGTGCAATGGGTTAATCACAAGGTCTTTATCACACAGCGCAATGTGTTAATGACAATGTCTTTAGCACGGAGTGCGATGGATTAATCACAAAATCTTTATCACACAGTGCAATGGGTTAATGCCAATGGGTTATTCACACAGTGCAATGGGTTAATCACAATGTCTTTATCACACATCGCAATGAGTTAATCACAATATCTTAATCACTGAATGCGATGGATTAATTTCAAAATCTTTATCATAGAGTGCAAAGGGTTAATCACAATGTCGTTATCACACAGCACAATGGGTTAATCACAATGTCTTTATCACATAATGCAATGGGTTATTTCCAATGGGTTAATCACACAGCGCAATGGGTGTATCACAATGTCTTTATCACACAGTGCAATGGGTCAATCACAATGTCTTTATCACACAGTGCAATGGGTTAATCAAAATGTCTTTATCACAGAGTGCAATGGGTTAAGCCCAATAGGTTAATCACACAATGCAATGGATTATTATTAACATCTTTATCACTCATGTAATGGCTTAATCACAGAGTTCAATGGATTAATCACACTGCGCAATGTGGTTAATCACAATGGGTTAATCACACAGTGCAATGGTTCAATCACAATATGTTTATCACACAGTGCAATGGGTTAATCACAATGTCTTTATCACAGAATGCAATGGGTTAATCTCAATGGGTTAATTACAATGCAATGGGTTAACACCATTTGGTTAATCACACAATGCAATGGATTAATCACAATGTCTTTATCACTCATGCAATGGGCTAATCACAGATTGCAATGGGTTAATCATACAGTGCAATGCGTTAATCCCAATGAGGTAACCACACAGTGCAATGGGTTAATCACAATGTCTTTATCACACAGCGCAATGGGTTAATCACATTGTCTTTATCACAGAGTGCGATGGATTAATCACAAAATCTTTATCACAGTGTGCAATGGGTTAAGCACAATGTACTTATCACACAGCACAATGGGGTAATCACAATTTTTTTATCACACAGTGCAATGGGTTAATCACAATGTCTTTATCACACAACACAACGGGTTAATCACAATGTCTTTATCACTCATGCAATGGGTTAATCACAGCCTGCAATGGGGTAATCGCACAGTGCAATGGGTTAATCCCAATGGGTTAATCACACAGTGCAATGGGTTAATCACAATGTCTTTATCACACAGTGCAATGGGGTAATCACAATGTCTTTATCACACAGTGCAATGGGTTAATCACATTGTCTGTATCACAGAGTGCGATGGATTAATCACAAAATCTTTATGACAGAGTGCAATGGGTTAATCACGATGTCTTCCTCACACAGCAAAAACGATTAATCACAATGTCTTTATCACAGATTGCAATGCGTTAATCACAATGTCTTTATCACACAGCGCAATGTGTTAATGACAATGTCTTTAGCACGGAGTGCGATGGATTAATCACAAAATCTTTATCACACGGTGCAATGGGTTAATGCCAATGGGTTATTCACACAGTGCAATGGGTTAATCACAATGTCTTTATCACACATCACAATGAGTTAATCACAATATCTTAATCACTGAGTGCGATGGATTAATTTCAATATCTTTATCATAGAGTGCAAAGGGTTAATCACAATGTCGTTATCACACAGCACAATGGGTTAATCACAATGTCTTTATCATATAATGCAATGGGTTATTTCCAATGGGTTAATCACACAGTGCAATGGGTGTATCACAATGTCTTTATCACACAGTGCAATGGGTCAATCACAATGTCTTTATCACACAGTGCAATGGGTTAATCAAAATGTCTTTCTCACAGAGTGCAATGGGTAAATACCAATAAGTTAATCACACAATGCAATGGATTACTATTAACTTATTGATCACTCATGTAATGGCTTAATCACAGCGTTCAATGGATTAATCACACTGCGCAATGCGGTTAATCACATTGTGTTTATCACACAGTGCAATGGGTTAATCACAATGTCTTTATCACAGAGTGCAATGGGTTAATCACATTGTCTTTATCATCGAGTGCGATGGATTAATCACAAATTCTTTATGACATAGTGCAATGTTTTAATCACAATGCCTTTATCACAGTGTGCAAAGGGATAATCACAATGTATTCATCAAACAGCACAATGGCTTAATCACTTTGTCTTTATCACTTATGCAATGGGTTTATCACAGATTGCAATTGGTTAATCACGCAGTGCAATGGGTTATTCCCAAAGGGTTAATCAAACAGTGCAATGGGTTAATCACAATGTCTTTATCACACAGTGCAATGGGTTAATCCCAATAGGTTAATCACACAATGCAATGGATTATTATTAACGCCTTTATCACTCATGTAATGGCTTAATCACAGGGTTCAATGGATTAATGACACTGCGCAATGTGGTTAATCACAATGGGTTAATCACACAGCGCAATGGGTCAATCACAATATGTTCATCACACAGTGCAATGGGTTAATCACAATGTCTTTATCAAAGAATGCAATGGGTTGATCTCAATGGGTTAATTACAATGCAATGGGTTAATCCCAATTGGTTAATCACAAAATGCAATAGATTAATCACAATGTCTTTATCACTCATGCAATGGGTTAATCACAGATTGCAATGGGTTAATCATACAGTGCAATGAGTTACTCCCAATGAGTTAACCACACAGTGCAATGGGTTAATCACAATGTCTTTATCACAGAGTGCGATGGATTAATCACAAAATCTTTATCACAGTGTGCAATGGGTTAAGCACAATGTATTTATCACACAGCACAATGGGGTAATCACAATTTTTTTATCACACAGTGCAATGGGTTAATCACAATGTCTTTATCACTCATGCAATGGGTTAATCACAGATTGCAATGGGTTAATCATACAGTGCAATGGGTTAATCCCAATGAGTTAACCACACAGTGCAATGGGTTAATCACAATGTCTTTACCACACCGCGCAATGGGTTAATCACAATGTCTTTATCACTCATGCAATGGGTTAATCACAGACTGCAATGGGGTAATCACCCAGTGCAATGGGTTAATCCCAATGGGTTAATCACACAGTGCAATGGGTTAATCTCAATGTCTTTATCACACAGTGCAATGGGTTAAGCACATTATCTTTACCATCGAGTGCGATGGATTAATCACAAAATCTTTATGACAGAGTGCAATGGTTTAATCACAATGTCTTTATCACAGTGTGCAAAGGGATAATCACAATGTATTTATCAAACAGCACAATGGGTTAATCACAATGTCTTTATCACACAGTGCAATGGGATAATCACAATGGCTTCATCAAAGAGGGCTTTGGGTTAATCTTAATGGGTCAATCACACAGTGCATTGGTTTAATGCCAATGGCTTAAACACACAGTGCATTGGGTTAATGCCAATGGCTTAAACACACAGTGCATTGGGTTAATCCTAATGGGTTAATCACACAGCGCAATGGGTTAATCACAATGTCTTTATCACACAGTGCAATGGGTTAATCACATTGTCTTTATCATCGAGTGTGATGGATTAATCACAAAATCTTTATGACATAGTGCAATGGTTTAATCACAATGTCTTTATCACAGTGTGCCAAGGGATAATCACAATGTATTTATCAAACAGCACAATGGGTTAATCATAATGTCTTTATCACACAGGTCAATGGGATAATCACAATATCTTCACCACAGAGGGCTTTGGGTTAATCTTAATGGGTCAATCACACAGTGCATTGGTTTAATGCCAATTGCTTAATCACACAGTGCATTGGGTTAATTCCAATGGGTTAATCACACAGCGCAATGGGTAATCCCCAATGATTTAATCATAAAGCGCAATGGGTCAATCACAATGTCTTTATCACACAGCGCAATGGGTCAATCGCAATGTCTTTATCACACAGTGCAATGGGTTAATCACTATGGGTTAATGACAGAGTGCAATGGGTTAATCACAAGGTCTTTATCACACAGCGCAATGTGTTAATGACAATGTCTTTAGCACGGAGTGCGATGGATTAATCACAAAATCTTTATCACACAGTGATAAATTGGGTTAATGCCAATGGGTTATTCACACAGTGCAATGGGTTAATCACAATGTCTTTATCACACATCGCAATGAGTTAATCACAATATCTTAATCACTGAGTGCGATGGATTAATTTCAAAATCTTTATCATAGAGTGCAATGGGTTAATCACAAGGTCTTTATCACACAGCGCAATGGGTTAATCACAATGTCTTTATCACTTATGCAATGGGTTATTTCCAATGGGTTAATCACACAGTGCAATGGGTGTATCACAATGTCTTTATCACACAGTGCAATGGGTCAATCACAATGTCTTCATCACACAGTGCAATGGGTTAATCAAAATGACTTTATCACAGATTGCAATGGGTTAATCCCAATAGGTTAATCACACAATGCAAAGGACTATTTTTAACGTCTTTATCAATCACGTAATGGCTTAATCACAGAGTTCAATGGATTAATCACGCTGCGCAATGTGGTTAATCACAATGGGTTAATCACACAGTGCAATGGTTCAATCACAATATGTTTATCACACAGTGCAATGGGTTAATCACAATGTCTTTATCACACAGTGCAATGGGTTAATCACATTGTCTTTATCACAGAGTGCGATGGATTAATCACAAAATCTTTATGACAGAGTGCAATGGGTTAATCACAATGTCTTTACCACACCGCGCAATGGGTTAATCACAATGTCTTTATCACTCATGCAATGGGTTAATCACAGACTGCAATGGGGTAATTTCACAATGCAACGGGTTAATCCAAATAGGTTAATCTCACAGTTCAATGGGTTAATCACAATGTCTTTATCACAGATTACAATGGGTTAATCACAATGTCTTTATCACACAGCACAATAGGTTAATCACAATATCTTAATCACTGAGTGCGATGGATTAATCTCAAAATCTTTATCACAGAGTGCAAAGGGTTAATCACAATGTCGTTATCACATAGCACAATGGGTTAATCACAATGTCTTTATCACGTAATGCAATGGGATATTTCCAATGGGTTAATCACAGAGTGCAATGGGTTAATCACATAGCGCAATGGGGTTAATCACAGAGGGTTAATCACACAGTGCAATGGGTTAATCAACATGTCTATATCACACAGTTCAATGGGTTAATCACAATGTCTTTCTCACACAGCAAAAAGGATTAACCACAATATCTTCATCACTCATGCAATGGGTTAACCACACAGTGCAATGGGTTAATCGCACAGTGCAATGGGTTAATCCCAATGGGTTCATCCCACAGTACAATGGGTTAATCACAATGTCTTTATCACACAGTGCAATGGGTTAATCACAATGTCTTTATCATCGAGTGCGATGGATTAATCACAAAATCTTTATGACAGAGTGCAAAGGTTTAATAACAATGTCTTTATCACAGTGTGCAAAGGGATAATCACAATATATTTATCAAACAGCACAATGGGTTAATCACAAAGTCTTTATCACACAGGGCTATTGGATAATCACAATGTCTTCATCACAGAGGGCTTTGGGTCAATCATAATAGGTCAATCACACAGTGCATTGCGTTAATGCCAATGGCTTAATGACACAGTGCATTGGTTAATGCCAATGGCTTAATCACACAGTACATTGGGTTAATCCTAATGGGTTAATCACACAGCGCAATGGGTAATTCCCAATGATTTAATCACACAGCGCAATGGGTCAATCGCAATTTCTTTATCACACAGCGCAATGGGTTAATCACAACGGGTTAATCACAGAGTGCAATGGGTTAATAACCATGTCTATATCACACAGTGCAACGGGTTAATCACAATGTCTTTACCACACAGTTCAATGGGTTAATCACAATGTCTTTATCACACAGTACAATGGGTTAATCACAATGTCTTTATCACACAGTGCAATGGGTTAATCACATTTTCTCTATCACAGAGTGCAATGCGTTAATCTCAATGTGTTAATTGCTGTGCAATGGGTTAATTCCAATGGGTTAATCACACAATGCAATGGGTTAATGCCAATGGGTTAATCACACTGCAATGGGTTAATCACAATGTCTTTATCACACAGCGCAATGGGTTAATGACAATGTCTTTATCACAGAGTGCGATGGATTAATCACAAAATCTTTATCACAGAGTGCAGTAGGTTAATCACAATGTCTTTATCACACCGTGCAATTGCTTAATCACAATGCCTTCATCACACAATGCAATGGGTTAATCATAATGTCGTTATTACACAGCGCAATGGGATAATCACAATATCTTTATCACAGAGGGCTTTGGGTTAATCTTAATGGGTTAATCACACAGTGTATTGGGTTAATGCCAATATCTTAATCCCACAGTGCATTGTGTTAATCCCAATGGGTTAATCACACAGCGCATTGGGATACTCCCAATGAGTTATTCACACAGCGCAATGGGTCAATTACAATGCCTTTATCAGACAGCGCAATGGCTCAATCACAATGTCTTTATCACACAGCGCAATGGGTTAATCCAAATGGGTTACTCTCACAGTGCAATGGGTTAATCACGATGGATTAATCACAGAGTGCAATGGGTTAGTCACAATGTCTTAATCACACAGCGCAATGGGTCAATCACAATGTATTTTTCACACAGCTCAATAGGTAAATCACAATCAGTTAATCACACAGTGCAATGGGTTAACCACAAAATCTTTATCACAGTGTGGAATGGGCTAAACACAATGTCTTTATCACAAAGCGCAACGGGTTAATGTCAATGTCTTAATGACAGATTGTGATGGCTTAATCACAAAATCTTTATCACACAGTGCAATGGGTTAATGCCAATGAATTAATCACACAGTGCAATGGGTTAATCATAATGTCTTTATCACACAGTGCAATGGGTTAATAATAATGTCTTTATCACACAGTGCACTGGGTTAATCACAATGTCCCTATTACAGAGTGCAATGAGTTAATCTCAATGGGTTAATTACAGTACAATGGGTTAATCCCAATGGGTAATTCACACAATGCAATGGATCAATCACAATGTCTTAATCACTCATGCAATGGGTTAGTCACAGATTGCAATGGGTTAATCACAATGTGTTAACGACACAGTGCAATGTGTTATTGGGTCAATCACAATGTCTTTATCACACAGTGCAATGGGTTAATCAAAATGTCTTCATCACAGAGTGCAATGGGTTAATCCCAATTGGTTAATCACACAATGCAATGCATTATTATTAACGTCTTTATCACTCATTTAATGGCTAAATCACAGAGTTCAATGGATTAAGCACACTGCGTAATGTGGTTAATCAAAATGGGTTAATCACACAGTGCGATGGGTCAATCACAATGTGTTTATCACACTGTGCAATGGGTTAATCACAACGTCTTTATCAAAGAATGCAATGGGTTGATCTCAATGGGTTAATTACAATCCAATGGGTTAATCCCAATTGGTTAATCACACAATGCAATGGATTAATCATAATGTCTTTATCACTTATGCAATGGGTTAATCACAGATTGCAATGGGTTAATCATACAGTGCAATGGGTTAATCCCAATGAGTTAACCACACAGTGCAATGGGTTAATCACAATGTCTTTATCACACAGCGCAATGGGTTAATCACCATGTCTTTATCACTCATGCAATGGGTTAATCACAGACTGCAATGGGGTAATCACACAGTGCAATGGGTTAATCCCAATGGGTTAATCACACAGTGCAATGGGTTAATCACAATGTCTTTATCACACAGTGCAATGGGTTAATGACAATGTCTTTATCACGAAGCGCAATCGATTAATCACAATGTCTTTATCACAGGGTGCGATGGGATAATCTCAATGGGTTAATCACACAGCACAATGGGTCAATCACAATATCTATATCCCACAGCGCCATGGGTTAATCTCAATTGGTGAATCACACAGTGCAAAGGATGAATCACAATGCCTTTATCACACAATGCAATGGGTTAATCACAAAGTCTTTATCACACATCGCAATGGGTTAATCAAAATACTTTAATCACTGAGTGCGATGGATTAATTTCAAAATCTTTATCACAGAGTGCAAAGGGTTTATCACAAAGTCGTTATCACACAGCACATTGGGTTAATCACAATGTCTTTATCACATAATGCAATGGGTTATTTCCAATGGGTTAATCACACAGTGCAATGGTTGTATCACAATGTCTTTATCACACAGTGCAATGGGTCAATCACAATGTTTTTATCACACAGTGCAATGGGTTAATCACAACGTCTTTATCAAACAGCACAATGGGTTAATCACAATGTCTTTATCACACAGCGCAATGGCTTAATCACAATGTCTTTATCACTTATGCAATGGGTTTATCACAGATTGCAATTGGTTAATCACACAGTGCAATGGGTTATTCCCAAAGGGTTAATCACACAGTGCAATGGGTTAATCCCAATAGGTTAATCACACAATGCAATGGATTATTATTAACGCCTTTATCACTCATGTAATGGCTTAATCACAGGGTTCAATGGATTAATGACACTGCGCAATGTGGTTAATCACAATGGGTTAATCACACAGCGCAATGGGTCAATCACAATATGTTCATCACACAGTGCAATGGGTTAATCACAATGTCTTTATCAAAGAATGCAATGGGTTGATCTCAATGGGTTAATTACAATGCAATGGGTTAATCCCAATTGGTTAATCACAAAATGCAATAGATTAATCACAATGTCTTTATCACTCATGCTATGGGTTAATCACAGATTGCAATGGGTTAATCATACAGTGCAATGAGTTAATCCCAATGAGTTAACCACACAGTGCAATGGGTTAATCACAATGTCTTTATCACACAGCGCAATGGGTTAATCACATTGTCTTTATCACAGAGTGCGAAGGATTAATCACAAAATCTTTATCACAGTGTGCAATGGGTTAAGCACAATGTATTTATCACACAGCACAATGGGATAATCACAATTTTTTAATCACACAGTGCAATGGGTTAATCACAATGTCTTTATCACTGATGCAATGGGTTAATCACAGATTGCAATGGGTTAATCATACAGTGCAATGGGTTAATCCCAATGAGTTAACCACACAGTGTAATGGGTTAATCACAATGTCTTTACCACACAGCGCAATGGGTTAATCACAATGTCTTTATCACTCATGCAATGGGTTAATCACAGACTGCAATGGGATAATCAAAATGGCTTCATCAAAGAGGGCTTTGGGTTAATCTTAATGGGTCAATCACACAGTGCATTGGTTTAATGCCAATGGCTTAAACACACAGTGCATTGGGTTAATGCCAATGGCTTAAACACACAGTGCATTGGGTTAATCCTAATGGGTTAATCACACAGCGCAATGGGTAATCCCCAATGATTTAATCATAAAGCGCAATGGGTCAATCACAATGTCTTTATCACACAGCGCAATGGGTCAATCGCAATGTCTTTATCACACAGCGCAATGGCTTAATCACAATGTCTTTATCACTTATGCAATGGGTTTATCACAGATTGCAATTGGTTAATCACACAGTGCAATGGGTTAATCACTACGGGTTAATGACAGAGTGCAATGGGTTAATCACAAGGTCTTTATCACACAGCGCAATGTGTTAATGACAATGTCTTTAGCACGGAGTGCGATGGATTAATCACAAAATCTTTATCACACAGTGCAATGGGTTAATGCCAATGGGTTATTCACACAGTGCAATGGGTTAATCACAATGTCTTTATCACACATCGCAATGAGTTAATCACAATATCTTAATCACTGAATGCGATGGATTAATTTCAAAATCTTTATCATAGAGTGCAAAGGGTTAATCACAATGTCGTTATCACACAGCACAATGGGTTAATCACAATGTCTTTATCACATAATGCAATGGGTTATTTCCAATGGGTTAATCACACAGCGCAATGGGTGTATCACAATGTCTTTATCACACAGTGCAATGGGTCAATCACAATGTCTTTATCACACAGTGCAATGGGTTAATCAAAATGTCTTTATCACAGAGTGCAATGGGTTAAGCCCAATAGGTTAATCACACAATGCAATGGATTATTATTAACATCTTTATCACTCATGTAATGGCTTAATCACAGAGTTCAATGGATTAATCACACTGCGCAATGTGGTTAATCACAATGGGTTAATCACACAGTGCAATGGTTCAATCACAATATGTTTATCACACAGTGCAATGGGTTAATCACAATGTCTTTATCACAGAATGCAATGGGTTAATCTCAATGGGTTAATTACAATGCAATGGGTTAACACCATTTGGTTAATCACACAATGCAATGGATTAATCACAATGTCTTTATCACTCATGCAATGGGCTAATCACAGATTGCAATGGGTTAATCATACAGTGCAATGCGTTAATCCCAATGAGGTAACCACACAGTGCAATGGGTTAATCACAATGTCTTTATCACACAGCGCAATGGGTTAATCACATTGTCTTTATCACAGAGTGCGATGGATTAATCACAAAATCTTTATCACAGTGTGCAATGGGTTAAGCACAATGTACTTATCACACAGCACAATGGGGTAATCACAATTTTTTTATCACACAGTGCAATGGGTTAATCACAATGTCTTTATCACACAACACAACGGGTTAATCACAATGTCTTTATCACTCATGCAATGGGTTAATCACAGCCTGCAATGGGGTAATCGCACAGTGCAATGGGTTAATCCCAATGGGTTAATCACACAGTGCAATGGGTTAATCACAATGTCTTTATCACACAGTGCAATGGGGTAATCACAATGTCTTTATCACACAGTGCAATGGGTTAATCACATTGTCTGTATCACAGAGTGCGATGGATTAATCACAAAATCTTTATGACAGAGTGCAATGGGTTAATCACGATGTCTTCCTCACACAGCAAAAACGATTAATCACAATGTCTTTATCACAGATTGCAATGCGTTAATCACAATGTCTTTATCACACAGCGCAATGTGTTAATGACAATGTCTTTAGCACGGAGTGCGATGGATTAATCACAAAATCTTTATCACACGGTGCAATGGGTTAATGCCAATGGGTTATTCACACAGTGCAATGGGTTAATCACAATGTCTTTATCACACATCACAATGAGTTAATCACAATATCTTAATCACTGAGTGCGATGGATTAATTTCAATATCTTTATCATAGAGTGCAAAGGGTTAATCACAATGTCGTTATCACACAGCACAATGGGTTAATCACAATGTCTTTATCATATAATGCAATGGGTTATTTCCAATGGGTTAATCACACAGTGCAATGGGTGTATCACAATGTCTTTATCACACAGTGCAATGGGTCAATCACAATGTCTTTATCACACAGTGCAATGGGTTAATCAAAATGTCTTTCTCACAGAGTGCAATGGGTAAATACCAATAAGTTAATCACACAATGCAATGGATTACTATTAACTTATTGATCACTCATGTAATGGCTTAATCACAGCGTTCAATGGATTAATCACACTGCGCAATGCGGTTAATCACAATGTGTTTATCACACAGTGCAATGGGTTAATCACAATGTCTTTATCACAGAGTGCAATGGGTTAATCACATTGTCTTTATCATCGAGTGCGATGGATTAATCACAAATTCTTTATGACATAGTGCAATGTTTTAATCACAATGCCTTTATCACAGTGTGCAAAGGGATAATCACAATGTATTCATCAAACAGCACAATGGCTTAATCACAATGTCTTTATCACTTATGCAATGGGTTTATCACAGATTGCAATTGGTTAATCACGCAGTGCAATGGGTTATTCCCAAAGGGTTAATCAAACAGTGCAATGGGTTAATCACAATGTCTTTATCACACAGTGCAATGGGTTAATCCCAATAGGTTAATCACACAATGCAATGGATTATTATTAACGCCTTTATCACTCATGTAATGGCTTAATCACAGGGTTCAATGGATTAATGACACTGCGCAATGTGGTTAATCACAATGGGTTAATCACACAGCGCAATGGGTCAATCACAATATGTTCATCACACAGTGCAATGGGTTAATCACAATGTCTTTATCAAAGAATGCAATGGGTTGATCTCAATGGGTTAATTACAATGCAATGGGTTAATCCCAATTGGTTAATCACAAAATGCAATAGATTAATCACAATGTCTTTATCACTCATGCAATGGGTTAATCACAGATTGCAATGGGTTAATCATACAGTGCAATGAGTTACTCCCAATGAGTTAACCACACAGTGCAATGGGTTAATCACAATGTCTTTATCACAGAGTGCGATGGATTAATCACAAAATCTTTATCACAGTGTGCAATGGGTTAAGCACAATGTATTTATCACACAGCACAATGGGGTAATCACAATTTTTTTATCACACAGTGCAATGGGTTAATCACAATGTCTTTATCACTCATGCAATGGGTTAATCACAGATTGCAATGGGTTAATCATACAGTGCAATGGGTTAATCCCAATGAGTTAACCACACAGTGCAATGGGTTAATCACAATGTCTTTACCACACCGCGCAATGGGTTAATCACAATGTCTTTATCACTCATGCAATGGGTTAATCACAGACTGCAATGGGGTAATCACCCAGTGCAATGGGTTAATCCCAATGGGTTAATCACACAGTGCAATGGGTTAATCTCAATGTCTTTATCACACAGTGCAATGGGTTAAGCACATTATCTTTACCATCGAGTGCGATGGATTAATCACAAAATCTTTATGACAGAGTGCAATGGTTTAATCACAATGTCTTTATCACAGTGTGCAAAGGGATAATCACAATGTATTTATCAAACAGCACAATGGGTTAATCACAATGTCTTTATCACACAGTGCAATGGGATAATCACAATGGCTTCATCAAAGAGGGCTTTGGGTTAATCTTAATGGGTCAATCACACAGTGCATTGGTTTAATGCCAATGGCTTAAACACACAGTGCATTGGGTTAATGCCAATGGCTTAAACACACAGTGCATTGGGTTAATCCTAATGGGTTAATCACACAGCGCAATGGGTTAATCACAATGTCTTTATCACACAGTGCAATGGGTTAATCACATTGTCTTTATCATCGAGTGTGATGGATTAATCACAAAATCTTTATCACACAGTGCAATGGGTTAATGCCAATGGGTTATTCACACAGTGCAATGGGTTAATCACAATGTCTTTATCACACATCGCAATGAGTTAGTCACAATATCTTAATCACTGAGTGCGCTGGATTAATTTCAAAATCTTTATCATAGAGTGCAATGGGTTAATCACAAGGTCTTTATGACACAGCACAATGTTTTAATGACAATGTCTTTAGCACGGAGTGGGATGGATTATTCACAAAATCTTTATCACACAGTGCAATGGGTTAATGCCAATGGGTTATTCACACAGTGCAATGGGTTAATCACAATGTCTTTATCACACATCGCAATGAGTTAATCACAATATCTTAATCACTGAGTGCGATGGATTAATTTCAAAATCTTTATCATAGAGTGCAAAGGGTTAATCACAATGTCGTTATCACACAGCACAATGGGTTAATCACAATGTCTTTATCATATAATGCAATGGGTTATTTCCAATGGGTTAATCACACAGCGCAATGGGAGTATCACAATGTCTTTATCACACAGTGCAATGGGTCAATCACAATGTCTTTATCACACAGTGCAATGGGTTAATCAAAATGTCTTTATCACAGAGTGCAATGGGTTAAGCCCAATAGGTTAATCACACAATGCAATGGATTATTATTAACATCTTTATCACTCATGTAATGGCTTAATCACAGAGTTCAATGGATTAATCACACTGCGCAATGTGGTTAATCACAATGGGTTAATCACACAGTGCAATGGTTCAATCACAATATGTTTATCACACAGTGCAATGGGTTAATCACAACGTCTTTATCACAGAATGCAATGGGTTAATCTCAATGGGTTAATTACAATGCAATGGGTTAACACCATTTGGTTAATCACACAATGCAATGGATTAATCACAATGTCTTTATCACTCATGCAATGGGCTAATCACAGATTGCAATGGGTTAATCATACAGTGCAATGGGTTAATCCCAATGAGGTAACCACACAGTGCAATGGGTTAATCACAATGTCTTTATCACACAGCGCAATGGGTTAATCACATTGTCTTTATCACAGAGTGCGATGGATTAATCACAAAATCTTTATCACAGTGTGCAATGGGTTAAGCACAATGTACTTATCACACAGCACAATGGGGTAATCACAATTTTTTTATCACACAGTGCAATGGGTTAATCACAATGTCTTTATCACACAACGCAACGGGTTAATCACAATGTCTTTATCACTCATGCAATGGGTTAATCACAGCCTGCAATGGGGTAATCGCACAGTGCAATGGGTTAATCCCAATGGGTTAATCACACAGTGCAATGGGTTAATCACAATGTCTTTATCACACAGTGCAATGGGTTAATCACAATGTCTTTATCACACAGTGCAATGGGTTAATCACATTGTCTGTATCACAGAGTGCGATGGATTAATCACAAAATCTTTATGACAGAGTGCAATGGGTTAATCACGATGTCTTCCTCACACAGCAAAAAGGATTAATCACAATGTCTTTATCACAGATTGCAATGCGTTAATCACAATGTCTTTATCACACAGCTCAATGGGTTAATCACAATATCTTAATCACTGAGTGAGATGGATTAATCTCAAAATCTTTATCACAGAGTGCAAAGGGTTAATCGCAATGTCGTTATCACACAGCACAATGGGTTAATCACAATGTCTTTATCACAGAGTGCGATGGATTAATCACAAAATCTTTACGACTGAGTGCAATGGGTTAATCACAATATCTTTCTCACACAGCAAAAATGATTAATCACAATGTCTTCATCACACAACGCAATGGGTTAATCACAATGTCTTTATCACTCATGCAATGGGTTAATCACAGACTACAATGGAGTAATCGCTCAGTGCAATGGGTTAATCCCAATGGGTTCATCACACAGTGCAATGGGTTAATCACAAGTTCTTTATCAGACAGCGCAATGGGTTAATGACAATGTCTTTAGCACGGAGTGCGATGGATTAGTCACAAAATCTTTATCACACAGTGCAATGGGTTAATCAAAATGTCTTTATCACAGAGTGCAATGGGTTAATCCCAATAGGTTAATCACACAATGCAATGGATTATTATTAACGTCTTTATCACTCATGTATTGGCTTAATCACGGAGTTCAATGGATTATTCACACTGCGCAATGCGGTTAATCACAATGGATTAATCACACAGTGCAATGGGTCAATCACAATATGTTTATCACACAGTGCAATGGGTTAATCACAATGTCTTTATCACAGAATGCAATGGGTTAATCTAAGTGGGTTAATTACAATGCAATGGGTTAATCCCAATTGGTTAATCACCCATTGCAATGGATTAATCACAATGTCTTTATCACTTATGCAATGGGTTAATCACAGATTGCAATGGGTTAATCATACAGTGCAATGGGTTAATCCCAATGAGTTAACCACACACTACAATGGGTTAATCACAATGCTTTATCACACAGTGCAATGGGTCAATCACAATGTCTTTATCACACAGTGCAAAGGGTTAATCAAAACATCTTTATCACAGTGTGCAATGGGTTAATCTCAATAGGTTAATCACAGTGCAATGGGTTAATCTGAATAAGTTAATCAAACAATGCAATGGATTATTCATAATGTCTTTATCACTCATGCAATGGCTTAATCACAGAGTGCAATGGGTTAATCACATAGCGCAATGGGGTTAATCACAGAGGGTTAATCACACAGTGCAATGGGTTAATCACCATGTCTATATCACACAGTTCAATGGGTTAATCACAATGTCTTTCTCACACAGCAAAAAGGATTAATCACAATGTCTTCATCACACAGCGCGATGGGTTAGTCACAATGTCTTTATCACTCATGCAATGGGTTAATCACAGACTGCAATGGAGTAATCGCACAGTGCAATGGGTTAATCACAATGGGTTAATCACACAGTACAATGGGTTAATCACAATGTCTTTATCACACAATGCAATGGGTTAATCACAATGTCTTTATCATCGAGTGCGATCGATTAATCACAAAATCTTTATGACAGAGTGCAATGGTTTAATAACAATGTCTTTATCAGTGTGCAAAGGGTTAATCACAATGTATTTATCAAACAGCACAATGGGTTAATCACAATGTCTTTATCACACAGGGCAATGGGATAATCACAATGTCTTCATCACAGAGGGCTTTGGGTTAATCTTAATGGGTCAATCACACAGTGCATTGGTTTAATGCCAATGGCTTAAACACACAGTGCATTGGGTTAATGCCAATGGCTTAATCACACGGTGCATTGGGTTAATCATAATGGGTTAGTTACACAGTGCAATGGGTTAATCACAATGTCTTATCACACAGTGCAATGGGTTAATCACAATGTCTTTATCACAGAGTGCAAGGGGTTAATCACAATGTCTTCATCACAGAGTGCGATGGATTAATCACAAAATCTTTATGACAGAGTGCAAGGGGTTAATCACAATGTCTTTCTCACACAGCAAAAAGGATTAATCACAATGTCTTTATGACAGAGTGCGATGGGTTAATCATAATGTCTTTATCACAGTGTGCAACGGGATAATCACAATGTATTTATCAAACAGCACAATGGGTTACTCACAATGTCTTTATCACACAGCGCAATGCGTTAATCACAATGTCTTTATCACACAGTGCAATGGATTTATCACAATGGCTTTATCACAGAGTTCAATTGGTCAATCACAATATCTTTATCACAAACGCAATGGATTAATCATTGTGTCTTTCTCACAGTCCAATGGCTTAATCTCAATGGAGTAATCACACAGTGGATTGGGTTAATCCCAATGGGTTAATTACACAGTGCATTGGGTTAATCCTTTTGGCTTAATCACACACCACAATGGGTCAATCACCAAGTCTTTATCACACAGCGCAATGGGTCAATCACAATGTCTTTATCACATAGTGCAATGGGTTAATCACGATGTCTTTATCACATAATGCAAAGGGTTAAACCAAATGTGTTAATCACACAGTGCAATGGGTTAATCACAATGTCTATATCACACAATGCAATGGGTTAATCAAAATGTCTTTATCACAGAGTGCAATGGGTTAATCCCAATTGGCTAATCACACAATGCAATGGATTAATGACAATTTCTTTACCACTCATGCAAATTCTTAATCACAGAATGCAAACGGTTAATCACACAGCGTACTGTGGTTAATCCCAATGGGTTAATGACACCGTGTAATGGGTTAATCACAATGTCTTTATCGCACAGCGCAATGGTTTAATCACAAGGTTTTATTACATAGTGCAATGGGTTAATCACAATGTCTTGATCACACAGCGCAATGGGTTAAGTCCAATGGGTAAATCAAACAGTGCCATGGGTTAATCACAATGTCTTTATTACACAGGGCAATGGATTAATCACCATGTCTTTATTACAGAGTGCTGTGGATTAGTCATAAAATCTTTATCACAGAGTGGAATGGGTTAATTACAATGTCTTTATCACAGCACAATGGGTTAATCACAACGTCTTCATCACACAGTGCAAAGGGTTAATCACAATGTCTTTATCATATAGTGCAATGGGTTAATGACCATGTCTTTATCACGAAGCAGAATAGGTTAATCACAATGTGTTTATCATACAGCGCAATGGGTTAATCACAAGCCCAATGGGTTAATCCCAATGGGTTAATGACACAATGAAATTAGTTAATCACAACATCTTTATCACAAAATACAATGGGTTAATAACAAAGTCTTCATCACACAGTGCAATGGGTTAATGACAATGTCTTCATCACAAAGCACAATGGGTTAATCTCAATGTGTTTATCACACAGTGCAATGGGTTAATCACAATGTCTTTATCGCACAGTGCAATGGGTGAATCCCAATGGGTTAATCACACAGTCCAATGGGTTAATCACAATGTCTTTATCACAGAGTGCAATGGGTTAATCACAATGTCTATATCACACAGCGCAATGGGTTAATCACAATGTCTTTATCACACAGTGCAATGGGTTAATCCCAATGGGTTAATCAGACAGTACAATGGGTTAATTACAATGTCCTTATCATACAGCGCAATGGGTTAATCACAATGTCTTTATCACAGAGTGCAATGGGTTAATCACAAAATCTTTATCACAGTGTGCAATTGGTTAATCACAATGTCTTTATCACAGAGTGCAGTGGATTAGTCATAAAATCTTTATCACAGAATGGAATGGGTTAATTACAATGTCTTTATCACAGCGCAATGGGTTAATCACAACGTCATTATCACACAGTGCAAAGGGTTAATCACAATGTCTTTATCACACAGTGCAATGGGATAATGACAATGTCTTTACCACGAAGCAGAATGGCTTAATCACAATGTGTTTATCATACAGCGCAATGGGTTAATCCCAATGGGTTAATCAGACAGTACAATGGGTTAATCACAATGTCCTTATCATACAGTGCAATGGGTGAATCACAAAATCTTTATCACAGTGTGCAATGGGTTAATCAGAATGTCTTTATCACACAGCACATTGTGTTAATCACAATGTCCCTATCACACAGTGCAATTGGTTATTCACAATGTCTTTATCACAATGTGCAATGGGTTAGTCACAAAATCTTTATCACAGAGTGCAATGGGTTAGTCACAAAATCTTTATCACAGAGTGCAATGGGTTAATCACAATGTCTTTATCACACAGTGCAATGGGTTAATCACAAAATCTTTATCACAGTGCAATGGGTTAATCACAAAATCTTTATCACACAGTGCAATGGGTTAATCACAATGTCTTTATCACACAGTGCAATGGGTTAATCACAATGTCTTTATCACAGAGTGCAATGGGTTAATCTCAATGGGTTAATCACAGTGCAATTGGTTAATCCCAATGGGTTAATCACACAATGCAATGGATTAATCATAATGTATTTATCACTCATGCAATTTCTTAATTGCAGAATGCAATGGGTTAATCAACCCTCGCAATAGGGTTAATCCCAATGGGTTAATCACACAGTGCAATGGGTCAATCACAATGTCTTTATGACACAGCGCAATGGCTTAATGACAATGGGCAGAATTTTGCCCTCGGCTGGCGAGTGGTCCTCACCGGCTTGGTGGCGGGCGGCCAGCCAACCCCCGCCACTGAAACGGGCCCTGCTGCCATTTTAAGTGGGTGGGTTTATTAAGGATGCCCAGCGGCATCCCCGATGGGAAGCACTATGCGTTTCCTGTTCCGGGGGGAGGAGGGATTCCCCAACTGTCAAAATGTGCTGTTTCGCGAAACAGCGCACTTCTCCCTGAGACAAAGTGCTGTCTCAGGGAGACCAGTGATAGTCTGAAAAACTTCAAAAATACAAAAATTAACAACTTATTAACACGTCCCCCTCATGTGACAATGTCGCATGAGATGGGACATGTTAATAAAAAACACATAAACTTGATAATTTTTTTACAAAACGGACATGAAACCACATCCTGCCAGTGGATGAAGTTTCATGAATAATCAGATGTCCGCTGGGGCTCCTGGCCTGCCCACCAGACTTAAATTACTTTAATTAGCTTGTCAATTGCCTCAATTAGTCATTGACACGTCAGCGGGTGGACAGCTGATTTTTCTGTCCGCCTGCCTTCCTAAAAATTTAAAGGGACCAGGATGACGTCGGGGATCCCTCCCAACATCATCCCGCATCATTTTCCCCTCACTGAGCAGGCCCTGCCCCCAAATCACCAAGGGGAAAATCCTGGCCAATGTCTTTATCCCACAGTGCAATTGGTTAACCACAGTGCAATGGGTTCAGCATGCAGTGCAAACGGTTAATCACATGCTGCAATGTGTTACTCACACATAGTCATGGAGTCATAGAGGTCTACAGGGCAGAAAAAGGCCCTTCGGCCCATCGAGTCTGCGCCGGTCAAACAAGTACCTAACTATTTTAACCTCATTTTCCAGCCCTAGGCCCATAGCCTTGTATGCCACAGCATTGCAAGTGCACATCCAAACACTTCTTAAATGTTGTGAGAGTTTCTGCCTCTACCACCCTTTCAGGCAGTGAGTTCCAGATTCCTACCAGCCTCTGGATGAAAGAATTCTTCCTCACATCCTCTCTAAACCTCTTGCCCCTTACCTTAAATCTATGCCCCCAGGTTATTGATCCTTCCACCAAGGGGAAAAGTTCCTTCCTGTCTACGCTATCTATGTCCCTCATAATCTTATACACCTCAATCATTTCCCCCCTCAATCTCCTCTGCTCCAGGGAAAATAACCCTGGTCTATCCAATCTCTCCTCATAATTAAAACTCTCCAGCCCAGCCAACATCCTGGTAAATCTCCTCTGCACTCTCTCTCATGCAATCACCTCCTTCCTATAATGCAGATTCCAGAACTGCATGCAATACTCTAGCTGTAGCCTAACCAGCATTTTATACAGTTCCAGCATAACCTCCCTGCTCTTATATTCTATGCCTCGGCTAATAAAGTCAAGTATCCCATATGCCTTCTTAACCACCTTATCTACCTGCCCTGCTACATTAAGGGACCGGTATACATGCACACCAAGCGTTCCTCTGATCCTTGGTACTTCCCAGGGTCCTATCATTCATCGTGTAAATCCGTGTCCTGCCCAAGTGCATCACATCATAATTATCCGGATTAAATTCCATTTGCCACTGATCAGCCCATCTGACCTACACCACAAAAAGCAAGGGACCCCAACACCGATCCCTGTGGAACCCAACTGGACAGAGGCATCCAGTCACAAAAACATCCCCGACCATCACCCTCTGCTTCCTGCCACTCAGCCAATTCTGGATCCAATTTGTCAAATTGCCTTGGATCGCATGGGCTCTTACCTTCGTTATCAGTCTCCCATGCGGGACCTTATCAAAAGCCTTGCTGAAGTCCAAGTAGACTACATCAAATGCATTGCCCTCATCCACACACCTGGTCACCTCTTCGAAAAATTCAATCAAATTGTTCAGACAAGGTCTCCCCTTAACAAAACCATACTGACTGCCTTTGATTAATCCCTGCCTCTCCAAGTGTAGACTAATTATGTCCCTCAGAATTGCTTCCAATAGTTTCCCCACCACTGAGGTTAGACAGACTGGCCTGTAGTTCCCTGGTTTATCCCTTCCTCCGTTCTTGAATGATGGTACACAGTGCAATGGGTTAATAACACAATGTGACGGCTTATTAACAACAGGTTAACCACACAGCGCAATGGGTTAAGCACACAGTGGAAGGGTTAATCATGCAGTGCAATGAGCTAATCACATAGTGCAATGAGTCAATCACACACTGCAATATATTAATCGCAGTGCAATGGGTTAATCACACAGTGCAATGTGTTAATCCCAATGGGTTAATCCCAATGGGCTAATCACACAGTGCAATGCGTTCATCACAATGCAATGTGTTAATCACACAGGCAATGGATTAATCACACAGTGTAATGTGTTAATCAGTCCAATGGGAAAACCACCATGAAATGCGTTAATCACATAATGTAATGGGCAAATCACACATTGCAATGCGTTAATCACAATGGAATGATCACAGTGTATTGAGTTAATCATGGAGTGCAATCGGTTAATCCAGATGTGCTAATAACAGTGCAGTGGGTTAATCCCAATGGGTTAATCACACAGTGCTATGGGTTAATCACAGTGTAATGTGTGAATCACAAGTGCTTAATCACACAGTGCAATGGATTAATCACAATGGGCAGAATTTTACGACAGCGGGATTTTACACTCCCACTCTCGTCAATGGGATTTATAATAGCCCGCCACATTTTACAGCCCCATCCCTGCCGAAATGAGGCCGTAAAATTCTGCCCAATCTCAATATGTTTATCACACCACACAATGGGTTAATCAGACATTGTAATGTATTAATCCCAATGGGTTAAACACATTGTGTAATGAATTAATACCAATGGGATAATCACACAGTGCAATGTATTTATCACTGTGCAATGGGTTAATCAAACAATACAATCAGTTAATCAAAAAGGGTTAATCACGGTGCAGTAGGTTAATCCCAATGGGTTTATTGCACAGTGCAATGGGTTAATGATGCAGTGCAATGGTTTAGTCACACAGTGTGAGGGGTTAATCATGCAGTTCAATGGGTTTATCCCAATGGGTTAACCACACAGTGCAATAGGGTAACCACACAGTGCAATAGTTTAGTCAAAGCAGTACAATGTTTTCCTCACACAACGCAATCATGCATTGAAAAGGAATAATCACACAGTGCAATGCCTAATCACACAGTGTAATAGGGTAATCACATGATGGAATGTGTTAATCAAGTTGTGCAATGGGTTAATCATGCAGTGCAATGATTTCATCACACAGTGCAATGGGGTAATGACACAATGCAAAGTGTTAATACCAATTGGTTAATCACACATGTGCAATAGGGTAACCACACAATGCAATGGGTTAATCGTGCAATGCAATGGGTTACTCATGCATTGTAATGGGTTATTCACATATCGCAGTGGCTTCATCACAGTGCAACTAATTAATCACACAGTGCAATGGGTAAATCACACATGCACAATGTGTGGATCTCGCTGCTCAATGGGTTAATCATGCGCTGCAATGGATTAATCACAGTGCAATGTGTTAGCGATGCAATGCAGTGGGTTAATCGTAGAGTGCAAAGCCTTATTCACACAGTGCAACGTGTTAATCCCAAAGAGCAAATTACACAGTGCAATGCGCAATGAGTTAATCACACTTTGCAAAGGCTTAATCACAGAGTGCAATATGCTAATCCCAAACGGTTAATTAGACAGTGCAATGGATTATCACACAATGCAATGAATTAATCACACTGCAATGGGTAAATCACACAGTGCAATGGGTTAATCATGGTGTGCAAAGACTTATTCACACAATGCATTGTGTTAACCCCAAAGGATGAATCACACAGTGCAATGGGTTAATCACACATTACAAAGGCTTAATCACATCGTGCAATATGCTAATCCCAAATGATTAATTAGACCAGTGCAAAGAGTTAATTACAAGGTGTGATGGGTCAATCACATGCTACAATTGGTTAATCAAGGAGTGTAAAGCCTTATTCACATAATACATTGTATTACCCTCAAAGGGCTAATCACACATTGCAATGGCGTAATCACACCATGCAATAGGTTAATCACACAGTAGAGTGGGTTAATCACAGTGCATTAATCACACGGTGCAATGAGCTAGTTACACAATAAACATATTAACATAAGAACATAAGAAATAGGAACTGGAGAAGACCATTTGGCCCCTTGAGCCTGCTCCGCCATTCAGCAAGATCATGGCTGATCTTCTCGTTTTTCGATTTCCACATTCCCATCTAACCCCGATAACCTTTGATTCCCTTGCCTGACAAAAATCTATCTACCTCTGACTTAAAATATTCAATTAACCCACCTCCACCACCTTCTGAGGCAGAGAGTTCCAAAGTCGCACAGCCCTCTGAGAGTAAAAAAATTGTCCTTATCTCTGTCCTAAAAGGGTGAACCTTCTTTTTAAAACAGTGCCCCCTAGTTCTGGACTCACCCACAAGAGGAAACATCCTTTTGATGTCCACCTTGTCAAGGCCGTTCAGGATCTGATATTCTTCATTCAAATCACCCCTCACTCTTCTAAACTCCCGTGAAAACAATCACCTTTTCCTGTCCACCCTTTCCTTATAAGACAACCCATTCATTCCAGGTATCAATCTACTAAACCTCCTATGAACTGCCTCCAATGCATTTACATCCCTCCTTATATAAGGAGACCCAAAACTGTACATAGTATTCAAGATGCAGTCTCACCAATGCCCTGAATAACTGAAGCATAACAACCTTACTTTTATGTTCAATCCCTCTCGTAACAAGGCATAGTATTCCATTAGCCTTCTTAATCACTTCCTGTACCTGCATACTAACTTTTTGTGACTCATGTACTAGAACACCTAGCTCCCTCTGCACCTCAGAATTATGCTGCTGTTCTCCATTTAAGTAATACTCTTTTTTTGTTCATCCTGCCAAAGTGAACAACTTCACATTTTCCCACATTAAACTCAATTTGCCAGATCTTTGCCCACTCACTCCACCTATCTATATCCATCTGCAACCTCCTCATGCCCACTTCACAACTTACTTTCCTACCTAGGCAATGAGTTAATCAAATAGTGCAATGGGTTGATTGCACTGCATAATAAGTTAATCATGCAGTGCAATGTTTAATCACGCAGTGCAAAGCCTTATCCACATGGTGTAATGTGTTAATCCCAAAGGGTTAATCGCACAGTGCTGTGGGTTAAGCACACAGTGCAATGGATAAATTACACAGTGCAATGGGGTAATCACATCATGCAATGGGTTAATCACAGTGCAATGGGTCATTTGCACAGTGCAACGGGTTGATCACACTGTGCAATGGGTTAATGATGCAGTGCAATGGGTTAATTACAAAGCCTTATTCACATACGGCAATGTGTTAATCACAAAGGGTTAATCCCATAGTACAACTCATCACACTGTGCAATGAGTTAACCACACGCTGCAATGTGTTAATCACAGAGTGCAAAGCATTATTCACACAATACAATGTGTTAATCCCAAAGGGTTAACCACACATTGCAATGGGTTAATCCCAGTGATTTAATCATACAGTGCAATAGGTTAATCACACAGTGGAATGGATTAATCCCAATTGGTTAATCACACAGTGCGATGAGTTAATCAGACAATGAACATAATAACATAAGAACATCAAAAGTAGTAACGGGGTAGCCAATTCAGTCCCTCGAGCCTGCTCCACCATTCAATAAGATCATGGCTGATCTTCTGTTTCAATCTCCACATCGTCATCTAACCCCGATAATCTTTCATTTCCTCGCCTAACAAGAATCTGTAGTTTTTTGCTTTTATCTTAGTGTTTAAGAATCTATCTGCTTCTGCCTTAAAAATATTCAATGATCCCGCTTCCACTACCTTTTGAGGCAGAGAATTCCAAAGTCGCACAACCCTCTGAGAGAGAAAAATTGCCTCATCTCTGTCCTGAAAGGGCGAACCCTAATTTTAAAACACTGACCCCTAATCCTGGACTCACCCATATGAGGAATCATCCATTCGATGTCTACTTTGTCAAGGCCGTTCAGGAACTTATATACTTCAATCAAATCACCCCTCACTCTTCTAAACTCCACTGGAAACAAATCCACTCTGTCCAAGCTTTCCTCATAAGACAACCCACTCATTCCAGGTATCAATCTACTTAACATCCTTTGAACCACCGCCAATGCATTTACATCCTTCCTTAAATAAGGAGACCAAAACTGCACACAGTATTCGAGGTGCAGTCTCACCCAATGCCCTGAACACCTGAAGCATAACACCCTTACTTTTATGTTCAAACCCACTTGTAATAAAGGATAACATTCCATCAGCTTTCTAAATTACTTGCAGTATCTGCATACTAACTTTTTGTGATTCATGTACGAGAACACCTAGACCCCTCTGCACCACCTCAAATTATGCAGCTGTTCTCCATTTCAGTAATACTCTGCTTTTTTGTTCATTCTGCCAAAACGAATAACTTCACATTTTCCCACATTAAACTCCATTTGCTAGATGTTTTCCCATTCACTCAGACCATCATTATCCATCTGCAACCTCCTCATGTCCTCTTGATAACACACTTTCTTATCTATCTTTGAGTCAGCTGCAAATATTGCAATCATGTATTCAATCCCCTCAACTAAGTCATTGATGTAAATCGTAGAAAGTTGAGGCCCCAGCACCAACCCTTGTGAGACCCCATTCAAATGCACATAATGCAATGGATTAATCCCAATGGGTTGATCACAGAGTGCAATAGTTTAATCACAGTGCAATGGTTTAATCACACAGTATAATGGGTTAGTCATGCAGTGCAATGGGTTAGTCACACAGTGCCATGGGATAATCACACAGAGCAATGTTAATCGCACAGTGCTATGGGTTAATCATGCAGTGTAATGGATTAATCACACAGTGCAATGTGTTAATCACACAGTTCAATGGATTAATCACACAGTGCAATGTGTTAATCACACAGTTCAATGGATTAATCACAGTGCAATGTGTTAATCACACAGTTCAATGGGTTAATCACACAGTTCAGTGGGTTAATCACAGTCCAATGAGTTAATCACACATTGCAATGCGTTAATCCTAATGGGTTAATCACACAGTGCAATGTGTTAGTCATGCCGTGTAATGTTTTAATCACACAGTGCAATCAGTTAATCATAATGGGTTAATCACAGTGCATTGGGTTAATCACACAGAGAAATCTGTTTATTACACAGTGCAATTGGTTAATCACACAGTGCAATGCGTTAATCCCAAGGGTTAATCACACAGTGCAATGTGTTAGTCATGCAGTGTAATGTTTTAATTACATAGTGTAATGTTTTAATTACACAGCGCAATAGGTTAATCCCAGTGGGTTTATCACACAGTGCAATGGGTTTGTCACACAGTACAATGGGTTAGTCACTCAATGTGATGGATTAATCACACAGTGCAATCTGTTAATGCCAATAGGTTAATCACATGGTGTAATGAGTTAATCACACAGACAATGGGTTGATCACACTGCAATGGGTTGATCACACTGAGCAATCATTTAATCACGCAGTGCAATAGCTTAATCACACAATGCAGTGGGTTAGTTCCAATGGGTTAATCAGGCACTGCAATGGGTTAATCACACAGTGCAATGGGTTAATCATGCAGTGCAATGGGTTAATCATGGCGTGTAAAGCTTTATTCACACAGTGCAATGTGTTCATTCCAAAGGGTTAATCACACGATGCAGTGGGTTAATCTGGCAGTGCAATGTGTTAATTGCAAAATGCAATAGGATAAGTACACTGTACAATGGGCTAAAAACACAGTGCTTTGTGTTAATCGCAGAGCACAATGGGTTAATTATGTAGTGCAATGGATTAATCATGTCATGCAATGGGTTAATCACAGAGGAATGTGTTAGTCACACAGTGCAATGGGTTGATCATGCAGTGCAATGGCCTAATTTCAAAAGTTCAATGGGTTAATCACATAATGCAATGGGTTATCACACAGTGCAATGGGTTATCACACCATGCAATGGGTTAATCACAGTGCAATGGACTAATCACACAGTGCAATGTGTTAATCAAACAGTGTATTGAGTTCATCAGAGTGCAATGGGTTAAACGCAGTGCAATGTATTAATCCGTTCGACGTCCACCTTGTCAAGGCCATTTTTAATCTTGCATATCAAATCACCCCTCACTCTTCTAAACTCCGGTGGAAACAAGCCCAGTCTGTCCAACCTTTTCTCATAAGATAACCCACTCATTCCAGGTATCCATCTAGTTAACCTCCTTAGAACTGTCTCCAATGTATTTACATCCGTCCTTAAATAAGGAGACCAAAACTGCACACAGTATTCGAGGTGTGGTCTCACCAATACCCTCTATAACTGAAGCATAACATCCTTACTTTTATGTTCAATCCCTCTTGTAATAAAGGATAGCATTCCATTAGCATTCTTAATTACCTGCTGTATCTGCTTATTAACTTTTTGTGACTCGTACTAGAACACCTAGATCCCTCTGCACCTCAGATTTATATTGCCGTTCTCTATTTAAGTAATATGCTGCTATTTTGTTCTTCCTGCCAAAGTGAACAACTTCACATTTTCCCACATTAAACTCAATTTTCCAGACCTTTGCCCAATCACTCCACCTATCTATATCCATTTGCAACCTCCTTATGTCCACTTTACAAAGTACTTTCATATCTATCTTTGTGTCATCAGCAAATATTGCTACTATGTCTTCACTCCCCTCAACTAAGCCATTAACGCAAATCATAAAAAGTTGAGGCCCCAGCAGTGACACCTGTGGGACTCTATTGCAATGCAACGGGTTAATCACATAATGCAATGGATTAATTACATGGAGCGATGGGTTAATCAGGACTTGCAAGGACTTAATCACACAGTGCAATGGATTAATCCGAATGGGTTTATCGCACAGTGCAATGGATTAATCACACAGTGCAATGGGTTAGACATTCATTGTGATGGGTTAATGACACAGAGGTATGGCTTAAACAGGCATTTCAAAGGCTTAACCACATAGTGCAATGGGTTAACAACATAGTGCAATGGGATAATCATACAGTGCACTCAGTTAATCACGATGAGGTAATCACAGTGCAAAAGGTAAATCCCATTGGGTTTATCACACAATGCAATGGGTTAATGATGCAGTGCAATGGGTTATTCACGCAGTGTGAGGGGTTAATCATGCACTTCAATAGCGTAACCACACGGTGCAATGGGTTAATCACACAAAGTATTGTGTTAAACACACAATGCTATTGTTGAATCACACAGTGTAATGCGTTAATCCCAATGGGTTTATCACATAGTGCAATGGATTAATCACACAGTGCAAGGGTTAGTCACTTTGTGTGATGGATTAATCACACAGTGCAATGGTTTAATTAGGCATTGCAAAGAGTCAATCACATAGTGCAATCTGCTAATCCCAATGGGTTAATCACACAGTCCAATAGGTTACTCACACAGTGCAATGGGTTAATTACATCGAAAAATGGGTTATTCAGGATTTGCAAAGGCTTAATCACACAGTAGAATGGGTTAATCCCAATGAGTTAATCAGTGCAATGGGCTAATCACACAGTGCAGTGTGTTAATCATGCAGTGCAATGGGTTAATCACACTGTGCAAAGTGTTAGTCCCTCAGTGTGATGGGCTAATCATGCAGTGCAATGGATTAATCCCAATGGGTTAATCACACAATGCAATGGGTTAGTCACACAGTGTAATGAGATAATCACAGTACAATGCGCTAATCACAGTACAATGCGCTAGTCACACAGTGAGATTAATCACACTGTGCAATGGTTTAATCACACTGCAATGGGTTAATCACACAGTGCACTGTGTTAATCATGCAGTGCAATGGGTTAATCACACCGTGCAATAGGTTAGTTGTGCAGTGTAATGTGTTAATCACACAGTATAATGGGATAATCACAGTACAATGCGCTAATCTCACAGTGCAATGAGTTAATTATGCAGTACAATGCGTTAATCACACTGTGCAAAGTTTTAGTCCCTCAGTGTGATGGGCTAATCATGCAGTGCATGGGATAATCCCAATGGGTTAATCAAACAATGCAATGGGTTAGTCACACAGTGTAATGAGATAATCACAGTACAACGCGCTAATCAGAGTGAGATTAATTGCGCCGTGCAATAGTTTAATCACACTGCAAAGGGTTAATCACACAGTGCAGTGTGTTAATCATGCAGTGCAATGGGTTAATCACACCGTGCAATAGGCTAGTCATGCAGTGCAATGTGTTAATCACACGTATAATGGGATAATCACAGTACAATGCACTAATCACACAGTGCATTGTTAATCTCACAGTGCAATGAGTTAATCATGCAATACAATGGGTTAATCACACTGTGCAAAGTGTTAGTCATGCAGTGTGATGGGCTAATCATGCAGTGCAATGGGTTACTCATGCAGTGCAATGTATTAAACACACAGAGCAATGTATTAATCATGCATTTCAAAGGATTAATCACACAGTAGAACGTGTTAATCCTAATGGATAAATCACACAGTGTAATGGTTTAAACATAGTGCAATGGGTTAATCATGCACTGCAATCTCTGCACCCATTTGCAGCTCTTGTCTGAGTTTCCTTTATCTTCGTGATGTTAGTTGAAGGATAATTATTGACCAGGATACTGGGTGAACTTCCATCCTCTTCTTCAAAATAGTGCCGTGGAAACCTTTTCACCCACCTGAGAGAGCAGATCTAATGTCTCAGCTGAAGTATGGCACATTTGTCAAGGCAACACTCCTGCAGCATTTCACTGTAGTGTCAACCTGGATTGAACACACAACCTTCTGACTTCAAGGTGACAGTACTACTCATTTATCACTTGCTGCGATTGAGGGATCAAGCAAAGAGTCCATCGGGAGTTCCATTCGGGTATCAGCCCAGACTACAACAGAGACAGATGTGAAGGTTGAAGTCTTGAATACTGGGATCTTTATTTATAGCATTTTAAATAAACCAATGTATTGGATTACTTTATGTTTGGTGCTGCTAAAGGGAAACAGATGCATTTCCCAGAAGTGGTCCTTTATTGACCCACAATCAAAGCAACTAGGCTTAAGTTTGGTATGCCAACTGCATGCTTGGAAGGAACTTTATCATGAGGAGAAATTATAGGCCAGCAACATGTTTGCCATGAGGTCTACTTTTATTTAGGTTTCCAATTACACAGTCTTTTCACACTGCCACCCAGTTTTATATAGCAACTGCCAATCACTGAGAATTGTCAGACACTCTTGCAGATCTTCAGCATGAGCACAATTGTTGGGAAGATATGAAAGCTCAACATGCAGGGAATGGGGGAGTTCAGACAGTCTCAGAAATTAAATGATTTTCACCATTTTTTCTGCTGCAGTTTGGAAGGTAAAGTTCACTCCACATTGAAGGCATTCTTGATTCAGCATAGGAACATGGGTAAACTATCCTGCCCCTCCCTTCGATTCTGCCATTTAATTAGATTGTGGCTGAACTCTATCTCAAACCCATTGCTCCACCATTGTTCCATATATCCTAGAAACCTTACCCACCAATCCATCAAACTAAATCTTCTGTTAATCTTCAATCCTGATCCTTTTAATGTTCAATCTCTCAGTACACATCATTCTAACCCATAATTGTAATCACATTATCTTAAAACTGAATCTTGTACACCTACATCTAAACATTAATCTCCATCAGTAAGTATCCTTCTCAATTTCTATCAGTTCACATCATTCTAACCACAAACTCCAGCTGCATGAATTCTAACCTCCGATCTCCATCAGTAACTGTTTTCTACCCTGTCATCTCCACTAGCTAACATCCTTCTAACCTCCAATCTCCATCAGTGCACATCTTTCTGAAACTCAAAGACTATGTTCAAAATGTCAACCTTGATCGGTAAACATTTTTCTAACTCTCAATCTCTCTCAGTACACATCCTTCTAACCTTCAATCTCCATTAATAAACATGCCTTTAAACCTCAATCTCAATCAATACATACTGTTCTGAACTTCCATCTCCATCCACAAATATCATCCAAACCACAAGCGCTATCAGTTCACATTGTTCCAACCCTCAATATCTATTACTACACATTCTTCTAATACAATATCCCTAACAGCAAACATCTTCCTAAACCACAGTTTCTATCAGTGTACAATCTTCAGACCACAATATTAGGCAGTAAACATACTTTGAACACTAGATTAGTATCAGCAGTGGCTTAGTTGGTAGCACTCTTGTCTCTAATCAGACAGTTGTGGGTTCAAGGCTCACTCCAGAGACTTGAGCACAAAAATCAGGATTGACTCGCCAGTGCTGCACTGTCTTTTGGCTGAGATATTAAGCCAAGAACTCAACTGCTCTCTCAGGTGGATGTCAAAGATTTCATGACACTGTTTTGAAGACCAATGGAGTGACCCCCAGCGTCCTGACCAATATTTATCACTCAATCAGCATCACAAAAAAAATTACCTGGTCACGATCACATTGCTGTTTGTGAGAGTTTGCTGTATGCAAATTGGCTGCCATATTTCTTACACTATGCTTCAAAAAATGCTATGAAGTGCTTTGGGTGTCCTGATGGTGTGAACGGTGTTATATAAATGCCAGTTTTTCTTTTTTAATTTTCACTTTAGTTTGGTTAGTTTAGTTAGGGATCGTTGACATTTGAAAAGGAATCTGAATACCTCATCTTAATCAATAGAACTATGCCGCAAGATTTTACATTTTTTAAAAAGCCAACAAACTTAATTGTAAGAATTAAACAAAGCAAATATAATTAAGTTAATACTATAGCTTATAACTACATGTTATGGAATGAGGAATACTTCTTACTTCCCCCAAGAATTCTCTTATAAGTTATATCAATCTTAGACTTATTTATTTCTGTAGGGACAATCTATAAGAATGACAAAGTTCTCTGGAGCACTCTCTTCAGCTCCAGCTATTCTCAGAGGTAAAACTTCCATTTACCATTTCTAGATGGTGGGTGGCCCAGTACCTTGGTTCTGATTGCTTTTTAATACTTCCAAGCTAATTCAGCTGATTATTTTTCAATAAGACACTGTGAGGCCTATTATAGATTCTCCCACTAGCTTCAAACTAGGCAAGCCTAAGGCTTTTGTTTCCTCACAAACTTCAAACTGAGGTTATGCCTCAGCCAGATTCCACACAGTCAATGTTGATTTTAGATCTTTACTCTGCTTACAATGCAGGTCTTTTTAACTTTGGCTATCTTCGCTCAGTGAGCTGCAAGGTCCAAATTGCAATTAAACTCTCTCAAAAAACACCCAGGTAAATTGAAACCAGAGAATGTTTCTAAGCTCCAACCATCTCCATAATGATGTAGCCTGCACTGGGATGTCCTCAAACTGACCTTTAAGTTAATTATCCCAGGTTTATAATTCATATTTTGATCTGATGCAGTAAATGGATCTTACAACCTTTCAGGGCTTACTGAATGCTTTTAAACTAATTTATCTCTACCTCCCAAAGTGGAAACATCTCTCTGAACTGCCATTACTATCAGTTTTGCAGACATCACAATCTCCAGCTGTTTAGTTAAGTAAGCCCACCTTTATAGCTCTACTCTATTCTGACTTTATTAAACAAACATTGATCACTTTTTGAACTGCCATTTCTTGAGATTATCTGGCAAGCTCTAAAGTCTAGCATTTTAATTAACTTTCTTGCTGTTAACCTCTTAAAGCAACATGGTCCCAACCTTTCCAGTTTAATAGGTTCCAAGCTGTTTTAATCCCACTTTCTACTGTTAAACAAAATTTAATTCTAAAAACTAAAAATTATATTCTGAAACAGATTAATTATATTCACAACAACTGAATCTCTACCTCTATGAAATTTAGTTTAACAATTAGAATTTGGTTTACAGCTTTAAAAGCTGGTTAAGCTAACTAGTTAACAGAAACTGCCTGTCAGTGGTGTTTATGAGGAGACATTGGGGAATCCGGGTCTGTATTCTCTAGCGTTTAGAGGAATGAGAGGTGATCTCATTGAAACTTACAAAATTCTTACAGGTCTCGACAGGGTACATGTGGATAGGATGCTTGCCCTGGCTGGTGAGTCTAGAACCAGTGGACACAGTCTCAGAGTAAGCAGCAGGACATTTAAGGCTGAGATGAGGAGAAATTTCTTCACTCAGAGGATGGTGACGTTTTGGAATTCTCTAACCCAGAGGGCCTTGGAAGCTCAGTCATTGGCGTTGAGATAGATGATCAGCCATGAGCTAACTGGACAGAGGAGCAGGCTGGACAGGCTGAATGGCCTCCTCCTGTTCCAATGTTCCTCTGTTTAACAGGAGTTTTGTGTAAATGGGAAACTAGTGCAGAGGCAGAAGGAGGTCCTGCTGAAATTTATTTTTCACCTCCAATACTTGTTGTGGAAACTTGAGATAGTAAGTATTTAAAAATGTTGTTCACTGCTTAGCACCAGATAGTGTGGAGGTTAATAAAAAGCTTAAATAAACTAAAAAAAAACTAGATATAAATAGTATAACTAACAGAATAAGATATGGCAGAGCAGGTTGCATATGTCTGGTCTACAGTATGTAGGAGTTGGTGGACAGTGAATATATTTGCAAAAGGTGACTCCATCTTGAATCTCTGTGGCTCAGAATTGTTGAGCTGGACTGCAGGTTGAGGCAGGGCAATACAAGACCATAAGACATAGGAGCAGAAATTAGGCCATTTGGCCCATCAAGTCTGCTCCACCATTCAATCATGACTGATAAGTTTCTCAACCCCATTCTCCCGCCTTCTCCCCGTAACCTTAGATTCCCTTACCAATCAAGAACCTATCTATCTCGGTCTTAAATACACTCAATGACCTGGCCTCCACAGCCTTCTGTGGCAATAAATTCCATAGATTCACCACTCTCTGGCTAAAGAAGTTTCTCCTCATCTCTGTTCTAACAGGTCTTCCCTTTACTCTGAGGTTGTGCCCTCGGATCCTAGTCTCTCCTACTAATGGAAACATCTTCCCCATGTCCACTTTATCCAGGCCTTTCAGTATTCTGTAAGTTTCAATCAGATCCCCCCTCATCCTTCTAAACTCCATCAAGCATAGACCCAGAGTCCTCAAACGTTCCTCATATGTTTAGCCTTTCATTCATAATTAATTATGAATAATTGTTTATAAATATGAATAATGAATAAATAAATATGAATAATAATAATTGATGAGTGTAACGTGGTTGATGTGATGCACATGGCCTTCCAAAAGTCATTTGATAAAGTGCCACATATCAGGCTTGTCAGCCTGATGGCAGCCAAGGATACAAGATGGTCAGGGCCAGGAACTAACTAAGTATTTTTTTCTTTCTGAGGGTGCGAGTGTCACTGGCTGGACCAGCATTTATTGCTCATCCATAATTGCCCTTGAGAAGGTGGTGGTGAGCTGCCATCTTGAACCGCTGCAGTCCATGTGGTGAAAGTACATCCACAGTGCTGTTAGGGAGGGAGTTCTAGGGTTTTGACCCAGTGACAGTGAAGGAACGGTGATGTATTTCCAAGTCAGGATGGTGAGTGGCTTGAAGGGAAACTTCCAAGTGGTGGTGTTCCCATGTGTTTTCTGCCCTTGTCCTTCTAGATGGTAGTGTTCGTGGGTTTGGAAGGTGCTGTTGAAGGAGCCTTGGTGAGTTGCTGCAGTGCATCTTGTAGATGATACACAGTGCTGAAATTGTACATCAGTGGTGGAGGGAGCGAATGCTGAAGGTGGTGAATGTGACGTCGAATACTCTGTCATGGATGGTGTCGAGCTTCTTGAGTGTTCTTTGAGTCACAGCTATCCAGACAGTGGAGAGTATTCCATCACACTCTAAGTTTTTTCATTCATGGGATGTGGGTATTACTGGTCAGGCCAGCATTTATTGCCTACCCCTAATTGCCCTTGAGGAGGTGGTGGTGAGCTGCCTTTTTGAACCACTGCAGTCCATGTGGTGTAGGTACACCCACAGTGCTGTTAGGGAGGGAGTTCCAGGATTTTGACCCAGCGACAGTGAAGGAATGGCAATATATTTACAAGTCAGGATGGTGAGTGACTTGGAGGGGAACTTCCAGGTGGTGGTATTCCCATGTGTCTGCTGCCCTAGCACACATGGGTTTGGAAGATGCTGTCTGAGGAGCCTTAGTGAATTCCTGCAGTGCATCTTGCAGATGGTACACACTGCTACTACTGTGTGTTGGTGGTGGAGGGAGTAAATGTTTGTGGAAGGGGTGTTAGTCAAGCGGGTTGCTTTGTCCTGGATGGTGTCAAGCTTCTTGAGTGTTGTGGGAGCTGCACTCATCCAGGCAAGTGGGGAGTATTCCATCACACTCCTGACTTGTGCCTTGTAGATTGTGGACAGGTTTTGGGGAGTCAGGAGGTGAGTTACTGTGAGGATTCCTAGCCTCTGACCTGTTCTTGTAGGCTACAGTATTTATGTGGCTTGTGCAGTTCAGTTTCTGGTCAATGGTAACCCCTACGATTTGATAGTAGGCGATTCAGCATTGATAATGCCATTTAACGTCAAAGGGCGATGGTTGGATTCTCTCTTGCTGGAGATGTTCATTGCCTGACACTTATGTGGCGTGAATGTTACTTGCCACTTGTCATCCCAAGCCTGGATATTGTCCAGGTCTTGCTGCAATTGGACATGGACTGCTTGAATACCTGTGGAGTTGCAAATGATGCTGAACATTGTGTATTCATCAGTTGACATCCACATTTCTGACCTTATGATGGAAGGAAGGTCATTGATGAAGCAGCTGAAGATGGTTGTGCTAGGTATGATTCCAACCAGTGGAGAGTTTTCCCCCTGATTCCCATTGACTCCAATTTTTCCACAGCTCCTTGATTTCACACCTGGTCAAAAGCTGTATTGATGTCAAGGGCAGTACCGCTCACCTCAGCTCTGGAGTTCAGCTCTTTTGTCCGTGTTTTAACTAAGGCTGTAATGAGGCCAGAAGCTGAGTGAGTCTGGCAGAACACAAATGAGTATCAGTGAGCAGGTTCCACTTGTTAGCATTGTTGGCAGCCCCTTCCATCACTTTACTGATGATCGAGAGTAGTCTGATGGGGCGGTAATTGGCTGGGTTGGGTTTGTCATGCTTTTTGTGGACTGGACTTACCTGGGAAATTTTCCACATTGCTGGGTAGATGCCAGTCTTGTAGCTGTACTGGAACAGCTTGGCTAGGGGCACAGCAAGTTCTGGAGCACAAGTCTTCAGCACTATTGCCGGAAAATTGTCAGGGCCTATAGACTTTGCAGTATCCAGTGCCTCCAACTGTTTCTTGAAATCACATGGAGTGAATCAAATTGGCTGAAGACTGGCATCTGTAATGTTGGAGACTTCGGGAGGCGGCCAAGGTGAATCATCCACTTGGCACTTCTGGCTGAAGATTTTGCAAATGCTTCAGTTTTATCTTTTGCACTGATATGCTGGGCTCCTCCATCATTGAGGATGGGGATATTTGTGGTGCCTCCTCCTCCAGTGAGTTGTTTAATTGTCCACCACCATTCACGGCTGGATGTGGCAGGACTGCAGAGCTTAGATCTGATCCATTGGTTGTGGGATCGCTTAGCTCTGTCTATCACTTGCTGCTTATGCTGTTTGACATGCAAGTAGCCCTGTGTTGTAAGTACAACAGGTTGACACCTCATTTTTAGGAATGCCTGGTGCTGCTCCTGGCCTGCCCTCCTGCACTCTTCATTGAACCAGTGTTGATCCCCTGGCTTGTTGATAATGGTAGAGTGGGGGATATGCCGGGCTGTGAGATTACAGATTGTGGTCAAATACTATTCTGCTGCTGCTGATGACTCACAGGGGTTCATGGATGCCCAGCCTTGGTTGCTAGATTTGTTCGAAATCTATCTCATTTAGCATGGTGTTAGTGCCAACAACACGTTAGAAGGTATCCTCAATGTGAAAATGGGAATTTGTCTCCATAAGTGGTTACTCCTACCGATACTGTTGTGGACAGATGCATCTGTGGCAGGCAGGTTGGTGAGGATGAGGTCAAGTATGTTTTTCCCTCTTGTTGATTCCCTCACCACCTGCTGGAGACCCAGTCTAGCAGCTATGTCCTTTAGGACTCGGCCAGCTCAGTCAGTAGTGGTGCTACTGAACCACTCTTGGTGATGAGTGTATAAAACATATGAATTTATGAGTCTCTGAAGTGTGAGGGTAATCTACTGGCATGACCAGATGTTGAAATTGTAACCTTGTCTAGAGGTTTCTTTAATCATTCACAGTGATCTGTGGGATTGTCATTCTTGGATGTTGTTCCTGGTTGCATTTGGTATCTTGTCCTAGATGCAATACAGCAATACAGCTATTGAGGAGCTGGAATGGATCTGTTTTGTCCTCAGTTACACCTTACCGTTAACCTTTTGTGTATAATGACTTCATTGGACCTTGTACTGAACAAATCTTTGTCACCTCGGCTGGTTGCCATGTTGCTTCTTTAGGATCCTGGATGTGAACTTGCTGTCCCAATTGTAAACTTGGCAACTCTGCTTGCATGTCTATCGTGCATGTTGGTCATCTTCTCTTGCAGTTCTAAAAGTTGTTCTCTAGTTTCTGAGAGAGTAGAATGGGTAAGAGTAGATAAATTGGTATTCACTGGTCTGCCAAACATGAGCTCTGCCGGTGATAGAATAGTTGCACTTAAGGGTGTTGCTCTCAGGTGTAACATTGCTATGTGTAGGCCTTGCTTGTTCTGTTTATTTTTGAGAATTAGGGATTTCACCTTGTGAATCATTCGTTAAGTTCGGCCATTAGATCTAGGATAATGAGGAGAAGATGTAATGTGATCAATTTCACTTCTCACACATATCCTGAAATGGTTTAACCAATAAATTTCAGACTATTATCCATACTGAACTCTCTAGGCACACCAAACAAACTGAAAGTAGCACATAGAGTGTGCATGACAGTTGTGCTTGATGTATTGAGCAATTGTCGAATAATGGGGTACTTGGTAAAGTAGTCAACAATGATGATGGTGCAGTCAGCGTGATGGAAATGAAAGAGGTCGGGTGCAATCCTGGACCAAGGATGGGTCAGGACTTCATGTGGAATCAGTGGTTCTTTGTGCTGACTTGGCATATTCTCTTGACATGCCTCACACTTCTTGACAACGACTTCAATGTCATTGTTCATACCCTGGCCAATAGACTGTCTCTTTTGGGAGTCTCCATGTCTGATCTATGCCCACATGTGAGTGATGAAGTGGCTGAAGGATATCCAGTCTCAGAGGTTCCAGAATGATGAACTGCCTGCCTTTAAAAATCACTCCCTGGGAGATGCCTAGCTCAACCCAATAAGGCCAAAATGGTCTCATGTGTTCAAGGACATGCTAAATTGAATCAGGGCATCCTTCGATGATGGTTTTCCATAGTTTCTGTAGTGTGGAATCTTTTGTTGTTTCTTTATGTAGCTATTGGCATTTGTGTTGCACAAAATGTACCAAATCAGTTGACGGACTTACATTCTCCTGCAAGTGTAATGTTAAAGCTCCCTTGAAGCTGCCAATTTTGTCCCAACATTCTGGGTATTTTGATATTAGGTCTTGAATTGAGGTGATAGGAGTAGTTTCTGAGGTTGATTTTCTGTGTGTTGCCTGACCTATTCCATGGGTTGTCACTAGTCCAAATTTGCTGCATGCTGGCAGACCTATGATGGCTGGGCCTTTAGTCTTGGTGGTGTAGAACATCTGTGACACCCAGGAGGATTGATTGTACTTGTTCTCTATGGAACATGGAATCAATGAGCTGTTGTATGCTGAGTGTTTCACAACAGTAGGTTACACCATGGCCTTCCATGTCTGTGGATACACGTATTTTAGAATTTGCGGGGTAGTATGTTGGCACTTGCCCCTGTGTCAATCTTGACCAATAATTAGTAGTTACCAACTATCTTAGGGCAGATAATTCAAATCTTGGCAAACACTTTGGACAGTAGATGGTATCTATGTTTCCTATGAAATTGACGGTGTGAAACATGTGTTCCCTGCTCTTCGCCTTGTCATGCACATCATTTTCATTTTCTGGTTGGTCAGTCACCTCATGTATATGTTTCTGACAGGATACCATATGGCCATTCTTATTGCCTGAAGATACAATCTGTTTGGATCAGTGTACAGCTCTTTGTAGCTGCATCAGCCTTTGCTCTAATTCACTGCCACTGTTAATGGCCCTTTCTGCCACATGCCTTGCAGAATTGAAAGAAAGCTGGGCATTTCCTTGGTGCATGCAGAAGGCCACAGCTCCCACATGTCCTGCTAGATATGGGTGTTCTAGTAGGTGCGTTAACAATTGGGGCTTTACTTAGGACCTGTAAGCTGTGTAGACCTATGAGGGTCATTTTGTACTTATGTCCTTCCTTGAGTAACTCTTCGATGCCAAACGTTTTGGGCTTGTGTAGCAGATCTTTCTGGGATGTTTCCATGGGAGTGGATGCAATCATCAACTCAATAATTCTGTCTGCTAGCTCTGTGTTTGAAAAATTGCAGCATGTACCCTTTTCTCTGCATCTGCTGACGATATGGTCTATGGATTCTGTAGGCTGTTGTCGAAATGACATGAACTCTAGTTGATGAATATGGAAATTAAACTGATTCTGAACTGGTCTTCTAATGTAGTCCATATCTTTTGGGGATCCTTTAGCTCTTCTGCTGTTAATCCTGACATGATCAGCCTGTGTAGACCATCATTCCCAATTGCTAGGTGAGTTTTTATGGCTTGCTTGTCTGGTTCAGACACTCCTGAATCAAGAAACCATGGGTGGAATAGTCTGTGCCCACTGGTATCAGGCGTGCTCAGCTGTGTGAGCAGACAATATGGCGAGAAGGCCAAAAATTGGTTTCACAATGTCGTGAAACCAGTTTGCAATTGTCCACTCAGCTCATCAATGGCAGGCCGTGTTCCCCACCATCGGATGTCGGGAAGCTCATTGTAATACATCTGTGTATCATTATAAAACCAGCCCGCCAGACTCATCCCCCCACCCCTGCACGCCGATACAGAACATGTCTTGACAAATGTGATGTTCAGACATTGGGACTTAACACCAGAGCCTTGCTCACTTTGCAGACATCAGGGGAGCAGAAGACACGGAAGCCCCGATGCCAATGGCACTCTGGAGGAATGTCCATGGCATGCTGGGTGGATTCTCATGGACATGGCTCTGCTGCAAAGCAGCTCACGGAAGTTGGAAAATTGCCGTTGATGCTCACGACGGATGATAGTCGAGGGGATGGAGAGGAAGATCCATCTGTGTTTGGGAAAGGAAGATGTACCCAGTGTTGGGAGAGGAAGGCCTAGGTTTGTCTGGCAGAGGGAAATGTGCTGGGGGGATGAGGTCAGGAGGCGGGTAGTAAAGGTGTCAGGATAGGGTGAGGTTGGGGGACAAGGGAGTAAAGGTGTTGGGAAGAGGGGAATGTAGGTGTCGGGAAGAGGTTGGTAAAGGGGGAATGAAGGTGTCAGGATGGGGTGAGGTTGGGAGTGGGGAATGAAAGTGTCAGGAAGAGGTTGGGAAGGGGGTAGGGGGGGGATGAAGGTGTCGGGGGAGGTTGGGACAGCGGAGGGAGTACTGGGAGAGGAGAGGATAACAGGGGAGAAGGTGGTAACTGGGGAGATAAGTGTAAGGGGGGTGGAAAGTGTAAGGGAAGGACTTCAGAGGGGGGAAAGAGTGCAGGAAGGGGAGGGAGTCTGTGGGGTGGAAGGAATGTGGAGATGGGAGAGCGTAAGACTGGAAGAAGTAGTAAGGGTGGAGGAAGGAGTCGGGAAGCGCTAAACAGGCGTGGAGTCCTGTGGGAGGAGGATGAGGGTGGGGGAGGGGGGTGGGGCGGGGATGTCCAGTGGGGAGGAAGGGGTTCCAAGGGGCAAGGGGTCCGGAGGGGGGGATGTCCAGGTGAACGTGCTAGGGAGGGCTTTGATGAATCCATGACTACCTCCTGGGGAGTGAACTGAGGGTGGGCTTGGATTGAGGGAATGGTGAGAATGACTGAGGGCAGAGTGAGACAGTAGGGTGGGAGGGTGAGGGCTTGATGGTAGTGATAGAAGGGACAGTGAGGGTAGTTGGTGGGGACTCAGAGGCAGGCAAGGACATCGGGGGTGGGATGAGGAGGTCGGGGAGGTTATTGTGGTTGGGGGTGGGATTTTCAGGAAGGAAGGGAACCTGCACGTTCCCTGGTCATCCTGAAAGGAAAAGGGTTGTGGATTGTAGGTCATGGAGGGGAGGCAGAAGGTCGTGTCAGGGGGTGTTAACTGTGATGGAGGAGAGGAGATGGGTGACTGGGGGAGGGGAAAAGACGGGGGAGCTGATGAAAAAGCGAATCCAGACCATGCTGTCTAAATCGAAAGTGAAATGAGAGTTGTGGTGGGCAAGATCAGGTGCTGCAGGGGAGTATGATCGGTGGGTGGGTGGAGATGCAGGTCAGCTCAGACGGACAACTGAAAGCGAACCCTGGCAGGCAGCACTGAAAATGCTCAGGGCAGCGAAGTGTGTATGTGGGAGAGAGCTTGCACGAGGCTCCAAAAGGCCCTGCCACACATACACCTTTCCCTCCAGAATCACTCATGGGCCAGCTGCTTCCTCTGCAGTGACAGGGGACGAGGTTGAGGGGGTTACAGGCAAAGGGGACTCAGAGGGAACAGACAGCCTTTGAGATTCCTGAGTAGAGATAATGAGTGCATGGCAGCAGAGTCAAAAGCAGGAGAGAGAGCACTCACAGTTGTGCTGAGAGGGGGATGATGTGGTGCAGGATCCTCATGTGGGTGTTCGCCACCGACCTCACCGTCACCGCAAGCACGATCCACGTCCTCACCAGTCAGCACGATGACATGCTCCTCAAAGTGAGTGAGGGGTCTAATGTGGGACAATCCACCCCTGGTCTGGGACCTCTCCCTGCTGATGTGAGCAGGCTTCTCCTGGATGAAAGCAGATGGAGAGAGTGTGGCACTGTGTGGAATGTTTGTGTGGTGGGGACAGGATGAGGATGTGAGCTCGAGAGGATATGAGCATGATGGAGATGTGAGGGTGTGTGTGAGAGTTAGTGGTGTTGTCCCTTGAGGTATGAGATCCCTGTGGATGTGTGGTGGGGTTGGGAGTGTCTGAGTTGAGAGTGAGGAGAAGAGTGAGTTACACTGTCGGAACGGATGAGACCATTCAACCTATAATGGTACTGGGTAGCTGTCCTCTTTTTTCAGGACATTGGCGCTGACCACTGCTGCCACTGCCTGCCATGCTGGATTGGTAATGCAGCTGCCCGCCCTGTGACCAGACGAGGGCTGGAGGACATCACGCTGTAGCTGCTTTTGCGCGCTTTTCCGAAGCTCTGCCTGTTATAATTGCAACCTTGTCTGCCCCGATTTTTATTACTTTTTAAAATGTGTTTTTGTTTTGTTGGGCTCTCCCTCACCCGTTATCGAGTGGGCCCACACCCTGGTCATTCGTCTTTCCCAACTGGGCTCACCTGGTGCTGATCTTTTTGCTGCGTTGTCTCACTCACTATGAGGGATCTGTCTGCTTATCAGCAATGAAGCCTGCTCATTTTTTGTTGCAGGAGTTTTTATGTTTAAGCGTCATTTTCGTCAAACCCATACTGGTGATGATGATAGTCTGGACACAGGAGTTTAGCGTAGCTGACTTTATTTGATCCCACTTTTCTGGAATTGAGTTAGATGAATGAAGATTTTCAAGATTGATTGTGAGCTGTATTTGGAATTCCTCTCTTCAATCGGGCTGCTTTAGGGCTGAGACACTGATGTTCTGCCTCTTGGACTTTGGGGTCCTGTGATGTCTTGATGCTATCTGGATGATCATCTCCAATCAAATAAGTTGATGACCTGTCCAGTAGACATCAATCCCTCAGATGGATCGAGTGATACAGACATCACTTAGATCTTTGACCCAAACAATCACATAATCCAGGAGGTGCCAATGCTTTGACCAAGGATGCCTTCATGTGGGTTTGCACTTGGTGGAAGAGAGTGTTTATTATAATGAGAACGGCTGACCACACTTTGTCAGCAGGAGGATGCCATTTGCCTTTCCCACCCTGTTTTTCCAAGTGGTTCCTCTCCAGACATCAGAATCACCGCCAATCTTGGCATTAAAGTTCCCCAGAAGGATGACCTTTTCTTTTGGGATAGCAGTAACGGTCTCATCAAGGTCAGAATAGAACTTTTCCTTAACGTCTTCATCAGAATCGAGGGTCAGGGCACGAGCGCTGATGACTATGATGTATTGATTCTGCCTGAGCTGTAGGTTAAATGTCATAACCCTTCCATTTATACAATTGAGCAGTTCTAGCAGTGCATCCAAGATCCTATTCCGGATGGCAAAGCCAACTCTGTGGACAAGAGGGGCACTGTCAGCTTTTTCTTTCCTGTAGGAGGTTTATCCCATGCTTGTTCCTTCCTGGGGCCCTCCCCAGGAAGGCAGGTCTCACTGTGGGCGGCCATGTCAATTTGGAGTCTTGATAGTTCATGTGATCTGATTGTTCTTTCTGGACGGTCACCCTCGAGATTATCCATGCTTGTTCTAACATTCTGAGTTGCAAAATTTAAAGTTTTTTTTCTTTGACCGCGGAAATGGTGATTCCGCAGTGTGTGGTTCCCCGTCCAGGAGAAAGTGGGACTGCCTGTTTTTAGGGCACCTTTTCTAGCCCCACCCCCATCCCAAACCTATTTGGGGTGAGCAGAGGGTACTCTGAAGAGGATGCTTAGTCACAAATGCTGCCACCCAAAGACACCCCTCTCCCAATACAGGGAAATATATCTGTTGCCTGTGTGCAGATTCTTGATGAGGGACTCCCAGGTTCACAGCCCTGTTCCTGTCACCATTCTCCATCACCACAGGATTGCAAATGGACTCTGGTAGATGCCTGTGCGTGACTTTGTTTAACATGGGGATCTTCAGGCACCATCATTGTCCACAGGATCTTGACGGGTTGGTGGTCAGATTTCATTGACACATTGAGCCACAATGACTGGGACCACCTTGCTTCTGCAGCCTTCTTCCAGCTTCCTAGTCGTGAAATGCACAGTCTTCCTTTGCCTACAGTGCTGTTGAGGACTCTTTGGTACGCGCTTTGTCTGGCACCTCCCACGAATTTGCCTTCATGTGTGACCCTACCCAGGAGCAAGGAGCTGCTGTCTCGCTCAAGGTCAGAGCACACAAGCCTCTCCACAACGTCAAAGTAGCAATCCATGGAGAAGGGAGGAATATCTACTATACTTTTTGGAGTGGTTTAGTACAACTCAGTGCTTTGCTAAGGCCATTGCAGAGGGCAGTTAAGGATCAACCACCTTGCTTTCAATGTTGATTGATATATAGAGCAGACTGGGTTCAGATGGCAGGTTTCCTTCCCTAAAGGGACACAAATGAGCTAGATGGGCTTTTACGATAATCTGACAACTACATTGTCATGATTACTGATCCAAGCTTTTATTACAAACTTAATACACTGAATTCAAAATCGCAAACTGTCATACTCAGATTTGACTCACCTCCCTATATCCAACTAACTACTAACATTTATTCTTATGTATCCTTTCAACCCTTAATCTCTCAGTACACATCCCTCAAACCCTCAATATCTCAATACACATCCCTCAAACTCTCAATCGCAATACACATCTCTTAAACCCTCAATCTCAGTACACACCCTCAAACACTCAATCTCAGTACACACACTCAAACCCTCAATCTCAGTACACACCCTCAAACCCTCAATCTCAGTACACACCCTCAAACCCTCAATCTCAGTACACACCCTCAAACCCTCATTCTCAGTACACTTCCCTCAAGCCTTCAGTCTCTCGATATATATCCCTCAAACCCTCAATGCCAGTACACACCCTCAAACCCTCAATCTCAGTACAAATCCCTCAAACCTTCAATCACAGTACACATCCCTCAAACCTTCAGCATCTCAATACACATGCTTCAAACCCTCTCAAACCCTCATTCTCAGTACACTTCCCTCAAGCCTTCAGTCTCTCGATATATATCCCTCAAACCCTCAATGCCAGTACACATCCCTCAAACCCTCAATCTCAAACACTTCCCTCAAACCTTCAATCTCAATACACATCCCTGAAAGCATCAATCCAACAATATACATCCCTCAAACCTTCAATCTCTCATATACATCTTTCAATACCTCAATTTCTCAAGACACATCCCTCAAACTCTCAATCTCAGTACATATCCCTCAAATCCTCAATCTCAATACGTCTCTCAAACCCTCAATCTCAATACAGATCCCTCAAACCCCCAATTGCAGTACACATCCCTCAAACCCTCAGCATCTCAATACACGTGCCTCAAACCCTCAATCTCAAACACTTCCCTCAAACCCTCAATCTCAATACACATCCCTCAAACCCTCAATCTCAATACACATCCCTCAAACGCTCAACCTCAGTACACATCCCTCAAACGCTCAACCTCAGTACACATCCGTCAAACCCCCAATATCTCAATACACATCCCTCAAACCCTCAATCTCAGTACACATCCGTCAAACCCTCAACCTCAATATACATCCTTTAAACCATCAGTCATTATACTTCCCTTAAACTCTCAATCTCAGTACACTTCCCTCAAGCTGTCAATCTTAGTACATATATTGCTAACCCTCAATCTCTCTCAGTACACATTCCTCTATCCACAATCTAGCTCCTGACCAGCTGTTCATGAACATTAAACCAAAAAGATGTGAATAAATACAACTGTCCTCAGCGACTGTCTGGTTTGGAACCATTCCATGTGGATTCTATTTGGTATTTCATTATTTATGTTTCAAATCTACCCCATCAGTACAGATATCTCTGAGACATTCAATGCTCCTCAAACTGCTGTTCTCACATATTCTGAGATCTACATTCAATGCCACACACTGACACATGTATACACTCTCTCCAGCAGCACTAATTCACTCTATCCCAAAGCTGTCTGCTCCATGTTTCATTTCATCCTTGATCTTATCCGATGCTTTAGCAAAAATCTTTTTCTGTTCTTTTCAAGTGTTAAGCTCCTACCACTCAGGGGTACCTACACCCTTCCAGATCTTTCTTCTCCTTCACTTCATAGAATAACAGAAATGTTGCAGCACAGAAGGAGGTCGTTCAGCCGGCTGTGTCTGCACTGGGTTTCTGAATAAGCAATTTGCCTAGTACCACTCCCCCACCTCCCCGCTGTAACCCTGCACAATCTTCCTTTTAGGATCATAGGAATGTAGGAAATAGGAGCAGGAGCAAGCCATTCTGCCCCTAAAGCCTGCCCCTAAAGCCTGCTCCGCTATTCAACTAGATCATAGAAACATTGAAAATAGGAGCAGAGTAGGTCGTTTGGCCCTTCGAGCCTGCTCAATATGATCATGACTGATCCTCTATCTCAAGTCTGTACTCCTGCTCTCTCCCTATTCTCTTTGATGACTTTAGAGTCCAGAAATATATCTATTTCCTTGTTAAATATATTCAGTGACTTGGCCTCCACAGCTTTCTGTGGTAGAGAATTCCACAGGTTCACCACCCTCTGAGTGAAGAGATTTCTCCTCATCTCAGTCCTAAATGGCCTACCCCATATTCTGAGATTATGACCCCTTATTCTACACACCCCAGCCAGAGGAAACATCATCCCTGCATCCAGTCTGTCCAGCCCTGTCAGAATTTTATATGTTTCAATGAGATCCCCTCTCATTCTTCTAAACTCCAGTGAATACAGGCCTAGTCAGCTCAATGTCTCCTCATATGACAATCCTGCCATCCCAGGAATCAATCTGGTGAACCCTTGCTGCACTCCTTCAATGGCAAGTATATCCTTTCTTAGGTAAGGAGTCCAAAGCTGCACACAATACTCCAGGTGTGGTCTCACCAAGGCCCCTTACAGCTGCAGTAAGACATCCTTGCTCCTGTAACTCTTTCGAGTACAAACCCGTTCCCATCTGTTTCAGATGAAGTCACATTGTTTCCCATTGTGAGATTTGAACTCTTGATCTTGGGGTTACAAACCCAGTACCATAACCACTTGGCTATTTAGGCCAAGCATCCTTGCTCCTGTACTCAAGTCCTCTCACAATGAAGGCCAACGTACCATTTGCCTTCTTAACTGCTTGCTGCACCTGCATGCTTGCTTTCAGTGATTGGTGTACAAGGACACCCAGGTCCTTTTGTACATCAAAATTTTCCAATTTATCACCATTTAAATAATACCCTGCCATTCTGTTTTTCCTACCAAAATGGATAACTTCACATTTATCCACGTTATACTGCATCTGCCATGTATTTGCCCACTCACTCAACCTGTCTAAGTAGCCTTGAAGCCTCTTAACATCCTCTTCATCGTTCACATTCCTACCTAGTTTTGTATCATCAGCAAACTTGGAAAGATTACATTTGGTTCCCTCACCCAAATCATTGATATATATTGTGAATAGCTGGAGCCCAGGCATTGATCCCTGTGGTACCCCACTAGTCACCACCTGCCACTCCGAAAAAGATCCATTTATTCTTGCTCTCTGTTTCCTGTCTGCTAACCAATTCTCAAACCATGCCAATATATTACCCCCAATCCCATGTAGGTATTTATTGGCTTTTAGTCCCATTTATTTCTCCGGCACTATTGTTTTAGTAATTCTAATTTCCTTCAAGTCCTCCTTACTAGACCCTTGGTCCCATAGCAATTCTGGGAAGTTATTTGTGTCTTTCTCCATGAAGACAGAACTAAGGTAGTTGTTTAAATGCTCTGCCATTTCCTTGTTCTCTATTATGAATTCTCCCGTTTCAGACTGTAAGGAGGGACCTACATTTGTCTTCACTAATCTTTTTCTTTTTACCTGCTAATAGAGGCTTTTATAGTCTGCTTTTATGTTCCTTGCAAGTTTACTCTCACGCCCTATTTTCCTCCTCTTAATCAATATCTTGGTCCCCAATCCTCAGGCTTGCTACTTTTTCTAGCAACTTTATATGTTTCCTCTTTGGATCTAATACTACCGTTAATTTCTTTTGTTAGCCATGTTTGGGCTGCTTTTCCTGTTGTGTTTTTGCGCCAGTAGGGAATGTATGACTGTTGCAAAGCATACACTGGTTCATTAAATATTAGTCATTGTCTATTCTTTTTAATGAAGTTCCCGAATCTATCTTAGCCAATTCACACCTCATAGTAATTTCCATTGTTAAGATTTTAGACCCTAGTTTCAATTGGACTACTTCACTTTCCACTCTACTGAAGAATTCTATAATTTTATGGTCGGTATTCTCTAAAGGACCCCGCACAAGACTATTAAATAACCACTTCTCATTGCACAATACAAATCTAGGATACCCTGTCCCCTAGTCGGTTCCTCAACACACTGGTCTAAAGAACCATCTCATACACACTCCAGGAACTCATCTGCCACAGTATTATTGCTAATTTGGTTTGCCCAGTCTATATGTCGATTAAAATCACCCATGATTACTGTAGCACCCTTGTTACGTGCATTGCTAATTTTCTGTTTAATGCTGTCCCCTACCTTTTTGCTACTGTTTGGAGGCCTATAGACAACACTAATGTTTAGCACACCTTATTTCTTCTTAGCTCCACCCAGACTGACTCTACACCTAGCCTGGAATTTTACAGCCCTGCTGAAGCAGGGACAAGGCCATAAGGCCATAAAATAGGGTGAGCCATTCTAAACTCCATTGACTTTGGCAGGAACATTAAATTCCGCTGACGTAAAATTCCACCCATAGGTTTTCTGAGTCAATATCCTCTCTCACTGTCACCCTGATTTCATTTTTAACTAACAAGACCACGCCACCAACTTTTCCTTTTTGCTGTCCATCCTAAATATCGAGTACCCTTGGATATTCAGTTCCCAGCTTAGGCCACCCTGCAGCCATGTCTCCGTAAGCACAATCATATTGTTACCGTTTACATCTATTTGTGTTGTTGATTCATCTACCTTATTGTGAACGCTCCTTGCATTCAGATACAGTGCCTTTAGCTTTGTCTTTTTAACATTTTTACACATTCTTTTGTACTTGTGCCCTATTTGCTGCCAGCCCTTGTTTCCTCTGTCCAATTTTGCTTTCTACTTTTGTGTCTTTTATTCCTATCTTTATTTCCCTCTCTTGTGTGTCCCCGCTCAGGTTCCCGTCCCCCTGCCGGTCTAGTTTAAACACTCCCGCATAGTACTAGCGAACACCCCTGCGAGGATATTGGTCCTGGTCCTGCTGGGGTGCAGCCCATCCAGCTTGTACAGGTCCCAGTTCCCCAGACTCAGGAATATAAATCCCTCCCTCCTACACCATCTCTCCAGCCAAATATTCATCTGGTGTATTCTCCTGTTCCTGATTTTATGAGCACATGGCACTGGGAGTAATTCTGAGATTACTACCTTTGAGGTTGTGCTTTTTAATTTATTTCCTAGCTCCCCAAATTCTGCTTTCAGGACCTCATACCTCTTTTTACCTATGTCATTGGCACCGATATGGACCACAGCCTCTGGCTGTGCACCCTCCCCCTTCAGAATGTCCTGCAGCCGCCCAGTGACATCCTTGATCCTGGCACCAAGGTCCTTCCTGTACATATGGTAATCCTGCGTCACATCTGTAGCCGCAGAAATGTCTATCTGTTCCCCTTATGATAGAATCCCCTATCACTATTGCTGTCTCACTCTTTCTCTCCCGCCCTACTCACCTCTGTGCAGCTGAGCCACTGGAGGTGCTATGGACTTGGCTCTTGCTTTATTCCCCTGAAAAACCATCTCCCCCAGCAGTATCCAAAATAAAAAACCTGTTGGAGAGGGAGATGGACCCAGGGGGCTCCTGCACTACCTGCCGAGTGCTTTTACTCTGCGTGGTGGTCACCCATTCCCTTACTGCCTGTGCACTAACTGTGGTGTGACCACTTCACTGTACTAGCTTTACATCAAGATCCCATCCTTGTGGATGCTCCACAGTGACTCCAGGTGCAGCTCCAGCTCTGAAACACAGATTTCGAGTAGTTACCACTGGAGACACTTCCTGTACACATGGTCGCCCTGGACACTGGAAGTGTCCCTGACTCCCCACATCGCACAGGAGGATCATTCCACATGGCCGAGCTGCCCTGCCAAGACTTATCCTTAAATTACTCCCTTTACTTTTACTTCCTCTAGTTTAGAGAATATTAAGGACAGGAGAAATGCTCACCAGTTCCTACTTACCAAGGCCACTGCTCTTCTTACCAAGGAAAGATAGAAAATGAAAGGATCACCTCCTTCCCTCTTCAGCGAATTCACTCTCTCACCAAACTCCAACTGAAGCACTCTAATGCAGCCCAAAGCAGCACTCCCAGTGCAAACAAAAGCAGCACTGTAGATGACTTGCTGTAATGCTGTCTGAATCTAGCTTCTGAAAACCTGTTTAAACCAGTTAACTAATTTACTAGCTGCAGCTGTAAGCACAGCCTGTATAACCCCTGCTTTAAAGCTGGGCTAAAAATCATCTACTCCCAACCCAAAGAGCAACTTTTAGTTAGTTGCTAAATTAAAGAAAGATTAGACTTTTGATAGAAAATAATGCTTAAACGTCCCTCTCTTGCTGAACACCAACTGAAGCATTCTAATACAGCGCAAAGCAGCACTCCAGTGGCTGATTTTCTGCCACAATGCAATTTTCCCACACTATTCTCATATCCCTGCTTGTCTTTAATATCTAGAAATCTAGCAATCTCTGTTTTGAATATGCTTAATGACTGAGCTTCTGCAGCCCTCTGGGGTAGAGAATTCCAAAGAATCGCCATCTTCTGAGTGAAGAAATTCTTCCTCACCTCAGTCTTAAATGGCCTGCCCCTTATTCTGAGACTGTGGCCCCATGTTCTAGACCTACCCTCAACCTCCCCCCCCTCCCCCACCCCTCCCCCCAGCCAGGGGAAACATCCTTTCTGCATCTACCCTGTCACGCCCTATAAGAGTTTTTTGTATGTTTCAATGAGACCACCTTTCATTCTTCAAAACTCTAGTGAATACAGGCCCAATCTCCTCGATCTGTCCTCATAAGACAATCCGACCAGGAATCAGCTGGTGAACCTTCGTTGCCCTCCCTCTATGGCAAGTATATCTTTTAGATAAGTGGACCAAAACTGTTCACACTACTGCAGGTGAGGCCTCACGGGGCTGTATGCAACTGCAGCCAGACATCTTTACTCCTGTATTCAAATCCTCCTGCGATAAAGGCCAACATACCATTTGCCTTCCTAAGTGCTTGCTGCACCTGCATGTTAACTTTCAGTGGTTTATGGACAAGGGCATCCAGGTCCCTTTGGACATCAACACTTCCCAATCTCTCACTATTTAGGAAACACTCTGCACCTGTATTCCTCCTGCCAAAGTGGATAACTTCACATTTTTCCACGTTATATTCCATTTGTCATGTGCTTGCACATTCACTTAGCCTGTCTAAATCTCCGTATAGCCTCTTTGCATCCTCTCACAACTCATATTCCCACCTAGTTTTGCATTATCAGCAAACTTGGAAATATTACAGGGCCTGAAACATTAACTTTGTTTTTCTCTGCACAGTTGATGCCAGACCTGCTGAGCATTTCCAGAATTTTCTGTTATTATTTCAGCTCTTCCTGAATTTCATTTTTATAAAGTTGCTGATTAATACATCACTGGACTATACTGAGAATCAAACTCAAGTATCCACTAACATTACCTACTCATTTCAAATCTGCTTCTCATTTTGATAAACGAAACAGTTTAGTTCCTGTCACATCACTAGATTTATTTTGGGGCCTTATTGGTAATTTTTTTCCTTGAGCAGAGCCATGTATTATACATCTGCAGGGCTGCCTTCTACCAATATCGTTGATATGAGAGTAAAGGCTAATTCATGCATAAGGGAAACATTACCAATAAGGCCTCAAAATACACCCTGTGATGTGGTTCAACTCCAGTAAAACCATCCAATTTGTCCATTAACTCCTTATAAAAAGATCTTGAAGTTAAGCTGGTTAAAAGCTAGAGTGAGGGTTGGGTGCTCATGTAATGATCGAGACTGAGGCTGTGAAATTGGGCTTCATAGTGCCACTGGTGCCACCGACTTGGGAGCCTCAAAGAGAAAAAATGGTGGGCTGAATATAGTTCTGGCACCTCCAATGTGGCCCAAACTGTGCTCGGTCTGCTGCGCTGGGTCTGCTGCGCTGGTTCTGCTGCGCTGGGTCTGCTGTGTGTGTGGGTCTGCTGTATGCATGGGTCTGTTGTGTGAGGGTCTTCGGCATGTGGGTCCGCTGTGCTGGTTCGGCTGTGTGTGGATCTGCTGTGAGTGGGTCTGCAGTGTGTGGATCTGTTGTGTGTGGATCTGCTGTGTGTGAGTCTGCTGTGTGTGGATCTGCTGTGTGTGGATCTGCTGTGTGTGCATCTGCTGTGTGTGAGTCTGCTGTGTGTGGATCTGCTGTGCTGGGTCTGCTGTGTGTGAGTCTGCTGTGTCTGGATCTGCTGTGTCTGGGCTGTAGGGGGTGGTGGTGTGTGTGTCAGCTCCACCTCTGACTTCTGAGTGGTCCGAATTGCTCCCACTCCCTGTTCAGACCTTGGACTTATTTCGGTGTTGGGACAAAGTGCAGCAGTCAACTGGTTTTGGTGCAAGAAAAAAAACTGGGTTTATTGAAGTATCAAATGAACTTATAATATTAGGATTACACTGAGATTATACAGACTTACACTGTGCACTTAGATAAGAATGGGGAACACACAACATAATGATGGAAAATCACTCTACTAATCCCTTTACCCTTGTCCCAATCCCAAAACCTAACTAAATTGATCCAGGAGAGGTCAGGGATCATGCTCACCAACAGGGTCCTTGACAGTTTGTCATCCAGCCAGGGAAGCCGGTTGCAGTTTTGGGGTACGCTCTTTGTGTCCTCTGGGGCCTGCCATTCCCACATGGTTCTGGTCTTTGGGAATCTGCGAAGGTTCTTCAGTTGGATGGAGGGTGCGGTTGTGGGTGGTCGATCTTCATGGAGGGCTGTGGTTGGGGCCTTGTTGTCTTCGGTTGAGCCTGCCACCCCGTGCCCCTTGCCGTGATGTTGCTGCAAGTGCTGTGTGAGAGCCAGCTGTGCTGGGTCTGCTGTGTGAGGGTCTGCTCTGTGTGAGTCTGCTGAGCTGGGACTGCTGTGCTGGGTCTGCTGTGTAATGGTCTGCTGTGTGTGAGTCTGCTGTGCTGGGTGTGCTGTGCTGGGTCTGCTGTGTGAGGGTCTGCTGTGCTGGGTCTGCTGTGCTGGGTCTGCTGTGTGAGAGCCAGCTGTGCTGGGTCTGCTGTGTGAGGGTCTGCTGTGTGAGAGTCTGCTATGCTGGGTCTGCTGTGTGAGGGTCTGCTCTGTATAAGTCTGCTGTGCTGGGACTGCTGTGTGAGGGTCTGCTCAGTATGAGGCTGCTGTGCTGGGTCTGCTGTGTGTGAGCCTGCTGTGCGTGAGTCTGCTGTGCTGCGTCTGCTGTGTGTGAGTCTGCTGTGCTGGGACTGCTGTGTGTGGGTCTGCTGTGTGTGAGTCTGCTGTGCGTGGGTCTGCTGTGTGTGGGTCTGCTGTGCATGGGTCTGCTGTACGTGGGTCTGCTGTGCTGCGTCTGCTGTGTGTGGATATACTGTGCTATTTCTGTTGTGCTTGGACTGCTCTACTGTGGTTAGTGTGAGGATCTGCTGTATGTGCAACTGCTGTGTGTTGATCTGCTGTGTGTTGATCTGCTGTGTGTGGATCTGCTGTGTGTGCGTCTGCTGTGTGTGGGTCTGCTGTGTGTGGATCTGCTGTGTCTGGATCTGCTGTTTGTGGATCTGCTGTGTGTGGATCTGCTGTGTCTGGATCTGTTGTGTCTGGATCTGCTGTATGTGGATCTGCTGTGTGTGGGTCTGCTCTGTGTGGGTCTATTGTGTGTGGGTCTGCTGTGTTTGGATCTGCTGTGTGTGGGTCTGCTGTGTGTGGGTCTGCTGTTTGTGGGTCTGCTATGTATGGATCTGCTGTTTGTGGGTCTGCTTTGTGTGGTCTGCTGTTTATGGGTCTGCTGTGTGTGGTCTGCTGTGTGAGAGTCTGCTGTGTGTGAGTCTGTTGTGTTGGGCATTCTGTCAGTTGTGTCTGCTGTGTGTAGGTCTGCTGTATGCGGATCTGCTTTGTGCGGGTCTGCTTTGTATGGATCTGCTATGTGTGTGTCTGCTGTGTGTGGTCTGCTGTTTGTGGGTCTGCTATGTGTGGGTCTGCTGTGTGTGGGTCTGCTGCGCTTGTGTCTGCTGTGTTTGGTCTGCTGTGCTTGTGTCTGCTGTGTGTGGGTCTGCTGTGCATGTGTCTGCTGTGTGTGGGTCTGCTGTGTTTGGTCTGCTGTGTTTGGGTCTGCTGTGTATGGGTCTGCTGTGCGTGTGTTTGCTGTGTGTGGGTCTGCTGTGCGTGTGTCTGCTGTGTGTGGCTCTGCTCTGCGTGTGTCTGCTGTGTGTGGCTCTGCTGTTCGTGTGTCTGCTGTGTGTAGGTCTGCTGTTTTTGGGTCTGCTGTGTGTGGTCTGCTGTGCGTTCGTCTGCTGTGCGTGGGTCTGCTGTGTGTGGGACTGATGTGTGTGGACTGCTGTGTGTGGGTCTGCTGTGCTGAGTCTGCTGTGTATTGGTCTGCTGTGCTGGGTCTGCTGTGCGTGTGTCTGCTGTGTGTGGGTCTGCTGTGTGTGGGTCGGTTGTGTGTGGGTCTGTTGTGTATGTTCTGCTGTGCGTGGGTCTGCTGTGTGTGGGTCTGCTGTGTGTGTGTCTGTTGTGTGTTGGTCTGCTGTGTATGGTCTGCTGTGCGTGTGTCTGCTGTGTGTGGGTCTGCTGTGTGTGCGTCTGCTATGTATGGTTCTGCTGTGTGTGGTTCTGCTGTGTGTGTTCTGCTGTGTGTGGGTCTGCTGTGTGTGGGTCTGCTGTGTGTGGGTCTGCTATGTATGGTTCTGCTGTGTGTGGTTCTGCTGTGTGTCTTCTGCTGTGTGTGGGTCTGCTGTGTGTGGGTCTGCTGTGTTTGAGTCTGTTGTGCTGGGCATGCTGTCAGTTGTGTCTGCTGTATGTAGGTCTGGTGTATGCGGGTCTGCTGTGTGTGGGTCTGCCGTGTGTGAGCCTGCTGTGTGTGGGTCTGCTATGTATGGATCTGCTGTGTGTGGGTCTGCTGGTTGGATCTGCTGTGCATGTGTCTGTTGTGTGTGGGTCTGCTGTGTGTGGGTCTGCTGTATGTGGGTCTGCTCTGTGTGGTCTGCTGTGCGTGGGTCTGCTGTGTATGGGTGTGCTGTGCTGGGTTTGCTGTGTGTGGGTCTGCTGTGTGTGGGTCTGCTGTGCGTGGTTCTGCTGTGTGAGAGTCTGCTGTGTGTTGGTCTGTTGTGTGTGGGTCTGCTGTGTGTTGGTCTGCTGTGTATGGGTGTGCTGTGCTGGGTTTGCTTTTTGTGAGTCTACTGTGTGTGGGTCTGCTGTCTATGGTCTGTGTATGTGGGTCTGCGGTGTGTGCGTCTGCTGTGCTGGGTCTGCTGTGTGTTGGTCTGTTGTGTGTGGGTCTGCTGTGTGTTGGTCTGCTGTGTATGGGTGTGCTGTGCTGGGTTTGCTTTGTGTGAGTCTACTGTGTGTGGGTCTGCTGTCTATGGTCTGTGTATGTGGGTCTGCGGTGTGTGCGTCTGCTGTGCTGGGTCTGCTGTGCGTGGTCCTGCTGTGTGTGGGTCTGCTATGTATTGTTCTGCTGTGTGTGGTTCTGCTGTGTGTGTTCTGCTCTGTGTGGGTCTGCTGTGTGTAGGTCTGCTGTGTGTGCGTCTGCTGTGCTGGGTCTGCTGTGTGTGGGTCTGTTATGTGTGGGTCTGCTGTGTATGGTCTGCAGTGCGTGGGTCTGCTGTGTGTGGGTCTGCTGTGTGTGGGTCTGCTATGTATGGTTCTGCTGTTTGTGGTTCTGCTGTGTGCTTTCTGCTGTGTGTGGGTCTGCTGTGTGTGAGTCTACTGTGCTGGGCATGCTGGCAGTTGTGTCTGCTGTATGTAGGTCTTCTGTATGCGGGTCAGCAGTGTGCGGGTCTGCTGTGTGTGAGCCTGCTGTGTTGGAAAAGCTGTGTGTGGGTCTGCTGTGTGTGCGTCTGCTGTGTTGGATCTGCTGTGCGTGTGTCTGCTGTGTGTGTGCTGCTGTGTGTATGTCTGCTGTGTGTGGGTCTGCTGTGTGCGGATCTGCTTTGTGTGGGTCTGCTGTGTGTGCGTCTGCTGTGTTGGAAAAGCTGTGTGTGCGTCTGCTGTGTGTGTGTCTGCTGTGTTGGATCTGCTGTGCGTGTGTCTGCTGTGTGTGGGTCTGCTGTGTGTGTGGGTCTGCTGTGTGTGAGTCCGCTCTGTGTGGTCTGCTCTGTGTGTGTCTGCTGAGTATGGGTCTACTGTGCGTGGGTCTGCTGTGTGTGGGTCTGTTGTGTGTTGTTCTACTGTGTATGGTCTGCTGTGTGTGGGTCTGTTGTGTGTTGGTCTGCTGTGTATGTTCTGCTGTGCGTGGGTCTGTTGTGTGTGCGTTTGCTGTGTATGTTCTGCTGTGTGTGCATCTGCTGTGTGTGGGTCTGCTGTGTGTGGGTCTGCTGTGTATGGGTTTGCTATGTGTCGTCTGCTGTGCTGGGTCTGCTGTGCGTGGGTCTGCTGTGTGTGGGTCTGTTGTGTGTGGGTCTGCTGTGTATGGTCTGCTGTGTGTGGGTCTGCTGTGTGTGGGTCTGCTGTGTGTGGATCTGCTGTGCGTGTGTCTGCTGTGTGTGGGTCTGCAGTGTGTGGGTTTGCTGTGTGTGGTCTGCTGTGTGTGGGTTTGCTGTGTGTGGTCAGCTGAGTGTGGGTCTGCTGTGTGTGGTCAGCTGAGTGTGGGTCTGCTGTGCGTGCGTCTGCTGAGTGTGGGTCTGCTGTGCTGGGTCTGCTGTGCGTGGGTCTGCTGTGTGTGGGTCTGCTCCGTGTTGGTCTGCTTTGTGTGGGTCTGCTGTGTGTGCTCTTATCCATGTGGGTCTGCTTTGTGTGGGTCTAGTATGTGTGGGTCTGCTTTGTGTGGTCTGCTGTGTTTGGGTCTGATGTGTGTGCGTCTGCTGTGCTGGGTCTGCTGTGCGTGTGTCTGCTGTGTGTGGGTCTGCTGTGTGTGAGCCTGCTGTGTTTGGATCTGCTATGTATGGGTCTGCTGTGTGTGGGTCTGCTGTGTGTGGTCAGCTGAGTGTGGGTCTGCTGTGTGTGGTCAGCTGAGTGTGGGTCTGCTGTGCGTGCGTCTGCTGAGTGTGGGTCTGCTGTGTGTGGTCTGCTGTGCCTGGGTCTGCTGTGCGTTTGTCTGCTGTGCGTTTGTCTGCTGTGTGTGGGTCTACTGTGCTGGGTCTGCTGTGCTGGGTCAGCTGTGCTGGGTCTGCTATGTGTGGGTCTGCTGTGTGTGGTCTGCTGTGTGTGGGTCTGCTGTGTGTGGGTCTGCTTTGTATGGATCTGATATGTGTGGGTCTGCTGTGTGTGGGTCTGCAGTGTTTGAGTCTGTTGTGCTGGGCAAACTGTCAGTTGTGTCTGCTGTATGTAGGTCTGGTGTATGCGGGTCTGCTGTGTGTGGGTCTGCTGTGTGTGAGCCTGCTGTGTGTGGGTCTGCTATGTATGGATCTGCTGTGTGTGCGCCTGCTGGTCGGATCTGCTGTGCGTGTGTCTGCTGTGTGTGGGTCTGCTCTGTGTGGGTCTGCTGTGTGTGGGTCTGGTGTGTGTGGTCTGCTGTGCGTGGGTCTGCTGTGTGTGAGTCTGCCGTGTGTGGCTGTGCTGTGCTGGGTTTGCTGTGTGTGGGTCTGCTGTGTGTGGGTCTGTGTGCGTGGTTCTGCTGTGTGAGAGTCTGCTGTGCGTGTGAGTCTGTTGTGCTGGGCATGCTGGCAGTTGTGTCTGCTGTGTGCGGTCTGCTGTGCTGGGTCTGCTGTGCGTGGCTCTGCTGTGTGTTGGTCTGTTGTGTGTGGGTCTGCTGTGTGTGGGTCTGCTGTGTATGGGTGTGCTGTGCTGGTTTTGCTGTGTGTGAGTCTACTGTGTGTGGGTCTGCCGTGTGTGGCTGTGCTGTGCTGGGTTTGCTGTGTGTGGGTCTGCTGTGTGTGGGTCTGTTTGCGTGGTTCTGCTGTGTGAGAGTCTGCTGTGCGTGTGAATCTGTTGTGCTGGGCATGCTGCCAGTTGTGTCTGCTGTGTGCGGTCTGCTGTGCTGGGTCTGCTGTGCGTGGGTCTGCTGTGTGTTGGTCTGTTGTGTGTGGGTCTGCTGTGTGTGGGTCTGCTGTGTATGGGTGTGATGTGCTGGGTTTGCTGTGTGTGAGTCTACTGTGTGTGGGTCTGCTGTCTATGGTCTGTGTGTGTGGGTCTGCTGTGTGTGCGTCTGCTGTGCTGGGTCTGCTGTGCGTGGTCCTGCTGTGTGAGTGTCTGCTGCGTGTGAGTCTGTTGTGTTGGGCATGCTGACAGTTGTTTCTGCTGTATGTAGGTCTGCTGTATGCGGGTCTGCTGTGTGTGGGTCTGCTGTGTGTGAGCCTGTTGTGTGTGGGTCTGCTATGTATGGATCTGCTGTGTGTGGGTCTGCTGTGCTGGGTCCATTGTGCGTGTGTCTGCTGTGTGTGGGTCTGCTGTTTGTGGGTCTGCTATGTATGGATCTGCTGTGTGTGGGTTTGCTTTGTGTGGTCTGCTGTTTATGGGTCTGCTGTGTGTGGTCTGCTGTGTGAGAGTCTGCTGTGTGTGAGTCTGTTGTGCTGGGCATGCTGTCAGTTGTGTCTGCTGTGTGTAGGTTATCTGTATGCGGATCTGCTGTGTGCGGGTCTGCTTTGTATGGATCTGCTATGTGTGGGTCTGCTGTGTGTGGGTCTGCTGTATGTGGGTCTGCTGTGTGTGGGTCTGCTTTGTATGGATCTGATATGTGTGGGTCTGCTGTGTGTGGGTCTGCTGTGCGTGTGTCTGCTGTGTGTGGGTCTGCTGTGTTTGGGTCTGCTGTGTTGGAAATACTGTATGCGGGTCTGCTGTGTGTGCGTCTGCTGTGTGTGTGTCTGCTGTGTGTGGGTCTGCTCTGTGTGGTCTGCTGTGCGTGGGTCTGCTGAGTGTGGGTCTACTGTGCGTGGGTCTGCTGTGTGTGGGTCTGTTGTGTGTTGGTCTACTGTGCATGGTCTGCTGTGTGTGGGTCTGCTGTGTGTGAGCCTGCTGTGTGTGGGTCTGCTATGTATGGATCTGCTGTGTATGGGTCTGCTGTGTGCGTCTGCTGTGTTGGATCTGCTGTGCGTGTGTCTGCTGTGTGTGGGTCATCTGTGTGGATGTCTGCTGTGTATGGGTCTGTTCTGTGTGGTCTGCTGTGCGTTGGTCTGCTGAGTGTGGGTCTACCGTGCGTGGGTCTGCTGTGTGTGGGTCTGCTGTGTGTGGATCTGCTATGTGTGGGTCTGCTCTGCGTGGGTCTGCTGTGTGTAGGTCTGTTGTGTTTGGATCTGCTGTTTGTGGGTCTGCTGTGCGTGGGTCTGCTGTGTGTGGGTCTGTTGTGTGTGGGTCTGCTATGTATGGATCTGCTGTGTGTGGGTCTGCTGTGCTGGGTCCATTGTGCGTGTGTCTGCTGTGTGTGGGTCTGCTGTTTGTGGGTCTGCTATGTATGGATCTGCTGTGTGTGGGTCTGCTTTGTGTGGTCTGCTGTGTATGGGTCAGCTGTGTGTGGTCTGCTGTGTGAGAGTCTGCTGTGTGTGAGTTTGTTGTGCTGGGCATGCTGTCAGTTGTGTCTGCTGTGAGTAGGTCTGCTGTATGCGGATCTGCTGTGTGTGGGTCTGCTTTGTATGGATCTGCTATGTATGGTTCTGCTGTGTGTGGTCTGCTGTGTGTGGGTCTGCTGTGTGTGGGTCTGCTTTGTATGTATCTGCTATGTGTGGGTCTGCTGTGTATGGTCTGCTGTGCGTGTCTCTGCTGTGTGTGGGTCTGCTGTGCGTGGGTCTGCTATGTATGGTTCTGCTGTGTGTGGTTCTGCTGTGTGTGTTCTGCTGTGTGTGGGTCTGCTGTGTTTGAGTCTATTGTGCTGGGCATGCTGTCAGTTGTGTCTGCTGTATGTAGGTCTGGTGTATGCGGGTCTGCTGTGTGTGGGTCTGCTGTGTGTGAGCCTGCTGTGTGTGGGTCTGCTATGTATGGATCTGCTGTGTGTGCGCCTGCTGGTCGGATCTGCTGTGCGTGTGTCTGCTGTGTGTGGGTCTGCTCTGTGTGGGTCTGCTGTGTGTGGGTCTGGTGTGTGTGGTCTGCTGTGCGTGGGTCTGCTGTGTGTGAGTCTGCCGTGTGTGGCTGTGCTGTGCTGGGTTTGCTGTGTGTGGGTCTGCTGTGTGTGGGTCTGTGTGCGTGGTTCTGCTGTGTGAGAGTCTGCTGTGCGTGTGAGTCTGTTGTGCTGGGCATGCTGGCAGTTGTGTCTGCTGTGTGCGGTCTGCTGTGCTGGGTCTGCTGTGCGTGGCTCTGCTGTGTGTGGATCTGCTATGTGTGGGTCTGCTCTGCGTGGGTCTGCTGTGTGTAGGTCTGTTGTGTTTGGATCTGCTGTTTGTGGGTCTGCTGTGCGTGGGTCTGCTCTGTGTGGATCTGCTGTGTGTGGGTCTGTTGTGTGGGTCTGCTGTGTGTGGGTCTGCTATGTGTGGGTCTGTTGTGTGTGGGTCTGCTGTGTATGGTCTGCTGTGCATGGGTCTGCTTTGTTTGGGTCTGCTGTGTGTGGGTCTGCTATGTATGGTTCTGCTGTTTGTTGTTCTGCTGTGTGCGGTCTGCTGTGTGTGGGTCAGCTGTGTGTGAGTCTGTTGTGCTGGGCATGCTGTCAGTTGTGTCTGCTGTGTGTAGGTTATCTGTATGCGGATCTGCTATGTGCGGGTCTGCTTTGTATGGATCTGCTATGTGTGGGTCTGCTGTGTGTGGGTCTGCTGTATGTGGGTCTGCTGTGTGTTGGTCTGCTTTGTATGGATCTGATATGTGTGGGTCTGCTGTGTGTGGGTCTGCTGTGCGTGTGTCTGCTGTGTGTGGGTCTGCTGTGTTTGGGTCTGCTGTGTTGGAAATACTGTATGCGGGTCTGCTGTGTGTGCGTCTGCTGTGTGTGTGTCTGCTGTGTGTGGGTCTGCTCTGTGTGGTCTGCTGTGCGTGGGTCTGCTGAGTGTGGGTCTACTGTGCGTGGGTCTGCTGTGTGTGGGTCTGTTGTGTGTTGGTCTACTGTGTATGGTCTGCTGTGTGTGGGTCTGCTGTGTGTGAGCCTGCTGTGTGTGGGTCTGCTATGTATGGATCTGCTGTGTATGGGTCTGCTGTGTGCGTCTGCTGTGTTGGATCTGCTGTGCGTGTGTCTGCTGTGTGTGGGTCATCTGTGTGGATGTCTGCTGTGTGTGGGTCTGTTCTGTGTGGTCTGCTGTGCGTTGGTCTGCTGAGTGTGGGTCTACCGTGCGTGGGTCTGCTGTGTGTGGGTCTGCTGTGTGTGGATCTGCTATGTGTGGGTCTGCTCTGCGTGGGTCTGCTGTGTGTAGGTCTGTTGTGTTTGGATCTGCTGTTTGTGGGTCTGCTGTGCGTGGGTCTGCTGTGTGTGGGTCTGTTGTGTGTGGGTCTGCTGTGTTTGGATCTGCTGTGTGTGGGTCTGCTGTGCTGGGTCTGCTGTGCGTGTGTCTGCTGTGTGTGGGTCTGCTGTTTGTGGGTCTGCTATGTATGGATCTGCTGTGTGTGGGTCTGCTTTGTGTGGTCTGCTGTGTATGGGTCAGCTGTGTGTGGTCTGCTGTGTGAGAGTCTGCTGTGTGTGAGTTTGTTGTGCTGGGCATGCTGTCAGTTGTGTCTGCTGTGAGTAGGTCTGCTGTATGCGGATCTGCTGTGTGTGGGTCTGCTTTGTATGGATCTGCTATGTATGGTTCTGTTGTGTGTGGTCGGCTGTGTGCGGGTCTGTTGTGTGTGGGTCTGTTGTGTATGGTCTGCTGTGTATGGTCTGCTGTGCGTGTCTCTGCTGTGTGTGGGTCTGCTGTGCGTGGGTCTGCTATGTATGGTTCTGCTGTGTGTGGTTCTGCTGTGTGTGTTCTGCTGTGTGTGGGTCTGCTGTGTTTGGGTCTGCTGTGTTTGAGTCTGTTGTGCTGGGCATGCTGTCAGTTGTGACTGCTGTATGTATGTCTGCTGTATGCAGGTCTGCTGTGTGTGGGTCTGCTGTGTACGGGTCTGCTGTGCATGTGTCTGCTGTGTGTGGGTGTGCTGTGCTTGTATCTGCTGTGTGTGGGTCTGCTGTGTGTGTGTCTGCTTTGTATGGATCTGCTATGTGTGGGTCTGCTTTGTATGGATCTGATATGTGTGGGTCTGCTGTGTGTGGGTCTGCTGTGCGTGTGTCTGCTGTGTGTGGGTCTGCTGTGCGTGTGTCTGCTGTGTGTGGGTCTGCTGTGTTTGGTCTGCTGTGTGTGGGTCTGCTGTGTGTGGGTCTGCTGTGTATGGGTGTGCTGTGCTGGTTTTGCTGTTTGTGAGTCTACTGTGTGTGAGTCTGCCGTGTGTGGCTGTGCTGTGCTGGGTTTGCTGTGTGAGAGTCTGCTGTGCGTGTGAGTCTGTTGTGCTGGGCATGCTGCCAGTTGTGTCTGCTGTGTGCGGTCTGCTGTGCTGGGTCTGCTGTGCGTGGGTTTGCTGTGTGTTGGTCTGTTGTGTGTGGGTCTGCTGTGTGTGGGTCTGCTGTGTATGGGTGTGATGTGCTGGGTTTGCTGTGTGTGAGTCTACTGTGTGTGGGTCTGCTGTCTATGGTCTGTGTGTGTGGGTCTGCTGTGTGTGCGTCTGCTGTGCTGGGTCTGCTGTGCGTGGTCCTGCTGTGTGAGTGTCTGCTGCGTGTGAGTCTGTTGTGTTGGGCATGCTGACAGTTGTGTCTGCTGTATGTTGGTCTGCTGTATGCGGGTCTGCTGTGTGTGGGTCTGCTGTGTGTGAGCCTGTTGTGTGTGGGTCTGCTATGTATGGATCTGATGTGTGTGGGTCTGCTGTGTGTGGTCTGCTCTGTGTGGATCTGCTGTGTGTGGGTCTGTTGTGTGGGTCTGCTGTGTGTGGGTCTGCTATGTGTGGGTCTGTTGTGTGTGGGTCTGCTGTGTATGGTCTGCTGTGCATGGGTCTGCTTTGTTTGGGTCTGCTGTGTGTGGGTCTGCTATGTATGGTTCTGCTGTTTGTTGTTCTGCTGTGTGCGGTCTGCTGTGTGTGGGTCAGCTGTGTGTGAGTCTGTTGTGCTGGGCATGCTGTCAGTTGTGTCTGCTGTATGTAGGTCTCCTGTATGCGGGTCTGCTGTGTGTGGGTCTCCTGTGTGTGAGCCTGCTGTGTGTGGGTCTGCTATGTACGGATCTGCTGTGTGTGGGTCTGCTGTGTGTGTTCTGCTGAGTGTGGGTCTGCTGTGTTTGGGTCTGCTGTGTTGGAAATGCTGTATGCGGGTCTGCTGTGTGTGCGTCTGCTGTGTGTGTGTCTGCTGTGTGTGGGTCTGCTCTGTGTGGTCTGCTGTGCGTGGGTCTGCTGAGTGTGGGTCTACTGTGCGTGGGTCTGCTGTGTGTGGGTCTGATGTGTGTTGGTCTACTGTGTATGGTCTGCTGTGTGTGGGTCTGCTATGTATGGATCTGCTGTGTATGGGTCTGCTGTGTGCGTCTGCTGTGTTGGATCTGCTGTGCGTGTGTCTGCTGTGTGTGGGTCATCTGTGTGGATGTCTGCTGTGTGTGGGTCTGTTCTGTGTGGTCTGCTGTGCGTTGGTCTGCTGAGTGTGGGTCTACCGTGCGTGGGTCTGCTGTGTGTGGGTCTGCTGTGTGTGGATCTGCTATGTGTGGGTCTGCTCTGCGTGGGTCTGCTGTGTGTAGGTCTGTTGTGTTTGGATCTGCTGTTTGTGGGTCTGCTGTGCGTGGGTCTGCTGTGTGTGGGTCTGTTGTGTGTGGGTCTGCTGTGTTTGGATCTGCTGTGTGTGGGTCTGCTGTTTGTGGGTCTGCTATGTATGGATCTGCTGTGTGTGGGTCTGCTTTGTGTGGTCTGCTGTGTATGGGTCAGCTGTGTGTGGTCTGCTGTGTGAGAGTCTGCTGTGTGTGAGTTTGTTGTGCTGGGCATGCTGTCAGTTGTGTCTGCTGTGTGTAGGTCTGCTGTATGCGGATCTGCTGTGTGTGGGTCTGCTTTGTATGGATCTGCTATGTATGGTTCTGCTGTGTGTGGTCTGCTGTGTGTGGGTCTGCTGTGTGTGGGTCTGCTTTGTATGTATCTGCTATGTGTGGGTCTGCTGTGTATGGTCTGCTGTGCGTGTCTCTGCTGTGTGTGGGTCTGCTGTGCGTGGGTCTGCTATGTATGGTTCTGCTGTGTGTGGTTCTGCTGTGTGTGTTCTGCTGTGTGTGGGTCTGCTGTGTGTGGGTCTGCTGTGTTTGAGTCTATTGTGTTGGGCATGCTGTCAGTTGTGTCTGCTGTATGTAGGTCTGGTGTATGTGGGTCTGCTGTGTGTGGGTCTGCTGTGTGTGAGCCTGCTGTGTGTGGGTCTGCTATGTATGGATCTGCTGTGTGTGGGTCTGCTGTGCGTGTGTCTGCTGTTTGTGGCTCTGCTGTTCGTGTGTCTGCTGTGTGTAGGTCTGCTGTTTTTGGGTCTGCTGTGTGTGGGTCTGCTGTGTTTGAGTCTGTTGTGCTGGGCATGCTGTCAGTTGTGACTGCTGTATGCAGGTCTGCTGTATGCAGGTCTGCTGTGTGTGGGTCTGCTGTGTACGGGTCTGCTGTGCGTGTGTCTGCTGTGTGTGGGTGTGCTGTGCTTGTATCTGCTGTGTGTGGGTCTGCTGTGTGTGTGTCTGCTTTGTATGGATCTGCTATGTGTGGGTCTGCTGTGCGTGGGTCTGCTATGCATGTTTCTGCTGTGTGTGGGTCTGCTGTGCGTGTGTCTGCTGTGTGTGGGTCTGCTGTGCGTGTGACTGCTGTGTGTGGGTCTGCTGTGTTTGGTCTGCTGTGTGTGGGTCTGCTGTGTGTGGGTCTGCTGTGTATGGGTGTGCTGTGCTGGTTTTGCTGTGTGTGAGTCTACTGTGTGTGAGTCTGCCGTGTGTGGCTGTGCTGTGCTGTGTTTGCTGTGTGTGGGTCTGCTGTGTGTGGGTCTGTTTGCGTTGTTCTGCTGTGTGAGAGTCTGCTGTGCGTGTGAGTCTGTTGTGCTGGGCATGCTGGCAGTTGTGTCTGCTGTGTGCGGTCTGCTGTGCTGGGTCTGCTGTGCGTGGGTCTGCTGTGTGTTGGTCTGTTGTGTGTGGGTCTGCTGTGTGTGGGTCTGCTGTGTATGGGTGTGATGTGCTGGGTTTGCTGTGTGTGAGTCTACTGTGTGTGGGTCTGCTGTCTATGGTCTGTGTGTGTGGGTCTGCTGTGTGTGCGTCTGCTGTGCTGGGTCTGCTGTGCGTGGTCCTGCTGTGTGAGTGTCTGCTGCGTGTGAGTCTGTTGTGTTGGGCATGCTGACAGCTGTTTCTGCTGTATGTAGGTCTGCTGTATGCGGGTCTGCTGTGTGTGAGCCTGTTGTGTGTGGGTCTGCTATGTCTGGATCTGCTGTGTGTGGGTCTGCTGTGCTGGGTCCATTGTGCGTGTGTCTGCTGTGTGTGGGTCTGCTGTTTGTGGGTCTGCTATGTATGGATCTGCTGTGTGTGGGTCTGCTTTGTGTGGTCTGCTGTTTATGGGTCTGCTGTGTGTGGTCTGCTGTGTGAGAGTCTGCTGTGTGTGAGTCTGTTGTGCTGGGCATGCTGTCAGTTGTGTCTGCTGTGTGTAGGTTATCTGTATGCGGATCTGCTGTGTGCGGGTCTGCTTTGTATGGATCTGCTATGTGTGGGTCTGCTGTGTGTGGGTCTGCTGTATGTGGGTCTGCTGTGTGTGGGTCTGCTTTGTATGGATCTGATATGTGTGGGTCTGCTGTGTGTGGGTCTGCTGTGCGTGTGTCTGCTGTGTGTGGGTCTGCTGTGCGTGAGACTGCTGTGTGTGGGTCTGCTGTGCATGTGTCTGCTGTGTGTGGGTCTGCTGTGCTTGGTCTGCTGTGTGTGGGTCTGCTGTGTATGGGTCTGCTGTGCGTGTGTCTGCTGTGTGTTGTTCTGCTGTGCGTGTGTCTGCTGTGTGTGGGTCTGCAGTTCGTGTGACTGCTGTGTGTGGGTCTGCTGTTTTTGGGTCTGCTGTGTGTGGTCTGCTGTGCGTTCGTCTGCTGTGCGTGGGTCTGCTGTGTGTGGGTCTGCTGTGTGTGGACTGCTGTGTGTGAGTCTGCTGTGCTGGGTCTGCTGTGTATGGGTCAGCTGTGCTGGGTCTGCTGTGCATGTGTCTGCTGTGTGTGGGTCTGCTGTGTGTGGGTCTGTTGTGTGTGGGTCTGTGTGTATGGTCTGCTGTGCGTGGGTCTGCTGTGTGTGGGTCTGCTGTGTGTCGGTCTGTTCTGTGTTGGTCTGCTGTGTATGGTCTGCTTTGCGTGTGTCTTCTGTGTGTGGGTCTGCTGTGTGTGGGTCTGCTATGTATGGTTCTGCTGTGTGTGATTCTGCTGTGTGTGTTGTGCTGTGTGTGGGTCTGCTGTGTGTGGGTCTGCTGTGTTTGAGTCTGTTGTGCTGGGCATGCTGTCAGTTGTGTCTTCTGTATGTAGGTCTGGTGTATGCGGGTCTGCTGTGTGTGGGTCTGCTGTGTGTGAGCCTGCTGTGTGTGGGTCTGCTATGTATGGATCTGCTGTGTGTGCGTCTGCTGGTTGGATCTGCTGTGCGTGTGTCTGCTCTGTGTGGGTCTGCTGTGTGTGGGTCTGCTGTATGTGGGTCTGCTCTGAGTGGTCTGCTGTGCGTGGGTCTGCTGTGTATGGGTGTGCTGTGCTGGGTTTGCTGTGTGTGGGTGTGCTGTGTGTGGGTCTGCTGTGTGTGGGTCTGCTGTGCGTGGTTCTGCTGTGTGAGAGTCTGCTGTGCGTGTGAGTCTGTTGTGCTGGGCATGCTGGCAGTTGTGTCTGCTGTGTGCGGTCTGCTGTGCTGGGTCTGCTGTGTGTGGGTCTGCTGTGTGTGGGTCTGTTGTGTGTGTGTCTGCTGTGCGTGGTTCTGCTGTGTGAGAGTCTGCTGTGCGTGTGAGTCTGTTGTGCTGGGCATGCTGGCAGTTGTGTCTGCTGTGTGCGGTCTGCTGTGCTGGGTCTGCTGTGCGTGGGTCTGCTGTGTGTTGGTCTGTTGTGTGTGGGTCTGCTGTGTGTGGGTCTGCTTTGTATGGCTGTGATGTGCTGGGTTTGCTGTGTGTGAGACTACTGTGTGTGGGTCTGCTGTCTATGGTCTGTGTGTGTGGGTCTGCTGTGTTTGCATCTGCTGTGCTGGGTCTGCAGTGCATGGTCCTGCTGTGTGAGTGTCTGCTGCGTGTGAGTCTGTTGTGTTGGGCATGCTGACAGTTGTGTCTGCTGTATGTTGGTCTGCTGTATGCGGGTCTGCTGTGTGTGGGTCTGCTGTGTGTGAGCCTGTTGTGTGTGGGTCTGCTATGTATGGATCTGATGTGTGTGGGTCTGCTGTGTGTGGTCTGCTCTGTGTGGATCTGCTGTGTGTGGGTCTGTTGTGTGTGGGTCTGCTGTGTGTGGGTCTGCTATGTGTGGGTCTGTTGTGTGTGGGTCTGCTGTGTATGGTCTGCTGTGCGTGGGTCTGCTTTGTGTGGGTCTGCTGTGTGTGGGTCTGCTATGTATGGTTCTGCTGTTTGTTGTTCGGCTGTTTGCGGTCTGCTGTGTGTGGGTCAGCTGTGTGTGAGTCTGTTGTGCTGGGCATGCTGTCAGTTGTGTCTGCTGTATGTAGGTCTCCTGTATGCGGGTCTGCTGTGTGTGGGTCTCCTGTGTGTGAGCCTGCTGTGTGTGGGTCTGCTATGTATGGATCTGCTGTGTGTTTGTCTGCTGTGTGTGTTCTGCTGAGTGTGGGTCTGCTGTGTGTGGGTCTGCTGTGTGTGGGTCTGCTGTGTTTGAGTCTATTGTGCTGGGCATGCTGTCAGTTGTGTCTGCTGTATGTAGGTCTGGTGTATGCGGGTCTGCTGTGTGTGGGTCTGCTGTGTGTGAGCCTGCTGTGTGTGGGTCTGCTATGTATGGATCTGCTGTGTGTGGGTCTGCTGTGCGTGTGTCTGCTGTTTGTGGCTCTGCTGTTCGTGTGTCTGCTGTGTGTAGGTCTGCTGTTTTTGGGTCTGCTGTGTGTGGGTCTGCTTTGTTTGAGTCTGTTGTGCTGGGCATGCTGTCAGTTGTGACTGCTGCATGTAGGTCTGCTGTATGCAGGTCTGCTGTGTGTGGGTCTGCTGTGTACGCGTCTGCTGTGCGTGTGTCTGCTGTGTGTGGGTGTGCTGTGCTTGTATCTGCTGTGTGTGGGTCTGCTGTGTGTGTGTCTGCTTTGTATGGATCTGCTATGTGTGGGTCTGCTGTGCGTGGGTCTGCTATGCATGTTTCTGCTGTGTGTGGGTCTGCTGTGCGTGTGTCTGCTGTGTGTGGGTCTGCTGTGCGTGTGTCTGCTGTGTGCGGGTCTGCTGTGTTTGGTCTGCTGTGTGTGGGTCTGCTGTGTGTGGGTCTGCTTTGTATGGATCTGCTATGTGTGGGTCTGCTGTGTGTGGGTCTGCTGTGCGTGTGTCTGCTGTGTGTGGCTCTGCTGTTCGTGTGTCTGCTGTGTGTGGGTCTGCTGTTTTTGGGTCTGCTGTGTGTGGGTCTGCTGTGCGTGAGTCTGCTGTGTGTGGGTCTGCTGTGCATGTGTCTGCTGTGTGTGGGTCTGCTGTGTTTGGTCTGCTGTGTGTGGGTCTGCTGTGTATGGGTCTGCTGTGCGTGAGTCTGCTGTGTGTGGGTCTGCTGTGCGTGTGTCTGCTGTGTGTGGCTCTGCTGTGCGTGTGTCTGCTGTGTGTGGCTCTGCTGTTCGTGTGTCTGCTGTGTGTAGGTCTGCTGTTTTTGGGTCTGCTGTGTGTGGTCTGCTGTGCGTTCGTCTGCTCTGCGTGGGTCTGCTGTGTGTGGGCCTGCTGTATGTGCAACTGCTGTGTGTGGGTCTGCTGTGTGTAGGTCTGCTGTGTGTGGGTCTGCTGTGTTTTGATCTGCTGTGTGTGGGTCTGCTGCGTGTGGGTCTACTGTGTGTGGTCAGCTGAGTGTGGGTCTGCTGTGCGTGTGTCTGCTGTGTGTGGGTCTGCTGTGTGTGGACTGCTGTGTGTGATTCTGCAGTGTTGGGTCTGCTGTGTGTGGGTCTGCTGTGTGTGGACTGCTGTGTGTGAGTCTGCAGTGTTGGGTCTGCTGTGTTTGGGTCTGCTGTGCGTGGGTCTGCTGTGCGTGGGTCTTCTGTGCGCTGGGTCTGCTGTTTGTTAGTCTGCTGTGTGTGAGTCTGTTGTGCTGTTCATGCTGTGGTTTGTGTTAGCTGTATGCGTGTCTGCTCTGTGTGAGTCTGCTGTGCTGGGTCTGATGTGTGTCGGCCTGCTGTGTGTGAGTCTGCTGTGCTGGGTCTGCTGTGTGTGAGCCTACTGTGTTTGAGTCTGCTGTGTGTTGGTCTGCTGTGCGTGGGTCTGCTGCATGAGAGTCTGCTGTGTGTGAGTTGGTTGTGCTGTGCATGCTGTGGGTTGTGTCTGCAGTATGTGGGTCTGCTGTATGTGAGTCTGATGGGTGCGGGTCTGCTGTCCTGGGTCTGCTGTGTGTGGAACTGCTGTGTCTGGATCTGCTGTGTGTGGATCTGCTGTATGTGCAACTGCTGTGTGTGGGTCTGCCGTGTGTGGGTCTGCTGTGTGTTGATCTGCTTTGTGTGGGTCTGCTGTGTGTGGGTCTGCTGTGTGTGGTCAGCTGAGTGTGGGTCTGCTGTGCATGTGTCTGCTGTGTGTGGGTCTGCTGTGTGTGGACTGCTGTGTGTGATTCTGCAGTGTTGGGTCTGCTGTGTGTGGGTCTGCTCTGTGTTGACTGCTGTGTGTGAGTCTGCATTGTTGGGTCTGCTGTGTTTTGGTCTGCTGTGCGTGGGTCTTCTGTGCGTGGGTCTGCTGTGCGCTGGGTCTGCTGTTTGTTAGTCTGCTGTGTGTGAGTCTGTTGTGCTGTTCATGCTGTGGTTTGTGTTAGCTGTATGCGTGTCTGCTCTGTGTGAGTCTGCTGTGCTGGGTCTGATGTGTGTCGGCCTGCTGTGTGTGAGTCTGCTGTGCTGGGTCTGCTGTGTGTGAGCCTACTGTGTTTGAGTCTGCTGTGTGTTGGTCTGCTGTGCGTGGGTCTGATGCATGAGAGTCTGCTGTGTGTGAGTTGGTTGTGCTGTGCATGCTGTGGGTTGTGTCTGCAGTATGTGGGTCTGCTGTATGTGAGTCTGATGGGTGCGGGTCTGCTGTCCTGGGTCTGCTGTGTGTGGAACTGCTGTGTCTGGATCTGCTGTGTGTGGATCTGCTGTATGTGCAACTGCTGTGTGTGGGTCTGCTGTGTGTGGGTCTGCTGTGTGTTGATCTGCTGTGTGTGGGTCTGCTGCGTGTGGGTCTGCTGTGTGTGGATCTGCTGTGTGTGGATCTGCTGTTTGTGGATCTGCGGTATGTTGATCTGCGGTGTGTGGCTCTGCTGTGTGTGGATCTGCTATGTGTGGAACTGCTGTGTCTGGATCTGTTGTGTCAGGATCTGCTGTGTGTGGATCTGCTGTGTGTGGATCTGTTGTGTGTTGGTCTACTGTGTATGGTCTGCTGTGTGTGGGTCTGTTGTGTGTTGGTCTTCTGTGTATGTTCTGCTGTGTGTGCGTCTGCTGTGTGTGGGCCTGCTGTGTGTGGGTCTGCTGTGTGTGGGTCTTATGTGTGTGCGTCTGCTGTGCTGGGTCTGCTGTGCGTGTGTCTGCTGTGTGTGGGTCTGCTCCATGTTGGTCTGCTGTGTGTGGATCTGCTGTGTGTGGTCTGATCCGTGTGGGTCTGCTTTGTGTGGTTCTACTGTGTGTTGGTCTGCTGTGTGTGGTCTGCTGTGTTTGGGTCTGATGTGTGTGCGTCTGCTGTGCTGGGTCTGCTGTGCGTGCGTTTGCTGTGTGTGGGTCTGCTGTGCGTGCGTCTGCTGTGTGTGGGTCTGCTGTGTGTGGTCTGCTGTGTGTGGGTCTGCTGTGCTGGGTCTGCTGTGCTGGGTCTGCGGTGCTGGGTCTGCTGTGTGTGGGTCTGCTGTGTGTGGATCTGCTGTGTGTGGATCTGCATTGTGGGGGTCTGTTGTGTTTGTATCTGCTGTGTGTGGGTCTGCCGTGCGTGTGTCTGCTGTGTGTGGGTCTGCTGTTTGTGGGTCTGCTATGTATGGAATTGCTGTGTGTAGGTCTGCTTTGTGTGGTATGCTGTTTATGGGTCTGCTGTGTGTGGTATGCTGTGTGAGAGTCTGCTGTGTGTGAGTCTGTTGTGCTGGGCATGCTGTCAGTTGTGTCTGCAGTGGTGTAGGTCTGCTGTATGCGGATCTGCTGTGTGCGGGTCTGCTTTGTATGGATCTGCTATGTGTTGGTCTGCTGTGTGTGGACTGCTGGGTGTGGGTCTGCTGTGTGTGGGTCTGCTTTGTATGGATCTGCTATGTGTGGGTCTGCTGTGTGTGGGTCTGCTGTGCGTGTGTCTGCTGTGTGTGGGTCTGCTGTGCGTGAGTCTGCAGTGTGTGGGTCTGCTGTGCATGTGTCTGCTTTGTGTGGGTCTGCTGTGTTTGGTCTGCTGTGTGTGGGTCTGCTGTGTGTGGGTCTGCTGTGCGTGTGTCTGCTGTGTGTGGCTCTGCTGTGCGTGTGTCTGCTGTGTGTGGCTCTGCTGTTCGTGTGTCTGCTGTGTGTAGGTCTGCTGTTTTTGGGTCTGCTGTGTGTGGTCTGCTGTGCGTTCGTCTGCTGTGCGTGGGTCTGCTGTCTGTGGGTCTGCTGTATGTGCAACTGCTGTGTGTGGGTCTGCTGTGTGTAGGTCTGCTGTGTGTGGGTCTGTTGTGTGTTGATCTGCTGTGTGTGGGTCTGCTGCGTGTGGGTCTGCTGTGTGTGGTCAGCTGAGTGTGGGTCTGCTGTGCGTGTGTCTGCTGTGTGTGGGTCTGCTGTTTGTGGTCTGCTGTGTGTGGGTCTGCTGTGCTGGGTCTGCTGTGTGTGGGTCTGCTGTGTGTGGGTCTGTTGTGTTTGGATCTGCTGTGTGTGGGTCTGCTGTGCGTTGGTCTGCTGTGTGTGGGTCTGTTGTGTGTGGGTCTGCTGTGTTTGGATCTGCTGTGTGTGGGTCTGCTGTGCTGGGTCTGCTGTGCATGTGTCTGCTCTGTGTGGGTCTGCTGTGTGTGGGTCTGCTATGTATGGATCTGCTGTGTGTGAGTCTGCTGTGTGTGGTCTGCTGTGTGTGGGTCTGCTGTGTGTGGTCTGCTGTGTGAGAGTCTGCTGTGTGTGAGTCTGTTGTGCTGGGCATGCTGTCAGTTGTGTCTGCTGTGTGGTGGTCTGCTGTATGCGGATCTGCTGTGTGTGGGTCTGCTTTGTATGGATCTGCTATGTGTGGGTCTGCTGTGTGTGGTCTGCTGTGTGTGGGTCTGCTGTGTGTGGGTCTGCTTTGTATGAATCTGCTATGTGTGGGTCTGCTGTGCGTGGGTCTGCTATGCGTGTTTCTGCTGTGTGTGGGTCTGCTGTGCGTGTGTCTGCTGTGTGTGGGTCAGCTGTGAGTGGTTCTGCTGTGTGTGGGTCTGCTATGTGTGGGTTTGCTGTGTGTCGTCTGCTGTATGTGGGTCTGCTGTGCGTGACTCTGTTGAGTGTGGGTCTGCTGTGTATGGTCTGCTGTGTGTGGGTCTGCTGTGTGTGGGTCTGCTTTGTATGGATCTACTATTTTTGGTCTGCTGTGTGTGGGTCTGCTGTGCGTGTGTCTGCTGTGTGTGGCTCTGCTGTTCGTGTGTCTGCTGTGTGTAGGTCTGCTGTTTTTGGGTTTGCTGTGTGTGGGTCTGTTGTGTGTGGGTCTGTTGTGTGTGGGTCTGTTGTGTATGGTCTGCTGTGCGTAGGTCTGCTGTGTGTGGGTCTGCTGTGTGTGGGTCTGTTGTGTGTTGGTCTGCTGTGTATGGTCTGCTGTGCGTGTGTCTGCTGTGTGTGGGTCTGCAGTTTGTAGGTCTGCTATGTATGGTTCTGCTGTGTGTGAAGTGCTGTGAGTGGGTCTGCTGTGTGTGGGTCTGCTGTGTTTTAGTCTGTTGTGCTGGGCATGCTGTCAGTTGTGTCTGCTGTATGTAGGTCTGCTGTATGCGGGTCTGCTGTGTGTGGGTCTGCTGTGTGTGAGCCTGCTGTGTGTGGGTCTGCTATGTATGGATCTGCTGTGTGTGGGTCTGCTGTGCGTGTGTCTGCTGTGTGTTGCTCTGCTGTTCGTGTGTCTGCTGTGTGTAGATCTGCTGTTTTTGGGTCTGCTGTGTGTGGTCTGCAGTGCGTTCGTCTGCTGTGCGTGTGTCTGCTGTGTGTGGGTCTGATGTGTGTGGGTCTGTTGTGTGTGGGTCTGTTGTGTATGGTCTGCTGTGTGTGGGTCTGCTCTGCGTGTGTCTGCTGTGTGTGGGTCTGCTGTGTGTGGGTCTGCAATGTATGGTTCTGCTGTGTTTGTTTCTGCTGTGTGTGTTCTGCTGTGTGTGGGTCTGCTGAGTGTGCGTCTGCTGTGTTTGAGTCTGTTGTGCTGGGCATGCTGTCAGTTGTGTCTGCTGTATGTTAGTCTGCTGTATGTGGGTCTGCTGTGTGTGGGTCTGCTGTGTGTGTGCCTGCTGTGTGTGGGTCTGCTATGTATGGATCTGCTGTGTGTGGGTCTGCTGTCTGTGTTCTGCTGTGTGTGGGTCTGCTGTGTGTTGGTCTGCTGTGTGTGCGTCTTCTGTGTTTGGGTCTGATGTGTGTGCGTCTGCTGTGTTGGATCTGCTGTGTTTGGGTCTGCTGTGTGTGCGTCTGCTGGTTGGATCTGCTGTGCATGTGTCTGCTCTGTGTGGTCTGCTGTGCTTGGGACTGCTGTGTATGGGTGTGCTGTGCTGGGTTTGCTGTGCGTGAGTCAACTGTGTGTGGATCTGCTGTGTGTGGGTGTGCTGTGCTGGTTTTGCTTTGTGTGGGTCTGCTGTATGTGGGTGTGCTTTGCTTGGTACTGCTGTGAAAAAGAGTCTGCTTTGCGTGTGAATCTGTTGTGCCTGGCATGCTGACAGTTGTGTCTGCTGTGTGCGGTCAGCTGTGCTGGGTCTGCTGTGCGTGGGTCTGCTGTGTGTTGGTCTGTTGTGTGTGGGTCTGCTGTGTGTGGGTCAGCTGTGTATGGGTGTGTTGTGCTGGATTTGCTGTGTGTGAGTCTACTGTGTGTGGGTCTGCTGTCTATGGTCTGTGTGTGTGGGTCTGCTGTGTGTGCGTCTGCTGTGCTGCGTCTGCTGTGCGTGGTTCTGCTGTGTGAGTGTCTGCTGCGTGTGAGTCTGTTGTGCTGGGCATGCTGACAGTTGTGTCTGCTGTATGTAGGTCTGCTGTATTCGGGTCTGCTGTATGTGGGTCTGCTGTGTGTGGGTCTGCTTTGTGTGGATCTGCTGTGTGGGTGTCTGCTGTGCTGGGTCTGCTGTGCGTGTGTCTGCTGTGCGTGGGTCTGCTGTGTGTGGGTTTGCTGTGTGTGGTGTGCTGTGCTGGGTCTGCTGTGCGTGGGTCTGCTGTGTGTTGGTCTGTTGTGTGTGGGTCCGCTAAGCTGGGTCTACTGTGTATGGTCTGCTGTGTGTGGGTCTGATGTGTTTGCGTCTGCTGTGCTGCGTCTGCTGTGCGTTTGGCTGCTGTGTGTTGGTCTGCTCCGTGTTGGTCTGCTGTGTGTGGGTCTGCTGTGTGTGGTCTGATCCATGTGGGTCTGCTTTGTGTGGGTCTACTGTGTGTGGGTCTGCTGTGTGTGGTCTACTGTGTTTGGGTCTGATGTGTTTGCGTCTGCTGTGCTGGGTCTGCTGTGCATGTGTCTGCTGTGTTTGGGTCTGCTCCATGTGAGTCTGCTGTGTGTGGTCTGCTGTGTGTGGGTCTGCTGTGTGTGATTCTGTTATGCTAGGCCAGCTGTCTGTTGTGTCTGCTGTATATAGGTCTGCTGTATGCGGGTGTGCTGTGTGTGGGTCTGCTGTTTGTGAGCCTGCTGTGTGTGGATCTGCTATGTATGGATCTGCTGTGTGTGGGTCTGCTGTGTGTGATCAGCTGAGTGTGGGTCTGCTGTGTGTGGTCAGCTGAGTGTGGGTCTGCTGTGCGTGTGTCTGCTGTGTGTGGGTCTGCTGTTCGTGTGTCTGCTGTGTGTGGGTCTGCTGTTTTTGGGTCTGCTATGTATGGTTCTGCTGTGTTTGGTTCTGCTGCTGTGTGTTCTGCTGTGTATGGGTCTGCTGTGTGTGGGTCTGCTGTGTTTGAGTCTGTTGTGCTGGGCATGCTGTCAGTTGTGTCTGCTGTATGTAGGTCTGGTGTATGCGGGTCTGCTGTGTGTGGGTCTGCTGTGTGTGGGTCTGCTTTGTATGGATCTACTATGTGTGGGTCTGCTGTGTGTGGGTCTGCTGTGCTTGTGTCTGCTGTGTGTGGGTCTGCTGTTCGTGTGTCTGCTGTGTGTGGCTCTGCTGTTCGTGTGTCTGCTGTGTGTAGGTCTGCAGTTTTTGGGTTTGCTGTGTGTGGGTCTGCTGTGTGTGGGTCTGTTGTGTGTGGGTCTGTTGTGTATGGTCTGCTGTGCGTAGGTCTGCTGTGTGTGGGTCTGCTGTGTGTGGCTCTGTTGTGTGTTGGTCTGCTGTGTATGGTCTGCTGTGCGTGTGTCTGCTGTGTGTGTGTCTGCAGTTTGTAGGTCTGCTATGTATGGTTCTGCTGTGTGTGTAGTGCTGTGAGTGTGTCTGCTGTGTGTGGGTCTGCTGTGTTTTAGTCTGTTGTGCTGGGCATGCTGTCAGTTGTGTCTGCTGTATGTAGGTCTGGTGTATGTGGGTCTGCTGTGTGTGGGTCTGCTGTGTGTGAGCCTGCTGTGTGTGGGTCTGCTATGTATGGATCTGCTGTGTGTGGGTCTGCTGTGCGTGAGTCTGCGGTGTGTGGCTCTGCTGTTCGAGTGTCTGCTGTGTGTAGGTTTGCTGTTTTTGGGTCTGCTGTGTGTGGTCTGCTGTGCGTTCGTCTGCTGTGCGTGTGTCTGCTGTGTGTGGGTCTGCTGTGTGTGGACTGCTGTGTGTGAGTCTGCTGTGCTGGGTCTGATGTGTATGGGTCTGCTTTGCTGGGTCTGCTGTGCGTGTGTCTGCTGTGTGTGTGTCTGCTGTGTGTGGGTCTGTTGTGTGTGGGTCTGTTGTGTATGGTCTGCTGTCTGTGGGTCTGCTGTGCGTGTGTCTGCTGCGTGTGGGTCTGCTGTGTGTGGGTCTGCTATGTATGGTTCTGCTGTGTTTGGTTCTGCTGTGTGTGTTCTGCTTTGTGTGGGTCTGCTGAGTGTGCGTCTGCTGTGTTTGAGTCTGTTGTGCTGGGCATGCTGTCAATTGTGTCTGCTGTATGTTAGTCTGCTGTATGTGGGTCTGCTGTGTGTGGGTCTGCTGTGTGTGTGCCTGCTGTGTGTGGGTCTGCTATGTATGGATCTGCTGTGTGTGGGTCTGCTGTGTGTGTTCTGCTGTGTGTGGGTCTGCTGTGTGTGGATCTGCTGTGTGTGCGTCTTCTGTGTTTGGGTCTGATGTGTGTGCGTCTGCTGTGTTGGATCTGCTGTGTGTGGGTCTGCTGTGTGTGCGTCTGCTGGTTGGATCTGCTGTGCATGTGTCTGCTCTGTGTGGGTCTGCTGTGTGTGTGTCTGCTTTGTGTGGGTCTGCTCTGTGTGGTCTGCTGTGCTTGGGACTGGGTGTGCTGTGCTGGGTTTGCTGTGTGTGAGTCTACTGTGTGTGTATCTGCTGTGTGTGGGTGTGCTGTGCTGGGTTTGCTTTGTGTGGGTCTGCTGTGTGTGGGTGTGCTTTGCCTGGTACTGCTGTGAAAAAGAGTCTGCTTTGCGTGTGAGTCTGTTGCGCCTGGCATGCTGACAGTTGTGTCTGCTGTGTGCGGTCAGCTGTGCTGGGTCTGCTGTGCGTGGGTCTGCTGTGTGTTGGACTGTTGTGTGTGGGTCTGCTGTGTGTGGGTCTGCTGTGTGTGAGTCTACTGTGTGTGGGTCTGCTGTCTATGGTCTGTGTGTGTGGGTCTGCTGTGTGTGCGTCTGCTGTGCTGCATCTGCTGTGCGTGGTTCTGCTGTGTGAGTGTCTGCTGCGTGTGAGTCTGTTGTGCTGGGCATGCTAACAGTTGTGTCTGTTGTATGTAGGTCTGCTGTATGCGGGTCTGCTGTATGTGGGTCTGCTGTGTGTGGGTCTGCTTTGTGTGGATCTGCTGTGTGGGTGTCTGCTGTGCTGGGTCTGCTGTGCGTGTGTCTGCTGTGCGTGGGTCTGCTGTGTGTGGGTTTGCTGTGTGTGGTGTGCTGTGTTGGGTCTGCTGTGTGTGTGTCTGCTGTGTGTTGGTCTGTTGTGTGTGGGTCCGCTGTGCTGGGTCTACTGTGTATGGTCTGCTGCGTGTGGGTCTGATGTGTGTGCGTCTGCTGTGCTGGTCTGCTGTGGGTGTGGCTGCTGTGTGTGGGTCTGCTCCGTGTTGGTCTGCTGTGTGTGGGTCTGCTGTGTGTGGTCTGATCCGTGTGGGTCTGCTTTGTGTGGGTCGACTGTGTGTGGGTCTGCTGTGTGTGATTCTGTTATGCTGGGCCAGCTGTCTGTTGTGTCTGCTGTATATAGGTCTGCTGTGTGCGGGTCTGCTGTGTGTGGGTCTGCTGTTTGTGAGCCTGCTGTGTGTGGATCTGCTATGTATGGATCTGCTGTGTGTGGGTCTGCTGTGTGTGATCAGCTGAGTGTGGGTCTGCTGTGTGTGGTCAGCTGAGTGTGGGTCTGCTGTGCGTGTGTCTGCTGTGTGTGGGTCTGCTGTTCATGTGTCTGCTGTGTGTGGGTCTGCTGTTTTTGGGTCTGCTATGTATGGTTCTGCTGTGTTTGGTTCTGCTGCTGTGTGTTCTGCTGTGTATGGGTCTGCTGTGTGTGGGTCTGCTGTTTTTGGGTCTGCTACGTATGGTTCTGCTGTGTTTGGTTCTGCTGCTGTGTGTTCTGCTGTGTATGGGTCTGCTGTGTGTGGGTCTGCTGTGTTTGAGTCTGTTGTGCTGGGCATGCAGTCAGTTGTGTCTGCTGTATGTAGGTCTGGTGTATGCGGGTCTGCTGTGTGTGGGTCTGCTGTGTGTGAGCCTGCTGTGTGTGGGTCTGCTATGTATGGATCTGCTGTGTGTGGGTCTGCTGTGCGTGTGTCTGCTGTGTGTGGCTCTGCTGTTCGTGTGTCTGCTGTGTGTAGGTCTGCTGTTTTTGGGTCTGCTGTGTGTGGTTCTGCTGTGATTGAGTCTGTTGTGCTGGGCATGCTGTCAGTTGTGACTGCTGTATGTAGGTCTGCTGTATGCGGGTCTGCTATGTGTGGGTCTGCTGTGTGCGCGTCTGCTGTGCGTGTGTCTGCTGTGTGTGGGTGTGCTGTGCGTGTGTCTGCTGTGTGTGGGTCTGCTGTGTGTGTGTCTGCTTTGTATGGATCTGCTATGTGTGGGTCTGCTGTGCGTGGGTCTGCTCTGCGTGTTTCTGCTGTGTGTGGGTCTGCTGTGCATGTGTCTGCTGTGTGTGGGTCTGCTGTGCGTGTGTCTGCTGTGTGTGGGTCTGCTGTGTTTGGTCTGCTGTGTGTGGGTCTGCTGTGTGTGGGTCTGCTTTGTATGGGTCTGCTATGTGTGGGTCTGCTGTGTGTGGGTCTGCTGTGCGTGTGTCTGCTGTTTGTGGCTCTGCTGTTCGTGTGTTTGCTGTTTTTGGGTCTGCTGTGTGTGGGTCTGCTGTGTTTGAGTCTGTTGTGCTGGGCATGCTGTCAGTTGTGACTGCTGTATGTAAGTCTGCTGTATGCGGGTCTGCTGTGTGTGGGTCTGCTGTGTGCGCGTCTGCTGTGCGTGTGTCTGCTGTGTGTGGGTGTGCTGTGCGTGTGTCTGCTGTGTGTGGGTCTGCTGTGTGTGTGTCTGCTTTGTATGGATCTGCTATGTGTGGGTCTGCTGTGCGTGGGTCTGCTATGCGTGTTTCTGCTGTGTGTGGGTCTGCTGTGCATGTGTCTGCTGTGCGTGGGTCTGCTGTGCTTGTGTCTGCTGTGTGTGGGTCTGCTGTGTTTGGTCTGCTGTGTGTGGGTCTGCTGTGTGTGGGTCTGCTGTGCGTGTGTCTGCTGTGTGTGGCTCTGCTGTTCGTGTGTCTGCTGTGTGTGGGTCTGCTGTTTTTGGGTCTGCTGTGTGTGGGTCTGCTGTGTGTGGGTCTGCTGTGCGTGTGTCTGCTGTGTGTGGGTCTGCTGTGAGTGAGTCTGCTGTGTGTGGGTCTGCTGTGCATGTGTCTGCTGTGTGTGGGTCTGCTGTGTTTGGTCTGCTGTGTGTGGGTCTGCTGTGTATGGGTCTGCTGTGCGTGTGTCTGCTGTGTGTGGGTCTGCTGTGCGTGTGTCTGCTGTGTGTGGCTCTGCTGTGCGTGTGTCTGCTGTGTGTGGCTCTGCTGTTCGTGTGTCTGCTGTGTGTAGGGCTGCTGTTTTTGGGTCTGCTGTGTGTGGTCTGCTGTGCGTTCGTCTGCTGTGCGTGGGTCTGCTGTCTGTGGGTCTGCTGTATGTGCAACTGCTGTGTGTGGGTCTGCTGTGTGTAGGTCTGCTGTGTGTGGGTCTGTTGTGTGTTGATCTGCTGTGTGTGGGTCTGCTGCGTGTGGGTCTGCTGCGTGTGGGTCTGCTGTGTGTTGATCTGCTGTGTGTGGGTCTGCTGCGTGTGGGTCTACTGTGTGTGGTCAGCTGAGTGTGGGTCTGCTGTGCATGTGTCTGCTGTGTCTGGGTCTGCTGTATGTGCAACTGCTGTGTGTGGGTCTGCTGTGTGTAGGTCTTCTGTGTGTGGGTCTGCTGTGTGTTGATCTGCTGTGTGTGGGTCTGCTGCGTGTGGGTCTACTGTGTGTGGTCAGCTGAGTGTGGGTCTGCTGTGCATGTGTCTGCTGTGTGTGGGTCTGCTGTGTGTGGACTGCTGTGTGTGATTCTGCAGTGTTGGGTCTGCTGTGTGTGAGTCTGCTGTGTGTGGACTGCTGTGTGTGAGTCTGCAGTGTTGGGTCTGCTGTGTTTGGGTCTGCTGTGCGTGGGTCTGCTGTGCGTGGGTCTGCTGTGCGCTGGGTCTGCTGTTTGTTAGTCTGCTGTGTGTGAGTCTGTTGTGCTGTTCATGCTGTGGTTTGTGTTAGCTGTATGCGTGTCTGCTCTGTGTGCGTCTGCTGTGCTGCGTCTGCTGTGCGTGGTTCTGCTGTGTGAGTGTCTGCTGCGTGTGAGTCTGTTGTGCTGGGCATGCTAACAGTTGTGTCTGCTGTACGTAGGTCTGCTGTATGCGGGTCTGCTGTATGTGGGTCTGCTGTGTGTGGGTCTGCTTTGTGTGGATCTGCTGTGTGGGTGTCTGCTGTGCTGGGTCTGCTGTGCGTGTGTCTGCTGTGCGTGGGTCTGCTGTGTGTGGGTTTGCTGTGTGTGGTGTGCTGTGTTGGGTCTGCTGTGCGTGGGTCTGCTGTGTTTTGGTCTGTTGTGTTTGGGTCCGCTGTGCTGGGTCTACTGTGTATGGTCTGCTGTGTGTGGGTCTGATGTGTGTGCGTCTGCTGTGCTGGTCTGCTGTGCGTGTGGCTGCTGTGTGTGGGTCTGTTCCGTGTTGGTCTGCTGTGTGTGGGTCTGCTGTGTGTGGTCTGATCCGTGTGGGTCTGCTTTGTGTGGGTCGACTGTGTGTGGATCTGCTGTGTGTGATTCTGTTATGCTGGGCCAGCTGTCTGTTGTGTCTGCTGTATATAGGTCTGCTGTATGCGGGTGTGCTGTGTGTGGGTCTGCTGTTTGTGAGCCTGCTGTGTGTGGATCTGCTATGTATGGATCTGCTGTGTGTGGGTCTGCTGTGTGTGATCAGCTGAGTGTGTGTCTGCTGTGTGTGGTCAGCTGAGTGTGGGTCTGCTGTGCATGTGTCTGCTGTGTGTGGGTCTGCTGTTCGTGTGTCTGCTGTGTGTGGGTCTGCTGTTTTTGGGTCTGCTATGTATGGTTCTGCTGTGTTTGGTTCTGCTGCTGTGTGTTCTGCTGTGTATGGGTCTGCTGTGTGTGGTTCTGCTGTGTTTGAGTCTGTTGTGCTGGGCATGCTGTCAGTTGTGACTGCTGTATGTAGGTCTGCTGTATGCGGGTCTGCTGTGTGTGGGTCTGCTGTGTGCGCGTCTGCTGTGCGTGTGTCTGCTGTGTGTGGGTGTGCTGTGCGTGTGTCTGCTGTGTGTGGGTCTGCTGTGTGTGTGTCTGCTTTGTATGGATCTGCTATGTGTGGGTCTGCTGTGCGTGGGTCTGCTCTGCGTGTTTCTGCTGTGTGTGGGTCTGCTGTGCATGTGTCTGCTGTGTGTGGGTCTGCTGTGCGTGTGTCTGCTGTGTGTGGGTCTGCTGTGTGTGGGTCTGCTTTGTATGGGTCTGCTATGTGTGGGTCTGCTGTGTGTGGGTCTGCTGTGCGTGTGTCTGCTGTTTGTGGCTCTGCTGTTCGTGTGTCTGCTGTTTTTGGGTCTGCTGTGTGTGGGTCTGCTGTGTTTGAGCCTGTTGTGCTGGGCATGCTGTCAGTTGTGACTGCTGTATGTAAGTCTGCGGTATGCGGGTCTGCTGTGTGTGAGTCTTTTGTGTGCGCGTCTGCTTTGTGTGTGTCTGCTGTGTGTGGGTGTGCTGTGCGTGTGTCTGCTGTGTGTGGGTGTGCTGTGTGTGTGTCTGCTTTGTATGGATCTGCTATGTGTGGGTCTGCTGTGCGTGGGTCTGCTATGCGTGTTTCTGCTGTGTGTGGGTCTGCTGTGCATGTGTCTGCTGTGCGTGGGTCTGCTGTGCTTGTGTCTGCTGTGTGTGGGTCTGCTGTGTTTGGTCTGCTGTATGTGGGTCTGCTGTGTGTGGGTCTGCTTTGTGTGGATCTGCTGTGTGGGTGTCTGCTGTGCTGGGTCTGCTGTGCGTGTGTCTGCTGTGCGTGGGTCTGCTGTGTGTGGGTTTGCTGTGTGTGGTGTGCTGTGTTGGGTCTGCTGTGCGTGGGTCTGCTGTGTGTTGGTCTGTTGTGTGTGGGTCCGCTGTGCTGGGTCTACTGTGTATGGTCTGCTGTGTGTGGGTCTGATGTGTGTGCGTCTGCTATGCTGGTCTGCTGTGCGTGTGGCTGCTGTGTGTGGGTCTGTTCCGTGTTGGTCTGCTGTGTGTGGGTCTGCTGTGTGTGGTCTGATCCGTGTGGGTCTGCTTTGTGTGGGTCGACTGTGTGTGGGTCTGCTGTGTGTGGTCTGCTGTGTTTGGGTCTGATGTGTTTGCGTCTGCTGTTCTGGGTCTGCTGTGCGTGTGTCTGCTGTGTTTGGGTCTGCTCCGTGTGAGTCTGCTGTGTGTGGTCTGCTGTGTGTGGGTCTGCTGTGTGTGATTCTGTTATGCTGGGCCAGCTGTCTGTTGTGTCTGCTGTATGTAGGTCTGCTGTATGCGGGTGTGCTGTGTGTGGGTCTGCTGTTTGTGAGCCTGCTGTGTGTGGATCTGCTATGTATGGATCTGCTGTGTGTGGGTCTGCTGTGTGTGATCAGCTGAGTGTGGGTCTGCTGTGTGTGGTCAGCTGAGTGTGGGTCTGCTGTGCGTGTGTCTGCTGTGTGTGGGTCTGCTGTTCGTGTGTCTGCTGTGTGTGGGTCTGCTGTTTTTGGGTCTGCTATGTATGTTTCTGCTGTGTTTGGTTCTGCTGCTGTGTGTTCTGCTGTGTATGGGTCTGCTGTGTGTGGGTCTGCTGTGTTTGAGTCTGTTGTGCTGGGCATGCTGTCAGTTGTGTCTGCTGTATGTAGGTCTGGTGTATGCGGGTCTGCTGTGTGTGGGTCTGCTGTGTGTGAGCCTGCTGTGTGTGGGTCTGCTATGTATGGATCTGCTGTGTGTGGGTCTGCTGTGCGTGTGTCTCCTGTGTGTGGCTCTGCTTTTCGTGTGTCTGCTGTGTGTAGGTCTGCTGATTTTGGGTCTGCTGTGTTTTGTTCTGCTGTGTTTGAGTCTGTTGTGCTGCGCATGCTGTCAGTTGTGACTGCTGTATGTAGGTCTGCTGTATGCGGGTCTGCTGTGTGTGGGTCTGCTGTGTGCGCGTCTGCTGTGCGTGTGTCTGCTGTGTGTGGGTGTGCTGTGCGTGTGTCTGCTGTGTGTGGGTCTGCTGTGTGTGTGTCTGCTTTGTATGGATCTGCTATGTGTGGGTCTGCTGTGCGTGGGTCTGCTCTGCGTGTTTCTGCTGTGTGTGGGTCTGCTGTGCATGTGTCTGCTGTGTGTGGGTCTGCTGTGCGTGTGTCTGCTGTGTGTGGGTCTGCTGTGTTTGGTCTGCTGTGTGTGGGTCTGCTGTGTGTGGGTCTGCTTTGTATGGGTCTGCTATGTGTGGGTCTGCTGTGTGTGGGTCTGCTGTGCGTGTGTCTGCTGTTTGTGGCTCTGCTGTTCGTGTGTCTGCTGTTTTTGGGTCTGCTGTGTGTGGGTCTGCTGTGTTTGAGTCTGTTGTGCTGGGCATGCTGTCAGTTGTGACTGCTGTATGTAAGTCTGCTGTATGCGGGTCTGCTGTGTGTGGGTCTTTTGTGTGCGCGTCTGCTTTGCGTGTGTCTGCTGTGTGTGGGTGTGCTGTGCGTGTGTCTGCTGTGTGTGGGTCTGCTGTGTGTGTGTCTGCTTTGTATGGATCTGCTATGTGTGGGTCTGCTGTGCGTGGGTCTGCTATGCGTGTTTCTGCTGTGTGTGGGTCTGCTGTGCATGTGTCTGCTGTGCGTGGGTCTGCTGTGCTTGTGTCTGCTGTGTGTGGGTCTGCTGTGTTTGGTCTGCTGTATGTGGGTCTGCTGTGTGTGGGTCTGCTTTGTGTGGATCTGCTGTGTGGGTGTCTGCTGTGCTGGGTCTGCTGTGCGTGTGTCTGCTGTGCGTGGGTCTGCTGTGTGTGGGTTTGCTGTGTGTGGTGTGCTGTGTTGGGTCTGCTGTGCGTGGGTCTGCTGTGTGTTGGTATGTTGTGTGTGGGTCCGCTGTGCTGGGTCTACTGTGTATGGTCTGCTGTGTGTGGGTCTGATGTGTGTGCGTCTGCTGTGCTGGTCTGCTGTGCGTGTGGCTGCTGTGTGTGGGTCTGTTCCATGTTGGTCTGCTGTGTGTGGGTCTGCTGTGTGTGGTCTGATCCGTGTGGGTCTGCTTTGTGTGGGTCGACTGTGTGTGGGTCTGCTGTGTGTGGTCTGCTGTGTTTGGGTCTGATGTGTTTGCGTCTGCTGTGCTGGGTCTGCTGTGCGTGTGTCTGCTGTGTTTGGGTCTGCTCCGTGTGAGTCTGCTGTGTGTGGTCTGCTGTGTGTGGGTCTGCTGTGTGTGATTCTGTTTTGCTTGGCCAGCTGTCTGTTGTGTCTGCTGTATGTAGGTCTGCTGTATGCGGGTGTGCTGTGTGTGGGTCTGCTGTTTGTGAGCCTGCTGTGTGTGGATCTGCTATGTATGGGTCTGCTATGTGTGGGTCTGCTGTGTGTGGATCTGCTGTGCGTGTGTCTGCTGTGTGTGGCTCTGCTGTTCGTGTGTCTGCTGTGTGTGGGTCTGCTGTTTTTGGGTCTGCTGTGTGTGGGTCTGCTGTGTGTGGGTCTGCTGTGCGTGTGTCTGCTGTGTGTGGGTCTGCTGTGCGTGAGTCTGCTGTGTGTGGGTCTGCTGTGCGTGTGTCTGCTGTGTGTGGGTCTGCTGTGTTTGGTCTGCTGTGTGTGGGTCTGCTGTGTATGGGTCTGCTGTGCGTGTGTCTGCTCTGTGTGGGTCTGCTGTGCGTGTGTCTGCTGTGTGTGGCTCTGCTGTGCGTGTGTCTGCTGTGTGTGGCTCTGCTGTTCGTGTGTCTGCTGTGTGTAGGTCTGCTGTTTTTGGGTCTGCTGTGTGTGGTCTGCTGTGCGTTCATCTGCTGTGCGTGGGTCTGCTGTGTCTGGGTCTGCTGTATGTGCAACTGCTGTGTGTGGGTCTGCTGTGTGTAGGTCTGCTGTGTGTGGGTCTGCTGTGTGTTGATCTGCTGTGTGTGGGTCTGCCTCGTGTGGGTCTACTGTGTGTGGTCAGCTCAGTGTGGGTCTGCTGTGCATGTGTCTGCTGTGTGTGGGTCTGCTGTGTGTGGACTGCTGTGTGTGATTCTGCAGTGTTGGGTCTGCTGTGTGTGGGTCTGCTGTGTGTGGACTGCTGTGTGTGAGTCTGCAGTGTTGGGTCAGCTGTGTTTGGGTCTGTTGTGCGTGGGTCTGCTGTGTGTGTGTCTGCTTTGTATGGATCTGCTATGTGTGGGTCTGCTGTGCGTGGGTCTGCTCTGCGTGTTTCTGCTGTGTGTGGGTCTGCTGTGCATGTGTCTGCTGTGTGTGGGTCTGCTGTGCGTGTGTCTGCTGTGTGTGGGTCTGCTGTGTTTGGTCTGCTGTGTGTGGGTCTGCTGTGTGTGGGTCTGCTTTGTATGGGTCTGCTATGTGTGGGTCTGCTGTGTGTGGGTCTGCTGTGCGTGTGTCTGCTGTTTGTGGCTCTGCTGTTCGTGTGTCTGCTGCTTTTGGGTCTGCTGTGTGTGGGTCTGCTGTGTTTGAGTCTGTTGTGCTGGGCATGCTGTCAGTTGTGACTGCTGTATGTAAGTCTGTTGTATGCGGGTCTGCTGTGTGTGGGTCTGCTGTGTGCGCGTCTGCTGTGCGTGTGTCTGCTGTGTGTGGGTGTGCTGTGCGTGTGTCTGCTGTGTGTGGGTCTGCTGTGTCTGTGTCTGCTTTGTATGGATCTGCTATGTGTGGGTCTGCTGTGCGTGGGTCTGCTATGCGTGTTTCTGCTGTGTGTGGGTCTGCTGTGCATGTGTCTGCTGTGCGTGGGTCTGCTGTGCTTGTGTCTGCTGTGTGTGGGTCTGCTGTGTTTGGTCTGCTGTGTGTGGGTCTGCTGTGTGTGGGTCTGCTTTGTATGGGTCTGCTATGTGTGGGTCTGCTGTGTGTGGGTCTGCTGTGCGTGTGTCTGCTGTTTGTGGCTCTGCTGTTCGTGTGTCTGCTGTGTGTGGGTCTGCTGTGTGTGGGTCTGCTGTGTGTGGGTCTGCTGTGTGTGGGTCTGCTGTGCGTGTGTCTGCTGTGTGTGGGTCTGCTGTGCGTGTGTCTGCTGTGTGTGGCTCTGCTGTGCATGTGTCTGCTGTGTGTGGGTCTGCTGTGTTTGGTCTGCTGTGTGTGTGTCTGCTGTGTATGGGTCTGCTGTGCGTGTGTCTGCTGTGTGTGGGTCTGCTGTGCTTGTGTCTGCTGTGTGTGGCTCTGCTGTGCGTGTGTCTGCTGTGTGTGGCTCTGCTGTTCGTGTGTCTGCTGTGTGTAGGTCTGCTGTTTTTGGGTCTGCTGTGTGTGGTCTGCTGTGCGTTCGTCTGCTGTGCGTGGGTCTGCTGTGTCTGGGTCTGCTGTATGTGCAACTGCTGTGTGTGGGTCTGCTGTGTGTAGGTCTGCTGTGTGTGGGTCTGCTGTGTGTTGATCTGCTGTGTGTGGGTCTGCTGCGTGTGGGTCTACTGTGTGTGGTCAGCTGAGTGGGGGTCTGCTGTGCATGTGTCTGCTGTGTGTGGGTCTGCTGTGTGTGGACTGCTGTGTGTGATTCTGCAGTGTTGGGTCTGCTGTGTGTGGGTCTGCTGTGTGTGGACTGCTGTGTGTGAGTCTGCAGTGTTGGGTCTGCTGTGTTTGGGTCTGCTGTGCGTGGGTCTGCTGTGCGTGGGTCTGCTGTGCGCTGGGTCTGCTGTTTGTTAGTCTGCTGTGTGTGAGTCTGTTGTGCTGTTCATGCTGTGGTTTGTGTTAGCTGTATGCGAGTCTGCTCTGTGTGCGTCTGCTGTGCTGCGTCTGCTGTGCGTGGTTCTGCTGTGTGAGTGTCTGCTGCGTGTGAGTCTGTTGTGCTGGGCATGCTAACAGTTGTGTCTGCTGTACGTAGGTCTGCTGTATGCGGGTCTGCTGTATGTGGGTCTGCTGTGTGTGGGTCTGCTTTGTGTGGATCTGCTGTGTGGGTGTCTGCTGTGCTGGGTCTGCTGTGCGTGTGTCTGCTGTGTGTGGGTCTGCTGTGTTTGAGTCTGTTGTGCTGGGCATGCTGTCAGTTGTGTCTGCTGTATGTAGGTCTGGTGTATGCGGGTCTGCTGTGTGTGGGTCTGCTGTGTGTGAGCCTGCTGTGTGTGGGTCTGCTATGTATGGATCTGCTGTGTGTGGGTCTGCTGTGCGTGTGTCTGCTGTGTGTGGCTCTGCTGTTCGTGTGTCTGCTGTGTGTAGCTCTGCTGATTTTGGGACTGCTGTGTGTGGTTCTGCTGTGTTTGAGTCTGTTGTGCTGGGCATGCTGTCAGTTGTGACTGCTGTATGTAGGTCTGCTGTATGCGGGTCTGCTGTGTGTGGGTCTGCTGTGTGCGCGTCTGCTGTGCGTGTGTCTGCTGTTTGTGGCTCTGCTGTTCGTGTGTCTGCTGTTTTTGGGTCTGCTGTGTGTGGGTCTGCTGTGTTTGAGTCTGTTGTGCTGGGCATGCTGTCAGTTGTGACTGCTGTATGTAAGTCTGTTGTATGCGGGTCTGCTGTGTGTGGGTCTGCTTTGTGCGCGTCTGCTGTGCGTGTGTCTGCTGTGTGTGGGTGTGCTGTGCGTGTGTCTGCTGTGTGTGGGTCTGCTGTGTGTGTGTCTGCTTTGTATGGATCTGCTATGTGTGGGTCTGCTGTGCGTGGGTCTGCTATGCGTGTTTCTGCTGTGTGTGCGTCTGCTGTGCTTGTGTCTGCTGTGCGTGGGTCTGCTGTGCTTGTGTCTGCTGTGTGTGGGTCTGCTGTGTTTGGTCTGCTGTGTGTGGGTCTGCTGTGTGTGGGTCTGCTTTGTATGGGTCTGCTATGTGTGGGTCTGCTGTGTGTGGGTCTGCTGTGCGTGTGTCTGCTGTTTGTGGCTCTGCTGTTCGTGTGTCTGCTGTGTGTGGGTCTGCTGTGTGTGGGTCTGCTGTGCGTGTGTCTGCTGTGTGTGGGTCTGTTGTGCGTGTGTCTGCTGTGTGTGGCTCTGCTGTGCATGTGTCTGCTGTGTGTGGGTCTGCTGTGTTTGGTCTGCTGTGTGTGTGTCTGCTGTGTATGGGTCTGCTGTGCGTGTGTCTGCTGTGTGTGGGTCTGCTGTGCGTGTGTCTGCTGTGTGTGGCTCTGCTGTGCGTGTGTCTGCTGTGTGTGGCTCTGCTGTTCGTGTGTCTGCTGTGTGTAGGTCTGCTGTTTTTGGGTCTGCTGTGTGTGGTCTGCTGTGCGTTCGTCTGCTGTGCGTGGGTCTGCTGTGTCTGGGTCTGCTGTATGTGCAACTGCTGTGTGTGGGTCTGCTGTGTGTAGGTCTGCTGTGTGTGGGTCTGCTGTGTGTTGATCTGCTGTGTGTGGGTCTGCTGCGTGTGGGTCTACTGTTTGTGGTCAGCTGAGTGGGGGTCTGCTGTGCATGTGTCTGCTGTGTGTGGGTCTGCTGTGTGTGGACTGCTGTGTGTGATTCTGCAGTGTTGGGTCTGCTGTGTGTGGGTCTGCTGTGTGTGGACTGCTGTGTGTGAGTCTGCAGTGTTGGGTCTGCTGTGTTTGGGTCTGCTGTGCGTGGGTCTGCTGTGCGTGGGTCTGCTGTGCGCTGGGTCTGCTGTTTGTTAGTCTGCTGTGTGTGAGTCTGTTGTGCTGTTCATGCTGTGGTTTGTGTTAGCTGTATGCGTGTCTGCTCTGTGTGCGTCTGCTGTGCTGCGTCTGCTGTGCGTGGTTCTGCTGTGTGAGTGTCTGCTGCGTGTGAGTCTGTTGTGCTGGGCATGCTAACAGTTGTGTCTGCTGTACGTAGGTCTGCTGTATGCGGGTCTGCTGTATGTGGGTCTGCTGTGTGTGGGTCTGCTTTGTGTGGATCTGCTGTGTGGGTGTCTGCTGTGCTGGGTCTGCTGTGCATGTGTCTGCTGTGTGTGGGTCTGCTGTGTTTGAGTCTGTTGTGCTGGGCATGCTGTCAGTTGTGTCTGCTGTATGTAGGTCTGGTGTATGCGGGTCTGCTGTGTGTGGGTCTGCTGTGTGTGAGCCTGCTGTGTGTGGGTCTGCTATGTATGGATCTGCTGTGTGTGGGTCTGCTGTGCGTGTGTCTGCTGTGTGTGGCTCTGCTGTTCGTGTGTCTGCTGTGTGTAGCTCTGCTGATTTTGGGACTGCTGTGTGTGGTTCTGCTGTGTTTGAGTCTGTTGTGCTGGGCATGCTGTCAGTTGTGACTGCTGTATGTAGGTCTGCTGTATGCGGGTCTGCTGTGTGTGGGTCTGCTGTGTGCGCGTCTGCTGTGCGTGTGTCTGCTGTGTGTGGGTGTGCTGTGCGTGTGTCTGCTGTGTGTGGGTCTGCTGTGTGTGTGTCTGCTTTGTATGGATCTGCTATGTGTGGGTCTGCTGTGCGTGGGTCTGCTCTGCGTATTTCTGCTGTGTGTGGGTCTGCTGTGCATGTGTCTGCTGTGTGTGGGTCTGCTGTGCGTGTGTCTGCTGTGTGTGGGTCTGCTGTGTTTGGTCTGCTGTGTGTGGGTCTGCTGTGTGTGGGTCTGCTTTGTATGGGTCTGCTATGTGTGGGTCTGCTGTGTGTGGGTCTGCTGTGCGTGTGTCTGCTGTTTGTGGCTCTGCTGTTCGTGTGTCTGCTGTTTTTGGGTCTGCTGTGTGTGGGTCTGCTGTGTTTGAGTCTGTTGTGCTGGGCATGCTGTCAGTTGTGACTGCTGTATGTAAGTCTGCTGTATGGGGGTCTGCTGTGTGTGGGTCTGCTGTGTGCGCGTCTGCTGTGCGTGTGTCTGCTGTGTGTGGGTGTGCTGTGCGTGTGTCTGCTGTGTGTGGGTCTGCTGTGTGTGTGTCTGCTTTGTATGGATCTGCTATGTGTGGGTCTGCTGTGCGTGGGTCTGCTCTGCGTGTTTCTGCTGTGTGTGGGTCTGCTGTGCATGTGTCTGCTGTGCGTGGGTCTGCTGTGCTTGTGTCTGCTGTGTGTGGGTCTGCTGTGTTTGGTCTGCTGTGTGTGGGTCTGCTGTGTGTGGGTCTGCTTTGTATGGGTCTGCTATGTGTGGGTCTGCTGTGTGTGGGTCTGCTGTGCGTGTGTCTGCTGTGTGTGGCTTTGCTGTTCGTGTGTCTGCTGTGTGTGGGTCTGCTGATTTTGGGTCTGCTGTGTGTGGTTCTGCTGTGTTTGAGTCTGTTGTGCTGGGCATGCTGTCAGTTGTGACTGCTGTATGTACGTCTGCTGTATGCGGGTCTGCTGTGTGTGGGTCTGCTGTGTGCGCGTCTGCTGTGCGTGTGTCTGCTGTGTGTGGGAGAGCTGTGCGTGTGTCTGCTGTGTGTGGGTCTGCTGTGTGTGTGACTGCTCTGCGTGTTTCTGCTGTGTGTGGGTCTGCTGTGCATGTGTCTGCTGTGTGTGGGTCTGCTGTGCGTGTGTCTGCTGTGTGTGGGTCTGCTGTGTTTGGTCTGCTGTGTGTGGGTCTGCTGTGTGTGGGTCTGCTTTGTATGGGTCTGCTATGTGTGGGTCTGCTGTGTGTGGGTCTGCTGTGCGTGTGTCTGCTGTTTGTGGCTCTGCTGTTCGTGTGTCTGCTGTTTTTGGGTCTGCTGTGTGTGTGTCTGCTGTGTTTGAGTCTGCTGTGCTGGGCATGCTGTCAGTTGTGACTGCTGTATGTAAGTCTGCTGTATGCGGGTCTGCTGTGTGTTGGTCTGCTGTGTGCGCGTCTGCTGTGCGTGTGTCTGCTGTGTGTGGGTGTGCTGTGCGTGTGTCTGCTGTGTGTGGGTCTGCTGTGTGTGTGTCTGCTTTGTATGGATCTGCTATGTGTGGGTCTGCTGTGCGTGGGTCTGCTATGCGTGTTTCTGCTGTGTGTGGGTCTGCTGTGCATGTGTCTGCTGTGCGTGGGTCTGCTGTGCTTGTGTCTGCTGTGTGTGGGTCTGCTGTGTTTGGTCTGCTGTGTGTGGGTCTGCTGTGTGTGGGTCTGCTGTGTGTGGCTCTGCTGTTCGTGTGTCTGCTGTGTGTGGGTCTGCTGTTTTTGGGTCTGCTGTGTGTGGGTCTGCTGTGTGTGGGTCTGCTGTGCGTGTGTCTGCTGTGTTTGAATCTGTTGTGCTTGGCATGCTGTCATTTGTGACTGCTGTATGTACGTCTGCTGTATGCGGGTCTGCTGTGTGTGGGTCTGCTGTGTGCGCGTCTGCTGTGCGTGTGTCTGCTGTGTGTGGGAGAGCTGTGCGTGTGTCTGCTGTGTGTGGGTCTGCTGTGTGTGTGTCTGCTCTGCGTGTTTCTGCTGTGTGTGGGTCTGCTGTGCATGTGTCTGCTGTGTGTGGGTCTGCTGTGCGTGTGTCTGCTGTGTGTGGGTCTGCTGTGTTTGGTCTGCTGTGTGTGGGTCTGCTGTGTGTGGGTCTGCTTTGTATGGGTCTGCTATGTGTGGGTCTGCTGTGTGTGGGTCTGCTGTGCGTGTGTCTGCTGTTTGTGGCTCTGCTGTTCGTGTGTCTGCTGTTTTTGGGTCTGCTGTGTGTGGGTCTGCTGTGTTTGAGTCTGTTGTGCTGGGCATGCTGTCAGTTGTGACTGCTGTATGTAAGTCTGCTGTATGCGGGTCTGCTGTGTGTTGGTCTGCTGTGTGCGCGTCTGCTGTGCGTGTGTCTGCTGTGTGTGGGTGTGCTGTGCATGTGTCTGCTGTGTGTGGGTCTGCTGTGTGTGTGTCTGCTTTGTATGGATCTGCTATGTGTGGGTCTGCTGTGCGTGGGTCTGCTATGCGTGTTTCTGCTGTGTGTGGGTCTGCTGTGCATGTGTCTGCTGTGCGTGGGTCTGCTGTGCTTGTGTCTGCTGTGTGTGGGTCTGCTGTGGTTGGTCTGCTGTGTGTGGGTCTGCTGTGTGTGGGTCTGCTTTGTATGGGTCTGCTATGTGTGGGTCTGCTGTGTGTGGGTCTGCTGTGCGTGTGTCTGCTGTGTGTGGCTCTGCTGTTCGTGTGTCTGCTGTGTGTGGGTCTGCTGTTTTTGGGTCTGCTGTGTGTGGGTCTGCTGTGTGTGGGTCTGCTGTGCGTGTGTCTGCTGTGTGTGGGTCTGCTGTGCGTGATTCTGCTGTGTGTGGGTCTGCTGTGCATGTGTCTGCTGTGTGTGGTCTGCTGTGTTTGGTCTGCTGTGTGTGTGTCTGCTATGTATGGGTCTGCTGTGCGTGTGTCTGCTGTGTGTGGGTCTGCTGTGCGTGTGTCTGCTGTGTGTGGCTCTGCTGTGCGTGTGTCTGCTGTGTGTGGCTCTGCTGTTCGTGTGTCTGCTGCGTGTAGGTCTGCTGTTTTTGGGTCGGCTATGTGTGGTCTGCTGTGCGTTCCTCTGCTGTGCGTGGGTCTGCTGTGTCTGGGTCTGCTGTATGTGCAACTGCTGTGTGTGGGTCTGCTGTGTGTAGGTCTGCTGTGTGTGGGTCTGCTGTGTGTTGATCTGCTGTGTGTGGGTCTGCTGCGTGTGGGTCTACTGTGTGTGGTCAGCTGAGTGTGGGTCTGCTGTGCGTGTGTCTGCTGTGTGTGGGTCTGCTGTGTGTGGACTGCTGTGTGTGATTCTGCAGTGTTGGGTCTGCTGTGTGTGGGTCTGCTGTGTGTGGACTGCTGTGTGTGAGTCTGCAGTGTTGGGTCTGCTGTGTTTGGGTCTGCTGTGCGTGGGTCTGCTGTGTGTGTGTCTGCTTTGTATGGATCTGCTATGTGCGGGTCTGCTGTGTGTGGGTCTGCTGTGCATGTGTCTGCTGTGTGTGGGTCTGCTGTGCGTGTGTCTGCTGTGTGTGGGTCTGCTGTGTTTGGTCTGCTGTGTGTGGGTCTGCTGTGTGTGGGTCTGCTTTGTATGCGTCTGCTATGTGTGGGTCTGCTGTGTGTGGGTCTGCTGTGCGTGTGTCTGCTGTTTGTGGCTCTGCTGTTCGTGTGTCTGCTGTTTTTGGGTCTGCTGTGTGTGGGTCTGCTGTGTTTGAGTCTGTTGTGCTGGGCATGCTGTCAGTTGTGACTGCTGTATGTAAGTCTGCTGTATGCGGGTCTGCTGTGTGTTGGTCTGCTGTGTGCGCGTCTGCTGTGCGTGTGTCTGCTGTGTGTGGGTGTGCTGTGCGTGTGTCTGCTGTGTGTGGGTCTGCTGTGTGTGTGTCTGCTTTGTATGGATCTGCTATGTGTGGGTCTGCTGTGCGTGGGTCTGCTGTTCGTGTGTCTGCTGTGTGTGGGTCTGCTGTTTTTGGGTCTGCTGTGCGTGTGTCTGCTGTGTGTGGGTCTGCTGTGCGTGAGTCTGCTGTGTGTGGGTCTGCTGTGCATGTGTCTGCTGTGTGTGGGTCTGCTGTGTTTGGTCTGCTGTGTGTGTGTCTGCTATGTATGGATCTGCTGTGCGTGTGTCTGCTGTGTGTGGGTCTGCTGTGCGTGTGTCTGCTGTGTGTGGCTCTGCTGTGCGTGTGTCTGCTGTGTGTGGCTCTGCTGTTCGTGTGTCTGCTGCGTGTAGGTCTGCTGTTTTTGGGTCTGCTATGTGTGGTCTGCTGTGCGTTCGTCTGCTGTGCGTGGGTCTGCTGTGTCTGGGTCTGCTGTATGTGCAACTGCTGTGTGTGGGCCTGCTGTGTGTAGGTCTGCTGTGTGTGGGTCTGCTGTGTGTTGATCTGCTGTGTGTGGGTCTGCTGCGTGTGGGTCTACTGTGTGTGGTCAGCTGAGTGTGGGTCTGCTGTGCATGTGTCTGCTGTGTGTGGGTCTGCTGTGTGTGGACTGCTGTGTGTGATTCTGCAGTGTTGGGTCTGCTGTGTGTGGGTCTGCTGTGTGTGGACTGCTGTGTGTGATTCTGCAGTGTTGGGTCTGCTGTGTTTGGGTCTGCTGTGCGTGGGTCTGCTGTGTGTGTGTCTGCTTTGTATGGATCTGCTATGTGTGGGTCTGCTGTGCGTGGGTCTGCTCTGCGTGTTTCTGCTGTGTGTTGGTCTGCTGTGCATGTGTCTGCTGTGTGTGGGTCTGCTGTTTTTGGGTCTGCTATGTATGGTTCTGCTGTGTTTGGTTCTGCTGCTGTGTGTTCTGCTGTGTATGGGTCAGCTGTGTGTGGGTCTGCTGTGTTTGAGTCTGTTGTGCTGGGCATGCTGTCAGTTGTGTCTGCTGTATTTCGGTCTGGTGTATGCGGGTCTGCTGTGTGTGAGCCTGCTGTGTGTGGGTCTGCTATGTATGGATCTGCTGTGTGTGGGTCTGCTGTGCGTGTGTCTGCTGTGTGTGGCTCTGCTGTTCGTGTGTCTGCTTTGTGTAGGTCTGCTGTTTTTGGGTCTGCTGTGTGTGGTTCTGCTGTGTTTGAGTCAGTTTTGCTGGGCATGCTGTCAGTTGTGACTGCTGTATGTAGGTCTGCTGTATGCGGGTCTGCTGTGTGTGGGTCTGCTGTGTGCGCGTCTGCTGTGCGTGTGTCTGCTGTGTGTGGGTGTGCTGTGCGTGTGTCTGCTGTGTGTGGGTCTGCTGTGTGTGTGTCTGCTTTGTATGGATCTGCTATGTGTGGGTCTGCTGTGCCTGGGTCTGCTATGCGTGTTTCTGCTGTGTGTGGGTCTGCTGTGCATGTGTCTGCTGTGTGTGGGTCTGCTGTGCGTGTGTCTGCTGTGTGTGGGTCTGCTGTGTTTGGTCTGCTGTGTGTGGGTCTGCTGTGTGTGGGTCTGCTTTGTATGGGTCTGCTATGTGTGGGTCTGCTGTGTGTGGGTCTGCTGTGCGTGTGTCTGCTGTTTGTGGCTCTGCTGTTCGTGTGTCTGCTGTGTGTGGGCCTGCTGTTTTTGGGTCTGCTGTGTGTGGGTCTGCTGTGTGTGGGTCTGCTGTGCGTGTGTCTGCTGTGTGTGGGTCTGCTGTGCGTGAGTCTGCTGTGTGTGTGTCTGCTGTGCATGTGTCTGCTGTGTGTGGGTCTGCTGTGTTTGGTCTGCTGTGTGTGTGTCTGCTGTGTATGGGTCTGCTGTGCGTGTGTCTGCTGTGTGTGGGTCTGCTGTGCGTGTGTCTGCTGTGTGTGGCTCTGCTGTGCGTGTTTCTGCTGTGTGTGGCTCTGCTGTTCGTGTGTCTGCTGTGTGTAGGTCTGCTGTTTTTGGGTCTGCTGTGTGTGGCTCTGCTGTTCGTGTGTCTGCTGTGTGTGGGTCTGCTGTTTTTGGGTCTGCTGTGTTTGGGTCTGCTGTGTGTGGGTCTGCTGTGCGTTTGTCTGCTGTGTGTGGGTCTGCTGTGCGTGAGTCTGCTGTGTGTGGGTCTGCTGTGCATGTGTCTGCTGTGTGTGGGTCTGCTGTGTTTGGTCTGCTGTGTGTGGGTCTGCTGTGTATGGGTCTGCTGTGCCTGTGTCTGCTGTGTGTGAGTCTGCTGTTTTTGGGTCTGCTGTGTGTGGGTCTGCTGTGTGTGGGTCTGCTGTGCGGTTGTCTGCTCTGTGTGGGTCTGCTGTGCGTGAGTCTGCTGTGTGTGGGTCTGCTGTGCATGTGTCTGCTGTGTGTGGGTTTGCTGTGTTTGGTCTGCTGTGTGTGGGTCTGCTGTGTATGGGTCTGCTGGGCGTGTGTCTGCTCTGTGTGGGTCTGCTGTGCGTGGGTCTGCTGTGCGTGTGTCTGCTGTGTGTGGCTCTGCTTTTTTTGTGTCTGCTGTGTGTAGGTCTGCTGTTTGGGTCTGCTGTGTGTGGTCTGCTGTGCGTTCGTCTGCTGTGCGTGGGTCTGCTGTGTGTGGGTCTGCTGTATGTGCAACTGCTGTGTGTGGGTCTGCTGTGTGTAGGTCTGCTGTGTGTGGGTCTGCTGTGTGTTGATCTGCTGTGTGTGGGTCTGCTGCGTGTGGGTCTGCTGTGTGTGGTCAGCTGAATGTGGGTCTGCTGTACGTGTGTCTGCTGTGTGTGGGTCTGCTGTGTGTGGTCTGCTGTGTGTGAGTCTGCAGTGTTGGGTCTGCTGTGTGTGGCTCTGCTGTGTGTGGACTGCTGTGTGTGAGTCTGCAGTGTTGGGTCTGCTGTGTTTGGGTCTGCTGTGCGTGGGTCTGCTGTGCGTGGGTCTGCTGTGCGCTGGGTCTGCTGTTTGTTAGTCTGCTGTGTGTGAGTCTGTTGTGCTGTTCATGCTGTGGTTTGTGTTAGCTGTATGCGTGTCTGCTCTGTGTGCGTCTGCTGTGCTGCGTCTGCTGTGCGTGGTTCTGCTGTGTGAGTGTCTGCTGCGTGTGAGTCTGTTGTGCTGGGCATGCTAACAGTTGTGTCTGCTGTACGTAGGTCTGCTGTATGCGGGTCTGCTGTATGTGGGTCTGCTGTGTGTGGGTCTGCTTTGTGTGGATCTGCTGTGTGGGTGTCTGCTGTGCTGGGTCTGCTGTGCGTGTGTCTGCTGTGCGTGGGTGTGCTGTGTGTGGGTTTGCTGTGTGTGGTGTGCTGTGTTGGGTCTGCTGTGCGTGGGTCTGCTGTGTGTTGGTCTGTTGTGTGTGGGTCCGCTGTGCTGGGTCTACTGTGTATGGTCTGCTGTGTGTGTGTCTGATGTGTGTGCATCTGCTGTGCTGGTCTGCTGTGCGTGTGGCTGCTGTGTGTGGGTCTGCTCCGTGTTCATCTGCTGTGTGTGGGTCTGCTGTGTGTGGGTCTGCTTTGTATGGGTCTGCTATGTGTGGGTCTGCTGTGTGTGGGTCTGCTGTTCGTGTGTCTGCTGTGTGTGGGTCTGCTGTTTTTGGGTCTGCTGTGTGTGGGTCTGCTGTGTGTGGGTCTGCTGTGCGTGTGTCTGCTGTGTGTGGGTCTGCTTTGCGTGAGTCTGCTGTGTGTGGGTCTGCTGTTCATGTGTCTGCTGTGTGTGGGTCTGCTGTGTATGGGTCTGCTGTGCGTGTGTCTGCTGTGTGTGGGTCTGCTGTGCGTGTGTCTGCTGTGTGTGGCTCTGCTGTGCGTGTGGCTGCTGTGTGTGGCTCTGCTGTGTGTGGACTGCTGTGTGTGATTCTGCAGTGTTGGGTCTGCTGTGTGTGGGTCTGCTCTGTGTGCACTGCTGTGTGTGAGTCTGCAGTGTTGGGTCTGCTGTGTTTGGGTCTGCTGTGCGTGGGTCTGCTGTGCGCTGGGTCTGCTGTTTGTTAGTCTGCTGTGTGTGAGTCTGTTGTGCTGTTCATGCTGTGGTTTGTGTTAGCTGTATGCGTGTCTGCTCTGTGTGAGTCTGCTGTGCTGGGTCTGATGTGTGTCGGCCTGCTGTGTGTGAGTCTGCTGTGCTGGGTCTGCTGTTTGTGAGCCTACTGTGCTTGAGTCTGCTGTGTGTTGGTCTGCTGTGCGTGGGTCTGCTGCATGAGAGTCTGCTGTGTGTGAGTTGGTTGTGCTGTGCATGCTGTGGGTTGTGTCTGCAGTATGTGGGTCTGCTGTATGTGAGTCTGATGGGTGCGGGTCTGCTGTCCTGGGTCTGCTGTGTGTGCAACTGCTGTGTCTGGATCTGCTGTGTGTGGATCTGCTGTATGTGCAACTGCTGTGTGTGGATCTGCTGTGTGTGGGTCTGCTGTGTGTGGATCTGCTGTTTGTGGATCTGTGGTGTGTTGATCTGCGGTGTGTGGATCTGCTATGTGTGGAACTGCTCTGTCTGGTTCTGTTGTGTCAGGATCTGCTGTGTGTGGATCTGCTGTATGTGGATCTGTTGTGTGTTGGTCTACTGTGTATGGTCTGCTGTGTGTGGGTCTGTTGTGTGTTGGTCTTCTGTGTATGATCTGCTGTGGGTGGGTCTGTTGTGTGTGTGTCTGCTGTGTATGTTCTGCTGTGTGTGCGTCTGCTGTGTGTGGGCCTGCTGTGTTTGGGTCTGCTGTGTGTGGGTCTGATGTGTGCGCGTCTGCTGTGATGGGTCTGCTGTGCATGTGTCTGCTGTGTGTGGGTCTGCTCCATGTTGGTCTGCTGTGTGTGGATCTGCTGTGTGTGGTCTGATCCGTGTGGGTCTGCTTTGAGTGGTTCTACTGTGTGTTGGTCTGCTGTGTGTGGTCTGCTGTGTTTGGGTCTGATGTGTGTGCGTCTGCTGTGCTGGGTCTGCTGTGCGTGTGTCTGCTGTGTGTGGGTCTGCTCCGAGTGAGTCTGCTGTGTATGGTGTGCTGTGTGTGGGTCTGCTTTGTATGGATCTGCTATGTGTGGGTCTGCTGTGCATGGGTCTGCTATGCGTGTTTCTGCTGTGTGTGGGTCTGCTGTGCGTGTGTCTGCTGTGTGTGGGTCAGCTGTGCGTGTGTCTGCTGTGTGTGGTTCTGCTGTGTTTGGTCTGCTGTGTGTGGGTCTGCTGTGTGTGGGTCTGCTTTGTATGGATCTGCTATGTGTTGGTCTGCTGTGTGTGGGTCAGCTGTGTGTGTGTCTGCTTTGTATGGATCTGCTATGTGTTGGTCTGCTGTGTGTGGGTCTGCTTTGTATGGATCTGCTATGTGTGGGTCTGCTGTGCGTGGGTCTGCTATGCGTGTTTCTGCTGTGTGTGGGTCTGCTGTGCGTGTGTCTGCTGTGTGTGGGTCTGCTGTGCGTGTGTCTGCTGTGTGTGGTTCTGCTGTGTTTGGTCTGCTGTGTGTGGGTCTGCTGTGTGTGGGTCTGCTTTGTATGGATCTGCTATGTGTGGGTCTGCTGTGTGTGGGTCTGCTGTGCGTGTGTCTGCTGTGTGTGGCTCTGCTGTTCGTGTGTCTGCTGTGTGTGGGTCTGCTGTTTTTGGGTCTGCTGTGTGTGGTCTGCTATGCGTTTGTCTGCTGTGCGTGTGTCTGCTGTGTGTGGGTCTGCTGTTCGTGTTTCTGCTGTTTGTGGGTCGGCTGTTCGTGTGTCTGCTGTTTGTGGGTCAGCTGTTTTTGGGTCTGCTGTGTGTGGTCTGCTGTGCGTTCGTTTGCTGTGCATGCGTCTGCTGTGTTTGGGTGTGCTGTGTGTGGACTGCTGTGTGTGAGACTGCTGTGCTGGGTCTGCTGTGCACGGGTCTGCTGTGCGTGGGTCTGCTGTATGTGGGTCTGCTCTGTGTGGACTGCTGCGTTTGAGTCTGCTGTGCTGGGTCTGCTGTGTGTGGGTCTGCTGTGTGTGGACTGCTGTGTGTGAGTCTGCAGTGTTGGGTCTGCTGTGTTTGGGTCTGCTGTGCGTGGGTCTGCTGTGCGTGGGTCTGCTGTGCGCTGGGTCTTCTGTGTGTTAGTCTGCTGTGTGTGAGTCTGTTGTGCTGTTCATGCTGTTAGCTGTATGCTTGTCTGCTCTGTGTGAGTCTGATGTGCTGGATCTGACGTGTGTCGGCCTGCTGTGTGTGAGTCTGCTGTGCTGGGTCTGCTGTGTGTGAGCCTACTGTGTTTGAGTCTGCTGTGTGTTGGTCTGCTGTGCGTGGGTCTGCTGCATGAGATTCTGCTGTGTGTGAGTTGGTTGTGCTGTGCATGCTGCGGGTTGTGTCTGCAGTATGTGGGTCTGCTGTATGTGAGTCTGATGGGTGCGGGTCTGCTGTCCTGGGTCTGCTGTGTGTGCAACTGCTGTGTCTGGATCTGCTGTGTGTGGATCTGCGGTATGTGCAACTGCTGTGTGTGGGTCTGCTGTGTGTGGGTCTGCTGTGTGTGGGTCTGCTGTGTGTTGATCTGCTGTGTGTGGGTCTGCTGCGTGTGGGTCTGCTGTGTGTGGATCTTCTGTGTGTGGATCTGCTGTTTGTGGATCTGCGGTGTGTTGATCTGCGGTGTGTGGATCTGCTGTGTGTGGATCTGCTATTTGTGGAACTGCTCTGTCTGGATCTGTTGTGTCAGTATCTGCTGTGTGTGGATCTGCTGTGTGTGGATCTGTTGTGTGTTGGTCTACTGTGTATGGTCTGCTGTGTGTGTCTGTTGTGTGTTGGTCTTCTGTGTATGGTCAGCTGTGTGTGGGTCTGTTGTGTGTGCGTCTGCTGTGTATGTTCTGCTGTGTGTGGTCTGATCCGTGTGGGTCTGCTTTGTGTGGTTCTACTGTGCGTTGGTCTGCTGTGTGTGGTCTGCTGTGTTTGGGTCTGATGTGTGTGCGTCTGCTGTGCTGGGTCTGCTGTGCGTGTGTCTGCTGTGCGTGGGTCTGCTCCTTGTGAGTCTGCTGTGTGTGGTGTGCTGTGTGTGGGTCTGCTGTGTGTGAGTCTGTTGTGCTGGGCCTGCTGTCTGTTGTGTCTGCTGTATATAGGTCTGCTGTATGCGGGTCTGCTGTGTGTGGGTCTGCTGTGTGTGAGCCTGCTGTGTGTGGATCTGCTATGTATGGATCTGCTGTGTGTGGGTCTGCTGTGTGTGGTCAGCTGAGTGTTGGTCCGCTCTGTGTGGTCAACTGAGTGTGGGTCTGCTGTGCGTGCGTCTGCTGTGTGTGGGTCTGCTGTGTGTGGTCTGCTGTGTGTGGGTCTGCTGTGCTGGGTCTGCTGTGCTGGGTCTGCTGTGCTGGGTCTGCTGTGTGTGGGTCTGCTGTGTGTGGATCTGCTGGGTGGGGGTCTGTTGTGTGTGGGTCTACTGTGTTTGGATCTGCTGTGTGTGGGTCTGCTTTGTGTGGTCTGCTGTTTATGGGTCTGCTGTGTGTGGTCTGCTGTTTGAGAGTCTGCTGTGTGTGAGTCTGTTGTGCTGGGCATGCTGTCAGTTGTGTCTGCTGTGTGTAGGTCTGCTGTATGTGGATCTGCTGTGTGCGGGTCTGCTTTGTATGGATCTGCTATATGTGGATCTGCTGTGTGTGGTCTGCTGTGTGTGGGTCTGCTGTGTGTGGGTCTGCTTTGTATGGATCTGTTATGTGTGGGTCTGCTGTGTGTGGGTCTGCTGTGTGTGTGTCTGCTGTGTGTGGGTCTGCTGTGCGTGAGTCTGCTGTGTGTGGGTCTGCTGTGCATGTGTCTGCTGTGTGTGGGTCTGCTGTGTTTGGTCTGCTGTGTGTGGGTCTGCTGTGTGTGGGTCTGCTGTGCGTGTGTCTGCTGTGTGTGGGTCTGCTGTGCGTGTGTCTGCTGTGTGTGGCTCTGGTGTGCGTGTGTCTGCTGTGTGTGGCTCTGCTGTTCGTGTGTCTGCTGTGTGTAGGTCTGCTGTTTTTGGGTCTGCTGTGTGTGGTCTGCTGTGCGTTCGTCTGCTGTGCGTGGGTCTGCTGTCTGTGGGTCTGCTGTATGTGCAACTGCTGTGTGTGGGTCTGCTGTGTGTAGGTCTGCTGTGTGTGGGTCTGTTGTGTGTTGATCTGCTGTGTGTGGGTCTGCTGCGTGTGGGTCTGCTGTGTGTGGTCAGCTGAGTGTGGGTCTGCTGTGCGTGTGTCTGCTGTGTGTGGGTCTGCTGTGTGTGGCCTGCTGTTTGTGGGTCTGCTGTGCGTGTGTCTGCTGTGTGTGGGTCTGTTGTGTGTGGGTCTGCTGTGTTTGGATCTGCTGTGTGTGGGTCTGCTGTGCTAGGTCTGCTGTGCATGTGTCTGCTCTGTGTGGGTCTGCTGTGTGTGGGTCTGCTATTTATGGATCTGCTGTGTGTGGGTCTGCTGTGTGTGGTCTGCTGTGTGAGAGTCTGCTGTGTGTGAGTCTGTTGTGCTGGGCATGCTGTCAGTTGTGTCTGCTGTGTGTTGGTCTGCTGTATGCGGATCTGCTGTGTGTGGGTCTGCTTTGTATGGATCTGCTATGTGTGGGTCTGCTGTGCGTGGTCTGCTGTGTGTGGGTCTGCTGTGTGTGGGTCTGCTTTGTATGGATCTGCTATGTGTGGGTCTGCTGTGCATGGGTCTGCTATGCGTGTTTCTGCTGTGTGGGGGTCTGCTGTGCGTGTGTCTGCTGTGTGTGGGTCAGCTGTGCGTGTGTCTGCTGTGTGTGGTTCTGCTGTGTTTGGTCTGCTGTGTGTGGGTCTGCTTTGTATGGATCTGCTATGTGTTGGTCTGCTGTGTGTGGGTCAGCTGTGCGTGTGTCTGCTGTGTGTGGGTCTGCTTTGTATGGATCTGCTATGTGTGGGTCTGCTGTGCGTGGGTCTGCTATGCGTGTTTCTGCTGTGTGTGGGTCTACTGTGCGTGTGTCTGCTGTGTGTGGGTCTGCTGTGCGTTTGTCTGCTGTGTGTGGTTCTGCTGTGTTTGGTCTGCTGTGTGTGGGTCTGCTGTGTGTGGGTCTGCTTTGTATGGATCTGCTATGTGTGGGTCTGCTGTGTGTGGGTCTGCTGTGCGTGTGTCTGCTGTGTGTGGCTCTGCTGTTCGTGTGTCTGCTGTGTGTGGGTCTGCTGTTTTTGGGTCTGCTGTGTGTGGTCTGCTATGCGTTTGTCTGCTGTGCGTGTGTCTGCTGTGTGTGGGTCTGCTGTTCGTGTTTCTGCTGTTTGTGGGTCGGCTGTTCGTGTGTCTGCTGTTTGTGGGTCAGCTGTTTTTGGGTCTGCTGTGTGTGGTCTGCTGTGCGTTCGTTTGCTGTGCATGCGTATGCTGTGTTTGGGTGTGCTGTGTGTGGACTGCTGTGTGTGAGTCTGCTGTGCTGGGTCTGCTGTGCACGGGTCTGCTGTGCGTGGGTCTGCTGTATGTGGGTCTGCTCTGTGTGGACTGCTGTGTTTGAGTCTGCTGTGCTGGGTCTGCTGTGTGTGGGTCTGCTGTGTGTGGACTGCTGTGTGTGAGTCTGCAGTGTTGGGTCTGCTGTGTTTGGGTCTGCTGTGCGTGGGTCTGCTGTGCGTGGGTCTGCTGTGCGCTGGGTCTTCTGTGTGTTAGTCTGCTGTGTGTGAGTCTGTTGTGCTGTTCATGCTGTTAGCTGTATGCTTGTCTGCTCTGTGTGAGTCTGATGTGCTGGATCTGACGTGTGTCGGCCTGCTGTGTGTGAGTCTGCTGTGCTGGGTCTGCTGTGTGTGAGCCTACTGTGTTTGAGTCTGCTGTGTGTTGGTCTGCTGTGCGTGGGTCTGCTGCATGAGATTCTGCTGTGTGTGAGTTGGTTGTGCTGTGCATGCTGCGGGTTGTGTCTGCAGTATGTGGGTCTGCTGTATGTGAGTCTGATGGGTGCGGGTCTGCTGTCCTGGGTCTGCTGTGTGTGCAACTGCTGTGTGTGCAACTGCTGTGTCTGGATCTGCTGTGTGTGGATCTGCTGTATGTGCAACTGCTGTGTGTGGGTCTGCTGTGTGTGGGTCTGCTGTGTGTTGATCTGCTGTGTGTGGGTCTGCTGCGTGTGGGTCTGCTGTGTGTGGATCTTCTGTGTGTGGATCTGCTGTTTGTGGATCTGCGGTGTGTTGTTCTGCGGTGTGTGGATCTGCTGTGTGTGGATCTGCTATTTGTGGAACTGCTCTGTCTGGATCTGTTGTGTCAGTATCTGCTGTGTGTGGATCTGCTGTGTGTGGATCTGTTGTGTGTTGGTCTACTGTGTATGGTCTGCTGTGTGTGGGTCTGTTGTGTGTTGGTCTTCTGTGTATGGTCAGCTGTGTGTGGGTCTGTTGTGTGTGCGTCTGCTGTGTATGTTCTGCTGTGTGTGGTCTGATCCGTGTGGGTCTGCTTTGTGTGGTTCTACTGTGCGTTGGTCTGCTGTGTGTGGTCTGCTGTGTTTGGGTCTGATGTGTGTGCGTCTGCTGTGCTGGGTCTGCTGTGCGTGTGTCTGCTGTGCGTAGGTCTGCTCCTTGTGAGTCTGCTGTGTGTGGTGTGCTGTGTGTGGGTCTGCTGTGTGTGAGTCTGTTGTGCTGGGCCTGCTGTCTGTTGTGTCTGCTGTATATAGGTCTGCTGTATGCGGGTCTGCTGTGTGTGGGTCTGCTGTGTGTGAGCCTGCTGTGTGTGGATCTGCTATGTATGGATCTGCTGTGTGTGGGTCTGCTGTGTGTGGTCAGCTGAGTGTTGGTCCGCTCTGTGTGGTCAGCTGAGTGTGGGTCTGCTAAGCGTGCGTCTGCTGTGTGTGGTCTGCTGTGTGTGGGTCTGCTGTGCTGGGTCTGCTGTGCTGGGTCTGCTGTGCTGGGTCTGCTGTGTGTGGGTCTGCTGTGTGTGGATCTGCTGTGTGTGGATCTGCTGGGTGGGGGTCTGTTGTGTGTGGGTCTACTGTGTTTGGATCTGCTGTGTGTGGGTCTGCTGTGCTGGGTCTGCTGTGCGTGTGTCTGCTGTGTGTGAGTCTGCTGTTTGTGGGTGTGCTATGTATGGATCTGCTGTGTGTGGGTCTGCTTTGTGTGGTCTGCTGTTTATGGGTCTGCTGTGTGTGGTCTGCTGTGTGAGAGTCTGCTGTGTGTGAGTCTGTTGTGCTGGGCATGCTGTCAGTTGTGTCTGCTGTGTGTAGGTCGGCTGTATGCAGATCTGCTGTGTGCGGGTCTGCTTTGTATGGATCTGCTATGTGTGGGTCTGCTGTGTGTGGTCTGCTGTGTGTGGGTCTGCTGTGTGTGGATCTGCTGTGCGTGTGTCTGCTGTGTGTGGGTCTGCTGTGCGTGAGTCTGCTGTGTGTGGCTCTGCTGTGCAAGTGTCTGCTGTGTGTGGGTCTGCTGTGTGTGGGTCTGCTGTGTGTGGTCTGCAGTGCATTCGTCTGCTGTGTGTGGGTCTGCTGTGTGTTGACTGCTGTGTGTGAGTCTGCTGTGCTGGGTCTGCTGTGTACGGGTCTGCTGTGCTGGGTCTGCTTTGTGTGGTCTGCTGTGTGGTCTGTTGTGTGAAAGTCTGCTGTGTGTGAGTCTGTTGTGCTTGGCATGCTGTCAGTTGTGTCTGCTGTGTGTGGGTCTGCTGTATGCGGATCTGCTGTGTGCGGGTCTGCTTTGTATGGATCTGCTATGTGTGGGTCTGCTGTGTGTGGTCTGCTGTGTGTGGGTCTGCAGTGTGTGGGTCTGCTTTGTATGGATCTGCTATGTGTGGGTCTGCTGTGTGTGGGTCTGCTGTGCGTGTGTCTGCTGTGTGTGGGTCTGCTGTGCGTGAGTCTGCTGTGTGTGGGTCTGCTGTGCATGTGTCTGCTGTGTGGTCTGTGTGGTCTGCTGTGTGTGGGTCTGCTGTGGTGTCTGTGTGGGCTCTGCTGTGCGTGTGTCTGCTGTGTGTGGCTCTGCTGTTCGTGTGTCTGCTGTGTGTAGGTCTGCTGTTTTTGGGTCTGCTGTGTGTGGTCTGCTGTGCGTTCGTCTGCTGTGCGTGGGTCTGCTGTGTCTGGGTCTGCTGTGTGAGGACTGCTGTGTGTGAGTCTGCTGTGCTGGGTCTGCTGTGTATGGGTCTGCTGTGCTGGGTCTGCTGTGCATGTGTCTGCTGTGTGTGGGACTGCTGTGTGTGGGTCTGTTGTGTGTGGGTCTGTTGTGCATGGTCTGCTGTGCGTGGGTCTGCTGTGTGTTGGTCTGCTGTGTATGGTCTGATGTGCGTGTGTCTTCTGTGTGTGGGTCTGCTGTGTGTGGGTCTGCTATGTATGGTTCTGCTGTGTGTGGTTCTGCTGTGTGTGTTGTGCTGTGTGTGCGTCTGCTGTGTGTGGGTCTGCTGTGTTTGAGTCTGTTGTGCTGGGCATGCTGTCAGTTGTGTCTGCTGTATATAGGTCTGGTGTATGCGGGTCTGCTGTGTGTGGGTCTGCTGTGTGTGAGCCTGCTGTGTGTGGGTCTGCTATGTATGGATCTGCTGTGTTTGCGTCTGCTGGTTGGATCTGCTGTGCGTGTGTCTGCTCTGTGTGGGTCTGCAGTGTGTGGGTCTGCTGTGTGTGGGTCTGCTGTGTGTGGCCTGCTGTGCGTGGGTCCGCTGTGTATGGGTATGCTGTGCTGGGTTTGCTGTGTGTCAGTCTACTGAGTGTGAGTCTGCCGTGTGTGGCTGTGCTGTGCTGGGTTTGCTGTGTGTGGGTCTGCTGTATGTGGGTCTGCTGTGCGTGGTTCTGCTGTGTGAGAGTCTGCTGTGTGTGTGAGTCTGTTGTGCTGGGCATGGTGGCAGTTGTGTCTGCTATGTGCGGTCTGCTGTGCTGGGTCTGCTGTGCGTGGGTCTGCTGTGTGTTGGTCTGTTGTGTGTGGGTCTGCTATGTGTGGGTCTGCTGTGTATGGGTGTGCTGTGCTGGGTTTGCTTTGTGTGAGTCTACTGTGTGTGGGTCTGCTGTCTATGGTCTGTGTGTGTGGGTCTGCTGTGTGTGCGTCTGCTGTGCTGGGCCTGCTGTGCGTGGTCCTGCTGTGTGAGTGTCTTCTGCGTGTGAGTCTGTTGTGCTGGGCATGCTGACAGTTGTGTCTGCTGTATGTAGGTCTGCTGTATGCGGGTCTGCTGTGTGTGGGTCTGCTGTGTGTGAGCATATTGTGTGAGGATCTGCTATGCATGGATCTGCTGTGTGTGAGTCTCCTGTGTGTGGTCTGCTCTGTGTGGGTCTGCTGTGTGTGGGTCTGTTGTGTGTGGGTCTGCTGTGTATGGTCTGCTGTGCGTGGGTCTGCTGTGTGTGGGTCTGCTGTGTGTGGGTCTGCTATGTATGGTTCTGCTGTTTGTGGTTCTGCTGTGTGTGGTTTGCTGTGCGTGGGTCTGCTGTGTGTGGGTCTGCTGTGTGTGGGTCTGCTATGTATGGTTCTGCTGTTTGTGGTTCTGCTGTGTGTGGTTTGCTGTGTGTGGGTCTGCTGTGTGTGACTCTGTTGTGCTGGGCATGCTGTCAGTTGTGTCTGCTGTGTGTAGGTCTGCTGTGTGCGGGTCTGCTGTGTGTGGGTCTGCTGTGTGTGAGCCTGCTGTGTGTGGGTCTGCTATGTATGGACCTGCTGTGTGTGTGCTGCTGTGTGTGTTCTGCTGTGTGTGGGTCTGCTGTGAGTGGGTATGCTGTGTGCGGATCTGCTTTGTGTGGGTCTGCTCTGTGTGCGTCTGCTGTGTTGGAAAAGCTGTGTGTGGGTCTGCTGTGTGTGCTTCTGCTGTGTTGGATCTGCTGTGCGTGTGTCTGCGGTGTGTGGGTCTTCTGTGTTTGTGTCTGCTGTGTGTGGGTCTGCTCTGTGTGGTCAGCTGTGCGTGTGTCTGCTGTGTGTGGGTCTGCTTTGTATGGATCTGCTATGTGTGGGTCTGCTGTGCGTGGGTCTGCTATGCGTGTTTCTGCTGTGTGTGGGTCTGCTGTGCGTGTGTCTGCTGTGTGTGGGTCTGCTGTGCGTGTGTCTGCTGTGTGTGGGTCTGCTCTGTGTGGTCAGCTGTGCGTGTGTCTGCTGTGTGTGGGTCTGCTTTGTATGGATCTGCTATGTGTGGGTCTGCTGTGTGTGGGTCTGCTGTGCGTGTGTCTGCTGTGTGTGGCTCTGCTGTGCGTGTCTCTGCTGTGTGTGGGTCTGCTGTGCGTGTGTCTGCTGTGTGTGGTTCTGCTGTGTTTGGTCTGCTGTGTGTGGGTCTGCTGTGTGTGGGTCTGCTTTGTATGGATCTGCTATGTGTGGGTCTGCTGTGTGTGGGTCTGCTGTGCGTGTGTCTGCTGTGTGTGGCTCTGCTGTTCGTGTGTCTGCTGTGTGTGGGTCTGCTGTTTTTGGGTCTGCTGTGTGTGGTCTGCTATGCGTTTGTCTGCTGTGCGTGTGTCTGCTGTGTGTGGGTCTGCTGTTCGTGTTTCTGCTGTTTGTGGGTCGGCTGTTCGTGTGTCTGCTGTTTGTGGGTCAGCTGTTTTTGGGTCTGCTGTGTGTGGTCTGCTGTGCGTTCGTTTGCTGTGCATGCGTCTGCTGTGTTTGGGTGTGCTGTGTGTGGACTGCTGTGTGTGAGTCTGCTGTGCTGGGTCTGCTGTGCACGGGTCTGCTGTGCGTGGGTCTGCTGTATGTGGGTCTGCTCTGTGTGGACTGCTGTGTTTGAGTCTGCTGTGCTGGGTCTGCTGTGTGTGGGTCTGCTGTGTGTGGACTGCTGTGTGTGAGTCTGCAGTGTTGGGTCTGCTGTGTTTGGGTCTGCTGTGCTGGGTCTGCTGTGTGTGGATCTGCTGTGTGTGGATCTGCTGTTTATGGATCTGCTGTGTGTGGATCTGCTGTGTGTGGATCTGCTGTGTGTGGAACTTCTGTGTGTTCGGTCTGCTGTGCTGGGTCTGCTGTTTGTGGCTCTGCTGTGCGTGTGTCTGCTGTGCGTGTGTCTTCTGTGCGTGAGTCTGCTGTGTTTGGTCTGCTATGTGTGGGTCTGCTGTGTGTGGGTCTGCTGCGCGTGTGTCTGCTGTGTGTGGCTCTGCTGTTCGTGTGTCTGCTGTGTGTGGGTCTGCTGTTTTTGGGTCTGCTGTGTGTGGTCTGCTATGCGTTTGTCTGCTGTGCGTGTGTCTGCTGTGTGTGGGTCTGCTGTTCGTGTTTCTGCTGTTTGTGGGTCGGCTGTTCGTGTGTCTGCTGTTTGTGGGTCAGCTGTTTTTGGGTCTGCTGTGTGTGGTCTGCTGTGCGTTCGTTTGCTGTGCATGCGTCTGCTGTGTTTGGGTGTGCTGTGTGTGGACTGCTGTGTGTGAGTCTGCTGTGCTGGGTCTGCTGTGCACGGGTCTGCTGTGCGTGGGTCTGCTGTATGTGGGTCTGCTCTGTGTGGACTGCTGTGTTTGAGTCTGCTGTGCTGGGTCTGCTGTGTGTGGGTCTGCTGTGTGTGGACTGCTGTGTGTGAGTCTGCAGTGTTGGGTCTGCTGTGTTTGGGTCTGCTGTGCTGGGTCTGCTGTGTGTGGATCTGCTGTGTGTGGATCTGCTGTTTATGGATCTGCTGTGTGTGGATCTGCTGTGTGTGGATCTGCTGTGTGTGGATCTGCTAAGTGTGGAACTTCTGTGTGTTCGGTCTGCTGTGCTGGGTCTGCTGTTTGTGGGTCTGCTGTGCGTGTGTCTGCTGTGCGTGTGTCTTCTGTGCGTGAGTCTGCTGTGTGTGGGTCTGCATTCTGTGAGTCTGCTGTGTCTGGATCTGTTGTGTCTAGATCTGCTATGTGTGGATCTGCTGTGCGTGGGTCTGCTGTGCGTGGGTCTGCTGTGCGCTGGGTCTTCTGTGTGTTAGTCTGCTGTGTGTGAGTCTGTTGTGCTGTTCATGCTGTTAGCTGTATGCTTGTCTGCTCTGTGTGAGTCTGATGCGCTGGGTCTGATGTGTGTCGGCCTGCTGTGTGTGAGTCTGCTGTGCTGGGTCTGCTGTGTGTGAGCCTACTGTGTTTGAGTCTGCTGTGTGTTGGTCTGCTGTGCGTGGGTCTGCTGCATGAGATTCTGCTGTGTGTGAGTTGGTTGTGCTGTGCATGCTGCGGGTTGTGTCTGCAGTATGTGGGTCTGCTGTATGTGAGTCTGATGGGTGCGGGTCTGCTGTTCTGGGTCTGCTGTGTGTGCAACTGCTGTGTGTGCAACTGCTGTGTCTGGATCTGCTGTGTGTGGATCTGCTGTATGTGCAACTGCTGTGTGTGGGTCTGCTGTGTGTGGGTCTGCTGTGTGTTGATCTGCTGTGTGTGGGTCTGCTGCGTGTGGGTCTGCTGTGTGTGGATCTTCTGTGTGTGGATCTGCTGTTTGTGGATCTGCGGTGTGTTGTTCTGCGGTGTGTGGATCTGCTGTGTGTGGATCTGCTATTTGTGGAACTGCTCTGTCTGGATCTGTTGTGTCAGTATCTGCTGTGTGTGGATCTGCTGTGTGTGGATCTGTTGTGTGTTGGTCTACTGTGTATGGTCTGCTGTGTGTGGGTCTGTTGTGTGTTGGTCTTCTGTGTATGGTCTGCTGTGTGTGGGTCTGTTGTGTGTGCGTCTGCTGTGTATGTTCTGCTGTGTGTGGTCTGATCCGTGTGGGTCTGCTTTGTGTGGTTCTACTGTGCGTTGGTCTGCTGTGTGTGGTCTGCTGTGTTTGGGTCTGATGTGTGTGCGTCTGCTGTGCTGGGTCTGCTGTGCGTGTGTCTGCTGTGCGTGGGTCTGCTCCTTGTGAGTCTGCTGTGTGTGGTGTGCTGTGTGTGGGTCTGCTGTGTGTGAGTCTGTTGTGCTGGGCCTGCTGTCTGTTGTGTCTGCTGTATATAGGTCTGCTGTATGCGGGTCTGCTGTGTGTGGGTCTGCTGTGTGTGAGCCTGCTGTGTGTGGATCTGCTATGTATGGATCTGCTGTGTGTGGGTCTGCTGTGTGTGAGCCTGCTGTGTGTGGATCTGCTATGTATGGATCTGCTGTGTGTAGGTCTGCTGTTTGTGGTCAGCTGAGTGTTGGTCCGCTCTGTGTGGTCAGCTGAGTGTGGGTCTGCTGTGCGTGCGTCTGCTGTGTGTGGTCTGCTGTGTGTGGGTCTGCTGTGCTGGGTCTGCTGTGCTGGGTCTGCTGTGCTGGGTCTGCTGTGTGTGGGTCTGCTGTGTGTGGATCTGCTGTGTGTGGATCTGCTGGGTGGGGGTCTGTTGTGTGTGGGTCTACTGTGTTTGGATCTGCTGTGTGTGGGTCTGCTGTGCTGGGTCTGCTGTGCGTGTGTCTGCTGTGTGTGAGTCTGCTGTTTGTGGGTGTGCTATGTATGGATCTGCTGTGTGTGGGTCTGCTTTGTGTGGTCTGCTGTTTATGGGTCTGCTGTGTGTGGTCTGCTGTGTGAGAGTCTGCTGTGTGTGAGTCTGTTGTGCTGGGCATGCTGTCAGTTGTGTCTGCTGTGTGTAGGTCGGCTGTATGCAGATCTGCTGTGTGCGGGTCTGCTTTGTATGGATCTGCTATGTGTGGGTCTGCTGTGTGTGGTCTGCTGTGTGTGGGTCTGCTGTGTGTGGATCTGCTGTGCGTGTGTCTGCTGTGTGTGGGTCTGCTGTGCGTGAGTCTGCTGTGTGTGGCTCTGCTGTGCAAGTGTCTGCTGTGTGTGCGTCTGCTGTGTGTGGGTCTGCTGTGTGTGGTCTGCAGTGCGTTCGTCTGCTGTGTGTGGGTCTGCTGTGTGTGGGTCTGCTGTGTGTTGACTGCTGTGTGTGAGTCTGCTGTGCTGGGTCTGCTGTGTACGGGTCTGCTGTGCTGGGTCTGCTTTGTGTGGTCTGCTGTGTGGTCTGTTGTGTGAAAGTCTGCTGTGTGTGAGTCTGTTGTGCTTGGCATGCTGTCAGTTGTGTCTGCTGTGTGTGGGTCTGCTGTATGCGGATCTGCTGTGTGCGGGTCTGCTTTGTATGGATCTGCTATGTGTGGGTCTGCTGTGTGTGGTCTGCTGTGTGTGGGTCTGCTGTGTGTGGGTCTGCTTTGTATGGATCTGCTATGTGTGGGTCTGCTGTGTGTGGGTCTGCTGTGCGTGTGTCTGCTGTGTGTGGGTCTGCTGTGCGTGAGTCTGCTGTGTGTGGGTCTGCTGTGCATGTGTCTGCTGTGTGTGGGTCTGCTGTGTTTGGTCTGCTGTGTGTGGGTCTGCTGTGCGTGTGTCTGCTGTGTGTGGGTCTGCTGTGCGTGTGTCTGCTGTGTGTGGCTCTGCTGTTCGTGTGTCTGCTGTGTGTAGGTCTGCTGTTTTTGGGTCTGCTGTGTGTGGTCTGCTGTGCGTTCGTCTGCTGTGCGTGGGTCTGCTGTGTCTGGGTCTGCTGTGTGAGGACTGCTGTGTGTGAGTCTGCTGTGCTGGGTCTGCTGTGTATGGGTCTGCTGTGCTGGGTCTGCTGTGCATGTGTCTGCTGTGTGTGGGACTGCTGTGTGTGGGTCTGTTGTGTGTGGGTCTGTTGTGCATGGTCTGCTGTGCGTGGGTCTGCTGTGTGTTGGTCTGCTGTGTATGGTCTGATGTGCGTGTGTCTTCTGTGTGTGGGTCTGCTGTGTGTGGGTCTGCTATGTATGGTTCTGCTGTGTGTGGTTCTGCTGTGTGTGTTGTGCTGTGTGTGGGTCTGCTGTGTGTGGGTCTGCTGTGTTTGAGTCTGTTGTGCTGGGCATGCTGTCAGTTGTGTCTGCTGTATATAGGTCTGGTGTATGCGGGTCTGCTGTGTGTGGGTCTGCTGTGTGTGAGCCTGCTGTGTGTGGGTCTGCTATGTATGGATCTGCTGTGTTTGCGTCTGCTGGTTGGATCTGCTGTGCGTGTGTCTGCTCTGTGTGGGTCTGCAGTGTGTGGGTCTGCTGTGTGTGGGTCTGCTGTGTGTGGTCTGCTGTGCGTGGGTCCGCTGTGTATGGGTATGCTGTGCTGGGTTTGCTGTGTGTCAGTCTACTGAGTGTGAGTCTGCCGTGTGTGGCTGTGCTGTGCTGGGTTTGCTGTGTGTGGGTCTGCTGTATGTGGGTCTGCTGTGCGTGGTTCTGCTGTGTGAGAGTCTGCTGTGTGTGTGAGTCTGTTGTGCTGGGCATGGTGGCAGTTGTGTCTGCTATGTGCGGTCTGCTGTGCTGGGTCTGCTGTGCGTGGGTCTGCTGTGTGTTGGTCTGTTGTGTGTGGGTCTGCTATGTGTGGGTCTGCTGTGTATGGGTGTGCTGTCTATGGTCTGTGTGTGTGGGTCTGCTGTGTGTGCGTCTGCTGTGCTGGGCCTGCTGTGCGTGGTCCTGCTGTGTGAGTGTCTGCTGCGTGTGAGTCTGTTGTGCTGGGCATGCTGACAGTTGTGTCTGCTGTATGTAGGTCTGCTGTATGCGGGTCTGCTGTGTGTGGGTCTGCTGTGTGTGAGCATATTGTGTGAGGATCTGCTATGCATGGAGCTGCTGTGTGTGAGTCTCCTGTGTGTGGTCTGCTCTGTGTGGGTCTGCTGTGTGTGGGTCTGTTGTGTGTGGGTCTGCTGTGTATGGTCTGCTGTGCGTGGGTCTGCTGTGTGTGGGTCTGCTGTGTGTGGGTCTGCTATGTATGGTTCTGCTGTTTGTGGTTCTGCTGTGTGTGGTTTGCTGTGTGTGGGTCTGCTGTGTGTGACTCTGTTGTGCTGGGCATGCTGTCAGTTGTGTCTGCTGTGTGTAGGTCTGCTGTATGCGGGTCTGCTGTGTGTGGGTCTGCTGTGTGTGAGCCTGCTGTGTGTGGGTCTGCTATGTATGGACCTGCTGTGTGTGTGCTGCTGTGTGTGTTCTGCTGTGTGTGGGTCTGCTGTGTGTGGGTATGCTGTGTGCGGATCTCCTTTGTGTGGGTCTGCTGTGTGTGCGTCTGCTGTGTTGGAAAAGCTGTGTGTGGGTCTGCTGTGTGTGCTTCTGCTGTGTTGGATCTGCTGTGCGTGTGTCTGCGGTGTGTGGGTCTTCTGTGTTTGTGTCTGCTGTGTGTGGGTCTGCTCTGTGTGGTCTGCTGTGCGTGGGTCTGCTGAGTGTGGGTCTACTGTGCGTGGGTCTGCTGTGTGTGGGTCTGCTGTGTGTTGGTCTACTTTGTATGGTCTGCTGTGTGTGGGTCTGTTGTGTGTTGCTCTGTTGTGTATGGTCTGCTGTGTGTGGGTCTGTTGTGTGTGCGTCTGCTGTGTAGGTTCTGCTGTGTGTGCATCTGCTGTGTGTGGGTCTGCTGTGTGTGGGTCTGCTGTGTTTGGGTCTGATGTGTGTGCGTCTGCTGTGCTGGGTCTGCTGTGAGTGTGTCTGCTGTGTTTGGGTCTGCTCCGTGTGAGTCTGCTGTGTGTGGTCTGCTGTGTGTGGGTCTGCTGTGTGTGAGCCTGCTGTGTGTGGATCTGCTATGTATGGATCTGCTGTGTGTGGGTCTGCTGTGTGTGGTCGGCTGAGTATGGGTCTGCTGTGTGTGGTCAGCTGAGTGTGGGTCTGCTGTGCGTGCGTCTGCTGTGTGTGGGTCTGCTGTGTGTGGTCTGCTTTGCGTGCGTCTGCTGTGTGTGGGTCTGCTGTGCGTTTGTCTGCTGTGTGTGGGTCTGCTGTGTGTGGATCTGCTGTGTGTGGGTCAGCTGTGCGTGGGTCTGCTGTGTGTGGGTCTGTTGTGTTTGGATCTGCTGTGTGTGGGTCTGCTGTGCGTGGGTCTGCTGTGTGTGGGTCTGTTGTGTGTGGGTCTGCTGTGTTTGGATGTGCTGTGTGTGAGTCTGCTGTGCTGGGTCTGCTGTGCGTGTGTTTGCTGTGTGTGGGTCTGCTTATTGTGGGTCTGCTATGTATGGATCTGCTGTGTGTGGGTCTGCTTTGTGCGGTTCTGTTGTGTGTTGTTCTGCTGTGTATGGTCTGCTGTGCGTGTGTCTGCTGTGTGTGGGTCTGCTGTGTGTGTTCTGCTGTGCATGTGTCTGCTGTGTGTGGTTCTGCTGTGCATTTGTCTGCTGTGTGTGGGTCTGCTGTGTTTGGTCTGCTGTGTTTGGTCTGCTGTGTGTGGGTCTTCTTTGTATGGATCTTCTATGTGTGGGACTGTTGTGTTTGGTCTGCTGTGTGTGGGTCTGCTGTGCGTGTGTCTGCTGTGTGTGGCTCTACTGTGCGTGTGTCTGCTGTGTGTGGCTCTGCTGTTCGTGTGTCTGCTGTGTGTAGGTCTGCTGTTTTTGGGTCTGCTGTGTGTGGTCTGCTGTGCGTTCGTCTGCTGTGCGTGGGTCTGCTGTGTATGGGTCTGCTTTGCTGGGTCTGCTGTGCATGTGCCTGCTGTGTGTGGGACTGCTGTGTGTGTGTCTGTTGTGTGTGGATCTGTTGTGTATGGTCTGCTGTGCGTGGGTCTGCTGTGTGTTGGTCTGCTGTGTATGGTCTGATGTGCGTGTGTCTTCTGTGTGTGGGTCTGCTGTGTGTGGGTCTGCTATGTATGGTTCTGCTGTGTGTGGTTCTGCTGTGTGTGTTGTGCTGTGTGTGGGTCTGCTGTGTGTGGGTCTGCTGTGTTTGATTCTGTTGTGCTGGGCATGCTGTCAGTTGTGTCTGCTGTATGTAGCTCTGGTGTATGCGGGTCTGCTGTGTGTGGGTCTGCTGTGTGTGAGCCTGCTGTGTGTGGGTCTGCTATGTATGGATCTGCTGTGTTTGCGTCTGCTGGTTGGATCTGCTGTGCGTGTGTCTGCTCTGTGTGGGTTTGCAGTGTGTGGGTCTGCTGTGTGTGGGTCTGCTCTGTGTGGTCTGCTGTGCGTGGGTCTGCTGTGTATGGGTGTGCTGTGCTGGGTTTGCTGTGTGTCAGTCTACTGAGTGTGAGTCTGCCGTGTGTGGCTGTGCTGTGCTGGGTTTGCTGTGTGTGGGTCTGCTGTGTGTGGGTCTGCTGTGCGTGGTTCTGCTGTGTGAGAGTCTGCTGTGTGTGTGAGTCTGTTGTGCTGGGCATGCTGGCAGTTGTGTCTGCTATGTGCGGTCTGGTGTGCTGGGTCTGCTGTGTGTGGGTCTGCTGTGTGTTGGTCTGTTGTGTGTGGGTCTGCTGTGTGTTGGTCTGCTGTGTATGGGTGTGCTGTGCTGGGTTTGCTTTGTGTGAGTCTACTGTGTGTGGGTCTGCTGCCTATGGTCTGTGTGTGTGGGTCTGCTGTGTGTGCGTCTGCTGTGCTGGGTCTGCTGTGCGTGGTCCTGCTGTGTGAGTGTCTGCTGCGTGTGAATCTGTTGTGCTGGGCATGCTGACTGTTGTGTCTACTGTATGTAGGTCTGCTGTATGCGGGTCTGCTGTGTGTGGGTCTGCTGTGTGTGAGCCTTTGTGTGTGGGTCTGCTATGCATGGATCTGCTGTGTGTGGGTCTCCTGTGTGTGGTCTGCTCTGTGTGGGTCTGCTGTGTGTGGGTCTGTTGTGTGTGGGTCTGCTGTTTATGTTCTGTGTGTGTGGGTCTGCTGTGTGCGCGTCTGCAGTGCTGGGTCTGCTTTGCGTGTGTCTGCTGTGTGTGGGTCTGCTGTGTGTGGGTCTGTTGTGTGTGGGTCTGCTGTGTATGGTCTGCTGTGCATGGGTCTGCTGTGTGTGGGTCTGCTGTGTGTGGGTCTGCTATGTATGGTTCTGCTGTTTGTGGTTCTGCTGTGTGTGGTTTGCTGTGTGTGGGTCTGCTGTGTGTGACTCTGTTGTGCTGGGCATGCTGTCAGTTGTGTCTGCTGTATGTAGGTCTGCTGTATGCGGGTCTGCTGTGTGTGGCTCTGCTGTGTGTGAGCCTGCTGTGTGTGGGTCTGCTATGTATGGACCTGCTGTGTGTTGTCTGCTGTGTGTTTTCTGCTGTGTGTGGGTCTGCTGTGTGTGGGTCTGCTGTGTGCGGATCTGCTTTGTGTGGGTCTGCTGTGTGTGCGTCTGCTGTGTTGGAAAAGCTGTGTGTGGGTCTGCTGTGTGTGCTTCTGCTGTGTTGGATCTGCTGTGCGTGTGTTTGCGGTGTGTGGGTCTGCTGTGTTTGTGTCTGCCGTGTGTGGGTCTGCTCTGTGTGGTCTGCTGTGCGTGGGTCTGCTGAGTGTGGGTCTACTGTGCGTGGGTCTTATGTGTGTGGGTCTGTTGTGTGTTGGTCTACTGTGTATGGTCTGCTGTGTGTGGGTCTGTTGTGTGTTGGTCTGCTGTGTATGGTCTGCTGTGTGTGTGTCTGTTGTGTGTGCGTCTGCTGTGTGTGGGTCTGCTGTGTGTGGGTCTGCTATGTTTGGGTCTGATGTGTGTGCGTCTGCTGTGCTGGGTCTGCTGTGCGTGTGTCTGCTGTGTTTGGGTCTGCTCCGTGTGAGTCTGCTGTGTGTGGTCTGCTGTGTGTGGGTCTGCTGTGTGTGAGTCTGTTGTGCTGGGCCTGCTGTCTGTTGTGTCTGCTGTATATAGTTCTGCTGTATGCGGGTCTGCTGTGTGTGGGTCTGCTGTGTGTGAGCCTGCTGTGTGTGGATCTGCTATGTATGGATCTGCTGTGTGTGGGTCTGCTGTGTGTGGTCAGCTGAGTGTGGGTCTGCTGTGTGTGGTCAGCTGAGTGTGGGTCTGCTGTGCGTGCGTCTGCTGTGTGTTGGTCTGCTGTGCGTGGGTCTGCTGTGTGTGGGTCTGTTGTGTTTGGATCTGCTGTGTGTGGGTCTGCTGTGCGTGGGTCTGCTGTGTGTGGGTCTGTTGTGTGTTGGTCTGCTGTGTATGGTCGGTGGGTTGTGGTCTGCTGTGTATGGTCTGCTGTGTGTGGGTCTGTTGTGTGTGCGTCTGCTGTGTGTGGGTCTGCTGTGTGTGGGTCTGTTGTGTGTGGGTCTGCTGTGTATGGTCTGCTGTGCATGGGTCTGCTGTGTGTGGGTCTGCTGTGTGTGGGTCTGCTATGTATGGTTCTGCTGTTTGTGGTTCTGCTGTGTGTGGTTTGCTGTGTGTGGGTCTGCTGTGTGTGGTCAGCTGAGTGTGGGTCTGCTGTGTGTGGTCAGCTGAGTGTGGGTCTGCTGTGCGTGCGTCTGCTGTGTGTGGGTCTGCTGTGTGTGGTCTGCTTTGCGTGCTTCTGCTGTGTGTGGGTCTGCCTTGCATTTGTCTGCTGTGTGTGGGTCTGCTGTGTGTGGATCTGCTGTGTGTTGGTCTGCTGTGCGTGGGTCTGCTGTGTGTGGGTCTGTTGTGTTTGGATCTGCTGTGTGTGGGTCTGCTGTGCGTGGGTCTGCTGTGTGTGGGTCTGTTGTGTGTTGGTCTACTGTGTATGGTCTGCTGTGTGTGGGTCTGTTGTGTGTTGGTCTGCTGTGTATGGTCTGCTGTGTGTGGGTCTGTTGTGTGTGCGTCTGCTGTGTGTGGGTCTGCTGTGTGTGGGTCTGTTGTGTGTGGGTCTGCTGTGTATGGTCTGCTGTGCATGGGTCTGCTGTGTGTGGGTCTGCTGTGTGTGGGTCTGCTATGTATGGTTCTGCTGTTTGTGGTTCTGCTGTGTGTGGTTTGCTGTGTGTGGGTCTGCTGTGTGTGACTCTGTTGTGCTGGGCATGCTGTCAGTTGTGTCTGCTGTATGTAGGTCTGCTGTATGCGGGTCTGCTGTGTGTGGGTCTGCTGTGTGTGAGCCTGCTGTGTGTGGGTCTGCTATGTATGGACCTGCTGTGTGTTGTCTGCTGTGTGTTTTCTGCTGTGTGTGGGTCTGCTGTGTGTGGGTCTGCTGTGTGCGGATCTGCTTTGTGTGGGTCTGCTGTGTGTGCGTCTGCTGTGTTGGAAAAGCTGTGTGTGGGTCTGCTGTGTGTGCTTCTGCTGTGTTGGATCTGCTGTGCGTGTGTCTGCGGTGTGTGGGTCTGCTGTGTTTGTGTCTGCTGTGTGTGGGTCTGCTCTGTGTGGTCTGCTGTGCGTGGGTCTGCTGAGTGTGGGTCTACTGTGCGTGGGTCTTATGTGTGTGGGTCTGTTGTGTGTGCGTCTGCTGTGTGTGGGTCTGCTGTGTGTGGGTCTGCTATGTTTGGGTCTGATGTGTGTGCGTCTGCTTTGCTGGGTCTGCTGTGCGTGTGTCTGCTGTGTTTGGGTCTGCTCCGTGTGAGTCTGCTGTGTGTGGTCTGCTGTTTGTGGGTCTGCTGTGTGTGAGTCTGTTCTGCTGGGCCTGCTGTCTGTTGTGTCTGCTGTATATAGTTCTGCTGTATGCGGGTCTGCTGTGTGTGGGTCTGCTGTGTGTGAGCCTGCTGTGTGTGGATCTGCTATGTATGGATCTGCTGTGTGTGGGTCTGCTGTGTGTGGTCAGCTGAGTGTGGGTCTGCTGTGTGGTCAGCTGAGTGTGGGTCTGCTGTCTGTGTGTATGCTGTATATAGGTCTGCTGTATGCGGGTCTGCTGTGTGTGGGTCTGCATGTGCTGTGTGCCTGCAGTCTTGTGGATCTGGCTATGTCTGGATCTGCTGTTTGTGGGTCTGCTGTGTGTGTCAGCTGGAGTGCGGTTTGCTCTATGTGTCTGCTCATGTTGAGATCTGCTGTTGGTGCGTCTGCTGTGTGTGGGTCTGCTGTGTGTGGTCTGCTGTGCGTGGGTCTGCTGTGCGTTTGTCTGCTGTGCGTTTATCTGCTGTGTGCTGGGTCATGCTGTGCTGGTTCTGCTGTGCTGGTCTGCTGTGTGTGGGTCTGCTGTGTGTGGATCTGCTGTGTGTGGATCTGCTGTGTGGGGGTCTTGTTTTGTTTGTATCTGCCTGTGTGTGGGTCTGCTGTGCGTGGGTCTGCTGTGTGTGGGTCTGTTGTGTGTGGTTCTGCTGTGTTTGGATCTGCTGTGTGTGGGTCTGCTGTACTGGGTCTGCTGTAGTGTGTCTGCTGTGTGTGGGTCTGCTGTTTGTGGGTCTGCAATGTATGGATCTGCTGTGTGTAGGTCTGCTTTGTGTGGTCTGCTGTTTATGGGTCTGCTGTGTGTGGTCTGCTGTGTGAGAGTCTGCTGTGTGTGAGTCTGTTGTGCTGGGCATGCTGTCAGTTGTGTCTGCTGTGTGTAGGTCTGCTGTATGCGGATCTGCTGTGTGTGGGTCTGCTTTGTATGGATCTGCTAACTGTGGGTCTGCTGTGTGTGGTCTGCTGTGCGTGTGTCTGCTGTGCTGGGTCTGCTGTGCGTGTGTCTGCTGTGCGTGGGTCTGCTGCTTGTGGGTGTGCTATGTATGGATCTGCTGTGTGTGGGTCTGCTTTGTGTGTGTCTGCTGTGTTTGGCTCTGCTGCTCGTGTGTCTGCTGTGTGTGGGCCTGTTGTGTGTGGGTCTGTTGTGTATGGTCTGCTGTGCTTGGGTCTGCTGTGTGTGGGTTTGCTGTGTGTGGGTCTGTTGAGTGTTGGTCTGCTGTGTATGGTCTGCTGTGCGTGTGTCTGCTGTGTTTGGGTCTGCTGTGTGTGGGTCTGCTATGTATGGTTCTGCTGTGTGTGGTTCTGTTGTGTGTGTTGTGCTGTGTGTGGGTCTGCTGTGTGTGGTTCTGCTGTGTTTGAGTCTGTTGTGCTGGGCCTGCTGTCAGTTGTGTCTGCTGTATGTAGGTCTGCTGTATGCGGGTCTGCTGTGTGGGGGACTGCTGTGTGTGAGACTGCTGTGTGTGGGTCTGCTATGTATGGATCTGCTGTGTGTGGGTCTGCTATGCGTGTGTCTGCGGTGTGCGGCTCTGCTGTTTTTGGGTCTGCTGTGTGTGGTCTGCTGTGCGTTCGTCTGCTGTGCGTGGATCTGCTGTGTGTGGGTCTTTTGTGTGTGGGTCTGCTGTGTTTGGATCTGCTGTGTGTGGGTCTGCTGTGCTGGGTCTGCTGTGCGTGTGTCTGCTGTGCGTGGGTCTGTTGCTTGTGGGTGTGCTATGTATGGATCTGCTGTGTGTGGGTCTGCTTTGTATGGTCTGCTGTGTATGGGTCTGCTGTGTGTGGTCTGCTGTGTGAGAGACTGCTGTATGTGAGTCTGTTGTGCTGGGCATGCTGTCAGTTGTGTCTGCTGTGTGTAGGTCTGCTGTATGCGGATCTGCTGTGTGTGGGTCTGCTTTGTATGGATCTGCTATGTATGGTTCTGCTGTGTGTGGTCTGCTGTGTGTGGGTCTGCTGTGTGTGGGTTTGCTTTGTATGTATCTGCTATGTTTGGGTCTGCTGTGTGTGGGTCTGCTGTGCGTGTGTCTGCTGTGTTTGGATCTGCTGTGCGTGTGTCTGCTGTGTGTGGTTCTGCTGTGCATGTGTCTGCTGTGTGTGGGTCTGCTGTGTGTGGGTCTGCTGTGTTTGAGTCTGTTGTGCTGGGCCTGCTGTCAGTTGTGTCTGCTGTATGTAGGTCTGCTGTATGCGGGTCTGCTGTGTGGGGGACTGCTATGTATGGATCTGCTGTGTGTGGGTCTGCTGTGCGTGCGTCTGCGGTGTGCGGCTCTGCTGTTTTTGGGTCTGCTGTGTGTGGTCTGCTGTGCGTTCGTCTGCTTTGCGTGGATCTGCTGTGTGTGGGTCTTTTGTGTGTGGGTCTGCTGTGTTTGGATCTGCTGTGTGTGGGTCTGCTGTGCTGGGTCTGCTGTGCGTGTGTCTGCTGTGCGTGGGTCTGCTGCTTGTGGGTGTGCTATGTATGGATCTGCTGTGTGTGGGTCTGCTTTGTGTGGTCTGCTGTGTATGGGTCTGTTGTGTGTGGTCTGCTGTGTGAGAGTCTGCTGTATGTGAGTCTGTTGTGCTGGGCATGCTGTCAGTTGTGTCTGCTGTGTGTAGGTCTGCTGTATGCGGATCTGCTGTGTGTTGGACTGCTTTGTATGTATCTGCTATGTGTGGGTCTGCTGTGTGTGGGTCTGCTGTGCGTGTGTCTGCTGTGTTTGGATCTGCTGTGCGTGTGTCTGCTGTGTGTGGTTCTGCTGTGCATGTGTCTGCTGTGTGTGGGTCTGCTGTCTGTGGATCTGCTGTGTGTGGATCTGCTGTCTGTGGATCTGCTGTGTGTGGATCTGCTGTATGCGGATCTGCTGTGTGTGGGTCTGCTTTGTATGGATCTGCTAACTGTGGGTCTGCTGTGTGTGGTCTGCTGTGTGTGGGTCTGCTGTGTGTGGGCCTGCTTTGTATGGATCTGCTATGTGTGGGTCTGCTGTGTGTGGGTCTGCTGTGTGTGTGTCTGCTGTGTGTGGGTCTGCTGTGCTTGAGTCTGCTGTGTGTGGGTCTGCTGTGCATGTGTCAGCTGTGCGTGTTTCTGCTCTGTGTGGGTCTGCTGTGCGTGAGTCTGCTGTGTGTGGCTCTGCTGTGCGTGTGTCTGCTGTGTGTGGCTCTGCTTTTCGTGTGTCTGCTGTGTGTAGGTCTGCTGTTTTTGGGTCTGCTGTGTGTGGTCTGCTGTGCGTTCATCTGCTGTGCGTGGGTCTGCTGTGTGTGGGTCTGCTGTGCGTGAGTCTGCTGTGTGTGGGTCTGCTGTGCATGTGTCTGCTGTGTGTGGGTCTGCTGTGTTTGTTCTGCTGTGTGTGGGTCTGCTGTGTATGGGTCTGTTGTGCGTGTGTCTGCTGTGTGTGGGTCTGCTGTGCGTGTGTCTGCTGTGTGTGGCTCTGCTGTTCGTGTGTCTGCTGTGTGTAGGTCTGCTGTTTTTGGGTCTGCTCTGTGTGGTCTGCTGTGCGTTCGTCTGCTGTGCGTGGGTCTGCTGTGTGTGGGTCTGCTGTGTGTGGACTGCTGTGTGTGAGTCTGCTGTGTGTGGGTCTGCTGTGCATGTGTCTGCTGTGTGTGGGTCTGCTGTGTTTGTTCTGCTGTGTGTGGGTCTGCTGTGTATGGGTCTGTTGTGCGTGTGTCTGCTGTGTGTGGGTCTGCTGTGCGTGTGTCTGCTGTGTGTGGCTCTGCTGTTCGTGTGTCTGCTGTGTGTAGGTCTGCTGTTTTTGGGTCTGCTGTGTGTGGTCTGCTGTGCGTTCGTCTGCTGTGCGTGGGTCTGCTGTGTGTGGGTCTGCTGTGTGTGGACTGCTGTGTGTGAGTCTGCTGTGCTGGGTCTGCTGTGTATGGGTCTGCTGTGCTGGGTCTGCTGCGCATGTGTCTGCTGTGTGTGGGTCTGCTGTGTGTAAGTCTGTTGTGCTGGGCCTGCTGTCTGTAGTGTCTGCTGTATATAGGTCTGCTGTATGCGGGTCTGCTGTGTGTGGGTCTGCTGTGTGTGAGCCTGCAGTTTGTGGATCTGCTATGTATGGATCTGCTGTTTGTGGGTCTGCTGTGTGTGGTCAGCTGAGAGTGGGTCTGCTCTATGTGGTCAGCTCAGTGTGAGTCTGCTGTGCGTGCGTCTGCTGTGTGTGGGTCTGCTGTGTGTGGTCTGCTGTGCGTGGGTCTGCTGTGCGTTTGTCTGCTGTGCGTTTATCTGCTGTGTGTGGGTCTGCTGTGCTGGGTCTGCTGTGCTGGGTCTGCTGTGTGTGGGTCTGCTGTGTGTGGATCTGCTGTGTGTGGATCTGCTGTGTGGGGGTCTGTTGTGTTTGTATCTGCTGTGTGTGGGTCTGCTGTGCGTGGGTCTGCTGTGTGTGGGTCTGTTGTGTGTGGATCTGCTGTGTTTGGATCTGCTGTGTGTGGGTCTGCTGTACTGGGTCTGCTGTACGTGTGTCTGCTGTGTGTGGGTCTGCTGTTTGTGGGTCTGCAATGTATGGATCTGCTGTGTGTAGGTCTGCTTTGTGTGGTCTGCTGTTTATGGGTCTGCTGTGTGTGGTCTGCTGTGTGAGAGTCTGCTGTGTGTGAGTCTGTTGTGCTGGGCATGCTGTCAGTTGTGTCTGCTGTGTGTAGGTCTGCTGTATGCGGATCTGCTGTGTGCGGGTCTGCTTTGTATGGATCTGCTAACTGTGGGTCTGCTGTGTGTGGTCTGCTGTGTGTGGGTCTGCTGTGTGTGGGCCTGCTTTGTATGGATCTGCTATGTGTGGGTCTGCTGTGTGTGGGTCTGCTGTGCGTGTGTCTGCTGTGTGTGGGTCTGCTGTGCTTGAGTCTGCTGTGTGTGGGTCTGCTGTGCATGCGTCAGCTGTGCGTGTTTCTGCTCTGAGTGGGTCTGCTGTGCGTGAGTCTGCTGTGTGTGGCTCTGCTGTGCGTGTGTCTGCTGTGTGTGGCTCTGCTTTTCGTGTGTCTGCTGTGTGTAGGTCTGCTGTTTTTGGGTCTGCTGTGTGTGGTCTGCTGTGCGTTCATCTGCTGTGTGTGGGTCTGCTGTGTGTGGGTCTGCTGTGCGTGAGTCTGCTGTGTGTGGGTCTGCTGTGCATGTGTCTGCTGTGTGTGGGTCTGCTGTGTTTGTTCTGCTGTGTGTGGGTCTGCTGTGTATGGGTCTGCTGTGCGTGTGTCTGCTATGTGTGGGTCTGCTGTGCGTGTGTCTGCTGTGTGTGGCTCTGCTGTTCGTGTGTCTGCTGTGTGTAGGTCTGCTGTTTTTGGGTCTGCTCTGTGTGGTCTGCTGTGCGTTCGTCTGCTGTACGTGGGTCTGCTGTGTGTGGGCCTGCTGTGTGTGGACTGCTGTGTGTGAGTCTGCTGTGCTGGGTCTGCTGTGTATGGGTCTGCTGTGCTGGGTCTGCTGCGCATGTGTCTGCTGTGTGTTGGTCTGCTGTGTATGGTCTGCTGTGCTTGTGTCTTCTGTGTGTGGGTCTGCTGTGTGTGGGTCTGCTATGTATGGTTCTGATGTGTGTGGTTCTGCTGTGTGTGTTGTGCTGTGTGTGGGTCTGCTGTGTGTTGGTCTGCTGTGTTTTATTCTGCTGTGCTGGGCATGCTGTCAGTTGTGTCTGCTGTATGTAGGTCTGGTGTATGCGGGTCTGCTGTGTGTGGGTCTGCTGTGTGTGGTCTGCTGTGTATGGGTGTGCTGTGCTGGGTTTGCTGTGTGTGAGTCTACTGTGTGTGAGTCTGACGTGTGTGGCTGTGCTGTGCTGGGTTTGCTGTGTGTGGGTCTGCTGTGTGTGGGTCTGCTGTGTGTGGGTCTGCTGTGCGTGGTTCTGCTGTGTGAGAGTCTGCTGTGCGTGTGAGTCTGTTGTGCTGGGCATGCTGGCAGTTGTGTCTGCTATGTGCTGTCTGCTGTGCTGGGTCTGCTGTGCGTGGGTCTGCTGTGTGTTGGTCTGTTGTGATTGGGTCTGCTGTGTGTGGGTCTGCTGTGAATGGGTGTGCTGTGCTTGGTTTGCTTTGTGTGAGTCTACTGTGTGTGAGTCTGCTGTCTATGGTCTGTGTGTGTGGGTCTGCTGTGTGTGGGTCTGCTGTGCTGGGTCTGCTGTGCGTGGTCCTGCTGTGTGAGTGTCTGCTGCGTGCGAGTCTGTTGTGCTGGGCATGCTGACAGTTGTGTCTGCTGTATGTAGGTCTGCTGTATGCGGGTCTGCTGTGTGTGGGTCTGCTGTGTATGGATCTGCTGTGTGTGGGTCTGCTGTGTGTGGTCTGCTCTGTGTGGCTCTGCTGTGTTTGGGTCTGTTGTGTGTTGGTCTTCTGTTTATTTTCTGTGTGTGTGGGTCTGCTGTGTTCGTCTCTGCTGTGCTGGGTCTGCTGTGCGTGTGTCTGCTGTGCGTGGGTCTGCTGTGTGTGGGTCTGTTGTGTGTGGGTCTGCTGTGTATGGTCTGCTGTGCGTGGGTCTGCTGTGTGTGGGTCTGCTGTGTGTGGGTCTGCTATGTATGGTTCTGCTGTTTGTTGTTCTGCTGTGTGCGGTCTGCTGTGTGTGGGTCTGCTGTGTGTGACTCTGTTGTGCTGGGCATGCTGTCAGTTGTGTCTTCTGTATGTAGGTCTGCTGTATGCGGGTCTGCTGTGTGTGCGTCTGCTGTGTGTGAGCCTGCTGTGTGTGGGTCTGCTATGTATTGATCTGCTGTGTGTGGGTCTGCTGTGTGTGTTCTGCTGTGTGTGGGTCTGCTGTGTGTGGGTCTGATTTGAGTGGCTCTGCTGTTCGTGTGTCTGCTGTGTGTGGGTCTGCTATGTATGGTTCTGCTGTGTGTGGTTCTGTTGTGTGTGTTGTGCTGTGTGTGGGTCTGCTGTGTGTGGGTCTGCTGTGTTTGAGTCTGTTGTGCTGGGCCTGCTGTCAGTTGTGTCTGCTGTATGTAGGTCTGCTGTATGCGGGTCTGCTGTGTGGGGGACTGCTGTGTGTGAGACTGCTGTGTGTGGGTCTGCTGTGCGTGTGTCTGCGATGTGCGGCTCTGCTGTTTTTGGGTCTGCTGTGTGTGGTCTGCTGTGCGTTCGTCTGCTGTGCGTGGGTCTGCTGTGTGTGGGTCTTTTGTGTGTGGGTCTGCTGTGTTTGGATCTGCTGTGTGTGGGTCTGCTGTGCTGGGTCTGCTGTGCGTGTGTCTGCTGTGCGTGGGTCTGCTGCTTGTGGGTGTGCTATGTATGGATCTGCTGTGTGTGGGTCTGCTTTGTGTGGTCTGCTGTGTATGGGTCTGCTGTGTGTGGTCTGCTGTGTGAGAGTCTGCTGTATGTGATTCTGTTGTGCTGGGCATGCTGTCAGTTGTGTCTGCTGTGTGTAGGTCTGCTGTATGCGGATCTGCTGTGTGTGGGTCTGCTTTGTATGGATCTGCTATGTATGGTTCTGCTGTGTGTGGTCTGCTGTGTGTGGGTCTGCTGTGTGTGGGTCTGCTTTGTATGTATCTGCTATGTGTGGGTCTGCTGTGTGTGGGTCTGCTGTGCGTGTGTCTGCTGTGTTTGGATCTGCTGTGCGTGTGTCTGCTGTGTGTGGTTCTGCTGTGCATGTGTCTGCTGTGTGTGGGTCTGCTGTGTTTGGTATGCTGTGTGTGGGTCTGCTGTGTGTGGGTCTGCTTTGTATTGATCTTCTATGTGTGGGACTGCTGTGTGTGGGTCTGCTGTGCGTGTGTCTGCTGTGTGTGGGTCTGCTGTGCGTGTGTCTGCTGTGTTTGGCTCTGCTGTTCGTGTGTCTGCTGTGTGTGGGCCTGCTGTGTATGGTCTGCTGTGTGTGGGTCTGTTGTGTACGGGTCTGTTGTGTATGGTCTACTGTTGGTGGTCTGCTGTGTGTGGGTCTGCTGTGCGTGCATTGGCTGTGTGTGCGTCTGCTGTGCTGCGTCTGCTGTGCGTGTGTCTGCTGTGCGTGTGTCTGCTGTGCGTGTGTCTGCTGTGTGTGGGTCTGCTGTGTATGGTCTGCTGTGTGTGCGTCTGCTGTGCGTGCGTCTGCTGTGCTGGGTCTGCTGTGGATGTGTCTGCTGTGTGTATGTCTGCTGTGTGTGGTCTGCTTTGTGTGGTCTGCTGTGCTGGGTCTGCTGTGTGTGCGTCTGTTGTGTGTGGGTCTGCTTTGTATGGTCTTCTGTGTGTGCGTCTGCTGTGCTGGATCTGCTGTGCGTGTGTCTGCTGTGTGTGGGTCTGCTGTGTATTGTCTGCTGTGTGTGGGTCTGCTGTGCGTGCGTCTGCTGTGCTGGGTCTGCTGTGCGTGTGTCTGTTATGTGTAGGTCTGCTGTGTGTGGCCTGCTGTGTGTGGTCTGCTGTGCAGGGTCTGCTGTGCATGGGTCTGTTGTGTGTGGGTCTGCTTTGTATGGTCTTCTGTGTGTGGTCTGCTGTGTGTGGGTCTGCTGTGTGTAGGTCTGCTGTGTGTGGGTCTGCTGTGTGTGGTCTGCTGTGTGTTGGTCTGCTGTGTGTATGTCTGCTGTGTGTGGGTCTGCTGTGTGTGGTCTGCTGTGTGTGGTATGCTGTGCGTTTGTCTGCTGTGTGTGGGTCTGCTGTGTGTGGGTCTGCTGTGTGTGGTCTGCTGTGTGTGGTATGCTGTGCGTGGGTCTGCTGTGTGTGGTCTGCTGTGCGCTTGTCTGCTGTGCGTGGGTCTGCTGTGTGTGGGTCTGCTGTGTGTGGTCTGCTGTGCGTGGTCTGCTGTGCGTGGGTCTTCTGTGTGTGGGTCTGCTGTGTGTGTACTGCTGTGTGTGGGTCTGCTGTGCTGGGTCTGCTGTTTATGGGTCTGCTGTGCGTGTGTCTGCTGTGCGCTGGGTCTGCTGTGTGTTGGTCTGCTGTTTATGGGTCTGCTGTGCGTGGGTCTGCTGTGCGCTTGGTCTGCTGTGTGTGAGTCTGCTGCGTGTGAGTCTGTTGTGCTGTGCATGCTGTGGGTTGTGTTAGCTGTATGTGTGTCTGCTGTAAGTGAGTCTGTTGTGTGTGTGTCTGCTGTGCTGTGTCTGCTGTGTGTGTATCTGCTGTGTGTGTGTCTGCTGTGCTGGGTCTGCTGTGTGTGAGTCTGCTGTGTATGGTCTGCTGTGTGTGGGCCTGCTGTGTGTGAGTCATCTGTGCTGCGTCTGCTGTGTGTGAGCCTACGGTGTTTGAGTCTGCTGTGTGTTGGTCTGCTGTGCGTGGGTCTGCTGCGTGAGAGTCTGTTGTGTGTGAGTTGGTTGTGCTGTGCATGATGTGGGTTGTGTCTGCAGTATGTGGCTCTGCTGTATGTGAGTCTGATGTGTGCGGGTCTGCTGCCCTAGGTCTGCTGTGTGTGGGTCTGTTGTGTGTGGGTCTGCTGTGAATGGTCTGCTGTGCATGGCTCTGCTGTGCGTTTGTCTGCTGTGTGTTGGTCTGCTGTGTGTGAGCCTGCTGTGTGTGGGTCTGCTATGTATGGATCTGCTGTGTGTGGGTCTGCTGTGTGTGGTCTGCTGTGTGTAGGTCTGCGGTGTGTGGCTCTGCTATGTATGGATCTGCTTTGTGTGGGTCCGCTGTGTGTGGGTCTGCTGTGTGTTCGTCTGCTGTGTGTGCGTCTGCTGTGCTGGGTCTGCCGTGCGTGTGTCTGCTGTGCCTGGGTCTGCTGTGTGTGGGTCTGCTGTGTATGGTCTGCTGTGTGTGGGTCTGCTGTGTATTGTCTGCTGTGTGTGGGTCTGCTGTGCGTGCGTCTGCTGTGCTGGGTCTGCTGTGCATCTGTCTGCTGTGTGTAGGTCTGTTGTGTGTGGTCTGCTGTGTGTGGTATGCTGTGCTGGGTCTGCTGTGCGTGGGTCTGTTGTGTGTCGGTCTGCTTTGTATGGTCTTCTGTGTGTGTTCTGCTGTGTGTGGGTCTGCTGTGTGTGGGTCTGCTGTGTGTGTACTGCAGTGTGTGGGTCTGCTGTGCGTTCGTCTGCTGTGTGTACGTCTGCTGTGCTGGGTCTGCCGTGCGTGTGTCTGCTGTGCGTGGGTCTGCTGTGTGTGGGTCTGCTGTGTATGGTCTGCTGTGTGTGGGTCGGTTGTGTGTGGGTCTGTTGTGTATGGTCTACTGTTGGTGGTCTGCTGTGTGTGGGTCTGCTGTGCGTGCGTCGGCTGTGTGTGCGTCTGCTGTGCTGCGTCTGCTGTGCGTGTGTCTGCTGGCGTGGGTCTGCTGTGTGTGGGTCTGCTGTGTTTGGTCTGCTGTGTGTGGGTCTGCTGAGCGTGCATCTGCTGTGCTGGGTCTGCTGTGGATGTGTCTGCTGTGTGTATGTCTGCTGTCTGTGGTCTGCTGTGTGTGGTCTGCTGTGCTGGGTCTGCTGTGCGTGGGTCTTTTGTGTGTGGGTCTGCTTTGTATGGTCTTCTGTGTGTGCGTCTGCAGTGTTGCATCTGCTGTGCGTGTGTACTGCTGTGTGTGTGTCTGCTGTGTTGGTCTGCTGTTTATGGGTCTTCTGTGCGTGGGTCTGCTGTGCGCTTGGTCTGCTGTGTGTGAGTCTGCTGTGTATGGTCTGCTGTGTATGGGTCTGCTGTGCGTGCGTCTACTGTGCTGGGTGTGCTGTGCGTGTGTCTGCTGTGTGTTGTCTGCTGTGCTGGGTCTGCTGTGCATGGGTCTGTTGTGTGTGGGTCTGCTTTGTATGGTCTTCTGTGTGTGGTCTGCTGTGTGTGGGTCTGCTGTGTGTGGTTCTGCTGTGTGTGGGTCTGCTGTGTGTGTTGTGCTGTGTGTGGGTCTGCTGTGTGTGGTATGCTGTGCGTTTGTCTGCTGTGCGTGGGTCTGCTGTGTGTGGGTCTGCTGTGTGTGGTCTGCTGTGTGTGGTATGCTGTGCGTGGGTCTGCTGTGTGTGGTCTGCTGTGCGTTTGTCTGCTGTGCGTGGGTCCGCTGTGTGTGTACTGCTGTGTGTGGGTCTGCTGTGTTGGTCTGCTGTTTATGGGTCTTCTGTGCGTGGGTCTGCTGTGCGCTTGGTCTGCTGTGTGTGAGTCTGCAGCGTAAGAGTCTGTTGTGTGTGAGTTGGTTGTGCTGTGCATGATGTGTGTTGTGTCTGCAGTATGTGGGTCTGCTGCATGTGAGTCTGATGTGTGCGGGTCTGCTGTCCTGGGTCTGCTGTGTGTGGGTCTGCTGTGTTGGATCTGCTGTGTGTGAGTCTGCTGTGTGTGGGTCAGCTGTGTGTGGTCTGATGTGTGTGGGTCTGCTGTGTGTGAGTCTGCTGTGTGTGGTCTGCTGTGCGTTTGTCTGCTGTTCGTGGGTGTTCTGTGTGTGGGTCTGCTGTGTTTGTACTGCTGTGTGTGAGTCTGCTGTGCTGGTTCTGCTGTGCGTGTATCTGCTGTGTGTGTGCCTGCTGTGTGTGAGTCTGCTTTGCTGGGCCTGCTGTGTGTGAGTCTGCTGTGCTGGGTCTCCTGTGTGCGGGTCTGTTGTGTGTGGGTCTGTTTTGTATGGTCTGCTGTGCGTGGGTCTGCTGTGTGTGAGCTTGCTGCGTTTGGGTCTGCTGTGTGAGGGTCTGCTGTGTGCGAGTCTGCTGTGCCTGTTCTGCTGTGCTGGGTCTGCTGTGTGTGAGCTAGCTGTGTGTTGATCTGCTGTGTGAGGGTCTGCTGTGTGCGAGTCTGCTGTGCTGGGTCTGCTGTGTGAGGGCCTGCTGGGTGTGAGTCTGCTGTGCTGGTTCTGCTGTGTGAGGGTCAGCTGTGTGCGAGTCTGCTGCGCTTGGTCTGCTGTGTGTGAGCCTTCTGTGCTGGGTCTGCTGAGTGTGTGCCTGCTGTGCTGGGTCAGCTGTGTGTGAGCCTGCTGTGTCTGGGTCTGCTGTGCATGGCTGCGCTGTGCTGGGTTTGCTGTGTGTGTGTCTGCTGTGTGTGGGTCTGCTGTGCGTGGTTCTGCTGTGTGAGAGTCTGCTGTGTATGAGTCTGTTGTGCTGGGCATGCTGACAGTTGTGTCTGCTGTATGTATGTCTGCTGTATGCGGGTCTGCTGTGTGTGGGTTTGCTGTGTGTGAGCCTGCTGTGTGTGGGTCTGCTATGTATGGATCTGCTGTGTGTGGGTCTGCTGTGTGTGGTCTGCTGTGTGTGGGTCTGCTGTGTGTGGGTCTGCTTTGTGTGTGTCTGTTGTCTGTTGTTCTGCTGTGTATGGTCTGCTGTGCGTGTGTCTGCTGTGTGTGGGTCTGCTGTGTGTGGGTCTGCTATGTATAGTTGTGCTGTGTGTGGTTCTGCTGTGTGTGGTCTGCTGTGTGTGGGTCTGCTGTGTGTGAGTCTGTTTTGCTGGGCATGCTGTCAGTTGTGTCTGCTGAATGTAGGTCTGCTCTATGCGGGTCTGCTGTGTGTGGGTATGCTGTGTGTGAGCCTGCTGTGTGTGGTTCTGCTATGTATGGATCTGCTGTGTGTGGTCTGCTGAGTGTGGGTCTGCTGTGTGTGGGTCTGTTGTGTGTCGGTCTGCTGTGTATGGTCTGCTGTGTGTGGGTCTGCTATGTATGGATCTGCTGTGTGTGGTCTGCTGAGTGTGGGTCTGCTGTGTGTGGGTCTGTTGTGTGTCAGTCTGCTGTGTATGGTCTGCTGTGTGTGGGTCTGCTGTGTGTGTGTCTGCTGTGTGTGGGTCTGCTCTGTGTGGGTCTGCTGTGTGTGGTCTGCTGTGCGTGGGTCTGCTGTGTGTGGGTCTGCTGTGTGTGGCTCTGTTGTGTGTGGGTCTGCTGTGTATGGTCTGCTGTGCATGGGTCTGCTGTGTGTGGGTCTGCTGTGTGTGGGTCTGCTGTGCTGGATCTGCTGTGCGTGTGTCTGCTGTGTTTGCGTCTGCTGTGTGTTGGTCTGCTGTGTGTGGTCTGATGTGTGTAGGTCTGCTGTGTGTGATCTGCTGTTTGAGAGTCTGCTGTGTGTGAGTCTGTTGTGCTGGGCATGCTGTCAGTTGTGTCTGCTGTATGTAGGTTTGCTGTATGCGGGTCTGCTGTGTGTGGGTCTGCTGTGTGTGAGCCTGCTGTGTGTGGGTCTGCTATGTATGGATCTGCTGTGTGTGGGTCTGCTGTGTTTGGCTCTGCTATGTATGGATCTGCTTTGTGTGGGTCTGCTGTGTGTGGGCCTGCTGTGTGTTCGTCTGGTGTGTGTGCGTCTGCTGTGCTGGGTCTGCCGTGCATGTGTCTGCTGTGCCTGGGTCTGCTGTGTGTGGGTCTGCTGTGTATGGTCTGCTGTGTGTGGGTCTATTGTGTGCGGGTCTGTTGTGTATGGTCTACTGTTGGTGGTCTGCTGTGTGTGGGTCTGCTGTGCGTGCATCGGCTGTGTGTGCGTCTGCTGTGCTGCGTCTGCTGTACGTGTGTCTGCTGTGTGTGGGTCTGCTGTGTATGGTCTGCTGTGTGTGGGTCTGCTGTGCGTGCGTCTGCTGTGCTGGGTCTGCTGTGGATGTGTCTGCTGTGTGTATGTCTGCTGTGTGTGGTCTGCTTTGTGTGGTCTGCTGTGCTGGGTCTGCTGTGTGTGCGTCTGTTGTGTGTGGGTCTGCTTTGTATGGTCTTCTGTGTGTGCGTCTGCTGTGCTGGATCTGCTGTGCGTGTGTCTGCTGTGTGTGGGTCTGCTGTGTATGGTCTGCTGTGTGTGGGTCTGCTGTGCGTGCGTCTGCTGTGCTGGGTCTGCTGTGCGTGTGTCTGCTATGTGTAGGTCTGCTGTGTGTGGTCTGCTGTGTGTGGTCTGCTGTGCAGGGTCTGCTGTGCATGGGTCTGTTGTGTGTGGGTCTGCTTTGTATGGTCTGCTGTGTGTGGGTCTGCTGTGTGTGGGTCTGCTGTGTGTGGGTCTGCTGTGTGTGGTCTGCTGTGTGTTGGTCTGCTGTGTGTGGTTCTGCTGTGTGTGGTCTGCTGTGTGTGGTATGCTGTGCGTTTGTCTGCTGTGTGTGGGTCTGCTGTGTGTGGGTCTGCTGTGTGTGGTCTGCTGTTTGTGGTATGCTTTGCGTGGGTCTGCTGTGTGTGGTCTGCTGTGCGTTTGTCTGCTGTTTTTGGGTCTGCTGTGTGTGGGTCTGCTGTGTGTGGTCTGCTGTGCGTGGTCTGCTGTGCGTGGGTCTTCTGTGTGTGGGTCTGCTGTGTGTGTACTGCTGTGTGTGGGTCTGCTGTGCTGGGTCTGCTGTTTATGGGTCTGCTGTGCGTGGTCTGCTGTGCGTGGGTCTTCTGTGTGTGGGTCTGCTGTGTGTGTACTGCTGTGTGTGGGTCTGCTGTGCTGGGTCTGCTGTTTATGGGTCTGCTGTGCGTGGGTCTGCTGTGCGCTGGGTCTGCTGTGTGTTGCTCTGCTGTTTATGGGTCTGCTGTGCGTGGGTCTGCTGTGCGCTTGGTCTGCTGTGTGTGTATCTGCTGTGTGTGAGTCTGTTGTGCTGTGCATGCTGTGGTTTGTGTTAGCTGTATGTGTGTCTGCTGTAAGTGAGTCTGCTGTCTGTGTGTCTGCTGTGCTGTGTCTGCTGTGTGTGTATCTGCTGTGTGTGTGTCTGCTGTGCTGGGTCTGCTGTGTGTGAGTCTGCTGTGTATGGTCTGCTGTGTGTGGGCCTGCTGTGTGTGAGTCATCTGTGCTGCGTCTGCTGTGTGTGAGCCTACGGTGTTTGAGTCTGCTGTGTGTTGGTCTGCTGTGCGTGGGTCTGCTGCGTGAGAGTCTGTTGTGTGTGAGTTGGTTGTGCTGTGCATGATGTGGGTTGTGTCTGCAGTATGTGGCTCTGCTGTATGTGAGTCTGATGTGTGCGGGTCTGCTGCCCTGGGTCTGCTGTGTGTGGGTCTGTTGTGTGTGGGTCTGCTGTGAATGGTCTGCTGTGCGTGGCTCTGCTGTGCGTTTGTCTGCTGTGTGTGGGTCTGCTGTGTGTGAGCCTGCTGTGTGTGGGTCTGCTATGTATGGATCTGCTGTGTGTGGGTCTGCTGTGTGTGGGTCTGCTGTGTGTTCGTTTGCTGTGTGTGCGTCTGCTGTGCTGGGTCTGCCGTGCGTGTGTATGCTGTGCATGGGTCTGCTGTGTGTGTGTCTGCTGTGTATGGTCTGCTGTGTGTGGGTCTGTTGTGTGTGGGTTTGTTGTGTATGGTCTGCTGTTGGTGGTCTGCTGTGTGTGGGTCTGCTGTGCGTGCGTCTGCTGTGTGTGCGTCTGCTGTGCTGGGTATGCTGTGCTTGTGTCTGCTGTGTGTGAGTCTGCTGTGTATGGTCTGCTGTGTGTGGGCCTGCTGTGTGTGAGTCATCTGTGCTGCATCTGCTGTGTGTGAGCCTACGGTCTTTGAGTCTTCTGTGTGTTGGTCTGCTGTGCGTGGGTCTGCTGTGTGTGGGTCTGCTGTGTGTGGTCTGCTGTGCGTGGTCTGCTGTGCGTGGGTCTTCTGTGTGTGGGTCTGCTGTGTGTGTACTGCTGTGTGTGGGTCTGCTGTGCTGGGTCTGCTGTTTATGGGTCTGCTGTGCGTGGGTCTGCTGTGCGCTGGGTCTGCTGTGTGTTGGTCTGCTGTTTATGGGTCTGCTGTGTGTGAGTCTGTTGTGCTGTGCATGCTGTGGTTTGTGTTAGCTGTATGTGTGTCTGCTGTAAGTGAGTCTGTTGTGTGTGTGTCTGCTGTGCTGTGTCTGCTGTGTGTATCTGCTGTGTGTGTGTCTGCTGTGCTGGGTCTGCTGTGTGTGAGTCTGCTGTGTATGGTCTGCTGTGTGTGGGCCTGCTGTGTGTGAGTCATCTGTGCTGCGTCTGCTGTGTGTGAGCCTACGGTGTTTGAGTCTGCTGTGTGTTGGTCTGCTGTGCGTGGGTCTGCTGCGTGAGAGTCTGTTGTGTGTGAGTTGGTTGTGCTGTGCATGATGTGGGTTGTGTCTGCAGTATGTGGCTCTGCTGTATGTGAGTCTGATGTGTGCAGGTCTGCTGCCCTGGGTCTTCTGTGTGTGGTCTGATGTGTGTGGGTCTGCTGTGAATGGTCTGCTGTGCGTGGCTCTGCTGTGCGTTGGTCTGCTGTGTGTTGGTCTGCTGTGTGTGGGTCTGTTGTGTGTTGGTCTGCTGTGTATTTGCTGCTGTGTTTGGCTCTGCTGTGTGTGCGTCTGCTGTGCTGTATCTGCTGTGCGTGTGTCTGCTGTGTTTGCGTCTGCTGTGTGTTGGTCTGCTGTGTGTGGTCTGATGTGTGTAGGTCTGCTGTGTGTGGTCTGCTGTTTGAGAGTCTGCTGTGTGTGAGTCTGTTGTGCTGGGCATGCTGTCAGTTGTGTCTGCTGTATGTAGGTTTGCTGTATGCGGGTCTGCTGTGTGTGGGTCTGCTGTGTGTGAGCCTGCTGTGTGTTGGTCTGCTATGTATGGATCTGCTGTGTGTGGGTCTGCTGTGTGTGGTCTGCTGTGTGTAGGTCTGCTGTGTGTGGCTCTGCTATGTATGGATCTGCTTTGTGTGAGTCCGCTATGTGTGAGTCTGCTGTGTGTTCGTCTGCTGTGTGTGCGTCTGCTGTGCTGGGTCTGCCGTGCGTGTGTCTGCTGTGCGTGGGTCTGCTGTGCGTGGGTCTGCTGTGTATGGTCTGCTGTGTGTGGGTCTGTTGTGTGTGGGTCTGTTGTGTATTGTCTGCTGTTGGTGGTCTGCTGTGTGTGGGTCTGCTGTGCGTGCGTCTGCTGTGTGTGCGTCTGCTGTGTATGGTCTGCTGTGTGTGGGTCTGCTGTGTGTTGGCCTGCTGTCCTGGGTCTGCTGTGCGTGTGTCTGCTGTGTGTATGTCTGCTGTGTGTGGTCTGCTGTGTGTGGTCTGCTGTGCTGGGTCTGCTGTGCGTGGGTCTGTTGTGTGTGGGTCTGCTTTGTATGGTCTTCTGTGTGTGCGTCTGCTGTGTTGGATCTGTTGTGCGTGTGTCTGCTGTGTGTGGGTCTGCTGTGTATGGTCTGCTGTGTGTGGGTCTGCTGTGTATGGTCTGCTGTGTGTGGGTCTGCTGTGCGTGCATCTGCTGTGCTAGGTCTGCTGTGCGTCTGTCTGCTGTGTGTAGGTCTGTTGTGTGTGGTCTGCTGTGTGTGGTCTGCTGTGCTGGGTCTGCTGTGCGTGGGTCTGTTGTGTGTGGGTCTGCTTTGTATGGTCTTCTGTGTGTGTTCTGCTGTGTGTGGGTCTGCTGTGTGTGGGTCTGCTGTGTGTGTACTGCTGTGTGTGGGTCTGCTGTGCTGGGTCTGCTGTTTATGGGTCTGCTGTGCGTGGGTCTGCTGTGCGCTGGGTCTGCTGTGTGTTGGTCTGCTGTTGATGGGTCTGCTGTGCGTGGGTCTGCTGTGCGCTTGGTCTGCTATGTGTGAGTCTGCTGTGTGTGAGTCTGTTGTGCTGTGCATGCTGTGGTTTGTGTTAGCTGTATGTGTGTCTGCTGTAAGTGAGTCTGTTGTGTGTGTGTCTGCTGTGCTGTGTCTGCTGTGTGTATATCTGCTTTGTGTGTGTCTGCTGTGCTGGGTCTGCTGTGTGTGAGTCTGCTGTGTATGGTCTGCTGTGTGTGGGCCTGCTGTGTGTGAGTCATCTGTGCTGCGTCTGCTGTGTGTGAGCCTCCGGTGTTTGAGTCTGCTGTGTGTTGGTCTGCTGTGCGTTGGGCTGCTGCGTGAGAGTCTGTTGTGTGTGAGTTGGTTGTGCTGTGCATGATGTGGGTTGTGTCTGCAGTATGTGGGTCTGCTGTATGTGAGTCTGATGTGTGCTGGTCTGCTGTCCTGGGTCTGCTGTGTGTGGGTCTGCTGTGTTGGATCTGCTGTGTGTGAGTCTGCTGTGTGTGGGTCAGCTGTGTGTTGTCTGATGTGTGTGGGCCTGCTGTGTGTGAGTCTGCTGTGCTGGGTCTGCTGTTTATGGGTCTGCTGTGCGTGAGTCTGCTGTGCGCTGGGTCTGCTGTGTGTTGGTCTGCTGTTGATGGGTCTGCTGTGCGTGGGTCTGCTGTGCGCTTGGTCTGCTGTGTGTGAGTCTGCTGTGTGTGAGTCTGTTGTGCTGTGCATGCTGTGGTTTGTGTTAGCTGTATGTGTGTCTGCTGTAAGTGAGTCTGCTGTGTGTGTCTGCTTTGCAGTGTCTGCTGTGTGTGTATCTGCTGTGTGTGTGTCTGCTGTGCTGGGTCTGCTGTGTGTGAGTCTGCTGTGTATGGTCTGCTGTGTGTGGGCCTGCTGTGTGTGAGTCATCTGTGCTGCATCTGCTGTGTGTGAGCCTCCGGTGTTTGAGTCTGCTGTGTGTTGGTCTGCTGTGCGTGGGTCTGCTGCGTGAGAGTCTGTTGTGTGTGAGTTGGTTGTGCTGTGCATGATGTGGGTTGTGTCTGCAGTATGTGGCTCTGCTGTATGTGAGTCTGATGTGTGCTGGTCTGCTGTCCTGGGTCTTCTGTGTGTGGGTGTGCTGTGTTGGATCTGCTGTGTGCGAGTCTGCTGTGTGTGGGTCAGCTGTGTGTTGTCTGATGTGTATGGGCATGCTGTGTGTGGGTCTGCTGTGCTGGGCCTGCTGTATGTGAGTCTGCTGTGCTGTGTCTGCTGTGTGTGAGTCTGCTGTGCTGGGTCTGCTGTGTGTGGGTCTGCTGTGTGTTGGTCTGATGTGTGTGGGCCTGCTGTGTGTGAGTCTGCTGTGCTGGGCCTGCTGTGTGTGAGTCTGCTGTGCTGGTTCTGCTGTGTGTGAGCCTGCTGTGTGTGAGTCTGTTGTGTGTTGGTGTGCTGTATGTGGTCTGCTGTGTGTGGTCTGCTGTGTGTTGGTGTGTTGTGTGTTGGTCTGCTGTGTGTCGTCTGCTGTGTGTTGGTCTGCTGTGTGTGGATCTGCTTTGTGTGGATCTGCTGTGTGTGCATCTGCTGTGAGTGGGTCTGCTGTGCTGGGTCTGCTGTGTGTGGATCTGCTGTGTGTGGATCTGCTGTTTATGGATCTGCTGTGTGTGGATCTGCTGTGTGTGGATCTGCTGTGTGTGGATCTGCTAAGTGTGGAACTTCTGTGTGTTCAGTCTGCTGTGCTGGGTCTGCTGTTTGTGGGTCTGCTGTGCGTGTGTCTGCTGTGCGTGTGTCTTCTGTGCGTGAGTCTGCTGTGTGTGGGTCTGCATTCTGTGAGTCTGCTGTGTCTGGATCTGTTGTGTCTAGATCTGCTATGTGTGGATCTGCTGTGTGTGGACCTGCTGTGCGTGGGTCTGCTGTGTGTGGGTCTGCATTCTGTGAGTCTGCTGTGTCTGAATCTGTTGTGTCTAGATCTGCTGTGTGTGAGTCTGCTGTGTGTGGTCTGCTGTGCGTTTGTCTGCTGTTCGTGGGTGTTCTGTGTGTGGGTCTGCTGTGTTTGTACTGCTGTGTGTGGGTCTGCTGTGTGTGAGTCTGCTGTGTGTGGTCTGCTGTGCGTTTGTCTGCTGTTCGTGGGTGTTCTGTGTGTGGGTCTGCTGTGTTTGTACTGCTGTGTGTGGGTCTGCTGTGCTGGTTCTGCTGTGCGTGTATCTGCTGTGTGTGTGTCTGCTGTGTGTGAGTCTGCTTTGCTGGGCCTGCTGTGTGTGAGTCTGCTGTGCTGGGTCTCCTGTGTGCGGGTCTGTTGTGTGTGGGTCTGCTTTGTATGGTCTGCTGTGCGTGTGTCTGCTGTGTGTGGTTCTGCTGTGTGTTGATCTACTGTGCTATTTGTGTTGTGCTTGGTTTGCTCTGCTGTGGTTAGTGTGAGGATCTGCTGTATGTGCAACTGCTGTGTGTTGATCTGCTGTGTGTGGGTCTGCTGTTTGTGGATCTGCTGTTTGTGGATCTGCTGTGCGTGGATCTGCTGTGTGTGGATCTGCTAAGTGTGGAACTTCTGTGTGTGGGTCTGCTGTGCTGGGTCTGCTGTTTGTGGGTCTGCTATGCGTGTGTCTGCTGTGCGTGAGTCTGCTGTGTGTGGGTCTGCATTCTGTGAGTCTGCTGTGTCTGGATCTGTTGTGTCTAGATCTGCTGTGTGTGGATCTGCTGTGTGTGGACCTGCTGTGTGTGCATCTGCTGTGTGTGGATCTGCTGTGTTTGCGTCTGCTGTGCTGGGTCTGCTTTGTATGGGTCTGTGGTGTGTGGTCTGCTGTGTGTGTGTCTGCTGTGCATGGGTCTGCTTTTTGTGGTTCTGCTGTGTGTTGATCTACTGTGCTATTTGTGTTGTGCTTGGTTTGCTCTGCTGTGGTTAGTGTGAGGATCTGCTGTATGGGCAACTGCTGTGTGTTGATCTGCTGTGTGTGGGTCTGCTGTTTGTGGATCTGCTGTTTGTGGATCTGCTGTGTGTGGATCTGCTGTGTGTGGATCTGCTGTGTGTGGATCTGCTATGTGTGGAACTGCTGTGCCTGGATCTGCTGTGTCTGGATATGCTGTGTGTGGATCTGCTGTGTCTGGATCTGTTGTTTGTGGATCTGCTGTGTCTGGACCTGCTCTGTGTGGACCTGCTGTGTGTGGACCTGCTGTGTGTTGATCTGCTGTGTCTGGATCTGCTGTGTGTGGACCTGCTGTGTGTGGATCTGCTGTGTCTGGATCTGCTGTGTGTGGATCTGCTGTGTCTGGATCTGCTGTGTGTGGATCTGCTGTGTCTGGATCTGTTGTTTGTGGATCTGCTGTGTGTGGATCTGCTCTGTGTGGACCTGCTGTGTGTGGACCTGCTGTGTGTTGATCTGCTGTGTCTGGATATGCTGTGTGTGGACCTGCTGTGTGTGGATCTGCTGTGTCTGGATCTGCTGTGTGTGGATCTGCTGTGTCTGGATCTGCTGTGTGTGGATCTGCTGTGTCTGGATCTGTTGTTTGTGGATCTGCTGTGTGTGGATCTGCTGTTTGTGGATCTGCTGTGTGTGGATCTGCTGTCTTTGGGTTGTAGGGAGTGGTGGTGTGTGTGTCAGCTCCATCTCTAACTTCTGCCATGTGTGGCTGTGCTGTGCTGGGTTTGCTGTGCTGGGTTTGCTGTGTGTGGGTCTACTGTGCTGGGTCTGCTGTGCTGTGTCTGCTGTGTGTGGGTCTGCTGTGCGTGTGTCTGCTGTGCGTGAGTCTGCTGTGTGTGGGTCTGCATTCTGTGAGTCTGCTGTGCGTGGGTCTGCTGTGTGTGGTTCTGCTGTTTTTTGATCTACTGTGCTATTTGTGTTGTGCTTGGATTGCTCTGCTGTGGTTAGCGTGAGGATCTGCTGTATGTGCAACTGCTGTGTGTTGATCTGCTGTGTGTGGGTCTGCTGTGTGTGGATCTGCTGTGTGTGGGTCTGCTGTGTGTGGATCTGCTGTTTGTGGATCTGCTGTGTGTGGATCTGCTGTATGTGGATCTGCTATGTGTGGAACTGCTGTGTGTGGATCTGCTGTGTGTGGATCTGCTGTGTTTGGATCTGTTGTTTGTGGATCTGCTGTGTGTGGACCTGCTGTGTGTGGATCTGCTGTGTGTGGATCTGCTGTGTGTGGATCTCCTGTGTTTGGGTTGTAGGGAGTGGTGGTGTGTGTGTCAGCTCCATTTCTAACTTCTGAGCGGTCCAAATCGCTCCCACTCCCAGGGCTCTAGACCTTGGACTTCTTTCGGTGTTGGGACAAAGTGCAGCAGACAACTGGTTTTGTTGCAAGACAAAAAGCTGAGTTTATTGAAGTATCAAATGAACTTATATCGTTAGGATTACACTGAGATTATACAGACTTACAAAGTACACTTAGTCAAGAATGGGGAACACACGACATAATGAGGGAAAATCACCCTACAATTCCCCTTACCCTTGTCCCAATCCCAAACCTAACTAAATTGAATTAGGAGAGGTCATGGATCATGCTCACCAACCAGGGTCCTTGACAGTTTGTCATCCAGCCAGGGAAGCCGGTTGCAGTTTTGGGGTACGCTCTCTGTGTACTCTGGGGCCTGCCGTCCCCACATGGTCCTGGTCTGTGGGAATCTGCGAAGGTTCTTCAGTTGGATGGAGGGTGCGGTTGTGGATGATCGATCTCCATGGAGGGCTATGGTCGCGACCTTGTTGTCTTCGGTTGAGCCTGCCACCCTGTGCCCCTCACCGTGATGTGGCTGCATCTGCTGCATGAGAGCCAGTTGTGCTGGGTCTGCCTTGCGAGGGTCTGCTGTGTGCTAGTCTGCTGTGTGTGAGTCTACTGTGTGTGGGTCTGCTGTGTGTGGTTCTGCTGTGTGAGAGTCTGCTGTGTGAGAGTCTGTTGTGCTGGGCATGCTGTCAGTTGTGTCTGCTGTTTGTAGGTCTGCTTTATGCAGGTCTGCTGTGTGGGTCTGCTGTGTGTGAGCCTGCTGTGTGTGGGTCTGCTATGTATGGATCTGCTGTGTGTGGGTCTGCTGTGTGTGGTCTGCTGTGTGTTGGTCTGCTGTGTGTGGGTCTGTTGTGTGTCGGTCTGCTGTGTATGGTCTGCTGTGTGTGGGTCTGCTGTGTGTGTGTCTGCGGTGTGTGGGTCTGCTCTGTGTGGGTCTGCTGTGTGCGGTCTGCTGTGCGTGGGTCTGCTGTGTGTTGGTCTGCTGTGTGTGGGTCTGCTGTGTGTGGGTCTGTTGTGTGTTGGTCTGCTGTGTATGGTCTGCTGTGTTTGCCTCTGCTGTGTGTGTGTCTGCTGTGCTGGATCTGCTGTGCGTGTGTCTGCTGTGTGTGGGTCTGCTGTGTGTTGGTCTGCTGTGTGTGGTCTGCTGTGTGTGGGTCTGCTGTGTGTGGGTCTGCTATGTACGGATCTGCTGTGTGTGGGTCTGCTGTGTGTGGTCTGCTGTGTGTGGTCTGCTGTGTGTAGGTCTGCTGTGTATGGTCTGCTATGTATGGTCTGCTGTGTATGGTCTGCTGTGTGTGCATCTGCTGTGTGTGTGTCTGCTGTGTGTGTGTCTGCTGTGCGTGTGTCTTCTGTGCGTGAGTCTGCTGTGTGTGGGTCTGCATTCTGTGAGTCTGCTGTGTCTGGATCTGTTGTGTCTAGATCTGCTATGTGTGGATCTGCTGTGTGTGGACCTGCTGTGCGTGGGTCTGCTGTGTGTGGGTCTGCATTCTGTGAGTCTGCTGTGTCTGAATCTGTTGTGTCTAGATCTGCTGTGTGTGAGTCTGCTGTGTGTGGTCTGCTGTGCGTTTGTCTGCTGTTCGTGGGTGTTCTGTGTGTGGGTCTGCTGTGTTTGTACTGCTGTGTGTGGGTCTGCTGTGTGTGAGTCTGCTGTGTGTGGTCTGCTGTGCGTTTGTCTGCTGTTCGTGGGTGTTCTGTGTGTGGGTCTGCTGTGTTTGTACTGCTGTGTGTGGGTCTGCTGTGCTGGTTCTGCTGTGCGTGTATCTGCTGTGTGTGTGTCTGCTGTGTGTGAGTCTGCTTTGCTGGGCCTGCTGTGTGTGAGTCTGCTGTGCTGGGTCTCCTGTGTGCGGGTCTGTTGTGTGTGGGTCTGCTTTGTATGGTCTGCTGTGCGTGTGTCTGCTGTGTGTGGTTCTGCTGTGTGTTGATCTACTGTGCTATTTGTGTTGTGCTTGGTTTGCTCTGCTGTGGTTAGTGTGAGGATCTGCTGTATGTGCAACTGCTGTGTGTTGATCTGCTGTGTGTGGGTCTGCTGTTTGTGGATCTGCTGTTTGTGGATCTGCTGTGCGTGGATCTGCTGTGTGTGGATCTGCTAAGTGTGGAACTTCTGTGTGTGGGTCTGCTGTGCTGGGTCTGCTGTTTGTGGGTCTGCTATGCGTGTGTCTGCTGTGCGTGAGTCTGCTGTGTGTGGGTCTGCATTCTGTGAGTCTGCTGTGTCTGGATCTGTTGTGTCTAGATCTGCTGTGTGTGGATCTGCTGTGTGTGGACCTGCTGTGTGTGCATCTGCTGTGTGTGGATCTGCTGTGTTTGCGTCTGCTGTGCTGGGTCTGCTTTGTATGGGTCTGTGGTGTGTGGTCTGCTGTGTGTGTGTCTGCTGTGCATGGGTCTGCTTTTTGTGGTTCTGCTGTGTGTTGATCTACTGTGCTATTTGTGTTGTGCTTGGTTTGCTCTGCTGTGGTTAGTGTGAGGATCTGCTGTATGGGCAACTGCTGTGTGTTGATCTGCTGTGTGTGGGTCTGCTGTTTGTGGATCTGCTGTTTGTGGATCTGCTGTGTGTGGATCTGCTGTGTGTGGATCTGCTGTGTGTGGATCTGCTATGTGTGGAACTGCTGTGCCTGGATCTGCTGTGTCTGGATATGCTGTGTGTGGATCTGCTGTGTCTGGATCTGTTGTTTGTGGATCTGCTGTGTCTGGACCTGCTCTGTGTGGACCTGCTGTGTGTGGACCTGCTGTGTGTTGATCTGCTGTGTCTGGATCTGCTGTGTGTGGACCTGCTGTGTGTGGATCTGCTGTGTCTGGATCTGCTGTGTGTGGATCTGCTGTGTCTGGATCTGCTGTGTGTGGATCTGCTGTGTCTGGATCTGTTGTTTGTGGATCTGCTGTGTGTGGATCTGCTCTGTGTGGACCTGCTGTGTGTGGACCTGCTGTGTGTTGATCTGCTGTGTCTGGATATGCTGTGTGTGGACCTGCTGTGTGTGGATCTGCTGTGTCTGGATCTGCTGTGTGTGGATCTGCTGTGTCTGGATCTGCTGTGTGTGGATCTGCTGTGTCTGGATCTGTTGTTTGTGGATCTGCTGTGTGTGGATCTGCTGTTTGTGGATCTGCTGTGTGTGGATCTGCTGTCTTTGGGTTGTAGGGAGTGGTGGTGTGTGTGTCAGCTCCATCTCTAACTTCTGCCATGTGTGGCTGTGCTGTGCTGGGTTTGCTGTGCTGGGTTTGCTGTGTGTGGGTCTACTGTGCTGGGTCTGCTGTGCTGTGTCTGCTGTGTGTGGGTCTGCTGTGCGTGTGTCTGCTGTGCGTGAGTCTGCTGTGTGTGGGTCTGCATTCTGTGAGTCTGCTGTGCGTGGGTCTGCTGTGTGTGGTTCTGCTGTTTTTTGATCTACTGTGCTATTTGTGTTGTGCTTGGATTGCTCTGCTGTGGTTAGCGTGAGGATCTGCTGTATGTGCAACTGCTGTGTGTTGATCTGCTGTGTGTGGGTCTGCTGTGTGTGGATCTGCTGTGTGTGGGTCTGCTGTGTGTGGATCTGCTGTTTGTGGATCTGCTGTGTGTGGATCTGCTGTATGTGGATCTGCTATGTGTGGAACTGCTGTGTGTGGATCTGCTGTGTGTGGATCTGCTGTGTTTGGATCTGTTGTTTGTGGATCTGCTGTGTGTGGACCTGCTGTGTGTGGATCTGCTGTGTGTGGATCTGCTGTGTGTGGATCTCCTGTGTTTGGGTTGTAGGGAGTGGTGGTGTGTGTGTCAGCTCCATTTCTAACTTCTGAGCGGTCCAAATCGCTCCCACTCCCAGGGCTCTAGACCTTGGACTTCTTTCGGTGTTGGGACAAAGTGCAGCAGACAACTGGTTTTGTTGCAAGACAAAAAGCTGAGTTTATTGAAGTATCAAATGAACTTATATCGTTAGGATTACACTGAGATTATACAGACTTACAAAGTACACTTAGTCAAGAATGGGGAACACACGACATAATGAGGGAAAATCACCCTACAATTCCCCTTACCCTTGTCCCAATCCCAAACCTAACTAAATTGAATTAGGAGAGGTCATGGATCATGCTCACCAACCAGGGTCCTTGACAGTTTGTCATCCAGCCAGGGAAGCCAGTTGCAGTTTTGGGGTACGCTCTCTGTGTACTCTGGGGCCTGCCGTCCCCACATGGTCCTGGTCTGTGGGAATCTGCGAAGGTTCTTCAGTTGGATGGAGGGTGCGGTTGTGGATGATCGATCTCCATGGAGGGCTATGGTCGCGACCTTGTTGTCTTCGGTTGAGCCTGCCACCCTGTGCCCCTCACCGTGATGTGGCTGCATCTGCTGCATGAGAGCCAGTTGTGCTGGGTCTGCCTTGCGAGGGTCTGCTGTGTGCTAGTCTGCTGTGTGTGAGTCTACTGTGTGTGGGTCTGCTGTGTGTGGTTCTGCTGTGTGAGAGTCTGCTGTGTGAGAGTCTGTTGTGCTGGGCATGCTGTCAGTTGTGTCTGCTGTTTGTAGGTCTGCTTTATGCAGGTCTGCTGTGTGGGTCTGCTGTGTGTGAGCCTGCTGTGTGTGGGTCTGCTATGTATGGATCTGCTGTGTGTGGGTCTGCTGTGTGTGGTCTGCTGTGTGTTGGTCTGCTGTGTGTGGGTCTGTTGTGTGTCGGTCTGCTGTGTATGGTCTGCTGTGTGTGGGTCTGCTGTGTGTGTGTCTGCGGTGTGTGGGTCTGCTCTGTGTGGGTCTGCTGTGTGCGGTCTGCTGTGCGTGGGTCTGCTGTGTGTTGGTCTGCTGTGTGTGGGTCTGCTGTGTGTGGGTCTGTTGTGTGTTGGTCTGCTGTGTATGGTCTGCTGTGTTTGCCTCTGCTGTGTGTGTGTCTGCTGTGCTGGATCTGCTGTGCGTGTGTCTGCTGTGTGTGGGTCTGCTGTGTGTTGGTCTGCTGTGTGTGGTCTGCTGTGTGTGGGTCTGCTGTGTGTGGGTCTGCTATGTACGGATCTGCTGTGTGTGGGTCTGCTGTGTGTGGTCTGCTGTGTGTGGTCTGCTGTGTGTAGGTCTGCTGTGTATGGTCTGCTATGTATGGTCTGCTGTGTATGGTCTGCTGTGTGTGCATCTGCTGTGTGTGTGTCTGCTGTGTGTGGATCTGCTATGTATGGATCTGCTGTGTTTGGGTCTGTTGTGTGTGGGTCTGCTGTGTGTGGGTCTGCTGTGTGTGGGTCTGCTATGTATGGATCTGCTGTGTGTGGGTCTGCTGTGTGTGGTCTGCTGTGTGTGGTCTGCTGTGTGTAGGTCTGCTGTGTATGGTCTGCTATGTATGGTCTGCTGTGTGTGGTCTGCTGTGTGTGCGTCTGCTGTGTGTGTGTCTGCTGTATGTGGATCTGCTATGTATGGATCTGCTGTGTTTGGGTCTGTTGTGTGTGGGTCTGCTGTGTGTGGGTCTGCTGTCTGTTCGTCTGCTGTGTGTGCGTCTGCTGTGCTGGGTCTGCTGTGCGTGTGTCTGCTGTGCTTGTGTCTGCTGTGTGTGGGTCTGCTGTGTATGGTCTGCTGTGTGTGGGTCTGTTGTGTGTGGGTCTGTTGTGTATGGTCTGCTGTGTGTGGTCTGCTGTGTGTGCGTCTGCTGTGCATGTGTCTGCTGTATGTGGGTCTGCTGTGTGTGGGTCTGCTGTGTGTGGACCTGCTATGTATGGATCTGCTGTGTGTGGGTCTGTTGTGTGTGGGTCTGCTGTGTGTGGGTCTGCTGTGTGTTCGTCTGCTGTGTGTGCGTCTGCTGTGCTGGGTCTGCTGTGCGTGGGTCTGCTGTGTGTGGGTCTGCTGTGTGTGGGCCTGTTGTGTGTGGATCTGTTGTGTATGGTCTGCTGTCTGTGGGTCTGCTGTGTGTGGGTCTGCTCTGTGTGCATCTGCTGTGTGTGGTCTCCTGTGTGTGGGTCTGCTGTGTATGGTCTGCTATGTATGGTCTGCTGTGTGTGGTCTGCTGTGTGTGCGTCTGCTGTGCGTGGGTCTGCTGTGCGTGTGTCTGCTGTGCTGGGTCTGCTGTTTATGGGTCTGCTGTGCGTGGTCTGCTGTGCGTGGGTCTTCTGTGTGTGGGTCTGCTGTGTGTGTACTGCTGTGTGTGGGTCTGCTGTGCTGGGTCTGCTGTTTATGGGTCTGCTGTGCGTGGGTCTGCTGTGCGCTGGGTCTGCTGTGTGTTGCTCTGCTGTTTATGGGTCTGCTGTGCGTGGGTCTGCTGTGCGCTTGGTCTGCTGTGTGTGTATCTGCTGTGTGTGAGTCTGTTGTGCTGTGCATGCTGTGGTTTGTGTTAGCTGTATGTGTGTCTGCTGTAAGTGAGTCTGCTGTCTGTGTGTCTGCTGTGCTGTGTCTGCTGTGTGTGTATCTGCTGTGTGTGTGTCTGCTGTGCTGGGTCTGCTGTGTGTGAGTCTGCTGTGTATGGTCTGCTGTGTGTGGGCCTGCTGTGTGTGAGTCATCTGTGCTGCGTCTGCTGTGTGTGAGCCTACGGTGTTTGAGTCTGCTGTGTGTTGGTCTGCTGTGAGTGGGTCTGCTGCGTGAGATTCTGCTGTGTGTGAATTGGTTGTGCTGTGCATGCTGTGTGTTGTGTCTGCAGTATGTGGGTCTGCTGTATGTGAGTCTGATGTGTGCGGGTCTGCTGTCCTGGGTTTGCTGTGTGTGGGTCTGCTGTGTGTGGTCTGATGTGTGTGGGTCTGCTGTGTGTGGTCTGATTTGTGTGGGCCTGCTGTGTGTGAGTCTGCTGTGCTGTGTCTGCTTTGTGTGAGCCTGCTGTGTGTGAGTCTTCTGTTTGTTGGTGTGCTGTGCTGGGTCTGCTGTGTGTGGGTCCACTGTATGTGGTCTGCTGTGTGTGGTCTGCTGAACGTGGGTCTGCTGTGCTGGGTCTGCTGTGTGTGGATCTACTTTGCTATTTCTGTTGTGCTTGGTCTGCTCTGCTGTGGTTAGTGTGAGAATCTGCTGTATGTGCAACTGCTGTGTGTTGAGCTGTTGTGTGTGGATCTGCTGTGTGTGGATCTGCTGTATGTGGATCTGCTATGTGTGGAACTGCTGTGTCTGGATCTGTTGTGTCTGGATCTGCTGTGTGTGGATCTACTGTGTGTGGATCTGCTGTATGTGTACTGCTGTGTGTGGGTCTGCTGTGCTGGGTCTGCTGTTTATGGGTCTGCTGTGCGTGGGTCTGCTGTGCGCTGGGTCTGCTGTGTGTTGGTCTGCTGTTTATGGGTCTGCTGTGTGTGAGTCTGTTGTGCTGTGCATGCTGTGGTTTGTGTTAGCTGTATGTGTGTCTGCTGTAAGTGAGTCTGTTGTGTGTGTGTCTGCTGTGCTGTGTCTGCTGTGTGTATCTGCTGTGTGTGTGTCTGCTGTGCTGGGTCTGCTGTGTGTGAGTCTGCTGTGTATGGTCTGCTGTGTGTGGGCCTGCTGTGTGTGAGTCATCTGTGCTGCGTCTGCTGTGTGTGAGCCTACGGTGTTTGAGTCTGCTGTGTGTTGGTCTGCTGTGCGTGGGTCTGCTGCGTGAGAGTCTGTTGTGTGTGAGTTGGTTGTGCTGTGCATGATGTGGGTTGTGTCTGCAGTATGTGGCTCTGCTGTATGTGAGTCTGATGTGTGCAGGTCTGCTGCCCTGGGTCTTCTGTGTGTGGTCTGATGTGTGTGGGTCTGCTGTGAATGGTCTGCTGTGCGTGGCTCTGCTGTGCGTTGGTCTGCTGTGTGTTGGTCTGCTGTGTGTGGGTCTGTTGTGTGTTGGTCTGCTGTGTATTTGCTGCTGTGTTTGGCTCTGCTGTGTGTGCGTCTGCTGTGCTGTATCTGCTGTGCGTGTGTCTGCTGTGTTTGCGTCTGCTGTGTGTTGGTCTGCTGTGTGTGGTCTGATGTGTGTAGGTCTGCTGTGTGTGGTCTGCTGTTTGAGAGTCTGCTGTGTGTGAGTCTGTTGTGCTGGGCATGCTGTCAGTTGTGTCTGCTGTATGTAGGTTTGCTGTATGCGGGTCTGCTGTGTGTGGGTCTGCTGTGTGTGAGCCTGCTGTGTGTTGGTCTGCTATGTATGGATCTGCTGTGTGTGGGTCTGCTGTGTGTGGTCTGCTGTGTGTAGGTCTGCTGTGTGTGGCTCTGCTATGTATGGATCTGCTTTGTGTGAGTCCGCTATGTGTGAGTCTGCTGTGTGTTCGTCTGCTGTGTGTGCGTCTGCTGTGCTGGGTCTGCCGTGCGTGTGTCTGCTGTGCGTGGGTCTGCTGTGCGTGGGTCTGCTGTGTATGGTCTGCTGTGTGTGGGTCTGTTGTGTGTGGGTCTGTTGTGTATTGTCTGCTGTTGGTGGTCTGCTGTGTGTGGGTCTGCTGTGCGTGCGTCTGCTGTGTGTGCGTCTGCTGTGTATGGTCTGCTGTGTGTGGGTCTGCTGTGTGTTGGCCTGCTGTCCTGGGTCTGCTGTGCGTGTGTCTGCTGTGTGTATGTCTGCTGTGTGTGGTCTGCTGTGTGTGGTCTGCTGTGCTGGGTCTGCTGTGCGTGGGTCTGTTGTGTGTGGGTCTGCTTTGTATGGTCTTCTGTGTGTGCGTCTGCTGTGTTGGATCTGTTGTGCGTGTGTCTGCTGTGTGTGGGTCTGCTGTGTATGGTCTGCTGTGTGTGGGTCTGCAGTGTATGGTCTGCTGTGTGTGGGTCTGCTGTGCGTGCATCTGCTGTGCTAGGTCTGCTGTGCGTCTGTCTGCTGTGTGTAGGTCTGCTGTGTGTGCGTCTGCTGTGCATGTGTCTGCTGTATGTGGGTCTGCTGTGTGTGGGTCTGCTGTGTGTGGACCTGCTATGTATGGATCTGCTGTGTGTGGGTCTGTTGTGTGTGGGTCTGCTGTGTGTGGGTCTGCTGTGTGTTCGTCTGCTGTGTGTGCGTCTGCTGTGCTGGGTCTGCTGTGCGTGGGTCTGCTGTGTGTGGGTCTGCTGTGTGTGGGTCTGCTGTGTGTGGGTCTGCTGTGTGTGGTCTGCTGTGTGTTGGTCTGCTGTGTGTGGTTCTGCTGTGTGTGGTCTGCTGTGTGTGGTATGCTGTGCGTTTGTCTGCTGTGTGTGGGTCTGCTGTGTGTGGGTCTGCTGTGTGTGGTCTGCTGTTTGTGGTATGCTTTGCGTGGGTCTGCTGTGTGTGGTCTGCTGTGCGTTTGTCTGCTGTTTTTGGGTCTGCTGTGTGTGGGTCTGCTGTGTGTGGTCTGCTGTGCGTGGTCTGCTGTGCGTGGGTCTTCTGTGTGTGGGTCTGCTGTGTGTGTACTGCTGTGTGTGGGTCTGCTGTGCTGGGTCTGCTGTTTATGGGTCTGCTGTGCGTGGTCTGCTGTGCGTGGGTCTTCTGTGTGTGGGTCTGCTGTGTGTGTACTGCTGTGTGTGGGTCTGCTGTGCTGGGTCTGCTGTTTATGGGTCTGCTGTGCGTGGGTCTGCTGTGCGCTGGGTCTGCTGTGTGTTGCTCTGCTGTTTATGGGTCTGCTGTGCGTGGGTCTGCTGTGCGCTTGGTCTGCTGTGTGTGTATCTGCTGTGTGTGAGTCTGTTGTGCTGTGCATGCTGTGGTTTGTGTTAGCTGTATGTGTGTCTGCTGTAAGTGAGTCTGCTGTCTGTGTGTCTGCTGTGCTGTGTCTGCTGTGTGTGTATCTGCTGTGTGTGTGTCTGCTGTGCTGGGTCTGCTGTGTGTGAGTCTGCTGTGTATGGTCTGCTGTGTGTGGGCCTGCTGTGTGTGAGTCATCTGTGCTGCGTCTGCTGTGTGTGAGCCTACGGTGTTTGAGTCTGCTGTGTGTTGGTCTGCTGTGCGTGGGTCTGCTGCGTGAGAGTCTGTTGTGTGTGAGTTGGTTGTGCTGTGCATGATGTGGGTTGTGTCTGCAGTATGTGGCTCTGCTGTATGTGAGTCTGATGTGTGCGGGTCTGCTGCCCTGGGTCTGCTGTGTGTGGGTCTGTTGTGTGTGGGTCTGCTGTGAATGGTCTGCTGTGCGTGGCTCTGCTGTGCGTTTGTCTGCTGTGTGTGGGTCTGCTGTGTGTGAGCCTGCTGTGTGTGGGTCTGCTATGTATGGATCTGCTGTGTGTGGGTCTGCTGTGTGTGGGTCTGCTGTGTGTTCGTTTGATGTGTGTGCGTCTGCTGTGCTGGGTCTGCCGTGCGTGTGTATGCTGTGCATGGGTCTGCTGTGTGTGTGTCTGCTGTGTATGGTCTGCTGTGTGTGGGTCTGTTGTGTGTGGGTTTGTTGTGTATGGTCTGCTGTTGGTGGTCTGCTGTGTGTGGGTCTGCTGTGCGTGCGTCTGCTGTGTGTGCGTCTGCTGTGCTGGGTATGCTGTGCTTGTGTCTGCTGTGTGTGAGTCTGCTGTGTATGGTCTGCTGTGTGTGGGCCTGCTGTGTGTGAGTCATCTGTGCTGCATCTGCTGTGTGTGAGCCTACGGTCTTTGAGTCTTCTGTGTGTTGGTCTGCTGTGCGTGGGTCTGCTGTGTGTGGGTCTGCTGTGTGTGGTCTGCTGTGCGTGGTCTGCTGTGCGTGGGTCTTCTGTGTGTGGGTCTGCTGTGTGTGTACTGCTGTGTGTGGGTCTGCTGTGCTGGGTCTGCTGTTTATGGGTCTGCTGTGCGTGGGTCTGCTGTGCGCTGGGTCTGCTGTGTGTTGGTCTGCTGTTTATGGGTCTGCTGTGTGTGAGTCTGTTGTGCTGTGCATGCTGTGGTTTGTGTTAGCTGTATGTGTGTCTGCTGTAAGTGAGTCTGTTGTGTGTGTGTCTGCTGTGCTGTGTCTGCTGTGTGTATCTGCTGTGTGTGTGTCTGCTGTGCTGGGTCTGCTGTGTGTGAGTCTGCTGTGTATGGTCTGCTGTGTGTGGGCCTGCTGTGTGTGAGTCATCTGTGCTGCGTCTGCTGTGTGTGAGCCTACGGTGTTTGAGTCTGCTGTGTGTTGGTCTGCTGTGCGTGGGTCTGCTGCGTGAGAGTCTGTTGTGTGTGAGTTGGTTGTGCTGTGCATGATGTGGGTTGTGTCTGCAGTATGTGGCTCTGCTGTATGTGAGTCTGATGTGTGCAGGTCTGCTGCCCTGGGTCTTCTGTGTGTGGTCTGATGTGTGTGGGTCTGCTGTGAATGGTCTGCTGTGCGTGGCTCTGCTGTGCGTTGGTCTGCTGTGTGTTGGTCTGCTGTGTGTGGGTCTGTTGTGTGTTGGTCTGCTGTGTATTTGCTGCTGTGTTTGGCTCTGCTGTGTGTGCGTCTGCTGTGCTGTATCTGCTGTGCGTGTGTCTGCTGTGTTTGCGTCTGCTGTGTGTTGGTCTGCTGTGTGTGGTCTGATGTGTGTAGGTCTGCTGTGTGTGGTCTGCTGTTTGAGAGTCTGCTGTGTGTGAGTCTGTTGTGCTGGGCATGCTGTCAGTTGTGTCTGCTGTATGTAGGTTTGCTGTATGCGGGTCTGCTGTGTGTGGGTCTGCTGTGTGTGAGCCTGCTGTGTGTTGGTCTGCTATGTATGGATCTGCTGTGTGTGGGTCTGCTGTGTGTGGTCTGCTGTGTGTAGGTCTGCTGTGTGTGGCTCTGCTATGTATGGATCTGCTTTGTGTGAGTCCGCTATGTGTGAGTCTGCTGTGTGTTCGTCTGCTGTGTGTGCGTCTGCTGTGCTGGGTCTGCCGTGCGTGTGTCTGCTGTGCGTGGGTCTGCTGTGCGTGGGTCTGCTGTGTATGGTCTGCTGTGTGTGGGTCTGTTGTGTGTGGGTCTGTTGTGTATTGTCTGCTGTTGGTGGTCTGCTGTGTGTGGGTCTGCTGTGCGTGCGTCTGCTGTGTGTGCGTCTGCTGTGTATGGTCTGCTGTGTGTGGGTCTGCTGTGTGTTGGCCTGCTGTCCTGAGTCTGCTGTGCGTGTGTCTGCTGTGTGTATGTCTGCTGTGTGTGGTCTGCTGTGTGTGGTCTGCTGTGCTGGGTCTGCTGTGCGTGGGTCTGTTGTGTGTGGGTCTGCTTTGTATGGTCTTCTGTGTGTGCGTCTGCTGTGTTGGATCTGTTGTGCGTGTGTCTGCTGTGTGTGGGTCTGCTGTGTATGGTCTGCTGTGTGTGGGTCTGCTGTGTATGGTCTGCTGTGTGTGGGTCTGCTGTGCGTGCATCTGCTGTGCTAGGTCTGCTGTGCGTCTGTCTGCTGTGTGTAGGTCTGCTGTGTGTGCGTCTGCTGTGCATGTGTCTGCTGTATGTGGGTCTGCTGTGTGTGGGTCTGCTGTGTGTGGACCTGCTATGTATGGATCTGCTGTGTGTGGGTCTGTTGTGTGTGGGTCTGCTGTGTGTGGGTCTGCTGTGTGTTCGTCTGCTGTGTGTGCGTCTGCTGTGCTGGGTCTGCTGTGCGTGGGTCTGCTGTGTGTGGGTCTGCTGTGTGTGGGCCTGTTGTGTGTGGATCTGTTGTGTATGGTCTGCTGTCTGTGGGTCTGCTGTGTGTGGGTCTGCTCTGTGTGCATCTGCTGTGTGTGGTCTCCTGTGTGTGGGTCTGCTGTGTATGGTCTGCTATGTATGGTCTGCTGTGTGTGGTCTGCTGTGTGTGCGTCTGCTGTGCGTGGGTCTGCTGTGCGTGTGTCTGCTGTGTTTGGGTCTCCTTTGCGTGTGTCTGCTGTGTGTGGGTCTGCTTTGTGTGGGTCTTCTGTGTGTGCGTCTGATGTGTTTGGGTCTGCTGAGTGTGTGTCTGCTGTGCTGGGTCTGCTGTGTGTGCGTCTGCTGTGTTTGGGTCTGCTGTGCGTGTGTCTGCTGTGTGTGGGTCTGCTGTGTGTGGACTGCTGTGTGTGGGTCTGCTGTGCTGGATCTGCTGTGTATGGGTCTGCTTTGCGTGGGTCTGCTGTGCGCTGTGTCTCCTCTGTGTAGGTCTGCTGTGTGTGGGTCTGCTGTGTGTGAGTCTGTTGTGCTGTGCATGCTGTGGGTTGTGTTAGCTTTATGTGTGTCTGCTGTACGTGAGTCTGCTGTGTGTGTGTCTGCTGTGTGTGTGTCTGCTGTGTGTATCTGCTGTGTGTTAGTCTGCTGTGCTGGGTCTGATGTGTGTGAGCCTACTGTGTTTGAGTCTGCTGTGTGTTGGTCTGCTGTGAGTGGGTCTGCTGCGTGAGATTCTGCTGTGTGTGAATTGGTTGTGCTGTGCATGCTGTGTGTTGTGTCTGCAGTATGTGGGTCTGCTGTATGTGAGTCTGATGTGTGCGGGTCTGCTGTCCTGGGTTTGCTGTGTGTGGGTCTGCTGTGTGTGGTCTGATGTGTGTGGGTCTGCTGTGTGTGGTCTGATTTGTGTGGGCCTGCTGTGTGTGAGTCTGCTGTGCTGTGTCTGCTTTGTGTGAGCCTGCTGTGTGTGAGTCTTCTGTTTGTTGGTGTGCTGTGCTGGGTCTGCTGTGTGTGGGTCCACTGTATGTGGTCTGCTGTGTGTGGTCTGCTGAACGTGGGTCTGCTGTGCTGGGTCTGCTGTGTGTGGATCTACTTTGCTATTTCTGTTGTGCTTGGTCTGCTCTGCTGTGGTTAGTGTGAGAATCTGCTGTATGTGCAACTGCTGTGTGTTGAGCTGTTGTGTGTGGATCTGCTGTGTGTGGATCTGCTGTATGTGGATCTGCTATGTGTGGAACTGCTGTGTCTGGATCTGTTGTGTCTGGATCTGCTGTGTGTGGATCTACTGTGTGTGGATCTGCTGTATGTGCAACTGCTGTGTGTTGATCTGCTGTGTGTGGGTCTGCTGTGTGTGGGTCTGCTGCGTGTGGATCTGCTGTGTGTGGATTTGCTGTGTGTGGATCTGCTGTGTTTGGTTTGTAGGGGGTGGTGGTGTGTGTGTCATCTCCATCTCTAACTTCTGAGCGATCCAAATCTATCCCACTCCCTGGGTTCTAGACCTTGGACTTATTTCGGTGTTGGGACAAAGTGCAGCAGTCAACTGGTTTTGGTGCAAGAAAAAAAACTGGGTTAATTGACGTGTCAAATGAACTTATAATATTCGGATTACATTGAGATTATACAGACTTACAAAGTACACTTAGATAAGAATGGGGAACACACGACATAATGATGGAAAATCACTCTACTAATACCCTTACCCTTGTACCAACGCCAAAATCTAACTAAATTGATCCAGGAGAGGTCAGGGATCATGCTCACCAACCAGGGTCCTTGATAGTTTGAAATCCAGCCAGGGAAGCCGGTTGCAGTTTTGGGGTACGCTCTTTGTGTCCTCTGGGGCCTGCCGTTCCCACATGGTCCTGGTCTGTGGGAATCTGCGAAGGTTCTTCAGTTGGATGGAGGGTGCAGTTGTGGGTGGTCGATCTTCATGGAGGGCTGTGGTCGCGGCCTGGTTGTCATCGGTTGAGCCTGCTGCCCTGGGCCCCTCACCGAGATGTTGCTGCATCTGCTGCGTGAGAGCCAGCTGTGCTGGGTCTGCTGTGTGAGGGTCTGCTGTGTGTGAGTCTGCTGTGTATGAGTCTGCTGTGTGTGAGTCTGCTGTGCTGTGTCTGCTGTGTGTAGGTCTGCTGTGTATGGGTGTGCTGTGCTGGGTTTGCTGTGGGTGAGTCTACTGTGTGTGAGTCTGCCGTGTGAGGGTGTGCTGTGCTGTGTTTGCTGTGTGTGGGTCTGCTGTGTGTGGCTCTGCTGTGTGTGGGTCTGCTGTGTGTGGGTCTGCTGTGTGTTGGTCTACTGTGCTTGGGTCTACTGTGTGTGGTCTGCTGTGAGTGGGTCTGCTGTGTTTGTGGTCTGCTGTGAATGGGTCTGCTGTGTGTGTGGTCTGCTGTGAGTGGGTCTCCTGTGTGTGTGGTCTGCTGTGAGTGGGTCTGCTGTGAGTGGGTCTGCTGTGTGTGTGGTCTGCTGTGTGTGGGTCTGCTGTGTGTCGGTCTGCTGTGTGTGGGTCTGCTGTGTATGGTCTGCTCTGCGTGGGTCTGCTGTGTATGGTCTGCTCTGCGTGGGTCTGCTGTGTGTGGGTCTGCTGTGTGTGGTCTGCTGTGCGTGGGTCTGCTGTGTGTCGGTCTGCTGTGTGTGGGTCTGCTGTGTATGGTCTGTTCTGCGTGGGTCTGCTGTGCGTGGGTCTGCTGTGCGTGGGTCTGCTGTGTGTGGTCTGCTGTGCGTGGGTAAACTGTGTGTGGGTCTGCTGTGCGTGGGTTTATTGTGTGTGGTCTGCTGTGCGTGGGTCTGCTGTGTGTGGGTCTGCTGTGGGTGGTCTGCTGTGCGTGGGTCTACTGTGTGTGGGTCTGCTGTGCGTGGGTCTATTGTGTGTGGTCTGCTGTGCGTGGGCCTGCTGTGTCTGCGTCTGCTGTGGGTGGTCTGCTGTGCGTGGGTCTACTGTGTGTGGATCTGCTGTGCTTGGGTCTGCTGTATGTGAGTCTGCTGTGTATGGTTCTGCTGTTTGTGCGTCTGCTGTGCTGGTTCTGCTGTGTGTGGTCTGCTGTGCGTGGGTCTGTTGTGTGTTGGTCTGTTGTGCGTGGGTCTGCTGTGTGTGGTCTGCTGTGTGTGGTTCTGCTGTGTGTGGGTCTGCTGTGTGTGGTCTGCTCTGTATGGTCTGCTGTGTGTGGGTCTGCTGTGTATGGTCTGCTGTGTGTGGGTCTGCTGTGTTTGGGTCTGCTGTGTGTGGCTCTGCTGCGCTGCGTCTGCTATGCGTGTCTCTGCTGTGTGTGGGTCTGCTCTGTATGGTCTGCTGTGTGTGGGTCTGCTGTGTATGGTCTGCTGTGTGTGGGTCTGCTGTGCTGGGCCTGCTCTTTGTGGGTCTATTGTGCTTGATCTGCTGTGCTTGCTCTGCTGTGTGTGAGCCTGCTGTGCTGGTTCTTCTGTGTGTAGTTCTGCTGTGTTGTGTCTTCTGTGTGTGTGTCTGCTGTCCGTGTGTCTGCTGTGCTGGATTGTTTGTGTGGGTATGCTGTGCTGGGTCAGTTGTGAATGGGTCTGATATGTGTGAGTCTGCTGTGTGTAGGTCTGATATGTGTGTGTCTGATGTGCGTAGGTCTGCTGTGTGTGGGTCTGATGTGTGTAGTTCTGCTGTGTGTAGGTCTGATATATGCGGGTCTGCTGTGTGTGAGTCTGCTGTGTGTAGTTCTGCTGTGTGTAGGTCTGCTGTGTATGGGTCTAATGTGTGTGGGTCTGCTTTGTATGGGTCTGTTGTGTACGGGTCTGCTGTGTGTTGGTCTGCTGTTTGTGGGTCTGCTGTGTATGGGTCTGATGTGTGTGGGTCTGCTGTGTATGGGTCTGCCGTGTTTGGGACTGCTGTGCTGAATCTGCTGTGTGTGAGTCTGCAGTGCTGTGTCTGCTGTGTGTGAGTCTGCTGTGTGTGGGTCTGCTGTGTATGGGTCTGCCGTGTTGGGACTGCTGTGCTGAATCTGCTGTATGTAGGTCTGCTGTGCTTGGGTCTGCTTTGTGTGAGTCTGCTGTGTGTGGGATCTGCTGTGTATGGGTGTGTGGTGCTGGGTCTGCTGTGCTGGTTCTGCTGTGCTATGTCTGATATGCGTGGGTCTGCTGTGTGTGAGTCTGCTGTGCATCATCTGCTTTGCATCATCTACTTTGCATGTGTTGTGTGTGAGTGTGCTGTCCTGCATCTGCTGTGCTGGATCTGCTGTGCACATGTCTGCTGTGTGTGGGTCTGTTGTGTTGGGTCTGCTATGTGTGCATCTGCTGTGTGAGAGTCTTCTGTGCTGTTTGTGAGTCTGCTGTGCCTGAGTCTGCTGTGTGTGGGTCTGTTGTGTGTGGTCTGCTGTGTGTGGGTCTGCTTTGTGTGGGTCTGCTGTGTGTGGGTCTGTTGTGTGTGGTCTGCTGTGTGTGGGTCTGCTTTGTGTGGGACTGCTGTGCATGGTGTGCTGTGCTGGGTCTGCTGTGTGTGAGTCTGCTGTGCTGGGCCTGCTCTTTGTGGGTCTATTGTGCTTGATCTGCTGTGCTTGCTCTGCTGTGTGTGAGCCTGCTATGCTGGTTCTTCTGTGTGTAGTTCTGCTGTGTTGTGTCTGCTGTGTGTGTGTCTGCTGTCCGTGTGTCTGCTGTGCTGGATTGTTTGTGTGGGTATGCTGTGCTGGGTCAGTTGTGCATTGGTCTGATATGTGTGAGTCTGCTGTGTGTAGGTCTGATGTGTGTGGGTCTGATGTGTGTAGGTCTGCTGTGTGTGGGTCTGATGTGTGTGGGTCTGATGTGTGTAGTTCTGCTGTGTGTAGTTCTGATGTGTGTGGGTCTGCTGTGTGTGAGTCTGCTGTGCTGGGTCTGCTGTGTGTGGGTCTGCTGTGTGTGGGTCTGAGTGTGTGGGTCTGATGTGTGTAGGTCTGCTGTGCTGGGTCTGCTGTGTGTGGGTCTGATGTGTGTGGGTCTGATGTCCTTGGGTCCGCTGTGCGTGAGTCTACTGTTTTTTGGTCAGCTGTGCTGGGTCTGCTGTGAATTGGTCTGCTGTGCCTGGTTCTGCTGTGTGTGTGTCTGCTGTGTGTGTGTCTGCTGTGTGTGTGTCTGCTGTGCCTGGTTCTGCTGTGTGTGTGTCTGCTGTGTGTGTGTCTGCTGTGAGTTTGTCTGCTTTGCTGGGTTTGCTGTGTGTGAGTCTGCTGTGCTGGGTCTACTCTTTGTGGGTCTACTGTGCTTGATCTGCTGTGTGTGGGTCTGCTATGCTTGGTCTGCTGTGTGTGAGCCTGCTGTGCTGGTTCTTCTGTGTCTGGTTCTGCAGTGCTGCGCCTGCTGCGTGTGTGTCTGATGTGTAAGGGTCTGCTGTGTGTGGGTCTGCTGTGCTGGGTCTGCTGTGTGTGGGTCTGCTGTGTGTGGGTCTGATGTGTGTGGGTCTGATGTGTGTGGGTCTGTTGTGCTTGGCCTGCTGTGCTGGACCTGCTGTGTGTGGTTTTCTGTGTGTGGGTCTGCTGTGCTTAGGTGTGATGTGTGTGGGTCTGCTGTGTGTGGTGTGCTGTGTTGTGTCTGATGTGCATGGGTCTGATGTGCATGTGTCTGCTGTGTATGGCCCTTCTGTGTGTGATTAAGCTGTGCTGGGTCTGCTGTGAGTGGTTCTGCTGTGCATGTGTCTGCTGTGCGTGGGTCTGCTGTGCATATACCTGCTGTGCCGAATGTTCTGTGCTGGGCTCGATGAGTGTGGGTCTGCTGTGCGTGGGTCTGCTGTGCTGGGTGTGCTTTTCTGGGTCTGCTGTGTGTGAGTCTGTTGTGTGTGGATCTGCTGTTTGTGGGTCTGCTGTGTATGGGTCTGCTGTGTGTGGGTCTGCTGTGTATGGGTCTGCTGTGTGTGGGTCTGCTTTGTATGGGTCTTTTGTGTGCGGGTCTGCTGTGTGTGGGTCTGCTGTTTGTGGGTCTGCTGTGTATGGGTCTGCTGTGTGTGGGTCTGCTGTGAGTGGTCTGCTGTGTGTGGGTCTGCTGTGTGTGGGTCTGCTGTGTGTGGGTCTGCTGTGAGTGGTCTGCTGTGTGTGGGTCTGTGTGTGTGGGTCTGCTGTGTATGGGTCTGCTGTGTGTGGGTCTGCTTTGTATGGGTCTTTTGTGTGCGGGTCTGCTGTGTGTGGGTCTGCTGTTTGTGGGTCTGCTGTGTATGGGTCTGCTGTGTGTGGGTCTGCTGTGAGTGGTCTGCTGTGTGTGGGTCTGCTGTGTGTGGGTCTGCTGTGTGTGGGTCTGCTGTGAGTGGTCTGCTGTGTGTGGGTCTGTGTGTGTGGGTCTGCCGTGTGTAGGACTGCTGTGCTGATTCTGCTGTATGTGGGTCTGCTGTGTTTGGGTCTGCTGTGTGTGAGTCTGCTGTGTGTGGGATCTGCTGTTTGTGGGTCTGCTGTGTATGGGTCTGCTGTGTGTGGGTCTGCTGTGTATGGGTCTGCTGTGTGTGGGTCTGCTGTGAGTGGTCTGCTGTGTGTGGGTCTGCTGTGTGTGGGTCTGCTGTGTGTGGGTCTGCTGTTTGTGGGTCTGCTGTGTATGGGTCTGCTGTGTGTGGGTCTGCTGTGAGTGGTCTGCTGTGTGTGGGTCTGCTGTGTGTGGGTCTGCTGTGTGTGAGTCTGCTGTATGCGGGTCTGCTGTTTGTGGGTCTGCTGTGTGTGGGTCTGCTGTGTGTGAGTCTGCTGTGTGTGGGTCTGCTGTGTGTGGGTCTGCCGTGTTTGGGACTGCTGTGCTGAATCTGCTGTGTGTGAGTCTGCTGTGCTGTGGCTGCTGTGTGTGAGTCTGCTGTGTGTGGGTCTGCTGTGCTGAATCTGCTGTATGTAGGTCTGCTGTGCTTGGGTCTGCTTTGTGTGAGTCTGCTGTGTGTGGAATCTGCTGTGTATGGGTCTGTTGTGCTGGGTCTGCTGTGCTGGTTCTGCTGTGCTATGTCTGATGTGCATGTGTCTGCTGTGTGTGAGTCTGCTGTGCGTCATCTGCTTTGCATGGCTGTGTTGTGTGTGAGTGTGCTGTGCTGGGTCTGCTGTGCGTGGTTCTGCTGTCCATGTGTCTGCTGTGCTGGGTATACTGTGCTGTGTCTGCTGTGCTGGGTCTGCTGTGCTGGATCTGCTGTGCATATGTCTGCTGTGTGTGGTTCTGCTGTGTGTGGGTCTGCTGTGCTGCTCTGCTATGTGTGCATCTGCTGTGTGAGAGTCTTCTGTGCTGTTTGTGAGTCTGCTGTGCCTGAATCTGCTGTGTGTGGGTCTGTTGTGTGTGGTCTGATGTGTGTGGGTCTGCTGTCCTGGGCCTGCTCTTTGTGGGTCTACTTTGCTTGATATGCTGTGCTTGCTCTGCTGTGTGTGAGCCTGCTCTGCTGGTTCTTCTGTGTGTGGTTCTGCTGTGTGTGAGCCTGCTGTGCTGGTTCTTCTGTGTGTGGTTCAGCTGTGTTGTGACTGCTGTGTGTGTGTTTTCTGTGTGTGGGTCTGCTGTGTTGAATCTGCTGTGTGTGTGTTTGCTGTCCGTGGGTCTGCTGCTCAGGGTTGTTTGTGTGGGCCTGCTGTGCTGGGTCAGTTGTGCGTGGGTCTGATGTGTGTGAGTCTGCTGTGTGTAGGTCTGCTGTGCTGGGTCTGCTGTGTATGGGTCCGCTGTGTGTGGGTCTGCTGTGCTGGATCTGATGTCCTTGGGTCTACTGTGCGTCAGTCTGCTATATTTTGGTCAGGTGTGCTGGGTCTGATGTGCGTAGGCCTGCTGTGCCTGGTTCTGCTGTGTATGTGTCTGCTCTACGTGTGTCTGCTCTGCTTGTGTCTGCTGTGCGTGGGTCTGCTTTGTGAGCGTCTGCTGTGTGTGCGAGGGTGCTATGCTGGGACTGCTGTGCTGGGTCTGCTGTGCTGGTTCTGCTCTGCATGTGTCTGCTGTGATGGGTATGCTGTGCTGGGTCTGATGTGCTTGAATCTGCTTTGCTGTGTCTGCTGCGCTGGATCTGCTGTGTTTATGTCTGCTGTGCGTGGTTCTGCTGTGTGTGGGTCTGCTGTGCTTGGTCTGCTATGTGTGTGTCTGCTGTGTGAGAGTCTTCTGTGCTGTTTGTGAGTCTGCTGTGCGTGGGACTGCTGTGTGTTGGTCTGCTGTGTGTGCGGTCAGCTGTGTGTGTTTTCTGCTGTGTGTGTGAGTCTGCTTTGTGTGGGACTGCTCTGCTTGATCTGCTGTGCTGGGTCTGCTGTGCATGGGTCTGCTGTGCCTGGTTCTGCTGTGTGTGGGTCTGCTGTGTGAGGGTCTGCTCTGTGTGGGTGTGCTGTGTGTGGGTCTGCTGTGTGCGGGTCTGCTCTGTGTGGGTGTGCTGTGTGTGGGTCTGCTGTGTGTGGTTCTGCTTAGGTTGGTTCCGCTGTGTGTGAGTCTGCTGCTCATGGCCTGCTGTGCTTGGTCTGCTCTGCTATGTCTGCTTTGCTGTGTCTGCTGTGTGTGAGTCTGCTTTGCTAGGTCTGCTGTTTGTGGGTCTACTGTGCTTGATCTGCTGTGCGTGATTCTGGTGTGTGTGGGTCTGCTCTGCTTGGTCTGCTGTGTGTGAGACTGCTGTTTATGGGTCTTCTGTGTGTGGTTCTGCTGTGCTGAATGTGCTGTGTGTGTGTCTGCTCTGCGTGGGTCTGCTGTGCTGGGCCTGCTGTGTTGGGTCAGTTGTGCGTGGGTCTGATGTGTGTGTGTCTGCAGTGTGTGAGTCTTCTGTATGTAGGTCTGCTGTGCTGGGTCTGCTGTGTGTGGGTCTGCTGTGTGTGGGTCTGCTGTGCTGGGTCTGATGTCCTTGGGTCTGCTGTGTGTGAGTCTGCTGTGCTGGGCCTGCTCTTTATGGGTCTATTGTGCTTGATCTGCTGTGCTGGGTCTGCTGTGTGCGAGCCTGCTGTGCTGGTTCTTCTGTGTGTAGTTCTGCTGTGTTGTGTCTTCTGTGTGTGTGTCTGCTGTCAGTGTGTCTGCTGTGCTGGATTGTTTGTGTGGGTATGCTGTGCTGGGTCAGTTGTGCATGGGTCTGATGTGTGTGAGTCTGCTGTGTGTGGGTCTGATGTGTGTGGGTCTGATGTGTGTAGGTCTGCTGTGTGTGGGTCTGATGTGTGTAGTTCTGCTGTGTGTAGGTCTGATGTATGCGGGTCTGCTGTGTGTGAGTCTGCTGTGTGCGGGTCTGCTGTGTGTGGGTCTGCTGTGTGTGGGTCTGCTGTGTATGGGTCTGCTGTGTATGGGTCTGCTGTGTGTGGGTCTGCTGTGTGTGGGTCTGATGTGTGTGAGTCTGCTGTGCTGTGTCTGCTGTGTGTGGGTCTGCTGTGTGTGGGATCTGCTGTGTATGGGTCTGTTGTGCTGGGTCTGCTGTGCTGATTCTGCTGTGCTATGTCTGATGTGCATGTGTCTGCTGTGTGTGAGTCTGCTGTGCGTCATCTGCTTTGCATGGCTGTGTTGTGTCTGAGTGTGCTGTCCTGGGTCTGCTGTGCGTGGTTCTGCTGTCCATGTGTCTGCTGTGCTGGGTATACTGTGCTGTGTCTGCTGTGCTGGGTCTGCTGTGCTGGATCTGCTGTGCATATGTCTGCTGTGTGTGGTTCTGCTGTGTGTGGGTCTGCTGTGCTGCTCTGCTATGTGTGCATCTGCTGTGTGAGAGTCTTCTGTGCTGTTTGTGAGTCTGTTGTGCCTGAGTCTGCTGTGTGTGGGTCTGTTGTGTGTGGTCTGATGTGTGTGGGTCTGCTGTCCTGGGCTTGCTCTTTGTGGGTCTACTTTACTTGATCTGCTGTGCTTGCTCTGCTTTGTGTGAGCCTGCTCTGCTGGTTCTTCTGTGTGTGGTTCTGCTGTGTGTGAGCCTGCTGTGCTGGTTCTTCTGTGTGTGGTTCAGCTGTGTTGTGTCTGGTGTGTGTGTGTCTTCTGTGTGTGGGTCTGCTGTGTTGAATCTGCTGTGTGTGTGTTTGCTGTCCGTGGGTCTGCTGTTCAGGGTTGTTTGTGTGGACCTGCTGTGCTGGGTCAGTTGTGCGTGGGTCTGATGTGTGTGAGTCTGCTGTGTGTAGGTCTGCTGTGCTGGGTCTGCTGTGTATGGGTCTGCTGTGTGTGCGTCTGCTGTGTTGTGGGTCTGCTGTGCTGGATCTGATGTCCCTGGGTCTACTGTCCGTGTGTCTGCTATTTTTTGTTCAGCTGTGCTGGGTCTGATGTGCGTAGGTCTGCTGTGCCTGGTTCTGCTGTGTATGTGTCTGCTCTACGTGTGTCTGCTCTGCTTGTGTCTCTTGTGCGTGGGTCTGCTTTGTGAGCGTCTGCTGTGTGTGCGAGGGTGCTATGCTGGGACTGCTGTGCTGGTTCTGCTCTGCATGTGTCTGCTGTGATGGGTATACTGTGCTGGGTCTGATGTGCTTGAATCTGCTTTGCTGTGTCTGCTGCGTTGGATCTGCTGTGTTTTTGTCTGCTGTGCGTGGTTCTGCTATGTGTGGGTCTGCTGTGTGTGTGAGTCTGCTTTGTGCTGGGACTGCTTTGCGTGTTCTGCTGTGCTGGGTCTGACGTGCTCGTTTCTGCTGTGCATGGTTCTGCTCTGCCTGAGTCTGCTGTGTGTGGGTCTGCTGTGCATGTGTCTGCTGTGCCTGGTTTGCTGTGTGTGGATCTGCTGTGCTGAATCTGCTGTGTGTGTGTCTGCTCTGCATGGGTCTGCTGTGATGGGTCAGTTTTGCGTGGGTCTGATGTGCGTGGATCTGCTGTGTGTGGGTCTGCTGTGCTGGCTCAGCTGTGCTTGGGTCTGATGTGTGTGTGTCTGCAGTGTGTGGGTCTGCTGTGTGTGGGTCTGCTGTGCTGGGTCAGCTATGCGTGGGTCTGATGTGCGTGTGTCTGCTGTGTGTTGGTCTGCTGTGTGTGGGTCTCCTATGTGTGCGTCTGCTGTGTGAGAGACTTGTGTGCTGTGTATGAGTCTGCTGTGCTGAGTCTGCTGTGCATGGGATTGCATGGGATTGCTGTGTGTTGTTCTGCTCTGTGTGGGTGTGCTGTGCTGGGTCTGCTGTGTGTGAGTCTGCTGTGTGTGGGTCTGCTGTGTGTGGGTCTGCTGTGTGTGAGTCTGCTGTATGTAGGTCTGCTGTGCTGGGTCTGCTGTGTGTGGGTCTGCTGTGTGTGGGTCTGCTGTATGTAGGTCTGCTGTGCTGGGTCTGCTGTGTGTGCGTATGCTGTGCTGGGTCTGATGTCCTTGGGTCTGCTGTGTGTGAGTCTAATTTGTGTGGGTCTGCTGTGTGTGAGTCTGCTGTGTGTGGGTCTGCTGTGTGTGGGTCTCCTGTGTGTGGGTCTAATTTGTGTGGGTCTGCTGTGTGTGAGTCTGCTGTGTGTGGGTCTGCTGTGTGTGAGTCTGCTGTGTGTGGGTCTGCTGTGTGTGGGTCTCTTGTGTGTGAGTCTGCTGTGAGTGGTCTGCTGTGAGTGGTCTGCTGTGTGTGGGTCTGCTGTGTGTGAGTCTGCTGTGTGTGGGTCTGCTGTGTGTGGGTCTCTTGTGTGTGAGTCTGCTGTGAGTGGTCTGCTGTGAGTGGTCTGCTGTGTGTGGGTCTGCCGTGTGTAGGACTGCTGTGCTGATTCTGCTGTATGTGGGTCTGCTGTGTTTGGGTCTGCTGTGTGTGAGTCTGCTGTGTGTGGGATCTGCTGTGTATGGGTCTGTTGTGCTGGGTCTGCTGTGCTGGTTCTGCTGTGCTATGTCTGATGTGCATGTGTCTGCTGTGTGTGAGTCTGATGTGCGTCATCTGCTTTCCATGCCTGTGTTGTGTGTGAGTGTGCTGTGCTGGGTCTGATGTGCGTGGTTCTGCTCTGCATGTGTCTGCTGTGTGTGGGTCTGCTGTGTGAGAGTCTTCTGTGCTGTTTCTGAGTCTGCTGTGCCTGAGCCTGCTCTGTGTGGGGTCTGCTATGTGTGGGTCTGCTGTGTGTGTGAGTCTGCTTTGTGCTGGGACTGCTTTGCGTGTTCTGCTGTGCTGGGTCTGATGTGCTCGTTTCTGCTGTGCGTGGTTCTGCTCTGCCTGAGTCTGCTGTGCGTGGGTCCGCTGTACTTGGTCTTCTATCTTTTGGTCTGCTCTGTGTGGGTGTGCTGTGTGTGGGTCTGCTGTGCGTGGTCTGCTTGCTGGGTCTGCTGTGCTGGGTCTGCAGTGTGTACAACTGCTGTGCTGGTTCCGTTGTGCTAGGTCTGATGTGATTAGGTCTACTGTGTGTGGGTCTGCTCCACTTGGCTCTGCTGTGTGTGGTTCTGTTGTGTCTGTGTCTGCTGTGTGTGTCTCTGCTGTGTGTGTGTCGGCTATGTGTGGGTTTGCTTTGCTTGGCCTTATGTGCTTAGGTCTCCTGTGAGTGTGTCTGCAGCGCATGGGTCTGCTATGTGTGGGTCTGCTGTGTGTGGGTCTGCTTTGTGTGGGTCTGCAGCACGTGGGTCTGCTGTGTGTGGGTCTGCTGTGCGTGGGTCTGCTGTGCGTGTGTCTGCTGTGTGTGGGTCTGCAGCGCGTGGGTCTGCTGTGTGTGGGTCTGCTGTGCGTGGGTCTGCTGTGTCTGGATCTGCAGTTTGTGGATCTGCTGTGTGTGGGTCTGCTGTGTGTGGGTCTGCAGCGCGTGGGTCTGCTGTGTGTGGGTCTGCTGTGCGTGTGTCTGCTGTGTGTGGGTCTGCAGCGCATGGGTCTGCTGTGTGTGGGTCTGCTGTGCGTGTGTCTGCTGTGTCTGGATCTGCAGTTTGTGGATCTGCTGTGTGTGGGTCTGCTGTGTGTGGGTCTGCAGCGCGTGGGTCTGCTGTGTGTGTGTCTGCTGTGCGTGGGTCTGCTGTGCGTGGGTCTGCTGTGTGTGGGTCTGCTGTGTGTGGGTCTGCTGTGCTGGGTCAGCTATGCGTGGGTCTGATGTGCGTGTGTCTGCTGTGTGTTGGTCTGCTGTGTGTGGGTCTCCTATGTGTGCGTCTGCTGTGTGAGAGACTTGTGTGCTGTGTATGAGTCTGCTGTGCTGAGTCTGCTGTGCATGGGATTGCTGTGTGTTGTTCTGCTCTGTGTGGGTGTGCTGTGTGTGGATCTGCTGTGTGTGGGTCTGCTGTGTGTGAGTCTGCTGTATGTAGGTCTGCTGTGCTGGGTCTGCTGTGTGTGGGTCTGCTGTGTGTGGGTCTGCTGTGTGTGAGTCTGCCGTATGTAGGTCTGCTGTGCTGGGTCTGCTGTGTGTGGGTCTGCTGTGCTGGGTCTGATGTCCTTGGGTCTGCTGTGTGTGAGTCTAATTTGTGTGGGTCTGCTGTGTGTGAGTCTGCTGTGTGTGGGTCTGCTGTGTGTGAGTCTGCTGTGTGTGGGTCTGCTGTGTGTGGGTCTAATTTGTGTGGGTCTGCTGTGTGTGAGTCTGCTATGTGTGGGTCTGCTGTGTGTGAGTCTCTTGTGTGTGAGTCTGCTGTGAGTGGTCTGCTGTGAGTGGTCTGCTGTGTGTGGGTCTGCTGTGTGTGAGTCTGCTGTGTGTGGGTCTCTTGTGTGTGAGTCTGCTGTGAGTGGTCTGCTGTGAGTGGTCTGCTGTGTGTGGGTCTGCCGTGTGTAGGACTGCTGTGCTGATTCTGCTGTATGTGGGTCTGCTGTGTTTGGGTCTGCTGTGTGTGAGTCTGCTGTGTGTGGGATCTGCTGTGTATGGGTCTGTTGTGCTGGGTCTGCTGTGCTGGTTCTGCTGTGCTATGTCTGATGTGCATGTGTCTGCTGTGTGTGAGTCTGCTGTGCGTCATCTGCTTTCCATGCCTGTGTTGTGTGTGAGTGTGCTGTGCTGGGTCTGATGTGCGTGGTTCTGCTCTGCATGTGTCTGCTGTGTGTGGGTCTGCTGTGTGAGAGTCTTCTGTGCTGTTTCTGAGTCTGCTGTGCCTGAGTCTGCTCTGTGTGGGGTCTGCTATGTGTGGGTCTGCTGTGTGTGTGAGTCTGCTTTGTGCTGGGACTGCTTTGCGTGTTCTGCTGTGCTGGGTCTGATGTGCTAGTTTCTGCTGTGCGTGGTTCTGCTCTGCCTGAGTCTGCTGTGTGTGGTCTGCTGTGCATGTGTCTGCTGTGCCTGGTTTGCTGTGTGTGGATCTGCTGTGCTGAATCTGCTGTGTGTGTGTCTGCTCTGCATGGGTCTGCTGTGATGGGTCAGTTTTGCGTGGGTCTGATGCGCGTGGGTCTGCTGTGTGTGGGTCTGCTGTGCTGGCTCAGCTGTGCTTGGGTCTGATGTGTGTGTGTCTGCAGTGTGTGGGTCTGCTGTGTGTGGGTCTGCTGTGCTGGGTCAGCTATGCGTGGGTCTGATGTGCGTGTGTCTGCTGTGTGTTGGTCTGCTGTGTGTGGGTCTCCTATGTGTGCGTCTGCTGTGTGAGAGACTTGTGTGCTGTGTATGAGTCTGCTGTGCTGAGTCTGCTGTGCATGGGATTGCTGTGTGTTGTTCTGCTCTGTGTGGGTGTGCTGTGTGTGGATCAGCTGTGTGTGGGTCTGCTGTGCTGGGTCTGCTGTGCTTGGTCTTCTGTCTGTTGGTCTGCTCTGTGTGAGTGTGTGTGTGTGGGTCTGCTGTGCGTGGTCTGCTTGCTGGGTCTGCTGTGCTGGGTCTGCAGTGTGTACGACTGCTGTGCTGGTTCTGTTATGCTGGGTCTGATGTGATTAGGTCGACTGTGTGTGGGTCTGCTCTGCTTGGCTCTGCTGTGTGTGGGTCTGCTGTGTGTGGGTCTGTTGTGTGTGTGTCTGCTGTGTGCGGGTCTGCTGTGTTTTTGTCTGCTGTGTGTGTGTCGGCTATGTGTGGGTTTGCTTTGCTTGGCCTTATGTGCTTGGGTCTGCTGTGCGTGTGTCTGCAGTGCGTGGGTCTGCTGTGCTGGGTCTGATGTCCTTGGCTCTGCTGTGCTATGTCTGATATGCGTGGGTCTGCTGTGTGTGCGTCTGCTGTGTGTGGGTCCGCTGTGCGTGGGTCCGCTGTACTTCATCTACTATCTTTTGGTCTGCTCTGTGTGGGTGTGCTGTGTGTGGGTCTGCTGTGTGTGGGTCTGTTGTGTGTGGTTCTGTTGTGTGTGTGTCTGCTGTGTTCGGGTCTGCTGTGTGTGGGTTTGCTGTGTGTGGTCTGCTGTGCGTGGGTCTGCTGTGTGCGGGTCTGCTGTGTGTTTGTCTGCTGTGTGTGTGTCGGCTATGTGTGGGTTTGCTTTGCTTGGCCTTACGTGCTTGGGTCTGCTGTGCGTGGGTCTGCTGTGTGTGGGTCTGCTGTGTGTGTGTCTGCTGTGTGTGGGTCTGCTGTGTGTGGGTCTGCTGTGTGTGGGTCTGCTGTGCGTGTGTCTGCTGTGTGTGGTTCTGCAGCGCGTGGTCTGCTGTGTGTTTGTCTGCTGTGTGTGTGTCGGCTATGTGTGGGTTTGCTTTGCTTGGCCTTATGTGCTTGGGTCTGCTGTGCGTGGGTCTGCTGTGTGTGGGTCTGCTGTGTGTGGGTCTGCTGTGTGTGGGTCTGCTGTGTGTGGGTCTGCTGTGTGTGGGTCTGCTGTGCGTGTGTCTGCTGTGTGTGGTTCTGCAGCGCGTGGTCTGCTGTGTGTGGGTCTGCTGTGTGTGGGTCTGCTGTGCATGGTGTGCTTTGCATGGGTCTGCTGTGCTATGTCTGATGTGCATGTGGCTGCTGTGTGTGAGTCTGCTGCGCGTCATCTGCTTTCCATGCCTGTGTTGTGTGTGAGTGTGCTTTGCTGGGTCTGATGTGCGTGGTTCTGCTCTGCATGTGTCTGCTGTGTGTGGGTCTGCTGTGTGAGAGTCTTCTGTGCTGCTTCTGAGTCTGCTGTGCCTGAGTCTGCTCTGTGTGGGGTCTGCTATGTGTGGGTCTGCTGTGTGTGTGTCTGCTTTGTGCTGGGACTGCTTTGCGTGTTCTGCTGTGCTGGGTCTGATGTGCTCGTTTCTGTTGTGCGTGGTTCTGTTCTGCCTGAGTCTGCTGTGTGTGGGTCTGCTGCGCATGTGTCTGCTGTGCCTGGTTTGCTGTGTGTGGATCTGCTGTGCTGAACCTGCTGTGTGTGTGTCTGCTGTGCATGTGTCTGCTGTGCCTGGTTTGCTGTGTGTGGATCTGCTGTGCTCGGTCTGATGTCCTTGGCTCTACTGTGCTATGTCTGATATGCGTGTGTCTGCTGTGTGTGTGTGTGCTGTGCTGGGCCTGCTGTGCTGGGTCTGCTGTGCGTGGTTCTGCTCTGCATGTGTCTGCTGTGTGTGGGTCTGCTGTGTGAGAGTCTTCTGTGCTGCTTCTGAGTCTGCTGTGCCTGAGTCTGCTCTGTGTGGGGTCTGCTATGTGTGGGTCTGCTGTGTGTGTGTCTGCTTTGTGCTGGGACTGCTTTGCGTGTTCTGCTGTGCTGGGTCTGATGTGCTCGTTTCTGCTGTGCGTGGTTCTGTTCTGCCTGAGTCTGCTGTGTGTGGGTCTGCTGTGCATGTGTCTGCTGTGCCTGGTTTGCTGTGTGTGGATCTGCTGTGCTGAACCTGCTGTGTGTGTGTCTGCTCTGCGTGGGTCTTCTGTGCTGGGCCTGCTGTGATAGGTCAGTTTTGCGTGGGTCTGATGCGCGTGGGTCTGCTGTGTGTGGGTCTGCTGTGCTGGGTCAGCTATGCATGGGTCTGCTGTGCTGGGTCTGCAGTGTGTACAACTGCTGTGCTGGTTCCGTTGTGCTAGGTCTGATGTGATTAGGTCTACTGTGTGTGGGTCTGCTCCACTTGGCTCTGCTGTGTGTGGTTCTGTTGTGTCTGTGTCTGCTGTGTGTGTCTCTGCTGTGTGTGTGTCGGCTATGTGTGGGTTTGCTTTGCTTGGCCTTATGTGCTTAGGTTTCCTGTGAGTGTGTCTGCAGCGCATGGGTCTGCTGTGTGTGGGTCTGCTGTGTGTGGGTCTGCTGTGTGTGGGTCTGCAGCGCGTGGGTCTGCTGTGTGTGGGTCTGCTGTGTGTGGGTCTGCTGTGTGTGGGTCTGCTGTGTTGGGTCTTCTGTGTGTGGGTCTGCTGTGTTGAATCTGCTATGTGTGTGTCTACTGTCCGTGGGTATGCTGTTCAGGGTTGTTTGTGTGGGCCTGCTGTGCTGGGTCAGTTGTGCGAGGGTCTGATATGTGTGAGTCTGCTGTGTATAGGTCTGCTGTGCTGGGTCTGCTGTGTGTGGGTCTGCTGTGTGTGGGTCTGCTGTGCTGGGTCTGCTGTGCATGTGTCTGCTGTGCTGGGTATACTGTGCTGGGTCTGATGTGCTTGAATGAGCTTTGCTTTGTCTGCTGTGCTGGATCTGCTGTGCACATGTCTGCTGTGTGTGTGTCTGTTGTGCTGGGTCTGCTATGTGTGCTTCTGCTGTGTGGGAGTCTTCTGTGCTGTTTGTGAGTCTGTTGTGCCTGAGTCTGCTGTGTGTGGGTCTGTTGTGTGTTGTCTGCTCTGTGTGGGGATTGCTGTGTGTGGGTCTGCTGTGTGTGTTCTGCTGTGTGTGTGAGTCTGCTGTGTGTGGGTCTGCTGTGCTGGGTCTGATGTCCTTGGGTCTGCTGTGTGTGAGTCTGCTGTGCGTCATCTGCTTTGCATGGCTGTGTTGTGTGTGAGTGTGCTGTGCTGGGTCCGCTGATCGTGGTTCTGCTGTGCATGTGTCTGCTATGCTGGTTCTGATGTGTTTGAATCAGCTTTACTTTGTCTGTTGTGCTGGTCTGCTATGTGTGCATCTGCTGTGTGAGAGTCTTCTGTGCTGTTTGTGAATCTGCTGTGCTGAATCTGCTGTGTGTGAGTCTGCTGTCCTGGGCCTGCTCTTTGTGGGTCTACTGTGCTTGATCTGCTGTGCTTGCTCTGCTGTGTGTGAGCCTGCTGTGCTGGTTCTTCTGTGTGTGGTTCTGCTGTGTTGTGTCTGCTGTGTGTGGGTCTTCTGTGTGTGTGTCTGCTGTGTGTGGGTCTGCTGTGTTGTGTCTGCTGTGTGTGGGTCTTCTGTGTGTGGGTCTGCTGTGTTGAATCTGCTGTGTGCGTGTTTGCTGTCCGTGCGTCTGCTGTTCCGGGTTGTTTGTGTGGGCCTGCTGTGCTGGGTCAGTTTTGCATGCGTCTGATGTGTGTGAGTCTGCTGTGTGTAGGTCTGCTGTGCTGGGTCTGCTGTGTGCAGGTCTGCTGTGTGTTTGTCTGCTGTGTGTGTGTCGGCTATGTGTGGGTTTGCTTTGCTTGGTCTTATGTGCTTGGCTCTGCTGTGTGTGTGTCTGCTCTGCTGGGTCTGCTGTGCTTATGTCTGCTGTGCGTGGTTCTGCTGTGTGTGGGTCTGCTGTGCTGGGTCTGCTATGTGTACGTCTGCTGTGTGAGAGGCTTTTGTGCTGTTGGTGAGTCTGCTGTGCCCGCGTCTGCTGTGCGTGGGACTGCTGTGTGTTGGTCTGCTCTGTGTGGGGTCTGATGTGTGTGGGTCTGCTGTGTGTGTTCTGCTGTGTGTGTGAGTCTGCTTTGTGTGGGACTGCTCGGCATGTTCTGCTGTGCATGGGTCTGCTTTGTGTGAGTCTGTTGTGTGTGGGATCTGCTGTGTATGGGGCTGTTGTGCTGGATCTGCTGTGCTGGTTCTGCAGTTCTATGTCTGATGTGCGTGGGTCTGCTGTGTGTGAGTCTGCTGTGCGTCATCTGCTTTGCGTGGCTGTGTTGTGTGTGAGTGTGCTGTGCTGGGCCTGCTGTGCTGGGTCTGCTGTGCGTGGTTCTGCTCTGCATGTGTCTGCTGTGCTGGGTATACTGTGCTGGGCCTGATGTGCTTGAATCTGCTTTGCTGTGTCTGCTGTGCTGGATCTGCTGTGCATATGTCTGCTGTGCGTGGTTCTGCTGTGTGTGGGTCTGCTGTGTGCGGGGTCTGCTGTGTGTGTTTTCTGCTGTGTGTGTGAGTCTGCTTTGTGTGGGACTGCTCTGCGTGGTCTGCTGTGCATGGGTCTGCTGTGCTGGGTCTGCTGTGCATGGGTCTGCTGTGCCTGGTTCTGCTGTGTGTGGGTCTGCTGTGTATTGTTCTGCTGTGTGTGGGTCTGCTGTGTGTGCGTTTGCTGTGTGTGGTCTGCTGTTTGTGGCTGTGTTGTGTGTTGTTCTGTTGTGCATGGGTCTGCTGTGTGTGGTGCGCTGTGTGTGGGTCTGCTGTGTGTGGGTCTGCTGTGTGTGGTCTGCTGTGTATGGTCTGCTGTGTGTGGGTCTGCTGTGTATGGTCTGCTGTGTGTGGGTCTGCTGTGTGTTCTCTGCTGTGCGTGGGTCTGCTGTGCATGGGTCTGCTGTGTGTGGTCTGCTGTGTGTGGTCTGCTGTGTGTGGGTCTGCTGTGTGTGGGTCTGCTGTGTGTGGGTCCGCTGTGCTGGGTCAGCTGTGCTGGGTCTGCTGTGTGTGCGTCTGCTGTGTGAGAGACTTGTGTGCTGTGTATGAGTCTGCTGTGTGTGGGTCTGCTGTGTGTTGGTCTGCTGTGTGTGGGTCTGCTGTGTGTTCTCTGCTGTGCGTGGGTCTGCTGTGCATGGGTCTGCTGTGTGTGGTCTGCTGTGTGTGGTCTGCTGTGTGTGGGTCTGATGTGCGTGTGTCTGCTGTGTGTTGGTCTGCTATGCTGGGTCAGCTGTGCTGGGTCTGCTGTGTGTGCGTCTGCTGTGTGTGAGACTTGTGTGCTGTGTATGAGTCTGCTGTGTGTGGGTCTGCTGTGTGTTGGTCTGCCTTGTGTGGGACTGCTGTGCTGAATCTGCTGTATGTGGGTCTGCTGTGCTTGGTCTGCTGTGTGTGTGGCTGCTGTGCTTGGGTCTGCTTTGTGTGAGTCTGCTGTGTGTGGGATCTGCTGTGTGTGGGTCTGTTGTGCTGGGTCTGTTGTGCTGGGTCTGCTGTGCTGGTTCTGCTGTGCTATGTCTGATGTGCATGTGTCTGCTGTGTGTGAGTCTGCTGTCTGAGGTTCTTCTGTGCTGTTTGTGAGTCTGCTGTGCCTGAGTCTGGTGTGTGTGGGTCTGTTGTGTGTGGTCTTCTGTGTGTGGGTCTGCTTTGTGTGGGACTGCTTGTGCATGGTATGCTGTGCTGGGTCTGCTTTGTGTGGGATTGCTGTGCTGGGTCTACTGTGCCTGGTTCTGCTGTGCTTGCTCTGCTGTGTGTGAGCCTGCTGTACTGGTTCTTCTGTGTGTGGGTCTGCTTTGTGTGGGACTGCTGTGCATGGTATGCTGTGCTGGGTCTGCTTTGTGTGGGACTGCTGTGCATGGTGTGCTCTGCTGGGTCTACTGTGCCTGGTTCTGCTGTGCTTGCTCTGCTGTGTGTGAGCCTGCTGTGCTGGTTCTTCTGTGTGTGGTTCTGCTGTGTTGTGTCTGCTGTGTGTGTGTCTGCTGTGCGTGCGTCTGCTGTTCTGGGCTGTTTGTGTGGGCCAGCTGTGCTGGGTCAGTTGTGCGTGGATCTGATGTGTGTGAGTCTGCTGTGTGTAGGTCTGCTGTGCTGGGTCTGTTGTGTGTGGGTCTGCTGTGCATGAGTCTGCTGTGTGTGGGTCTGTTGTGCTTGGTCTGCTGTGCGTGTGTCTGCTGTGCGTGGTTCTGCTGTGTTGGGTCTGCTCTGTGTGGGGTCTGCTGTGTGTGTTCTGCTGTGTGTGTGAGTCTGCTTTGTGAGGGACTGCTCTGCGTGATCTGCTGTGCTGGGTCTGATGTGCTTGTGTTTCCTATGCATGGTTCTGCACTGCCTGAGTCTGCTGTGTGTGAGTCTGCTGTGTATGGTGTGCTGTGCATGGGTCTGCTGTGCTGGGTCTGCTGTGCATGGGTCTGCTGTGCCTGGTTCTGCTGTGTGTGGGTCTGCTGTGTGTGTGTCTGCTGTGTGTGTGTCTGCTGTGTAAGTGTCTGCTGTGTCTTGTTCTGCTGTGTGTGGGTCTGCTCTGTGCAGGTCTGCTCTGTGTGGGTGTGCTGTGTGTGGGTCTGCTGTGTGTGGTTCTGCTAGGGTTGGTTCCACTGTGTGTGAGTCTGCTGTTCATGGCCTTCTCTGTCTGCTTTGCTGGGTCTGCTGTGTGTGAGTCTGCTTTGCTAGGTCTGCTGTTTGTGAGTCTACTGTCCCTGATCTGCTGTGTGTGGTTCTGGTGTGTGTGGGTCTGCTCTGCTTGGTCTAATGTCTGTGAGCCTGCTGTGCTGGTTCTTCTGTGTGTGGTTCTGCTGTGCTCCGTCTGCTGTGTGTGAGACTGCTGTGTATGGGTCTTCTGTGCATGGTTCTGCTGTGCTGAATCTGCTGTGTGTGTGTCTGCTCTGCGTGGGTCTGCTGTGCTGGGCCTGCTGTGTTGGGTCAGTTGTGCGAGGGTCTGATGTGTGTGTGTCTGCAGTGTGTGGGTCTGCTGTGTGTGGGTCCGCTGTGCTGGGTCAGCTTTGCATGGGTCTGATGTGCGTGTGTCTGCTGTGTGTTGGTCTGCTATGCTGGGTCAGCTGTGCTGGGTCTGCTGTGTGTGCGTCTGCTGTGTGAGAGACTTGTGTGCTGTGTATGAGTCTGCTATGCTGAGTCTGTTGTGCGTGGGACTGCTGTGTGTGGATCTGCTATGTGTGGGTCTGCTGTGCATGGTCTGCTGTGCTTGGTCTTCTGTGTGTTGGTCTGCTCTGTGTGGGTGTGCTGTGCGTGGGTCTGCTGTGCATGGTCTGCTTGCTGGGTCTGCTGTGCTGGGTCTGCAGTGTGTACGACTGCTGTGCTGGTTCTGTTATGCTGGGTCTGATGGGATTACGTCTACTGTGTGTGGATCTGCTCTGCTTGTCTCTGCTGTGTGTGTGTCTGCTGTGTGTTTGCTGTGTGTGCGTCGGCTATGTGTGGGTTTGATTTCCTTGGTCTTATGTGCTTGGGTCTGCTGTGTGTGGGTCTGCTGTGTATGGGTCTGCTGTGCTGAGTCTGCTGTGCTGAATTTGCTGTATGTAGGTCTGCTGTGTTTGGGTCTGCTGTGTGTGGGTCTATTGTGTGTGAGTCTGCTGTGAGTGGTCTGCTGTGTGTGGGTCTGTTGTGTGTGAGTCTGCTGTGAGTGATCTACTGTGTGTGGGTCTGTTGTGTGTGAGTCTGCTGTGAGTGGTCTGCTGTGTGTTGGTCTGTTGTGTGTGAGTCTGCTGTGAGTGGTCTGCTGTGAGTGGTCTGCTGTGTGTGGGTCCGCTGTGTGTGGGACTGCTGTATGTGGGTCTGCTGTGTTTGGGTCTGCTGTGTGTGAGTCTGCTGTGCTTGGTCTGCTGTGTTGGGTCTGTTGTTATGGGCCTGTTTGTGTGGGCCTGCTGTACTGGTTCAGTTGTGCGTGGGTCTAATGTGCGTGTGTCTGCTGGGTGTGAGCCAGCTGTGCTGGTTCATTTGTGCGTGGGTCTGATGTGTGTGAGTCTGCTGTCTGTAGGTCTGCTGTGCTGGGTCTGCTGTGTGTAGATCTGCTGTGTGTGGGTCTGTTGTGTATGGGTCTGCTGTGTGTGGGTCCACTGTGTGTGGTCTTCTCTGCTGGTCTGCTGTGCTGAATCTGCCGTGTGTGTGTCTGCTCTGCGTGGGTCTGCTGTACTGGGCCTGCTGTGTTGGGTCAGTTGTGCGAGGGTCTGATGTGTGTGTGTCTCAGTGTGTGGGTCTGCTGTGCTGGGTCAGCTTTGCATGGTCTGATGTGCGTGTGTCTGCTGTGTGTTGGTCTGCTATGCTGGGTCAGCTGTGCTGGGTCTGCTGTGTGTGCGTCTGCTGTGTGAGAGACTTGAGTGCTGTGTATGAGTCTGCTATGCTGAGTCTGTTGTGCATGGGACTGCTGTGTGTGGATCTGCTATGTGTGGGTCTGCTGTGCATGGTCTGCTGTGCTTGGTCATCTGTGTGTTGGTCTGCTCTGTGTGGGTGTGCTGTGCGTGGGTCTGCTGTGCATGGTCTGCTTGCTGGGTCTGCTGTGCTGGGTCTGCAGTGTGTACGACTGCTGTGCTGGTTCTGTTATGCTGGGTCTGATGGGATTACGTCTACTGTGTGTGGGTCTGCTCTGCTTGTCTCTGCTGTGTGTGGGTCTGCTGTGTGTGGGTCTGTTGTGTATGGGTCTGCTCTGTGTGGGCCTGCTGTGTGTGGGTCTGCTGTATGTGGTTCTGCTAGCGTTGGTTCCGCTTTGTGTGAGTCTGCTGTTCATGGCCTGAGGTGCTTGGTCTGCTCTGCTATGATGCTTTGCTGGGTCTGCTGTGTGTGAGTCTGCTTTGCTAGGTCTGCTGTTTGTGAGTCTACTGTCCCTGATCTGCTGTGTGTGGTTCTGGTGTGCGTGGGTCTGCTCTGCTTGGTCTAATGTGTGTGAGCCTGCTGTGCTGGTTCTTCTGTGTGTGGTGCTGCTGTGCTGAATCTGCTGTGTGTGTGTCTGCTCTGCATGGGTCTGCTGTGCTGGGCCTGCTGTGTTGGGTCAGTTGTGCGAGGGTCTGATGTGTGTGTGTCTGCAGTGTGTGGGTCTGCTGTGTGTGGGTCTGCTGTGTTGGGTCAGTTGTGCATGGGTCTGATGTGCGTGTGTCTGCTGTGTGATGGTCTGCTATGCTGGGTCAGCTGTGCTGGATCTGCTGTTTGTGGGTCTGCTTTGTGTGTGTCTGCTGTGTGTGGGTCTGCTATGTGTTGTCTGCGGTTCTGGGTCTGCTGTGTGTGCGTCTGCTATGTGAGAGACTTGTGTGCTGTGTATGAGTCTGCTGTGCTGAGTCTGTTGTGCGTGGGACTGCTGTGTGTGGATCTGCTGTGTGTAGGTCTGCTGTGCATGGTCTGCTGTGCTTGGTCTTCTGTGTGTTGGTCTGCTCTGTGTGGGTGTGCTGTGTGTGGGTCTGCTGTGCGTGGTCTGCTTGCTGGGTCTGCTGTGCTGGGTCTGCAGTGTGTACGACTGCTGTGCTGGTTCTGTTACGCTGGGTCTGATGTGATTACGTCTACTGTGTGTGGGTCTGCTCTGCTTGTCTCTGCTGTGTGTGGGTCTGCTGTGTGTTTGCTGTGTGTGCGTCGGCTATGTGTGGGTTTGCTTTGCTTGGTCTTATGTGCTTGGGTCTGCTGTGTGTGGGTCTGCTGTGCTGAGTCTGCTGTGTGTGGGTCTGCTGTGTATGGGTCTGCTGTGCTGGGTCTGCAGTGTGTACGACTGCTGTGCTGGTTCTGTTACGCTGGGTCTGATGTGATTACGTCTACTGTGTGTGGGTCTGCTCTGCTTGTCTCTGCTGTGTGTGGGTCTGCTGTGTGTTTGCTGTGTGTGCGTCGGCTATGTGTGGGTTTGCTTTGCTTGGTCTTATGTGCTTGGGTCTGCTGTGTGTGGGTCTGCTGTGCTGAGTCTGCTGTGTGTGGGTCTGCTGTGTATGGGTCTGCTGTGCTGGGTCTGATGTCCTTGGGTCTGCTGTGCGTGGGTCTGCTGTGTGTGAGTCTGCTGTGAGTGGTCTGCTGTGTGTGGGTCTGCTGTGTGTGGGACTGCTGTATGTGGGTCTGCTGTGTTTGGGTCTGCTGTGTGTGAGTCTGCTGTGCTGGGTCTGCTGTGCTGAATCTGCTGTATGAAGGTCTGCTGTGTGTGGGTCTGCTGTGTGTGAGTCTGCTGTGTGTGGGTCTGCTGTGTGTGGGTCTGTTGTGCGTGAGTCTGCTGTGAGTGGTCTGCTGTGTGTTGGTCTGTTGTGTGTGAGCCTGCTGTGAGTGGTCTACTGTGTGTGGGTCTGTTGTGTGTCTGTCTGCTGTGAGTGGTCTGCTGTGAGTGGTCTGCTGTGAGTGGTCTGCTGTGTGTGGGTCTGCTGTGTGTGGGACTGCTGTATGTGGGTCTGCTGTGTTTGGGTCTGCTGTGTGTGAGTCTGCTGTGCTGGGTCTGCTGTGTTGAATCTGCTGTATGAAGGTCTGCTGTGTGTGGGTCTGCTGTGTGTGAGTCTGCTGTGTGTGGGTCTGCTGTGTGTGGGTCTGTTGTGCGTGAGTCTGCTGTGAGTGGTCTGCTGCGTGTTGGTCTGTTGTGTGTGAGCCTGCTGTGAGTGGTCTACTGAGTGTGGGTCTGTTGTGTGTGAGTCTGCTGTGAGTGGTCTGCTGTGAGTGGTCTGCTGTGTGTGGGTCTGCTGTGTGTGGGTCTGCTGTGTGTGGGACTGCTGTGTGTGGGTCTGCTGTGTTTGGGTCTGCTGTGTGTGAGTCTGCTGTGCTTGGTCTGCTGTGTTGTGTCTGCTGTTATGGGCCTGTTTGTGTGGGCCTGCTGTACTGGTTCAGTTGTGCGTGGGTCTGATGTGCGTGTGTCTGCTGTGTGTGAGCCAGCTGTGCTGGTTCATTTGTGCATGGGTCTGATGTGTGTGAGCCTGCTGTCTGTAGGTCTGCTGTGCTGGGTCTGCTGTGTGTGGATCTGCTGTGTGTGGGTCTGTTGTGTATGGGTCTGCTCAGTGTGGGTCTGCTGTGTGTGGATCTGCTGTGTGTGGGTCTGTTGTGCCTGAGTCTGCTGTGTGTGAGTCTGCTGTGCATGGTGTGCTGTGCATGGGTCTGCTGTGCTGGGTCAGCTTTGCGTGGGTCTGATGTGCGTGTGTCTGCTTTGTGTTGGTCTGCTGTGACTGTGTCTGCTGTGTGTGTGTCTGCTGTGTGAGTGTTTGCTGTGTCTTGTTCTGCTGTGTGTGGGTCTGCTGTGCTGGGTCTGCTGTGTGTGTGTCTGCTCTGTGCGGGTCTGCTCTGTGTGGGTGTGCTGTGTGTGGGTCTGCTGTATGTGGTTCTGCTAGGGTTGGTTCCGCTGTGTGTGAGTCTGCTGTTCATGGCCTGAGGTGCTTGGTCTGCTCTGCTATGATGCTTTGCTGGGTCTGCTGTGTGTGAGTCTGCTTTGCTAGGTCTGCTGTTTTTGAGTCTACTGTCCCTGATCTGCTGTGTGTGGTTCTGGTGTGTGTGGGTCTGCTCTGCTTGGTCTAATGTGTGTGAGCCTGCTGTGCTGGTCCTTCTGTGTGTGGTTCTGCTGTGCTGAATCTGCTGTGTGTGTGTCTGCTCTGCGTGGGTCTGCTGTGCTGGGCCTGCTGTGTTGGGTCAGTTGTGCGAGGGTCTGATGTGTGTGTGTCTGCAGTGTGTGGGTCTGCTGTGTGTGGGTCTGCTGTGTTGGGTCAGTTGTGCGTGGGTCTGATGTGCGTGTGCCTGCAGTGTGTGGGTCTGCTGTGTGTGGGTCTGCTGTGTTGGGTCAGTTGTGCGTGAGTCTGATGTGCGTGTGTCTGCTGTGTGTTGGTCTGCTATGCTGGGTCAGCTGTGCTGGGTCTGCTGTTTGTGGGTCTGCTTTGTGTGTGTCTGCTGTGTGTGGGTCTGCTATGTGTTGTCTGCGGTTCTGGGTCTGCTGTGTGTGCGTCTGCTGTGTGAGAGACTTGTGTGCTGTGTATGAGTCTGCTGTGCTGAGTCTGTTGTGCGTGGGACTGCTGTGTGTGGATCTGCTGTGTGTGGGTCTGCTGTGCATGGTCTGCTGTGCTTGGTCTTCTGTGTGTTGGTCTGCTCTGTGTGGGTGTGCTGTGTGTGGGTCTGCAGTGCGTGGTCTGCTTGCTGGGTCTGCTGTGCTGGGTCTGCAGTGTGTACGACTGCTGTGCTGGTTCTGTTACGCTGGGTCTGATGTGATTACGTCTACTTTGTGTGGGTCTGCCCTGCTTGTCTCTGCTGTGTGTGGGTCTGCTGTGTGTTTGCTGTGTGTGCGTTGGCTATGTGTGGGTTTGCTTTGCTTGGTCTTATGTGCTTGGGTCTGCTGTGTGTGGGTCTGCTGTGCTGAGTCTGCTGTGTGTGGGTCTGCTGTGTATGGGTCTACTGTGCTGGGTCTGATGTCCTTGGGTCTGCTGTGCGTGGGTCTGCTGTGTGTGAGTCTGCTGTGAGTGGTCTGCTGTGTGTGGGTCTGCTGTGTGTGGGACTGCTGTATGTGGGTCTGCTGTGTTTGGGTCTGCTGTGTGTGAGTCTGCTGTGCTGGGTCTGCTGTGCTGAATCTGCTGTATGAAGGTCTGCTGTGTGTGGGTCTGCTGTGTGTGGGTCTGCTGTGTGTGAGTCTGCTGTGTGTGGGTCTGTTGTGTGTGAGTCTGCTGTGAGTGGTCTGCTCTGTGTTGGTCTGTTGTGTGTGAGTCTGCTGTGAGTGGTCTACTGTGTGTGGGTCTGTTGTGTGTGAGTCTGCTGTGAGTGGTCTGCGGTGAGTGGTCTGCTGTGTGTGGGACTGCTGTGTGTGGGTCTGCTGTGTGTGGGACTGCTGTACGTGGGTCTGCTGTGTGTGAGTCTGCTGTGCTGGGTCTGCTGTGCTGAATCTGCTGTATGAAGGTCTGCTGTGTGTGGGTCTGCTGTGTGTGGGTCTGCTGTGTGTGAGTCTGCTGTGTGTGGGTCTGTTGTGTGTGAGTCTGCTGTGAGTGGTCTGCTGTGTGTTGGTCTGTTGTGTGTGAGTCTGCTGTGAGTGGTCTACTGTGTGTGGGTCTGTTGTGTGTGAGTCTGCTGTGAGTGGTCTGCTGTGAGTGGTCTGCTGTGAGTGGTCTGCTGTGAGTGGTCTGCTGTGTGTGGGACTGCTGTGTGTGGGTCTGCTGTGTGTGGGACTGCTGTGTGTGGGTCTGCTGTGTTTGGGTCTGCTGTGTGTGTGTCTGCTGTGCTTGGTCTGCTGTGTTGTGTCTGCTGTTATGGGCCTGTTTGTGTGGGCCTGCTGTACTGGTTCAGTTGTGCATGGGACTGATGTGCGTGTGTCTGCTGTGTGTGAGCCAGCTGTGCTGGTTCATTTGTGCATGGGTCTGATGTGTGTGAGCCTGCTGTCTGTAGGTCTGCTGTGCTGGGTCTGCTGTGTGTGGATCAGCTGTGTGTGGGTCTGTTGTGTATGGGTCTGCTCTGTGTGGGTCTTCTGTGTGTGGATCTGCTGTGTGTGGGTCTGTTGTGCCTGGGTCTGCTGTGTGTGGGTCTGCTGTGCTGGGTCTGCAGTGTGTACGACTGCTGTGCTGGTTCTGTTATGCTGGGTCTGATGGGATTACGTCTACTGTGTGTGGGACTGCTCTGCTTGTCTCTGCTGTGTGTGGGTCTGCTGTGTGTTTGCTGTGAGTGTGTCGGCTATGTGTGGGTTTGCTTTGCTTGGTCATATGTGCTTGGGTCTGCTTTGTGTGGGTCTGCTGTGCTGAGTCTGCTGTGTGTGGGTCTGCTGTGTATGGGTCTGCTGTGCTGGGTCTGATGTCCTTGGGTCTGCTGTGCGTGGGTCTGCTGTGTGTGGGTCTGTTGTGTATGGGTCTGCTCTGTGTGGGTCTGCTGTGTGTGGATCTGCTGTGTGTGGGTCTGTTGTGCCTTGGTCTGCTGTGTGTGGGTCTGCTGTGTGTGGCTCTGTTGTGTGTGAGTCTGCTGTGTGTGGGTCTGCTGTGTGTGGGACTGCTGTATGTGGGTCTGCTGTGTTTGGGTCTGCTGTGTGTGAGTCTGCTGTGTGTGGGTCTGTTGTGTATGGGTCTGCTCTGTGTGGGTCTGCTGTGTGTGGATCTGCTGTGTGTGGGTCTGTTGTGCCTGAGTCTGCTGTGTGTGAGTCTGCTGTGCATGGTGTGCTTTGCATGGGTCTGCTGTGCTGGGTCAGCTTTGCGTGGGTCTGATGTGCGTGTGTCTGCTGTGTGTTGGTCTGCTGTGTGTGTGTCTGCTGTGTGTGTGTCTGCTGTGTCTTGTTCTGTTGTGTGTGGGTCTGCTGTGCATGGTCTGCTGTGTGTGTGTCTGCTCTGTGCCGGTCTGCTCTGTGTGGGTGTGCTGTGTGTGGGTCTGCTGTATGTGGTTCTGCTAGGGTTGGTTCCGCTTTGTGTGAGTCTGCTGTTCATGGCCTGAGGTGCTTGGTCTGCTCTGCTATGATGCTTTGCTGGGTCTGCTGTGTGTGAGTCTGCTTTGCGAGGTCTGCTGTTTGTGAGTCTACTGTCCCTGATCTGCTGTGTGTGGTTCTGGTGTGTGTGGGTCTGCTCTGCTTGGTCTAATGTGTGTGAGCCTGCTGTGCTGGTTCTTCTGTGTGTGGTTCTGCTGTGCTGAATCTGCTGTGTGTGTGTCTGCTCTGCGTGGGTCTGCTGTGCTGGGCCTGCTGTGTTGGGTCAGTTGTGCGAGGGTCTGATGTGCGTGTGTCTGCTGTGTGTGAGCCAGCTGTACTGGTTCATTTTTGCATGGGTCTGATGTGTGTGAGCCTGCTGTCTGTAGATCTGCTGTGCTGGTTCTGCTGTGTGTGGATCTGCTGTGTGTGGGTCTGTTGTGTATGGGTCTGCTCTGTGTGGGTCTGCTGTGTGTGGATCTGCTGTGTGTGGGTCTGTTGTGCCTGAGTCTGCTGTGTGTGAGTCTGCTGTGCATGGTGTGCTTTGCATGGGTCTGCTGTGCTGGGTCAGCTTTGCGTGGGTCTGATGTGCGTGTGTCTGCTGTGTGTTGGTCTGCTATGCTGGGTCAGCTGTGCTGGGTCTGCTGTTTGTGGGTCTGCTTTGTGTGTGTCTGCTGTGTGGGTCTGCTATGTGTTGTCTGCGGTTCTGGGTCTGCTGTGTGTGCGTCTGCTGTGTGAGAGACTTGTGTGCTGTGTATGAGTCTGCTGTGCTGAGTCTGTTGTGCGTGGGACTGCTGTGTGTGGATCTGCTGTGTGTGTGTCTGCTGTGCATGGTCTGCTGTGCTTGGTCTTCTGTGTGTTGGTCTGCTCTGTGTGGGTGTGCTGTGCGTGGGTCTGCTGTGCGTGGTCTGCTTGCTGGGTCTGCTGTGCTGGGTCTGCAGTGTGTACGACTGCTGTGCTGGTTCTGTTACGCTGGGTCTGATGTGATTACGTCTACTGTGTGTGGGTCTGCTCTGCTTGTCTCTGCTGTGTGTGGGTCTGCTGTGTGTGCGTCGGCTATGTGTGGGTTTGCTTTGCTTGGTCTTATGTGCTTGGGTCTGTTGTGTGTGGGTCTGCTGTGCTGAGTCTGCTGTGTGTGGGTCTGCTGTGTATGGGTCTGCTGTGCTGGGTCTGATGTCCTTGGGTCTGCTGTGCGTGGGTCTGCTGTGTGTGAGTCTGCTGTGAGTGGTCTGCTGTGTGTGGGTCTGCTGTGTGTGGGACTGCTGTATGTGGGTCTGCTGTGTTTGGGTCTGCTGTGTGTGAGTCTGCTGTGCTGGGTCTGCTGTGCTGAATCTGCTGTATGAAGGTCTGCTGTGTGTGGGTCTGCTGTGTGTGAGTCTGCTGTGTGTGGGTCTGCTGTGTGTGGGTCTGTTGTGTGTGAGTCTGCTGTGAGTGGTCTGCTGTGTGTTGGTCTGTTGTGTGTGAGTCTGCTGTGAGTGGTCTACTGTGTGTGGGTCTGTTGTGTGTGAGTCTGCTGTGAGTGGTCTGCTGTGAGTGGTCTGCTGTGTGTGGGACTGCTGTGTGTGGGTCTGCTGTGTGTGGGACTGCTGTGTGTGGGTCTGCTGTGTTTGGGTCTGCTGTGTGTGAGTCTGCTGTGCTTGGTCTGCTGTGTTGGGTCTGCTGTTATGGGCCTGTTTGTGTGGACCTGCTGTACTGGTTCAGTTGTGCATGGGTCTGATGTGCGTGTGTCTGCTGTGTGTGAGCCAGCTGTGCTGGTTCATTTGTGCATGGGTCTGATGTGTGTGAGCCTGCTGTCTGTAGGTCTGCTGTGCTGGGTCTGCTGTGTGTGGATCTGCTGTGTGTGGGTCTGTTGTGTATGGGTCTGCTCTGTGTGGGTCTGCTGTGTGTGGATCTGCTGTGTGTGGGTCTGTTGTGCCTGGGTCTGCTGTGTGTGGGCCTGCTGTGTGTGGGTATGTTGCGTGTGAGTCTGCTGTGTGTGGGTCTGCTGTGTGTGGGTCCGCTGTGTGTGGTCTTCTCTGCTGGGTCTGCTGTGTTGAATCTGCTGTTTGTGGGTCCTGCTGTGTGTGTGTCTGCTGTGTGAGGGTCTTCTGTGTGTGGTTCTGATCTTCTGGGTCTGATGTCCGTGGGTCTGTTGTGTGTAAGTCTGCTGTGTATGGGTCTGCAGTGTCTCGGTCTGCTGTGTGTAAGTCTGCTGTGTGCGGGTCTGCAGTGTCTTGGTCTGCTGTGTGTGCTCTGCTGTGTCTGATGTGCATGGGTCTGATGTGCATATGTCTGCTGTGCCGAATCTTCTGTGCTGGGCTCGATGAGTGTGGGTCTGCTGTGCGTGGATCTGCTGTGCTTGGTCTGCTGTGCTGGGTCTGCTGTGTGTGGGTCTGCTGTGTGCGGGTCTGCTGTGTGTGGTTCTGCTGTGCTGGGACTGATACTCTTGGGTCTGCTGTGTGTGGGTCTGCTGTGTGTTGGTCTGCCTTGTGTGGGACTGCTGTGCTGAATCTGCTGTATGTGGGACTGCTTTGCTTGGTCTGCTGTGTGTGTGGCTGCTGTGCTTGGGTCTGCTTTGTGTGAGTCTGCTGTGTGTGGGATCTACTGTGTGTGGGTCTGTTGTGCCGGGTCTGTTGTGCTGGGTCTGCTGTGCTGGTTCTGCTGTGCTATGTCTGATGTGCGTGTGTCTGCTATGTGTGAGTCTGCTGTGTGAGGTTCTTCTGTGCTGTTTGTGAGTCTGCTGTGCCTGAGTCTGGTGTGTGTGGGTCTGTTGTGTGTGGTCTTCTGTGTGTGGGTCTGCTTTGTGTGGGACTGCTGTGCATGGTATGCTGTGCTAGGTCTGCTGTGTCTGGGACTGCTGTGCATGGTGTGCTGTGCTGGGTCTACTGTGCCTGGTTCTGCTGTGCTTGCTCTGCTGTGTGTGAGCCTGCTGTGCTGGTTCTTCTGCGTGTGGTTCTGCAGTGCTGCGTCTGCTGTGTGTGTGTCTGATGTGTAAGGGTCTTCCGTTTGTGGATCTGCTGTGCTGAATCTGCATTTCTGGGCCTGTTTGTGTGGGCCAGCTGTGCTGGGTCAGTTGTGCATGGGTCTGATGTGTGTGTGTCTGCTCTGTGTGAGCCTGCTGTGCTGGTTCAGTGGTGCGTGGGTCTGATGAGTGTGAGTCTGCTGTGTGTAGGTCTGCTGTGCTGGGTCTGCTGTTTGTGGGATTGCTGTGTGTGGGTCTACTGTGCTTGGCCTGCTGTGCTGGGTCTGCTGTGTGTGATTTGCTATCTGTGGGTCTGCTGTTTTGGGACTGCTATGCTTAGATCTGATGTGTGTGGGTCTGCTGTGCGTGGATCTGCTGTGTGTGGTCTGCTCTGCTGGGACTGCTGTGCTGAATCTGCTGTTTGTGGGTCTGCTGTGTGTGGATCTACTGTGTGTGGGTCTGCTGTGTTTAGATCTGCTGTGTGTGAGTCTGCTGCGTGTAAGTCTGCTGTGTGTGTGGGTCTGCAGTGTCTCGGTTTGCTGTGTGTGCTCTGCTGTGTGTGGTGTGCTGTGCTGTGTCTGATGTGCATGGGTCTGATGTGCATGGGTCTGCTGTGTATGGCTCTTCTGTGTGTGATTCTGCTGTGCTGGGTTTGCTGTGAGTGGTTCTGCTCTGCATATGTCTGCTGTGCTGAATCTTCTGTGCTGGGCTCGATGAGTGTGGGTCTGCTGTGCGTGGGTTTGCTGTGTGTGGGTCTGCTGTGCTGGGTCTGCTGTGTGTGAGTCTGCTGTGTGCGGGTCTGCTGTTTGTGGGCCTGCTGTGCTTGGTCTGCTTTGCTATGTCTGCTGTGTTTGAGCCTGCTGTGCTGGTTCTTCTGTGTGTGGGTCTGCTGTGTTGAATCTGCTGTGTGTGTGTCTGTTGTGCGTGGGTCTGCTGTTCTGGGCTGTTTGTGTGGGCCTGCTGTGCTGGGTCAGTTGTGCGTGGGTCTGATGTGTGTGAGTCTGCTATGTGTGGTCTGCTGTGCTGGGTCTGCTGTGCTTCTTCTGCTGTGTGTGAGTCTGCTGTGCTGATTCTCATGTGCGTGGTCTCCTGTGCTTGGTCTGCTGTGAGTGGGTCTGCTGTGTGTGGGTCTGCTTTGTGTGGTCTTCTGTGTGTGGGTCTGCTGTGCTGAATCTGCTTTGTGTGGATCTGCTGTGCTTGGGCTTGCTGTGTGTGAGTCTGCTGTGTTGGATCTTCTGTGCTGGGTCTGCTGTTTGTGGTCTGCAGTGTGTGTGTCTGCTGTGTGTGGGTCTGCTGTGTGTGTTCTGCTGTTTGTGGGTCTGCTGTGCTGTATCTGCTGTGTGTGAATGTTCTTTGCTAGGCCTGCTGTTTCTGGGTCTACTGTGCTTGATCTGCTGTGTGTGGCTCTGCTGTGTATGGGTCTGCTGTGTATGGGTCTGCTTTGCATGGGTCTGCTGTTTGTAAGTCCACTGTACTTGATCTGCTGTGTGTGGGTCTGCTGTGCTTGATCTGCTGTTTGTGGGTCTACTGTGTGTGTGTCTGCTGTGCGTGGGTCTGCTGTTCTATGTCTGTTGTACATAGGTCTGCTGTGTGTTGCTCTGCTGTGCTGGGTCTGCTGTGAGTAGGTTTGCTGTGCATAGGTTTACTATGCTGGGTCTGCTGTGCTTGGATCTGCTGTGCTGGGTCTGCTGTGCGTGGATCTGCTGTGTTTTGGTCTGCTGTGCATGTGTGTGCTGTGCTGGATCTGCTGCCCTGGTCTTCTGTGCTGAGTATGCTGTGCGAGGGTCTGCTGTGCGTTGGCCTACTATGCTGGGTCTGCTGTTCTGTTTCTGCTATGTTTAGGTCTGCTGTGTGTGGTCTGCTGTGTTGGTCTGCTGTGCTGAATCTGCTGTGTGTGGATCTGCTGTGCTTGGGCTTGCTGTGTGTGAGTCTGCTGTGTGTAGGTCTGCTGTGCTGGGTCTGCTGTTTGTGGGACTGCTGTGTGTGGGTCTACTGTGCTTGGCCTGCTGTGCTGGGTCTGCTTTGTGTGGTTTGCTATCTGTGGATCTGCTGTTCTGGGACTGCTATGCTTAGATCTGATGTGTGTGGGTCTGCTGTGAGTGGGCTTGCTGTGTGTGAGTCAGCTGTGTTGGATCTTCTGTGCTGGGTCTGCTGTTTGTGGTCTGCAGTGTGTGTGTCTGCTGTGTGTGGGTCTGCTGTGTGTGTTCTGCTGTGTGTGAGTCTGCTATGCTTGGTCTGCTGTGTGTGAGCCTGCTGTGCTGGTTCTTCTGTGTGTGGTTCTGCAGTGCTGCGTCTGCTGTGTGTGTGTCTGATGTGTAAGAGTCTTCCGTTTGTAGGTCTGCTGTGCTGAATCTGCTGTTCTGGGCCTGTTTGTGTGGGCCTGCTGTGCTGGGTCAGTTGTGCGTGGGTCTGATGTGTGTGTGTCTGCTGTGTGTGAGCCTGCTGTGCTGGTTCCGTGGTGCGTGGGTCTGATGAGTGTGAGTCTGCTGTGTGTAGGTCTGCTGTGCTGGGTCTGCTGTTTGTGGGACTGCTGTGTGTGGGTCTACTATGCTTGGCCTGCTGTGCTGGGTCTGCTGTGTGTGGTTTGCTATCTGTGGGTCTGCTGTTTTGGGACTGCTATGCTTAGATCTGATGTGTGTGGGTCTGCTGTGCGTGGATCTGCTGTGTGTGGTCTGCTCTGCTGGGACTGCTGTGCTGAATCTGCTGTTTGTGGGTCTGCTGTGTGTGGATCTACTGTGTGTGGGTCTGCTGTGCTTAGATCTGATGTGTGTGAGTCTGCTGCGTGTAAGTCTGCTTTGTGCGGGTCTGCAGTGTCTCGGTTTGCTGTGTGTGCTCTGCTGTGTGTGGTGTGCTGTGCTGTGTCTGATGTGCATGGGTCTGATGTGCATGGGTCTGCTGTGTATGGCTCTTCTGTGTGTGATTCTGCTGTGCTGGGTCTGCTGTGAGTGGTTCTGCTCTGCATATGTCTGCTGTGCTGAATCTTCTGTGCTGGGCTCGATGAGTGTGGGTCTGCTGTGCGTGGGTTTGCTGTGTGTGGGTCTGCTGTGCTGGGTCTGCTGTGCTGGGTCTGCTTTGCTGGGTCTGCTGTGTGTGAGTCTGCTGTGCTGGGCCTGCTCTTTGCGGGTCTACTGTGCTTGATCTGCTGTGCTTGCTCTGCTGTGCGTGAGCCTGCTGTGCTGGTTCTTCTGTATGTGGTTCTGCTGTGTTGTTTCTTCTGTGTGTGGGTCTGCTATGTGTGGGTCTGCTGTGTTGAATCTGCTGTGTGTGTGTCTGCTGTTCTGGGCTGTTTGTGTGGGTCAGTTGTGCGTGGGTCAGTTGTGCGTGGGCCTGATGTGTGTGAGTCTGCTATGTGTGGTCTGCTGTGCTGGGTCTGCTGTGCTCCTTCTGCTGTGTGTGAGTCTGCTGTGCTGATTCTCATGTGCGTGGTCTCCTGTGCTTGGTCTGCAGTGTGTGTGTCTGCTGTGTGTGGGTCTGCTGTGTGTGTTCTGCTGTATGTGGGTCTGCTGTGTTGAAGCTGCTGTATGTGGGTTTGCTGTGCTGTATCTTCTGTGTGTGAGTTTTCTTTGCTGAGTCTGCTGTTTGTAGGTCTACTGTGCTTGATCTGCTGTGCGTGGCTCTGCTGTGTGGGGGTCTGCTGTGTATGGGTCTGCTGTGCATGGGTCTGCTGATTGTAAGTCTAATGTGCTTGATCTGCTATGCTGGGTCTGCTGTGCGTAGGTTTGCTGTGCATAGGTTTACTATGCTGGGTCTGCTGTGCTTGGATCTGCTGTGTTTTGGTCTGCTGTGCATGTGTGTGCTGTGCTAGATCTGCTGCCCTGGTCTTCTGTGCTGAGTCTGCTGTGCGAGGGTCTGCTGTGCATTGGCCTACTATGCTGGGTCTGCTGTGCTGTGTCTGCTATGTTTAAGTCTGCTGTGTGCTGGGTCTTCTTTGGTGCATCTGCTGCACTGGGTCTGCTGTGCTGCATCTGCTTTGTATGGGTCTGCTGCGAATGTGTCTGCTCTGTATACCTCTGCTAAGAATGCTAATGGAGTGCTTTCCTTTATTGCATGAGGGATTGAACATAAAAGTCTGGGAAGAGTGTTCTACAGTCAGAATCACAGTGAAGCAGTCTGGGAAGAGTGTCCTGCTGTCCATTCATGTTGAAAATAACAAGCTTGACATCACAAGACACCGCGTGAGAGCGGTGGACAGATCAGAACCAGCGCGAGTGCGGGGAAGCTTCAAAAGGTGACATCAGCACAAAGGTGAGAGCTGATTGTTAAGTTGTGGGTAAGTGTTTTCTCTCCAGTTTAAAATAGATTAAGCTAAGGAAAGTTAAGAGTTCTTGGTTTTATTTAAAGTACATAAATAATTTAACATTTTTTACTGTATTTAACTTAAAGGGTTTTTATTCAACTAGGTGCATGGAAGTGCAGCTCAGTCCCATGTCATGTACCGCCTGCAATATGTGGGAAGTCCTAGTCACTCCTTGTGCTCTGACCGACATCGTGTGCAGGAAGTGCCACAAGCTGCAGCTACATGAGCTCTGAGTTTCGGAGCTCACTGAGGTACATCCGCGAGGTGAAGAGTTTCGTGGATAATATGTTTTTAGACATGGTCATCCAACAGCTTACGGAAGTGCAGACAGAAAGGGAATGGGTGACCATCAGTCAGAAGAGAGGTGTCAGGCAAGTAGTCAGGAAATCCCCAGGGTGCATTCCACTCGAGAACCATTTTGGAAAATGGTGAGAGCCGACGGTTCCTCTGTGGAGTGCAGCCACACTCATGGTGCTGTGAGTGGCTCACCTACACTGGTGGGGAAGGAAGAAGAGGGGAAGTGTAATGGTGGTAGGAGACTTGATAGTAAGGGGAACAGACAGGCGTTTCTGTGGCCGTAGACTTGGCTACAGGATGGTATGTTGCCATCAGGTGCCAGGGTCAATAATGTCACTGAACGGCTGCAGGACATCCTAAAGGGGGAGGGCAAACAGACAGAGATTGTGGTACATATTGGTACCGACATAGATAGAAAGAGAGATGAAGTCCTGCAAGCAGAAATTAGGGAGCTAGGAAGAAGATTAAAAAACAGGACCTCAAAGGTAGTAATCTCTGGATTACTTCTGGTCCACGCACTAGTGAGCATAGAAATGGGAGGTTAATCCAGATGAATGCTTGGCTGGAGAGATGGTGCAGGAGGGAGGGCTTTAGATTTTGGGACATTAGGACCATTTCTGGGGGCAGTGGGACCTGTACAAGATGGATGGGTTGCACCTGAACTGGAATGGGACCAACACCCTTGCAGGGAGGTTTGCTAGTGCTGTTGGGGAGGGTTTAAACTAACTTGGCAGGGGGATGGCGGTCTAAGAGGAGGTTCAGCACTGGGAGATGCACAGACCAAATTAGAAGAGGGAGCAAGTGAGTCTGGAAAGCATAGAAATTAGAGCCAGTTAAGGCACAAGGGAGTTTGGCAATGTTGGATGATGTTTATTTCAATGCAAGGAGTCTGACAAATAAGGCAGATGAGTTGATGGCACAAATTAACACATGGAAGTATGATGTCATTGCTGTCACAGAGACATGGTTGAGAGAGTGGGCAGGATTGGCAGCTCAATATTCCAGGATATAGGGTCTTCAGGTGAGACAGGGAAGGAGGTAAAAGAGGAGAGGATATCACAATATTGATCAAGGAATCAATTACAGCAGTAAGGAGGGATGACATCTTAGAAGGCTCTTCAAATGAAGTCATATGGGTAGAACTGAGAAACAAAAAAGGCACAATCACATTGCTCGGAGTGTACTATAGGCCCCCAAACAATCAGAGAGAGATAGAAGAGCAGATATGTAAGCACATTTCAGAGAAGTGTAAAAATAATAGGGTAGTGATAGTGGGGGATTTTAACTTCTCCAACATTAACTGGGTTAGCCATAGGGTGATAGATTTAGAGGGAGCAGAATTCTTAAAATGCATCCAGGAGAGCTTTTTTAAGCCAGTACGTAGAAGGTCCTACAAGATACCTACAAGGTCCTACTTAATTTTAGGGAATGAAGCCGGGCTAGTGGTAGAGGTATCAGTGGGGGAGCATTTTGCAGATAGTGATCCATTAGATTCAAGGTTATTTTGGAAAAGGACAAGGATGGGCCAGAAATCAGAGTTCTAAATTGGGGGAAGGCTGTTTTTAATAAGATCAAATATGATTTGGCCAGAGTGGACGCGGAGCAGCTACTTTTAGGTAAATCTGCACCAGAGCAGTGGGACTCATTCAAGAAGGAAATAGGGAGAGTACAGGGCCTACATATTCCAGTAAAGATAAAGGGTGGGACCAACAAATCCAGGGAACCCTGGATGTTGAGGGTTATACAGGATTGGATAAAGAGAAAAAGGGAGGCTTATGGCAGATACCGAGGGCTCAAAACAGCGGACACCCTAGAGGAGTATTGAATGTGTAGGGGGGAACTTAAAAAGGAAATTAGGAGAACAAAAAGGGGCATGAAAAAGCATTGGTAGGTAAAATAAAGGAAAATACAAAGTTATTTTACAAATACATTAAGAGTAAGAAGATAACTAGGGAAAGAGTAGGGCCCATTAAGGACCATAGTGGTAATTTGTGGTTTTGTTAAGGGGAGGTCATGCCTGACCAATTTGATTGAATTTTTCAAAGAGGTGACCAGGTGTGTAGATGAGGGTGTGTATTTGACGTAGTCTACTTGGGCTTCAGCAAGGTTTTTGACAAGGTCCCGCATGGGAGACTGATAACGAAGCTAAGAGCCCATGGGATCCAAGGCAATTTGGCAAATTGGATCCAGAATTGGCTGAGTGGCAGGAAGCAGAGGGTAATGGTCGAGGGGTGTTTTTTGTGACTGGATGCCTGTGTCCAGTAGGGTTCCACAGGGATCGGTGTTGGGTCCCTTGCTGTTTGTGGTATATATGAAGGATTTAGACTTGAATGTAGGAGGGTTGACCAGTACGTTCGCGGATGACACGAAAATTGGTGGGTTGGTAAATAGTGAGGAGGATAGCCTTAGATTACAGGAGGATGTAGGCAGGCTGGTCATTTGGGCTGATAAGTGGCAAATGGAATTTAATCCAGATAAGTGTGAGGTGATGCACTTGGGCAGGACAAACAAGGCACAGGAATACACAATGGATGGTAGGACCCTGGGAAGTACCGAGGATCAGAGTGACCTTGGTGTGCATGTCCACCGGTTCCTTAAGGTAGCGGGACAGGTAGATAAGGTGGTTACGAAGGCATATGGGATACTTGCCTTTATTAGCCAAGGCATAGAATATTAAAGCAGGGAGGTTATGCTGGAACTGTATAAAATGCTGGTTAGGCCACAGCTAGAGTATTGCGTGCAGTTCTGGAATCCGCATTATAGGAAGGATGTGATTGCACTAGAGAGAGTGCAGAGGAGATTTACCAGGATGTTGCCTGGGCTGGAGGGTTTTAGTTATGAGGAGAGATTGGATAGACTGGGGTTATTTTCCCTGGAGCAGAGGAGTTTGAGGGAGGGACGTGATTGAGGAGTATAAAATGATAGATAGGGTAGACAGGAAGGAACTTTTCCCCTTGGTGGTGAGATCAATAACCAGGGGACAAAGAGTTAAGGTAAGGGCCAGGAGGTTTAGAGGGGATGTGAGGAAGAATTTTTTCACCCAGAGACTGGTGGGAATCTGAAACTCACTGCCTGAAAGGGTGGCAGAGGCAGAAACCCTCATAACATTTAAGAAGTATTTGGATGTGCACTTGCGATGCCATGCCATACAAGTCTATGAGCATAGTGCTGGAAAACGGGATTAGAATAGATAGGCACTTGTTTGACCGGCGCAGACTCGATGGGCCGAAGGGCCTTTTTCTGTGCTGTAAACCTCTATTACTCTTTCACTCTATAAAAGGAAAGATGTTATTTCCTCAGTTATTCAGGGAATTGGTGACACTGCACCTTGAATACCGTGTGCAGTTTTGTTCTCCTTATTTAACAAAGGATGTAAATGCGTTGGAAGTGGTTCAAAAGAGGTTTACTAGATTGATACCTGGAATGAGTGGATTGTCTTATGAGGAAAGGTTGGACAGACTGGACTTGTTTCCACTGGAGTTTAGAAGAGGGAGGGGTGATTTGATTGAAGTGTGCAAGATCCTGAACGGCCTTGACAAGGTGGACGTCAAAAGAATGTTTCCTCTTGTGGGTGAGTCCAGAACGAGGGGGCACTGTTTTAAAATTAAGGATTGCCCATTTAGGACAGAGATGAGGAGAAATTTTTTCTCTCAGAGGACTGCGCGACTTTGGAATTCTCTGCCTCAGAAAGTGGTGGCGGTGGGTCATTGAATATTTTTAAGGTGGAGGGAGATAGATTCTCATTAGGCAAGGGAATCAAAGGTTATCGGAACAAAAACAAAAATAGCTGGAAAAGCTCAGCAGGCCTTACAGCATCTGTGGAGAGGAAGACAGAGCTAACGTTTCGAGTCAGGATGACTTCATCATGCGTTCTGATGAAAAGTCATGCAGACTCGAAACGTTAACTGTATTCCTCTCCACTGATGCTGTCAGGCCTGCTGAGTTTTTTCATGTTTTTTTGTTTCAGATTTCCAGCATCCGCAGTCTTTTGCTTTTATCTACATGTTATCGGGGGTAGATGGGAATGTAGAAATCGAAACACAAAATGATCAGCCATGATCTTATTGAATGACGGAGCAGGCTCGAGGGGCCGAATGGTCTACTCCTGTTCCTATTTCTTTTATTTCTTATGTTCTGATGCTGTGCGTGGGTCTGCTGTGCATGGGCCTGGTGTGCTAGCTCTGCTGTGTGTGGGTTTGCTAAGAATGCTAATGGAATGCTATCCTTTAGTACAACAGGGATCGAATATAAAAGGGAAGGACGTTATGCTTCAGTTGTACAGGACATTGGTGAGACCGCACCTCGAATACTATGTGCAGTTTTGGTCTCCCTATTTAAGGAAGGATGTAAATGCATTGGAGGTGGTTCAGAGGAGGTTTAGTAGATTGACACCTGGAATGAGTGGGTTGTCTTATGAGGAAAGGTTGGACAGATTGTGCTTGTTTCCACTGCCGTTTAGAAGAGTGAGGGATGATTTGATTGAAGTATATAAGATCCTGAACGGCCTTGACAAGGTGGACATTGAAAGGATGTTTCCTCTTGTGGGTGAGTCCAGAACTAGGGGGCACTGTTTTAAAATTAGGGGTCACCCTTTTAGGACAGAGATGAGGAGAAATGTTTTCTCTCAGAGGGCTGTGCGACTTTCGAATTCTCTGCCTCAGAAGGTGGTGGAGGCGGGTCATTGAATATTTTTAAGGCGGAGGTAGATAGATTCTTGTTCGGCAAGGAAATCAAAGGTTATTGGGGGCAGATGGGAATGTGGAAATCGGAACACAAGATCAGCCATGATCTTTTTGAATGATGGAGCAGGGTCGAGGGGCTGAATGGTCTACTCCTGTTCCTATTTCTTTTATTTCTTATATTCTGATGCTGTGCCTGGGTCTTCTGTGTGTAGGTCTGCTGATCCTCTCGCCTGTAAGATGCCTGATAATTGTTCATCTAGGACTTTGACTCTGTTGCAAATCAGCTCATTCTTTCAGGTTCTGTAATCGCAGTTCCCTGTCAGCCTATCAAGTTGTCCCAGTTCTGGGCCTGTTGCAAGCCTTCTGCACACTGAGTGTGGGTTCCATGCTTTTGCTGAACCTGGAATTAGAGCCATAGAGTCATAGAGTTACACAGCACAGAAACAAGCCCTTCGGCCCATCATGTCCGTGCCAGTCATGAAGCCCCTATCTATTCTAATCCCATTTTCCAGCACTTGTCCTGTAGCCCTGTCTGCTCTGGCATTTCAAGTGCTCATCTAAATACTTCTTAAATGTTGGGGGGTTCCTGCCTCTACCACCCCTCAATCAGTGTGTTCCAGATTCCAATCACCTTCTGGGTGAAAATTTTTTTCCTCAAATCCCCTCTAAACTTCCTGCCCCTTGCCTTAAATCTATGCCCCCTGGTTATTGACACCTCCGCTAAGGGGGAAAGGTTTCTTCCTATCTACCCTATCTATGCCCCTCAATGTTGTATGCCTCTATCAGATTCCCCCTCAGCCTTCTCTGCTTTAAGGAAAACAACCCTAGCCTATCCAGTCTCTCTTCATAGCTGAAACACTCCAGCCCAGGCAAATTCCTGGTGAATCTCCTCTGCACCCTTTCTAATACAATCATATCCTTCCTATAGTGTGGCAACCAGAACTGCACACAGTACTCCACAGTGGCCTAACTAACGTTTTATACAGCTCCAAAATAACCTCCCTGCTCTTATACTCTATGCCTAGGCTAATAAAGGCAAGTATCCCATATATCTTCTTAACCAACTTATCTACCTGTCCCGTTGCCTTCAAGGATCTATGGACATGCACACCAAGGTCCCCCGATCCTCTGTACTTCCTAGGGTCATACCATTCATCATGTATTCCCTCACCTTGATAGTTCTTCCAAAATGAATCACCTCACACATTTTAGGATTAAATTCCAACTGCCACTGCATCAGCCCACCTTACCAGCCCGTCTATATCATCCTGTAATCTAAGGCTTTCCTCCTCAATACTTACAACTATTTTCATGTCATCTGCGCACTTACGGATCATACCTCCTATATTCAGGTCTAAATCATTAATGTACCCTGCAAACAGCAAGGGTCCCAGCACCAATTCCTGCACTCATCACAGGCTTCCAATCACAAAAACAACCTTCACCCTTCACCCTCTGCCTCCCACCATTAAGCCAGTTTTGGGAAATTGCCAAATTGCCCTGGATCCCATGGGCTCTTACCTTCTTGACCATTCTCCCATGTGGGACCTTGTCAAAACCCTTACTGAAGTCCATGTAGACTACATCAACGGCACTACCCTCATCTACACAATTAGTCACCTCCTTGAAAATTTCAATCAAATTTGTTAGATCTGATCTCCCCTGGCAAAGCCATGCTGACTCTCCCTGATTATTCCCTGCCTCTCCAAGTGGAGAGTAATCCTATCCCTCAGAATTTTTTCCAATAGTTTCCCTACCACTGATATTAGACCTATTTGGCCTATAATTATCTGGTTTATCCCGACTGCCTTTCTTGAATAATGGTACCACATTCGCTGTCCTCCAGTTTTCTGGCATCTCTCCTGTGGCCAGAGAGGATTTGAAAATTAGTATCAGAGCACTTTCCTCCCTTGTCTCACATAGCAGCCTGGGATACATTTCATCTGGGTCTGGGGATCACCTACATCCTCCAGCTCCACACACAGGTTGCCACTTTGGTCCCTAATGGGCCCTACTTTTTCCCTGGTTATCCTCCTGCCTTTCGTATATTTATAAAATGCCTTGGGATTTTTCTTTATCTTGCCTGCTAGTGTTTTTTCATGCCCCCTCTTCGCTCCCCTAATTACTTTTTTAAGTACCCCCCTACACTTTCTATACTCCTCTAGGGCTCCCGCTCTTTTCAGCCCTCTGTATCTGCCATCAACCTCCTTTTTTTTTTTCTTATCAAATCCTCTATATCCCTTGACATCCAGGGTTCCATGGATTTGTTGGTCCTACCCTTCACCTTTATGGGAACATGTTGGCCCTGAACTCTCACTATTCCCTTTTTGAATGACTCCCACTGGTCTGATGTAGATTTTCCTACAAATAGCTGCTCCCAGTCCACTTTGGCCAGATCCTGTCTTATCATATTGAAATTGACCTTCCCTCAATTCAGGGCCTTTATTTCTGGTCCATCTTTGTCCTTTTCCATAATGACCTTAAATCTTGCAGAGTTATGGTCACTATCCCGGAAATGCTCCTCGACTGACGTTTCTACCACTTGCCCGGCTTTATTCCCTAAGATTAGGTCCAGTACGGCCCCTTCTCTTGTACGACTCTCTATGTGCTGGCTCAAAAAGCTCCCCTGGATGCACTTTAAGAATTCTGCCCCTCTAAGCCTTTCACTCTAAGACTATCCCAGTTAATACTGGGGAAGTTAAAATCCCCTACTATTATTACCCTATTATTTTTAATCTTCTGAGATTTGCCTACATATCTTCTCTTCTATCTCCCTATGACTGTTTGAGGCCATAGTACACTCCCAAAGTGATTGCCCCCTTTTTGTTTTTAAGTTCTACCCATATGGCCTCATTTGAAGAACCTTCTAAGATACCATCTCTCCTTACTGCAGTAATTAATCAATAGTGCAATGCCATCTCCTATTTTACATCCCCCCCACCCCCCGTCACACCTGAAGATTCTGTACCCTGGAATATTGAGCTGCCAGTCCTGCCTTTCACTCAACCATGTCTATTGTGATAGCAACAATATCATATTCCTATCTGTTAATCAACATCCTCAATTCATCTGCCTCACTTATAAGGCTCCTTATGTGAAAATAGATGCAATCTAGCCTTGTATTATTCCCTTGTGCCCTGCCTTCCAGACTGACTTAGTTTCTCTTCTATATTTGGCTGTGCATCGCCCCCTACTGTACTTCCACTCTGTACCCCATTCCCCTGCCAAATTAGTTTAACCCCCTCCTACCCCCCGTAACACCACTAGCAAACCTCCCTGCATGGATTTTGGTCCGGTTCCGATTCAGGCGCAACCCATCTGACTTGCACAGGCTCCACCTTCACCAGAAACAGGCCCAGTGATCCAGGAAACTAAAGCCCTCCCCTCCTGCACCATCTCTTCAGCCACACATTCATCCTCTCTATCCTCCTATTCCTATACTCACTAGCACATGGCACAGGGAGTAATCCAGGAATTATAACCTTTGAGGTCCTGCTTTTTAATCTGCTACCTAGCTCCCTAAATTTTTGTTGCAGGACCTCATCCCTCTTTCTACCTATGTTGTCGCTACCAATGTGAACTATGACCCCTGACTGTTTGCCCTCCCCCTTTAGAATGCCCTGCAGACATTCTGTGACATCCTTGACCCTGGCACCAAGGAGGCAACACACCATCCTGGAATCACGTCTACAGCCACAGAAGCGTCTCTCTGCACCCCTCACAATTGAGTCTCCTACCACTATTGCTCTTGCACTCTTACTCCTCCCCCCTTGTGCAGCTGAGCCACCCGCAGTGCTGTGAACTTGGCTCTGGCTGCACTCTTGAGAGGAACCTTCACCCTCACCATTTTCCAACACAGAAAAATGGTTCTTGAGTGAGATGCACTCTGTGGCTTTCCTGACTACCTGCTTGCCTCCCTTCTTCTGACTGGTTCTGACCCATTCCTCCTCTGACTGCATTTCCTTAAACTGTGGAGTGACCACATCTAAAAACGTGTTGTCCACATAACCCTCAGCCTCGCGGATGCACCGCTGTGTCTCCAGCTGACACTCAAGCTCCGAAACCCGTTGCTCAGGCTGGTCAAGACAGTGGCACTTCCTGCACATATGGTTATCCAGACTGCAAGGAGTGTCTAAGAATTCCCATATGCTGCACATGGGACTGAGCTCCCTTGCCATATGTTTTGTTTGTTTTTAATTAAAATACAATTTCTTTGAATTTAAGCCAAGGAGAAACTATTTGTTTTTTCTTAAAAAAAAACAAATGCTGAGACTCTGACCTTCAGTAATGTCTCTTTAAAGTGGAAAAAAATGCAACTTACCCACTAGCTACCAATCAGCTCTCTCCCTTGTCCTGACATCACTCCTTTTGAATTCCATCGCCAAATAGTGTCTGGGTGAGATCTGGCTCCCTCATGGTTAAACTCCACTCCGTTCTTCATACAGCTGCTCCACTCCCTCACAGGTAAATTCCCAGCCTATTTACAGCCAATTTGCTCCCTCACAGGAAAACTCCACTCAGCTCTTTAGAAAGCCTTTCCACTGTCTCAGAGGTAAACTCCGCTCATTATACAGCCGCTCTGCTTTCTCACAAGTAAACTCGCACACTTTATACAGCCACTCTGCTCCTTCACAGGTAAACTCCACTCCTCTCTCTATACAGCCGCACCGCTCCCTCACAGGTAAACTCCAATCCTCTCTCTATACAGCCGCTCTGCTCCCTCACAGGTAAACTCCAATCCTCTCTCTATACAGCCGCTCCGCTCCCTCACAGCTAAACTCCAATCCTCTCTCTATACAGCCGCTCCGCTCCCTCACAGGTAAACTCCAATCCTCTCTCTATACAGCCGCTCCGCTCCCTCACAGGTAAACTCCCAATATTTATACAGCCGCTCCGCTCCCTCACAGATAAACTTCACTCTGCTCTTCATACAGCCAGTCTGCTCATTATACAGCTGCTCTGCTCTTTATACAGCCGCTCCGCTCCCTTACAGGTAAACTTCGCTCCACTCTTGATACAGCCGCTCTGCTCCCACACAGGTAAACTCCAATTCTCTCTTTATACAGCCGCTCCACACACTCATTGGTAAAATCTGCTCTGCTCCTTAAACAGCCGCTCCGCACCCTCAAAGGTAAACACTGCTCCGCTCTTTATACAGCCGCTCCCCTACCTCACAGATAAACTCCACTCCTCTCTTTATGCAGCCGCTCTGCTCCCTTCACAGGTAAACTCTGCTCCGCCCTTTATACAGCCGCTCTGCTCCCTCACAGGTAAACTCTGCTCCACTCCTTATACAGCCACTCTGCTCCCTCACAGGTCAACTCCGCTCCACTTTTTAAACAGCCGCTCCGCTCCCTCACAGGTAAACTCCCACTCTATATACAGCCGCTCCACTCCTTCACAGGTAAACTCCCACTCTTTGTACAGCCACTCCGCTCCCTCACAGGTACACTCTGCTCCACCCTTTATACAGCCGCTCTGCTCCCTCACAGGTAAACTCTGCTCTGCCCTTTATACAGCCACTCCGCTCCCCCACAGGTAAACTCCACTCCGCTCTTTATACAGCCACTCCGCTCCCTCACAGGTAAACTCTGCTCCGCCCTTTATACAGCTGCTCTGCTCCCTCATAGGTAAACTCTGCTCTGCCCTTTATACAGCCACTCCGCTCCTCCACAGGTAAACTCACACTCTTTACACAGCCGCTCCGCTCCCACACAGTAAACTCCATTCCGCAATTTATGCAGCCGCTCCGCTCCCTCACAGGTAAACTTCACTCCTGCTTTTTGTACATCCGCTCCACTACCTCACAGGCATATCCCACTCCGCATTTATACAGCCACTCAACTCCCTCACAAGTAAACTCCCACTCTTTATACAGCCACTCTGCTCCCTCACAGGTAAATTCCACTCCGCTCTCTACACACCACTGTACTCCTTTCACAGGTAAACTCTGCTCCTTTTTTTTTTATACAGCCGCTCTGCTCCCTCACAGGTAAACTCCGCTCCGCTCTTTATCCAGCCGCTCGCCTCCCTCACAAGTAAACTCCCAATCTTTAAACAGCTGCTCCGCACCCTCACTGCTAAACTCCATTCCACTCTTTATACAGGTGCTCCACTCCCTCACAGGTAAACTCCACTCCACGCTTTATACAGCTGCTCCGGTCCCCCAGAGGTAAACTCCACTCCGCTCCCTATTCAGCCGCTCCGCTCCCTCACAGGTAAACTCCCACTCTTTACACAGCTGCTCCACTCCCTCACAGGTAAACTCTACTCCGCTCTTTATTCAGCCACTCCGCTCCCTCACAGGTAAACTCTGCTCCGCCCTTTATACAGCCGCTCCGCTCCCTCACAGGTAAACTCCCACTCTTTACACAGCTGCTCCACTCCCTCACAGGTAAACTCCCACTCTTTACACAGCTGCTCCACTCCCTCACAGGTAAACTCCCACTCTTTACACAGCTGCTCCGCTCCCTCACAGGTAAACTCCCACTCTTTACACAGCTGCTCCGCTCCCTCACAGGTAAACTCCCACTCTTTACACAGCTGCTCCGCTCCCTCACAGGTAAACTCCCACTCTTTACACAGCTGCTCCGCTCCCTCACAGGTAAACTCCCACTCTTTACACAGCTGCTCCACTCCCTCACAGGTAAACTCCCACTCTTTACACAGCTGCTCCGCTCCCAGACAGGTAAACTCCCACTCTTTACACAGCTGCTCCACTCCCTCACAGGTAAACTCCCACTCTTTACACAGCTGCTCCACTCCCTCACAGGTAAACTCCCACTCTTTACACAGCCGCTCCGCTCCCAGACAGGTAAACTCCCACTCTTTACACAGCCGCTCCGCTCCCTCACAGGTAAACTCCCACTCTTTACACAGCTGCTCCACTCCCTCACAGGTAAACTCCCACTCTTTACACAGCCGCTCCGCTCCCTCACAGGTAAACTCCCACTCTTTACACAGCTGCTCCGCTCCCAGACAGGTAAACTCCCACTCTTTACACAGCTGCTCCGCTCCCAGACAGGTAAACTCCACTCCACTTTATACAGCTGCTCCGCTCCCAGACAGGTAAACTCCACTCCACTTTATACAGATGCTCTGCTCCCAGACAGGTAAACTCTACTACACTCTCTAAACAGCGCTCCGGGCCCACACAGGTAAACTCCCACTCTTTAAACAGCCGCTCTGCTCCTACAAAGGTAAACATTGCTTTTCTTTTTATCCAGCCGCTCCGCTCCCTCACAGGTAAACTCACACTCTTGAAACAGCCGCTGTGCTCCTACAAAGGTAAACATTGCTTTTCTTTTTATACAGCCGCTCCGCTCCCTCACAGGTAAACTCTGCTCCACTCTTTATACAGCTGCTCCACTCCCTCACAGATAAACTCTACTCCGCTCTTTATACAGCCGCTCCGCTGCCTCACAGGTAAACTCTACTCCGCTCTCGAAACAGCCGCTCTGGTCCCACTCAGTTAAACTCCCACCCTTTATACAGCCACTCGGCTCCTTCATAGTTAAACTCTGCTCCATTCTTCATACAGACGCTCTGATCCCTAGTAGGTAAACTCCCACTCTTTACACAGCCGCTCCGCTCCCTCACAGGTAAACTCCCACACTTTACACAGCTGCTCCACTCCCACACAGGTGAACTCCCACTCTTTACACAGCCACACCAGTCCCACACAGGTGAACTCCCACTCTCTACACAGCGCTCCGGTCCCACACAGGTAAACTCCCACTCTTTACACAGCTAATCCACTCCCTCACAGGTAAACTCCCACTCTTTACACAGCTGCTCCGCTGCCTCACAGGTAAACTCCCACTCTTTACACAGCTAATCCACTCCCTCACAGGTAAACTCCCACTCTTTACACAGCCGCTCCGCTCCCTCACAGGTAAACTCCGCTTCGCTCTCTACACAGCCACACCGGTCCCACTCAGTTAAACTCCCACTCTTTATACAGCCACTCCGCTCCTTCATAGTTAAACTCTGCTCCATTCTTCATATAGACGCTCTGATCCATAGTAGGTAAACTCCCACTCTTTATACAGCCGCTCCGCTCCCTCACAGGTAAACTCTGCTCCACTCTTTATACAGCTGCTCCACTCCCTCACAGATAAACTCTACTCCGCTCTTTATACAGCCGCTCCGCTGCCTCACAGGTAAACTCTACTCCGCTCTCGAAACAGCCGCTCTGGTCCCACTCAGTTAAACTCCCACCCTTTATACAGCCACTCGGCTCCTTCATAGTTAAACTCTGCTCCATTCTTCATACAGACGCTCTGATCCCTAGTAGGTAAACTCCCACTCTTTACACAGCCGCTCCGCTCCCTCACAGGTAAACTCCCACACTTTACACAGCTGCTCCACTCCCACACAGGTGAACTCCCACTCTTTACACAGCCACACCAGTCCCACACAGGTGAACTCCCACTCTCTACACAGCGCTCCGGTCCCACACAGGTAAACTCCCACTCTTTACACAGCTAATCCACTCCCTCACAGGTAAACTCCCACTCTTTACACAGCCGCTCCGCTCCCTCACAGGTAAACTCCCACTCTTTACACAGCCGCTCCGCTCGCTCACAGGTAAACTCCCACTCTTTACACAGCCGCTCCGCTCCCTCACAGGTAAACTCCCACTCTTTACACAGCCGCTTCGCTCCCTCACAGGTAAACTCCGCTTCGCTCTCTACACAGCCACACCGGTCCCACTCAGTTAAACTCCCACTCTTTATACAGCCACTCCGCTCCTTCATAGTTAAACTCTGCTCCATTCTTCATATAGACGCTCTGATCCATAGTAGGTAAACTCCCACTCTTTATACAGCCGCTCCGCTCCCTCACAGGTAAACTCCGCTCCACTCTTTATACAGCCGCTCCGCTCCTTCACAGGTAAACTCCGCTCCACTTTTTATACAGCCACTCCGCTGCCTCACAGGTAAACTCCCACTCTTTACACAGCCACTCTGCTCCCTCAGAGGTAAACTCCGCTACTCCCTTTATACAGCAGCTCTACTCCCTCGCAGGTTAACTCTCACTCTTTGTACAGCCACTTTGCTCTCTCCCAGGTAAACTCCACTCCGCTCTTTAGACAGCAGTTCTTCTCCATGTCAGGTAAACTACGTTCCACTCGGTTTACAGCTGCTCCGCTCCCACACAGTTAAACTCCATTCCGCTCTTTATACAGCCGCTCCCCTCCCTCACAGGTAAACTCCACCACTCTCTTTATACAGCCACTCTGCTCCCTCACAGGTAAACTCTGCTCTGCCCTTTATACAGCTGCTCCGCTCCCTCACAGGTAAACTCCACCACTCTCTTTATACAGCCACTCTGCTCCCTCACAGGTAAACTCTGCTCTGCCCTTTATACAGCTGCTCCGCTCCCTCACAAGTAAACTCCCACTCTATATACAGCCATTCTGCTCCCTCACAGGTAAACTCCACTCCGTTCTCTAAACAGCCATGGTGCTCCCTCACAGGTTAACTCCGCTCCACTTTTTATATAGCCGCTCTGCTCCATCACAGGCAAACTCCACTCCGCATTTTATATAACTGCTCTGTTCCTCACAGGTAAACTCCCACTCTTTATACAGCCACTCCACTCCTTCACAGGCAAACTCTGCTCCACATTTTATATAACTGCTCCATTCCCTCACAGGTAAACTCGGCTCCGCTTTCAATACAGCCACTCCGCAACCACGTAGTAAACTCCGCTCCCCTCTTTATACATCCACTCCTCTCTCTCACAGGGAAACTTTGCTTTTCACTTTATACAGCCGCTCCGCTGCCTCACAGGTAAACTCCACTCCGCTCTCTATACAGCCACTCTGCAACCACGTAGTAAACTCCGCTCCCCTCTTTATACATCCACTCCTCTCCCTCACAGGTAAACTCCGCTCCACTTTTTATACAGCTACTCCACTCCCTCACAGGTAAACTCCCACTCTTTACACAGCCGCTCCGCTGCCTCACAGGTAAACTCCCACTCTTTACACAGCTGCTCCACTCCCTCACAGGTAAACTCCCACTCTTTACACAGCCGCTCCGCTCCCAGACAGGTAAACTCCCACTCTTTACACAGCTGCTCCACTCCCTCACAGGTAAACTCCCACTCTTTACACAGCTGCTCCACTCCCTCACAGGTAAACTCCCACTCTTTACACAGCTGCTCCGCTGCCTCACAGGTAAACTCCCACTCTTTACACAGCTGCTCCACTCCCTCACAGGTAAACTCCCACTCTTTACACAGCCGCTCCGCTCCCTCACAGGTAAACTCCCACTCTTTACACAGCCGCTCCGCTCCCACACAGGTAAACTCCCACTCTTTACACAGCCGCTCCGCTCCCACACAGGTAAACTCCCACTCTTTACACAGCCGCTCCGCTCCCACACAGGTAAACTCCGCTCCACTTTGTACACAGCCGCTCCGCTGCCTCACAGGTAAACTCCACTCCGCTCTCTATACAGCCGCTCTGGTCCCACTCAGTTAAACTCCCACTCTTTATACAGCCACTCGGCTCCTTCATAGCTAAACCCTGCTCCATTCTTCATACAGACGCTCTGATCCCTAGTAGGTAAACTCCCACTCTTTATACAGCCGTTCCACTCCCTCACAGGTAAACTCTGCTCCACTCTTTATACAGCTGCTCCACTCCCTCACAGGTAAACTCCCACTCTTTACACAGCCGCTCTGCTCCCTCACAGGTAAACTCCCACTCTTTACACAGCTGCTCCACTCCCTCACAGGTAAACTCCCACTCTTTACACAGCCGGTCCGCACCCTTACAGTTAAACTTCGCTCCTCTATTTACACAGCCACTGTGATCCTTCACAGGTAAACTGCGCTCCGCATTTTTTACAGCTGTTCCGCTCTGTTCTGCTCTTCATACACCCGCTCTGCTCTCTCACAGGTAAACTCTGCTCTGCTCTTTATATAGCCACTCCACTCCCTCACAGGTAAACTCTGCTCCACTCTTTACACAGCCACTCCGCTCCCTCACAGGTAAACTCCACTCCGCTCTTTATACAGCCACTCTGCTCCCTCACAGATAAACTCTACTCTGCTCTTTATTCAGCCACTCCGCTCCCTCACAGGTAAACTCCCACTCTTTACACAGCCGCTCCACTCCCAGACAGGTAAACTCTGCTCCACTTTTTATCCAGCCGCTCCGCTCCCTCACAGGTAAACTCACACTCTTTAAACAGCCGCTCTGCTCCTACAAAGGTAAACATTGCTTTTCTTTTTATACAGCCGCTCCGCTCCCTCACAGGTAAACTCCCACTCTTTACACAGCCGCTCCGCTCCCTTACATGTAAACTCCCACTCTTTACACAGCCGCTCCGCTCCCTCACAGGTAAACTCCCACTCTTTACACAGCCGCTCCGCTCCCTCACAGGTAAACTCCCACTCTTTACACAGCCGCTCCGCTCCCTCACAGGTAAACTCCCACTCTTTACACAGCCGCTCCGCTCCCTCACAGGTAAACTCCCACTCTTTACACAGCTGCTCCACTCCCTCACAGGTAACTCCCACTCTTTACACAGCCGGTCCGCACCCTTACAGTTAAACTTCGCTCCTCTATTTACACAGCCACTGTGATCCTTCACAGGTAAACTGCGCTCCGCATTTTTTACAGCTGTTCCGCTCCCTCACAGGTAAACTCTGTTCTGCTCTTCATACACCCGCTCTGCTCTCTCACAGGTAAACTCTGCTCTGCTCTTTATATAGCCACTCCACTCCCTCATAGCTAAACTCTGCTCCACTCTTTGTACAGCCACTCTGCTCCCTCACAGGTCAACTCCGCTCCACTTTTTAAACAGCCGCTCCGCTCCCTCACAGATAAACTCCCACTCTCTATACAGCCGCTCCGCTCCTTCACAGGTAAACTCCCACTCTTTATACAGCCACTCCGCTCCCTCACAGGTAAACTCTACTCCGCTCTTTATACAGCCACTCCGCTCCCTCACAGGTAAACTCCCACTCTTTACACAGCCGCTCCACTCCCAGACAGGTAAACTCTGCTCCACTTTTGTGGGTCTGTTGTGCTGGGTCTGTTGTGCTGGGTCTGTTGTGCTGGGTCTGTTGTACTGTTTCTGCTGTGCGTGGGTCTGTTGTGCTGTGTCTGTTGTGCTGTGTCTGTTGTGCTGGGTCTGTTGTGCTGGGTCTGTTGTGCTGGTTCTGTTGTGCTGGGTCTGCTGTACGTGGGTCTGTTGTGCTAGTTCTGTTGTACTGTGTCTGCTGTGCGTGGGTCTTTTGTGCTGGGTCTGTTGTGCGTGGGTCTGTTGTACTGTGTCTGCTGTGCGTGGGTCTCTTGTGCGTGGGTCTCTTGTGCGTGGGTCTGTTGTGCTGGGTCTGTTGTGCTGGGTCTGTTGTGCTGGGTCTGTTGTGCTGGGTCTGTTGTGCTTGGTCTGCTGTGCGTGGGTCTGCTGTGCGTGGGTCTGCTGTGCGTGGGTCTGCTGTGCGTGGGTCTGCTGTGCGTGGGTCTGCTGTGCGTGGGTCTGTTGTGCGTGGGTCTGTTGTGCATGGGTCAGTTGTGCTGGTTCTGTTGTGCTGGTTCTGTTGTGCTGCGTCTGCTGTGCTGATTCTGTTGTGCTGGGTCAGTTGTGCTGGGTCAGTTGTGCTGGGTCTGTTGTGCTGGTTCTGTTGTGCTGGTTCTGTTGTGCTGGTTCTGTTGTGCTGGTTCTGTTGTGCTGGTTCTGTTGTGCTGGTTCTTTTGTGCTGGGTCTGTTGTGCTGGGTCCGTTGTGCTCTGTCTGCTGTCCTGGGTCAGTTGTGCTGGGTCAGTTGTGCTGGGTCTGCTGTGCATGGGTCTGTTCTGCGTGGGTCAGTTGTGCTGGTTCTGTTGTGCCGATTATGTTTTGCGTGGGTCTGATGTGCGTGAATCTGTTGTGCTGGTTGTGTTGTGCTGGTTCTGTTGTGCTTGTTCTGTTGTGCTCGTTCTGTTGTGCTGGTTCTGTTGTGCTGGTTCTGTTGTGCTGGTTCTGTTGTGCTGTTTCTGTTGTGCTGGTTCTTTTGTGCTGATTCTTTTGTGCTGGTTCTGTTGTGCTGCTTCTTTTGTGCTGGTTCTGTTGTGCTGGTTCTTTTGTGCTCTGTCTTTTGTGCTCTGTCTGATGTCCTGTTTCAGTTGTGCTGGTTCTGTTTTGCTGGGTTTACTGTTCGTGGGTCTGCTGTGCTGGGTCTGCTGTGCTGGGTCTGCTGTTCTGGGTCTGCTGTGCTGGGTCTGCTGTGCTGGGTCTGCTGTGTTGGTCTGCTTTGCAGGGTCTGCTGTGCGTGGTTCTTTTGTGCTGGGTCTTTTGTGCTGGGTCTTTTGTGCTGGGTCTGTTGTGCTGGTTCTGTTGTGCTGGGTCTGTTGTGCTGGGTCTTTTGTGCTCTGTCTGCTGTCCTGGGTCAGTTGTTCTGGGTCAGTTGTGCTGGGTCAGTTGTGCTGGGTCTGCTGTTCGTGGGTCTGTTGTGCTGGGTCTGTTGCGCTGTTTCTGTTGCGCTGGGTCTGCTGTGCTTAGTCTGTTGTGCGTGGGTCTTTTGTGCTGGTCTTTTGTGCTGGGTCTGCTGTGCTGGGTCTGCTGTGCTGGGTCTGCTGTGCTGGGTCTGCTGTGCTGGGTCTGTTGTGCTGGGTCTGTTGTGCTGGGTCTGTTGTGCTGGGTCTGTTGTGCTGGGTCTGTTGTGCTGGGTCTGTTGTGCTGGGTCTGTTGTGCTGGGTCTGTTGTGCTGGGTCTGTTTTGCGTGGGTCTGTTTTGCGTGGGTCTCTTGAGCATGAGTGTTTTGTGCTGGGCCTGCTGTGTGTCGGTCTGTTGTACTGTGTTTGCTGTGCGGGGGTCTGTTGTGCTGGGTCTGTTGTGCTGGGTCTGTTGTGCTGGGTCTGTTGTGCTTGGTCTGTTGTGCTGGGTCTGTTGTGCTGGGTCTGTTGTGCTGGGTCTGTTGTACTGTTTCTGCTGTGCGTGGGTCTGTTGTGCTGTGTCTGTTGTGCTGGGTCTGTTGTGCTGGGTCTGTTGTGCTGGGTCTGTTGTGCTGGTTCTGTTGTGCTGGGTCTGCTGTACGTGGGTCTGTTGTGCTAGTTCTGTTGTACTGTGTCTGCTGTGCGTGGGTCTTTTGTGCTGGGTCTGTTGTGCGTGGGTCTGTTGTACTGTGTCTGCTGTGCGTGGGTCTCTTGTGCGTGGGTCTGTTGTGCTGGGTCTGTTGTGCTGGGTCTGTTGTGCTGGGTCTGTTGTGCTGGGTCTGTTGTGCTGGGTCTGTTGTGCTTGGTCTGCTGTGCGTGGGTCTGCTGTGCGTGGGTCTGCTGTGCGTGGGTCTGCTATGCGTGGGTCTGCTGTGCGTGGGTCTGCTGTGCGTGGGTCTGCTGTGCGTGGGTCTGCTGTGCTTCTGTCTGCTGTGCGTGGGTCTGTTGTGCGTGGGTCTGTTGTGCGTGGGTCTGTTGTGCGTGGGTCTGTTGTGCTGGGTCTGTTGTGCTGGGTCTGTTGTGCTGGGTCTGTTGTGCTGGGTCTGTTGTGCTGGGTCTGTTGTGCTGGGTCTGTTGTGCGTGGGTCTTTTGTGCTGGTCTTTTGTGCTGGGTCTGCTGTGCTGGGTCTGTTGTGCTGGGTCTGTTGTGCTGGGTCTGTTGTGCTGGGTCTGTTGTGCTGGGTCTGTTGTGCTGGGTCTGTTGTGCTGGGTCTGTTGTGCTGGGTCTGTTGTGCTGGGTCTGTTGTGCTGGGTCTGTTGTGCTGGGTCTGTTGTGCTGGGTCTGTTGTGCTGGGTCTGTTGTGCTGGGTCTGTTGTGCTGGGTCTGTTTTGCGTGGGTCTGTTTTGCGTGGGTCTCTTGAGCATGAGTGTTTTGTGCTGGGCCTGCTGTGTGTCGGTCTGTTGTACTGTGTTTGCTGTGCGGGGGTCTGTTGTGCTGGGTCTGTTGTGCTGGGTCTGTTGTGCTGGGTCTGTTGTGCTGGGTCTGTTGTGCTGGGTCTGTTGTGCTGGGTCTGTTGTGCTGGGTCTGTTGTGCTGGGTCTGTTGTGCTGGTTCTGTTGTGCTGGGTCTGCTGTACGTGGGTCTGTTGTGCTAGTTCTGTTGTACTGTGTCTGCTGTGCGTGGGTCTTTTGTGCTGGGTCTGTTGTGCGTGGGTCTGTTGTACTGTGTCTGCTGTGCGTGGGTCTCTTGTGCGTGGGTCTCTTGTGCGTGGGTCTGTTGTGCTGGGTCTGTTGTGCTGGGTCTGTTGTGCTGGGTCTGTTGTGCTGGGTCTGTTGTGCTTGGTCTGCTGTGCGTGGGTCTGCTGTGCGTGGGTCTGCTGTGCGTGGGTCTGCTGTGCGTGGGTCTGCTGTGCGTGTGTCTGCTGTGCGTGGGTCTGCTGTGCGTGGGTCTGCTGTGCGTGGGTCTGCTGTGCGTGGGTCTGTTGTGCGTGGGTCTGTTGTGCGTGGGTCTGTTGTGCATGGCTCAGTTGTGCTGGTTCTGTTGTGCTGGTTCTGTTGTGCTGGTTCTGTTGTGCTGCGTCTGCTGTGCTGATTCTGTTGTGCTGGGTCAGTTGTGCTGGTTCAGTTGTGCTGGTTCAGTTGTGCTGGGTCTGTTGTGCTGGTTCTGTTGTGCTGGTTCTGTTGTGCTGGTTCTGTTGTGCTGGTTCTGTTGTGCTGGTTCTGTTGTGCTGGTTCTGTTGTGCTGGTTCTGTTGTGCTGGTTCTTTTGTGCTGGGTCTGTTGTGCTGGGTCCGTTGTGCTCTGTCTGCTGTCCTGGGTCAGTTGTGCTGGGTCAGTTGTGCTGGGTCAGTTGTGCTGGGTCTGCTGTGCCTGGATCTGCTGTGCATGGGTCTGTTCTGCGTGGGTCAGTTGTGCTGGTTCTGTTGTGCCGATTATGTTTTGCGTGGGTCTGATGTGCGTGAGTCTGTTGTGCTGGTTGTGTTGTGCTGGTTGTGTTGTGCTGGTTCTGTTGTGCTGGTTCTGTTGTGTTGGTTCTGTTGTGATTGTTCTGTTGTGCTTGTTCTGTTGTGCTTGTTCTGTTGTGCTGGTTCTGTTGTGCTGGTTCTGTTGTGCTTGTTCTGTTGTGCTTGTTCTGTTGTGCTCGTTCTGTTGTGCTGGTTCTGTTGTGCTGGTTCTGTTGTGCTGGTTCTGTTGTGCTGGTTCTGTTGTGCTGGTTCTGTTGTGCTGGTTCTGTTGTGCTGTTTCTGTTGTGCTGGTTCTTTTGTGCTGATTCTTTTGTGCTGGTTCTGTTGTGCTGGTTCTTTTGTGCTGGGTCTTTTGTGCTCTGTCTGATGTCCTGTTTCAGTTGTGCTGGTTCTGTTTTGCTGGGTTTACTGTTCGTGGGTCTGCTGTGCTGGGTCTGCTGTGCTGGGTCTGCTGTTCTGGGTCTGCTGTGCTGGGTCTGCTGTGCTGGGTCTGCTGTGTTGGTCTGCTTTGCAGGGTCTGCTGTGCGTGGTTCTTTTGTGCTGGGTCTTTTGTGCTGGGTCTGTTGTGCTGGTTCTGTTGTGCTGGGTCTGTTGTGCTGGGTCTTTTGTGCTCTGTCTGCTGTCCTGGGTCAGTTGTTCTGGGTCAGTTGTGCTGGGTCAGTTGTGCTGGGTCTGCTGTTCGTGGGTCTGTTGTGCTGGGTCTGTTGCGCTGTTTCTGTTGCGCTGGGTCTGCTGTGCTTAGTCTGTTGTGCGTGGGTCTTTTGTGCTGTTTCTGCTGTGCATGGGTCTGTTGTGATGTGTTTGCTCTGCTAGGTCTGTTGTGCGTGGGCCTGTTGTGCGTGGGCCTGTTGTGCTGGGTCTGCTGTGCTGGGTCTGCTGTGCTGAGTCTTCTGTGCTGGTTCTGCTGTGCTGGGTCTGCTGTGCGTTGTTCTGATGTGCATGGGTATGCTGTGCGTGGGTCTGCTGTGCGTGGGTCTGCTGTGCGTGGGTCTGCTGTGCGTGGGTCAGTTGTGCTGGGTCTGCTGTGCTGGGTCTGCTTTGCTGCATCTGCTGTGCGTGGGCCTGTTGTGCGTGGGCCTGTTGTGCGTGGGCCTATTGTGCATGGGCCTATTGTGCGTGGGCCTGCTGTGCATGGGCCTGTTGTGCTGGGTCTGTTGTGCTGGGTCTGCTGTGCTGGGTCTTTTGTGCTGGGTCTTCTGTGCTGGGTCTGCTATGCGTGTGTCTGATGTGCGTTGGTCTGATGTGCGTGGGTCTGCTGTGCGTGGGTCTGCTGTGCGTGGGTCTGCTGTGCGTGGGTCTGCTGTGCGTGGGTCTGCTGTGCGTGGGTCTGCTGTGCGTGGGTCTGCTGTTCGTGGGTCTGCTTTGCGTGTGTCTGTTGTGCGTGTGTCTGTTGTGCGTGGGTCTGTTGTGCGTGGGTCTGTTGTGCGTGGGTCTGTTGTGCGTGGGTCTGTTGTGCTGGGTCTGTTGTGCTGGGTCTGTTGTGCTGGGTCTGTTGTGCTGGGTCTGTTGTGCTGGGTCTGTTGTGCGTGGGTCTTTTGTGCTGGTCTTTTGTGCTGGTCTTTTGTGCTGGGTCTGCTGTGCTGGGTCTGTTGTGCTGGGTCTGTTGTGCTGGGTCTGTTGTGCTGGGTCTGTTGTGCTGGGTCTGTTGTGCTGGGTCTGTTGTGCTGGGTCTGTTGTGCTGGGTCTGTTGTGCTGGGTCTGTTTTGCGTGGGTCTGTTTTGCGTGGGTCTGTTTTGCGTGGGTCTCTTGAGCATGAGTGTTTTGTGCTGGGCCTGCTGTGTGTCGGTCTGTTGTACTGTGTTTGCTGTGCGGGGGTCTGTTGTGCTGGGTCTGTTGTGCTGGGTCTGTTGTGCTGGGTCTGTTGTGCTGGTTCTGTTGTGCTGGTTCTGTTGTGCTGGTTCTGTTGTGCTCGATCTGTTGTTCTTGTTCTGTTGTGCTTGTTCTGTTGTGCTGGTTCTGTTGTGCTCGTTCTGTTGTGCTGGGTCTTTTGTGCTCTGTCTGCTGTCCTGGGTCATTTGTGCCGGTTCTGCTGTGCATGGGTCTGTTGTGATGTGTCTGCTCTGCTAGGTCTGTTGTGCGTGGGCCTGTTGTGCGTGGGCCTGTTGTGCGTGGGCCTGTTGTGCTGGGTCTGCTGTGCTGGGTCTTCTGTGCTGGGTCTGCTGTGCTGTGTCTGCTGTGCGTTGGTCTGATATGCTTGGGTCTGCTGTGCATGGGTCTGCTGTGCGTGGTTCTGTCCTGCTGGGTCTGCTGTGCGTGGGTCTGTTGTGCGTGGGTCTGTTGTGCGTGGGTCTGCTGTGCGTATGTCTGCTGTGCGTGGGTCTGTTGTACGTGGGTCTGTTGTGCGTGGGTCTGTTGTGCTGGGTCTGCTGTGCTGGGTCTGCTGTGCTGGGTCTGCTGTGCTGGGTCTGCTGTGCTGGGTCTGCTGTGCAGGGTCTGCTGTGCATGGGTCTTTTGTGCTGTGTCTTTTGTGCTGTGTCAGTTGTGCTGTGTCAGTTGTGCAGTGTCAGTTGTGCAGTGTCAGTTGTGCAGTGTCAGTTGTGCTGGGTCAGTTGTGCTGGGTCAGTTGTGCTGGGTCAGTTGTGCTGGGTCAGTTGTGCTGGGTCAGTTGTGCTGTGTCAGTTGTGCTGGGTCAGTTGTGCTGGGTCTGTTTTGCTGGGTCTGCTGTCCGTGTGTCTGTTGTGCTGGGTCTGTTGCGCTGTTTCTGTTGCGCTGTGTCTGCTGTGCTTAGTCTGTTGGTCGTGGGTCTTTTGTGCCGGTTCTGCTGTGCATGGGTCTGTTGTGATATGGCTGCTCTACTAGGTCTGTTGTGCATGGGCCTGTTGTGCGTGGGCCTGTTGTGCTGGGTCTGCTGTGCTCTGTCTGCTGTGCTCTGTCTGCTGTGCTGTGCCGGGCGTGCTGTGCCTGCTGTGCTGTGGCTGCTGTGCTGGGTCTGCTGTGCTGGGTCTGCTGTGCTGGGTCTGCTGTGCTGGGTCTGCTGTGCTGGGTCTGCTGTGCTGTGTCTGCTGTGCTGTGTCTGCTGTGCTGGGTCTGCTGTGCTGGGTCTGCTGTGCTGGGTCTGCTGTGCTGGGTCTGCTGTGAGTGGGTCTGTTGGGAGTGGGTCTGTTGGGAGTGGGTCTGTTGGGAGTGGGTCTGTTGGGAGTGGGTCTGTTGGGAGTGGGTCTGTTGGGAGTGGGTCTGTTGGGAGTGGGTCTGTTGGGAGTGGGTCTGTTGTGATTGGGCTGTTGTCTGTGTCTGATGTGCTGGGTCTGCTGTGCTGTGTCTGCTGTGCTGAGTCTGCTGTGCTGGGTCTGCTGTGCTGGGTCTGCTGTGCTGGGTCTGCTGTGCTGGGTCAGCTGTGCTGGGTCAGCTGTGCTGGGTCTGCTGTGCGTGGGTCTGCTGTGCGTGGGTCTGCTGTGCGTGGGTCTGCTGTGCGTGGGTCTGCTGTGCTGGGTCTGCTGTGCTGGGTCTGCTGTGCTGGGCCTGCTGTGCTGGGCCTGCTGTGCTGGGCCTGCTGTGCTGGGCCTGCTGTGCTGGGCCTGCTGTGCTGGGCCTGCTGTGCTGGGTCTGCTGTGCTGGGTCTGCTGTGCGTGGTTCTGTCCTGCTGGGTCAGCTGTGCGTGGATCCGTTGTGCTGGGTATTCTGTCCTGGTGCCGCTGTGTGTGGGTCTTTTGAATGTGAGTCTGCTGTGCTTGGGTCAGCTGTGCTGGGTCTGCTGGGCCTGGTCTGGCTGTGTGTGAATCTGCTGTGCCCGGTTCTTCTTTGCTGTGTCTGCTGTGCTTGGGTCTGCTGTTCTTGGGTCTGTTGTGCTTGGGTCTGCTGTGCTTGGGTCAGCTGTGCTTGGGTATGCTGTGCTTGGGTTTGCTGTGCTGGGTTTGCTGTGCTGCGTCTGCTGTGCTGCGTCTGCTGTGCTGGATCTGCTGTGCTGGGTCTGCTGTGCGTGGGTCTGTTGTGCGTGGGTCTGTTGTGCGTGGGTCTGTTTTGCGTGGGTCTGCTGTGCGTATGTCTGCTGTGCGTGGGTCTGTTGTACGTGGGTCTGTTGTGCGTGGGTCTGTTGTGCTGGGTCTGTTGTGCTGGGTCTGTTGTGCTGGGTCTGTTGTGCTGGGTCTGTTGTGCTGGGTCTGTTGTGCTGGGTCTGTTGTGCGTGGGTCTGTTGTGTGTGGGTCTGTTGTGTGTGGGTCTGTTGTGCTGGGTCTGTTGTGCGTGGGTCTGTTGTGCGTGGGTCTGTTGTGCGTGGGTCTGTTTTGCGTGGGTCTCTTGTGCGTGAGTGTTTGTGCTGGGCCTGCTGTGCGTCGGTCTGTTGTACTGTGTCTACTGTGCTTCGTCTGTTTGTGCTGGGTCTGTTCTGCTGGGTCTGCTGTGCGTGGGTCTGTTGTGCTTGGTCTGTTCTACTGTGTCTGCTGTGCGTGGGTCTTTTGTGCTGGGTTTGTTGTGCGTGGGTCTTTTGTGCTGGGTCTGTTGTGCGTGGGTCTGTTGTACTGTGTCTGCTGTGAGTGGGTCTGTTGTACCGTGTCTGCTGTGCGTGGGTCTGTTGTGCTGGGTCTGTTGTGCTGGGTCTGTTGTGCTGGGTCTGTTGTGCTGGGTCTGTTGTGCTGGGTCTGTTGTGCTGGGTCTGTTGTTTTGGGTCTTCTGTGCGTGGGTCTGTTGTGCGTGGGTCTGTTGTGCTGCGTAGTCTGTGCAGGTGCTGCTGTGTGTGGGTCTTTTGTATGTGAGTCTGCTGTGCTTGGGTCTGCTGTGCTTGGGTCTGCTGTGCGTGGGTCTGTTGTGCGTGGGTCTGTTGTGCGTGGGTCTGCTGTGCGTGGGTCTGCTGTGCGTGGGTCTGCTGTGCGTATGTCTGCTGTGCGTGGGTCTGCTGTACGTGGGTCTTTTGTGCGTGGGTCTGTTGTGCTGGGTCTGTTGTGCTGGGTCTGTTGTGCTGGGTCTGTTGTGCGTGGGTCTGTTGTGCGTGGGTCTGCTGTTCTGGGTGTGCTGTGCTGGGTCTGCTGTGCTGGGTCTGCTGTGCTGGGTCTTTTGAGCTGGGTCTTTTGAGCTGGGTCTGTTGTGCTGGGTCTGTTGTGCTGGGTCTGTTGTGCTGGGTCTGTTGTGCTGGGTCTGTTGTGCTGGGTCTGTTGTGCTAGGTCTGTTGTGCTGGGTCTGTTGTGCTGGGTCTGTTGTGCTAGGTCTGTTGTGCGTGGTTCTGTTGTGCGTGGTTCTGTTGTGCGTGGTTCTGTTGTGCGTGGGTCTGTTTTGCGTGGGTCTGTTTTGCGTGGGTCTGTTTTGCGTGGGTCTGTTTTGCGTGGGTCTGTTTTGCGTGGGTCTGTTTTGCGTGAGTGTTTTGTGCTAGCCTGCTGTGCGTCGGTCTGTTGTACTGTGTCTGCTGTGCGTGGGTCTGTTTGTGCTGGGTCTGTTCTGCTGGCTCTGCTGTGCGTGGGTCTGTTGTGCTTGGTCTGTTCTACTGTGTCTGCTGTGCGTGGGTCTTTTGTGCTGGGTTTGTTGTGCGTGGGTCTTTTGTGCTGGGTCTGTTGTGCGTGGGTCTGTTGTACTGTGTCTGCTGTGCGTGGGTCTGTGGTGCTGGGTCTGTTGTTTTGGGTCTTCTGTGCGTGGGTCTGTTGTGCGTGGGTCTGTTGTGCGTGGGTCTGTTGTGCGTGGGTCTGTTGTGCGTGGGTCTGTTGTGCGTGGGTCTGTTGTGCGTGGGTCTGTTGTGCTGGGTCTGTTGTGCTGGGTCTGTTGTGCTTGGTCTGCTGTGCGTGGGTCTGCTGTGCGTGGGTCTGCTGTGCGTGGGTCTGCTGTGCGTGGGTCTGCTGTGCGTGTGTCTGCTGTGCGTGGGTCTGTTGTGCGTGGGTCTGTTGTGCGTGGGTCTGTTGTGCGTGGGTCTGTTGTGCGTGGGTCTGTTGTGCGTGGGTCAGTTGTGCTGGTTCTGTTGTGCTGGTTCTGTTGTGCTGGTTCTGTTGTGCTGGTTCTGTTGTGCTGGTTCTGTTGTGCTGTTTCTGTTGTGCTGTTTCTGTTGTGCTGTTTCTGTTGTGCTGGGTCTGTTGTGCTGGTTCTGTTTTGCTGGGTCTTTTGTGCTGGGTCTGTTGTGCTGGGTCTGTTGTACTGTGTCTGCTGTGCGTGGGTCTTTTCTGCTGGTTCAGTTGTGCGTGGGTCTTTTGTGCTGGGTCTGTTGTGCTTGGGTCTGTTGTACTGTGTCTGCTGTGCGTGGGTCTGTTGTGCTGGTTCTGTTGTTTTGGGTCTTCTGTGCGTGGGTCTGTTGTGCTTGGGTCTGTTGTGCTGCGTATTCTGTGCATGTGCTGCTGTGTGTGGGTCTTTTGTATGTGAGTCTGCTGTGCTTGGGTCTGCTGTGCTTGGGTCTGCTGTGCGTGGGTCTGTTGTGCGTGGGTCTGTTGTGCGTGGGTCTGTTGTGCGTGGGTCTGCTGTGCGTGGGTCTGCTGTGTGTATGTCTGCTGTGCGTGGGTCTGCTGTACTTGGGTCTGTTGTGCGTGGGTCTGTTGTGCTGGGTCTGTTGTGCTGGGTCGGTAGTGCTTGGGTCTGTTGTGCGTGGGTCTGCTGTGCTGGGTCTGCTGTGCTGGGTCTGCTGTGCTGGGTCTGCTGTGCTGGGTCTTTTGAGCTGGGTCTGCTGTGCTGGGTCTGCTGTGCTGGGTCTGTTGTGCTGGGTCTGTTGTGCTGGGTCTGTTGTGCTGGGTCTGTTGTGCTGGGTCTGTTGTGCTGGGTCTGTTGTGCTGGGTCTGTTGTGCTAGGTCTGTTGTGCTGGGTCTGTAGTGCTGGGTCTGTTGTGCGTGGGTCTGTTGTGCGTGGGTCTGTTGTGCGTGGGTCTGTTGTGCGTGGGTCTGTTGTGCGTGGGTCTGTTGTGCGTGGGTCTGTTGTGCGTGGGTCTGTTGTGCGTGGGTCTGTTGTGCGTGGGTCTGTTGTGCGTGGGTCTGTTTTGCGTGGGTCTGTTTTGCGTGGGTCTGTTTTGCGTGGGTCTCTTGTGCGTGAGTGTTTTGTGCTGGGCCTGCTGTGCGTCGGTCTGTTGTACTGTGTTTGCTGTGCATGGGTCTGTTTGTGCTGAGTCTGTTCTGCTGGGTCTGCTGTGCGTGGGTCTGTTGTGCTTGGTCTGTTCTACTGTGTCTGCTGTGGGTGGGTCTTTTGTGCTGGGTTTGTTGTGAGTGGGTCTTTTGTGCTGGGTCTGTTGTGCGTGGGTCTGTTGTACTGTGTCTGCTGTGCGTGGGTCTGTTGTGCTGGGTCTGTTGTTTTGAGTCTTCTGTGCGTGGGTCTGTTGTGCGTGGGTCTGTTGTGCTGGGTCTGTTGTGCTTGGTCTGCTGTGCGTGGGTCTGCTGTGCGTGTGTCTGCTGTGCGTGGGTCCGCTGTGCTTGGGTCCGCTGTGCGTGGGTCTGCTGTGCGTGGGTCTGCTGTGCGTGGGTCTGTTGTGCGTGGGTCTGCTGTGCGTGGGTCTGCTGTGCGTGGGTCTGCTGTGCGTGGGTCTGATGTGCGTGGGACTGTTGTGCGTGGGTCTATTGTGCTGGGTCTGTTGTACTGTGTCTGCTGTGCGTGGGTCTTTTCTGCTGGGTCAGTTGTGCGTGGGTCTTTTGTGCTGGGTCTGTTGTGCTTGGGTCTGTTGTACTGTGTCTGCTGTGCGTGGGTCTGTTGTGCTGGGTCTGTTGTTTTGGGTCTTCTGTGCGTGGGTCTGTTGTGCGTGGGTCTGTTGTGCTGCGTATTCTGTGCATGTGCTGCTGTGTGTGGGTCTTTTGTATGTGAGTCTGCTGTGCTTGGGTCTGCTGTGCTTGGGTCTGCTGTGCGTGGGTCTGTTGTGCGTGGGTCTGTTGTGCGTGGGTCTGCTGTGCGTGGGTCTGCTGTGCGTATGTCTGCTGTGCGTGGGTCTGCTGTACGTGGGTCTGTTGTGCGTGGGTCTGTTGTGCTGGGTCTGTTGTGCTGGGTCTGTTGTGCTGGGTCTGTTGTGCTGGGTCTGTTGTGCTGGGTCTGTTGTGCTGGGTCTGTTGTGCTGGGTCTGTTGTGCTGGGTCTGTTGTGCATGGGTCTGTTGTGCGTGGGTCTGCTATGCTGGGTCTGCTGTGCTGGGTCTGTTGTGCGTGGGTCTGCTATGCTGGGTCTGCTGTGCTGGGTCTGTTGTGCTGGGTCTGTTGTGCTGGGTCTGTTGTGCTGGGTCTGTTGTGCTGGGTCTGTTGTGCTGGGTCTGTTGTGCTGGGTCTGTTGTGCGTGGGTCTGTTGTGCGTGGGTCTGTTGTGCGTGGGTCTGTTGTGCGTGGGTCTGTTGTGCGTGGGTCTGTTGTGCGTGGGTCTGTTGTGCGTGGGTCTGTTGTGCGTGGGTCTGTTGTGCGTGGGTCGGTTTTGCGTGGGTCTGTTTTGCGTGGGTCTGTTTTGCGTGGGTCTGTTTTGCGTGGGTCTGTTTTGCGTGGGTCTGTTTTGCGTGGGTCTCTTGTGCGTGGGTCTCTTGTGCGTGAGTGTTTTGTGCTGGGCCTGCTGTGCGTCGGTCTGTTGTACTGTGTTTGCTGTGCGTGGGTCTGTTTGTGCTGAGTCTGTTCTGCTGGGTCTGCTGTGCGTGGGTCTGTTATGCTTGGTCTGTTCTACTGTGTCTGCTGTGCGTGGGTCTTTTGTGCTGGGTTTGTTGTGCGTGGGTCTTTTGTGCTGGGTCTGTTGTGCGTGGGTCTGTTGTACTGTGTCTGCTGTGCGTGGGTCTGTTGTGCTGGGTCTGTTGTTTTGGGTCTTCTGTGCGTGGGTCTGTTGTGCGTGGGTCTGTTGTGCTGGGTCTGTTGTGCTTGGTCTGCTGTGCGTGGGTCTGCTGTGCCTGTGTCTGCTGTGCGTGGGTCTGCTGTGCTTGGGTCTGCTGTGCGTGGGTCTGCTGTGCGTGGGTCTGCTGTGCGTGGGTCTGCTGTGCGTGGGTCTGCTGTGCGTGGGTCTGTTGTGCGTGGGTCTGTTGTGCGTGGGTCTGTTGTGCGTGGGTCTGTTGTGCGTGGGTCTGTTGTGCTGGTTCTGTTGTGCTGTTTCTGTTGTGCTGTTTCTGTTGTGCTGGGTCTGTTGTGCTGGTTCTGTTGTGCTGGGTCTGTTGTGCTGGGTCTGTTGTGCTGGGTCTGTTGTGCTGGGTCTGTTGTGCTGGGTCTGTTGTGCTGGGTCTGCTGTGCGTGGGTCTGCTGTGCGTGGGTCTGTTGTGCTGCGTCTGTTGTACTGTGTCTGCTGTGCGTGGGTCTTTTCTGCTGGGTCAGTTGTGCGTGGGTCTTTTGTGCTGGGTCTGTTGTGCGTGGGTCTGTTGTGCGTGGGTCTGTTGTGCTGGTTCTGTTGTGCTGTTTCTGTTGTGCTGTTTCTGTTGTGCTGGGTCTGTTGTGCTGGTTCTGTTGTGCTGGGTCTGTTGTGCTGGGTCTGTTGTGCTGGGTCTGTTGTGCTGGGTCTGTTGTGCTGGGTCTGTTGTGCTGGGTCTGTTGTGCTGGGTCTGTTGTGCTGGGTCTGCTGTGCGTGGGTCTGCTGTGCGTGGGTCTGTTGTGCTGCGTCTGTTGTACTGTGTCTGCTGTGCGTGGGTCTTTTCTGCTGGGTCAGTTGTGCGTGGGTCTTTTGTGCTGGGTCTGTTGTGCTTGGGTCTGTTGTACTGTGTCTGCTGTGCATGGGTCTGTTGTGCTGGGTCTGTTGTTTTGGTTCTTCTGTGCGTGGGTCTGTTGTACGTGGGTCTGTTGTGCTGGGTCTGTTGTGCGTGGGTCTGTTGTGCTGGGTCTGTTGTGCTTGGTCTGCTGTGCGTGGGTCTGCTGTGCGTGGGTCTGCTGTGCGTGGGTCTGCTGTGTGTGGGTCTGCTGTGCGTGGGTCTGCTGTGCGTGGGTCTGTTGTGCGTGGGTCAGTTGTGCTGGTTCTGTTGTGCTGGTTCTGTTGTGCTGGGTCTGATGTGCGTGGGTCAGTTGTGCTGGTTCTCTTGTGCTGGTTCTGTTATGCTGTTTCTGTTATGCTGGGTCTGTTGTGCTGAGTCTGCTGTGCTGGGTCTGTTGAGCTGGGTCTGTTGAGCTGGGTCAGTTGTGCTGGTTCTGTTGTGCTGGTTCTGTTGTGCTGGTTCTGTTGTGCTGGTCCTGTTGTGCTGGTTCTGTTGTGCTGGTTCTGTTGCGCTGGTTCTGTTGTGCTGGTTCTGTTGTGCTGGGTTTTTTGTACCTTGTCTGATGTCCTGGGTCAGTTGTGCTGGTTCTGTTTTGCTGATTTTGCTGTTCGTGGGTCTGCTGAGCTGGGTCTGCTGTGCTGGGTCTGCTGTGCTGGGTCTGCTGAGCTGGGTCTGCTGTGCTGGGCCTGCTGTGCGTGGGTCTGCTGTGTGTGGGTCTGCTGTGCTGGGCCTGCTGTGCTGGGCCTGCTGTGCTGGGTCTGCTGTGCTGGGCCTGCTGTGCTGGGCCTGCTGTGCTGGGGTCTGCTGTGCTGGGTCTGCTGTGCTGGGTCTGCTGTGCGTGGTTCTGTCCTGCTGGGTCAGCTGTGCGTGGATCCGTTGTGCTGGGTATTCTGTGCTGGTGCCGCTGTGTGTGGGTCTTTTGAATGTGAGTCTGCTGTGCTTGGGTCAGCTGTGCTGGGTCTGCTGGGCCTGGTCTGGCTGTGTGTGAATCTGCTGTGCCCGGTTCTTCTTTGCTGTGTCTGCTGTGCTTGGGTCTGCTGTTCTTGGGTCTGTTGTGCTTGGGTCTGCTGTGCTTGGGTCAGCTGTGCTTGGGTATGCTGTGCTTGGGTATGCTGTGCTTGGGTTTGCTGTGCTGGGTTTGCTGAGCTGCGTCTGCTGTGCTGCGTCTGCTGTGCTGGATCTGCTGTGCTGGGTCTGCTGTGCTGGGTCTGCTGTGCTGGGTCTGCTGTGCTGGTTCTGCTCTGCTGGGTCTGCTGTGTGTGGGTCTGCTGTGTTTGAGTCTGCTGTGCTGGGTCTGCTGTGTGTGGGTCTGCTATGCTGGGTCTGCTGTGTGTGAGTCTGCTGTGCTTGGGTCTGCTGTGCAGTTCTGCTGTGCCTGGGCCTGCTGTGCAGCCTCTTCTGTGCGTGGGTCTGTTTTGCTGGGTCTGTTTTGCTGGGTCTGTTTTGCTGGGTCTGTTTTGCTGGGTCTGTTGTGCGTGGGTCTGTTGTGCTGGTTCTGTTGTGCTGGGTCTGTTGTTCTCTGTCTACTGTCCTGTGTCTGCTGTGCTGGGTTTGCTGTGCTGGGTCTGTTTTGCTGGGTCTGTTGTGCGTGGGTCTGTTGTGCTGGTTCTGTTGTGCTGGTTCTGTTGTGCTGCGTCTGTTGTTCTCTGTCTACTGTCCTGTGTCTGCTGTGCTGGGTCTGCTGTGCTGGGTCTGCTGTGCTGGGTCTGTTGTGCTGGGTCTGTTGTGCTGGGTCTGCTGTGCTGGGTCTGCTGTGCTGGGTCTGCTGTGCTGGGTCTGCTGTGCATGGGTCTGTCGTGCTGGATCTTTGGTTTTGTTTCTGCTGGGTGTGGGTCTGTTGTGCTGGGTCTGCTGTGCGTGGGTCTGCTGTGCGTGGGTCTGCTGTGCATGGGTCTGCTGTGCATGGGTCTGCTGTGCGTTGGTCAGTTGTGCTGGTTCTGTTGTGCAGGGTCTGATGTGCGTGGGTCAGTTGTGCTGGTTCTGTTGTGCTGGTTCTGTTGTGCTAGTTCTGTCGTGCTGGGTCTGTCGTGCTGGGTCTGTCGTGCTGGGTCTGTTGTGCTGGGTCTGTTGTGCTGGGTCTGTTGTGCTGGTTCTGTTGTGCTGGTTCTGTTGTGCTTGTTCTGTTGTGCTGGTTCTGTTGTGCTTGTTCTGTTGTGCTTGTTCTGTTGTGCTTGTTCTGTTGTGCTGGTTCTGTTGTGCTGGGTCTTTTGTGCTCTGTCTGCTGTCCTGGGTCATTTGTGCCGGTTCTGCTGTGCATGGGTCTGTTGTGATGTGTCTGCTCTGCTAGGTCTGTTGTGCGTGGGCCTGTTGTGCGTGGGCCTGTTGTGCGGGGGCCTGTTGTGCTGGGTCTGCTGTGCTGGGTCTTCTGTGCTGGGTCTTCTGTGCTGGGTCTGCTGTGCTGTGTCTGCTGTGCGTTGGTCTGATATGCTTGGGTCTGCTGTGCATGGGTCTGCTGTGCGTGGTTCTGTCCTGCTGGGTCTGCTGTGCGTGGGTCTGTTGTGCTGCGTATTCTGTGCAGGTGCTGCTTTGTGTGGGTCTTTTGTATGTGAGTCGGCTGTGCTTGGGTCTGCTGTGCTTGGGTCTGCTGTGCGTGGGTCTGCTGTGCGTATGTCTGCTGTGCGTGGGTCTGCTGTACGTGGGTCTGTTGTGCGTGGGTCTGTTGTGCTGGGTCTGTTGTGCTGGGTCTGTTGTGCTGGGTCTGTTGTGCATGGGTCTGTTGTGCGTGGGTCTGCTATGCTGGGTCTGCTGTGCTGGGTCTGCTGTGCTGGGTCTTTTGAGCTGGGTCTGCTGTGCTGGGTCTGTTGTGCTGGGTCTGTTGTGCTGGGTCTGTTGTGCTGGGTCTGTTGTGCTGGGTCTGTTGTGCTGGGTCTGTTGTGCTGGGTCTGTTGTGCTAGGTCTGTTGTGCTAGGTCTGTTGTGCTGGGTCTGTTGTGCGTGGGTCTGTTGTGCGTGGGTCTGTTGTGCGTGGGTCTGTTGTGCGTGGGTCTGTTGTGCGTGGGTCTGTTGTGCGTGGGTCTGTTGTGCGTGGGTCTGTTGTGCGTGGGTCTGTTGTGCGTGGGTCTGTTGTGCGTGGGTCTGTTTTGCGTGGGTCTCTTGTGCGTTCGTCTCTTGTGCGTGAGTGTTTTGTGCTGGGCCTGCTGTGCGTCGGTCTGTTGTACTGTGTTTGCTGTGCGTGGGTCTGTTAAGCTTGGTCTGTTCTACTGTGTCTGCTGTGCGTGGGTCTTTTGTGCTGGGTTTGTTGTGCGTGGGTCTTTTGTGCTGGGTCTGTTGTGCGTGGGTCTGTTGTACTGTGTCTGCTGTGCGTGGGTCTGTTGTGCTGGGTCTGTTGTTTTGGGTCTTCTGTGCGTGGGTCTGTTGTGCGTGGGTCTGTTGTGCTGGGTCTGTTGTGCTTGGTCTGCTGTGCGTGGGTCTGCTGTGCCTGTGTCTGCTGTGCGTGGGTCTGCTGTGCTTGGGTCTGCTGTGCGTGGGTCTGCTGTGCTTGGGTCTGCTGTGCGTGGGTCTGCTGTGCGTGGGTCTGCTGTGCGTGGGTCTGCTGTGCGTGGGTCTGCTGTGCGTGGGTCTGTTGTGCGTGGGTCTGTTGTGCGTGGGTCTGTTGTGCGTGGTTCTGTTGTGCTGTTTCTGTTGTGCTGTTTCTGTTGTGCTGTTTCTGTTGTGCTGGGTCTGTTGTGCTGGGTCTGTTGTGCTGGGTCTGTTGTGCTGGGTCTGTTGTGCTGGTTCTGTTGTGCTGGTTCTGTTGTGCTGGGTCTGTTGTGCTGGGTCTGTTGTGCTGGGTCTGTTGTGCTGGGTCTGTTGTGCTGGGTCTGTTGTGCTGGGTCTGTTGTGCTGGGTCTGCTGTGCGTGGGTCTGTTGTGCTGCGTCTGTTGTACTGTGTCTGCTGTGCGTGGGTCTTTTCTGCTGGGTCAGTTGTGCGTGGGTCTTTTGTGCTGGGTCTGTTGTGCTTGGGTCTGTTGTACTGTGTCTGCTGTGCATGGGTCTGTTGTGCCTGGTCTGTTGTTTTGGTTCTTCTGTGCGTGGGTCTGTTGTACGTGGGTCTGTTGTGCTGGGTCTGTTGTGCTGGGTCTGTTGTGCTGGGTCTGTTGTGCTGGGTCTGTTGTGCTTGGTCTGCTGTTCGTGGGTCTGCTGTGCATGGGTCTGCTGTGCGTGGGTCTGCTGTGCGTGGGTCTGCTGTGCGTGGGTCTGCTGTGCGTGGGTCTGCTGTGCGTGGGTCTGTTGTGCGTGGGTCTGTTGTGCGTGGGTCTGTTGTGCGTGGGTCAGTTGTGCTGGTTCTGTTGTGCTGGTTCTGTTGTGCTGGGTCTGATGTGCGTGGGTCAGTTGTGCTGGTTCTCTTGTGCTGGTTCTGTTATGCTGTTTCTGTTATGCTGTTTCTGTTATGCTGGGTCTGTTGTGCTGAGTCTGCTGTGCTGGGTCTGTTGAGCTGGGTCTGTTGAGCTGGGTCAGTTGAGCTGGGTCAGTTGTGCTGGTTCTGTTGTGCTGGTTCTGTTGTGCTGGTCCTGTTGTGCTGGTTCTGTTGTGCTGGTTCTGTTGCGCTGGTTCTGTTGTGCTGGTTCTGTTGTGCTGGGTCTTTTGTACATTGTCTGATGTCCTGGGTCAGTTGTGCTGGTTCTGTTTTGCTGATTTTGCTGTTCGTGGGTCTGCTGAGCTGGGTCTGCTGTGCTGGGTCTGCTGTGCTGGGTCTGCTGTGCTGGGTCTGCTGTGCTGGGTCTGCTGAGCTGGGTCTGCTGTGCTGGGCCTGCTGTGCGTGGGTCTGCTGTGTGTGGGTCTGCTGTGCTGGGTCTGCTGTGCTGGGCCTGCTGTGCTGGGCCTGCTGTGCTGGGCCTGCTGTGCTGGGCCTGCTGTGCTGGGCCTGCTGTGCTGGGGTCTGCTGTGCTGGGTCTGCTGTGCTGGGTCTGCTGTGCGTGGTTCTGTCCTGCTGGGTCAGCTGTGCGTGGATCCGTTGTGCTGGGTATTCTGTGCTGGTGCCGCTGTGTGTGGGTCTTTTGAATGTGAGTCTGCTGTGCTTGGGTCAGCTGTGCTGGGTCTGCTGGGCCTGGTCTGGCTGTGTGTGAATCTGCTGTGCCCGGTTCTTCTTTGCTGTGTCTGCTGTGCTTGGGTCTGCTGTTCTTGGGTCTGTTGTGCTTGGGTCTGCTGTGCTTGGGTCTGCTGTGCTTGGGTCAGCTGTGCTTGGGTATGCTGTGCTTGGGTTTGCTGTGCTGGGTTTGCTGTGCTGCGTCTGCTGTGCTGCGTCTGCTGTGCTGGATCTGCTGTGCTGGGTCTGCTGTGCTGGGTCTGCTGTGCTGGGTCTGCTGTGCTGGGTCTGCTGTGCTGGTTCTGCTCTGCTGGGTCTGCTGTGTGTGGGTCTGCTGTGTTTGAGTCTGCTGTGCTGGGTCTGCTGTGTGTGGGTCTGCTATGCTGGGTCTGCTGTGTGTGAGTCTGCTGTGCTTGGGTCTGCTGTGCAGTTCTGCTGTGCCTGGGCCTGCTGTGCAGCCTCTTCTGTGCGTGGGTCTGTTTTGCTGGGTCTGTTTTGCTGGGTCTGTTTTGCTGGGTCTGTTTTGCTGGGTCTGTGTTGCTGGGTCTGTTTTGCTGGGTCTGTTGTGCGTGGGTCTGTTGTGCTGGTTCTGTTGTGCTGGGTCTGTTGTTCTCTGTCTACTGTCCTGTGTCTGCTGTGCTGGTTCTGCTGTGCTGGGTCTGTTTTGCTGGGTCTGTTTTGCTGGGTCTGTTGTGCGTGGGTCTGTTGTGCTGGTTCTGTTGTGCTGGGTCTGTTGTTCTCTGTCTACTGTCCTGTGTCTGCTGTGCTGGGTCTGCTGTGCTGGGTCTGCTGTGCTGGGTCTGTTGTGCTGGGTCTGTTGTGCTGGGTCTGTTGTGCTGGGTCTGTTGTGCTGGGTCTGCTGTGCTGGGTCTGCTGTGCTGGGTCTGCTGTGCTGGGTCTGCTGTGCATGGGTCTGTCGTGCTGGATCTTTGGTTTTGTGTCTGCTGGGTGTGGGTCTGTTGTGCTGGGTCTGCTGTGCGTGGGTCTGCTGTGCATGGGTCTGCTGTGCATGGGTCTGCTGTGCATGGGTCTGCTGTGCGTTGGTCAGTTGTGCTGGTTCTGTTGTGCAGGGTCTGATGTGCGTGGGTCAGTTGTGCTGGTTCTGTTGTGCTGGTTCTGTTGTGCTGGTTCTGTTGTGCTGGGTCTGTCGTGCTGGGTCTGTCGTGCTGGGTCTGTTGTGCTGGGTCTGTTGTGCTGGGTCTGTTGTGCTGGTTCTGTTGTGCTGGTTCTGTTGTGCTTGTTCTGTTGTGCTTGTTCTGTTGTGCTTGTTCTGTTGTGCTTGTTCTGTTGTGCTTGTTCTGTTGTGCTGGTTCTGTTGTGCTGGGTCTTTTGTGCTCTGTCTGCTGTCCTGGGTCATTTGTGCCGGTTCTGCTGTGCATGGGTCTGTTGTGATGTGTCTGCTCTGCTAGGTCTGTTGTGCGTGGGCCTGTTGTGCGTGGGCCTGTTGTGCGTGGGCCTGTTGTGCGTGGGCCTGTTGTGCGTGGGCCTGATGTGCTGGGTCTGCTGTGCTGGGTCTTCTGTGCTGGGTCTGCTGTGCTGTGTCTGCTGTGCGTTGGTCTGATATGCTTGGGTCTGCTGTGCATGGGTCTGCTGTGCGTGGTTCTGTCCTGCTGGGTCTGCTGTGCGTGGGTCTGTTGTGCTGCGTATTCTGTGCAGGTGCTGCTTTGTGTGGGTCTTTTGTATGTGAGTCGGCTGTGCTTGGGTCTGCTGTGCTTGGGTCTGCTGTGCGTGGGTCTGTTGTGCGTGGGTCTGTTGTGCGTGGGTCTGCTGTGCGTATGTCTGCTGTGCGTGGGTCTGTTGTACGTGGGTCTGTTGTGCGTGGGTCTGTTGTGCTGGGTCTGTTGTGCTGGGTCTGTTGTGCTGGGTCTGTTGTGCTGGGTCTTTTGTGCTGGGTCTGTTGTGCGTGGGTCTGTTGTGCGTGGGTCTGTTGTGCTGGGTCTGTTGTGCTGGGTCTGTTGTGCGTGGGTCTGTTGTGCGTGGGTCTGTTTTGCGTGGGTCTCTTGTGCGTGAGTGTTTTGTGCTGGGCCTGCTGTGCGTCGGGCTGTTGTACTGTGTCTACTGTGCTTCGTCTGTTTGTGCTGGGTCTGTTGTGCTGGGTCTGCTGTGCGTGGGTCTGTTGTGCTTGGTCTGTTCTACTGTGTCTGCTGTGCGTGGGTCTTTTGTGCTGGGTTTGTTGTGCGTGGGTCTTTTGTGCTGGGTCTGTTGTGCGTGGGTCTGTTGTACTGTGTCTGCTGTGAGTGGGTCTGTTGTACTGTGTCTGCTGTGCGTGGGTCTGTTGTGCTGGGTCTGTTGTGCTTGGTCTGTTGTGCTTGGTCTGTTGTGCTGGGTCTGTTGTGCTGGGTCTGTTGTTTTGGGTCTTCTGTGCGTGGGTCTGTTGTGCGTGGGTCTGTTGTGCTGTGTAGTCTGTGCAGGTGCTGCTGTGTGTGGGTCTTTTGTATGTGAGTCTGCTGTGCGTGGGTCTGCTGTGCGTGGGTCTGTTGTGCGTGGGTCTGTTGTGCGTGGGTCTGTTGTGCGTGGGTCTGCTGTGCGTGGGTCTGCTGTGCGTATGTCTGCTGTGCGTGGGTCTGCTGTACGTGGGTCTTTTGTGCGTGGGTCTGTTGTGCTGGGTCTGTTGTGCTGGGTCTGTTGTGCTGGGTCTGTTGCGCGTGGGTCTGTTGCGCGTGGGTCTGCTGTGCTGGGTGTGCTGTGCTGGGTCTGCTGTGCTGGGTCTGCTGTGCTGGGTCTGCTGTGCTGGGTCTTTTGAGCTGGGTCTTTTGAGCTGGGTCTGTTGTGCTGGGTCTGTTGTGCTGGGTCTGTTGTGCTGGGTCTGTTGTGCTGGGTCTGTTGTGCTGGGTCTGTTGTGCTGGGTCTGTTGTGCTAGATCTGTTGTGCTTGGTCTGTTGTGCTAGGTCTGTTGTGCTGGTTCTGTTGTGCGTGGTTCTGTTGTGCGTGGTTCTGTTGTGCGTGGGTCTGTTTTGCGTGGGTCTGTTTTGCGTGGGTCTGTTTTGCGTGGGTCTGTTTTGCGTGGGTCTGTTTTGCGTGGGTCTGTTTTGCGTGAGTGTTTTGTGCTAGCCTGCTGTGCGTCGGTCTGTTGTACTGTGTCTGCTGTGCGTGGGTCTGTTTGTGCTGGGTCTGTTCTGCTGGCTCTGCTGTGCGTGGGTCTGTTGTGCTTGGTCTGTTCTACTGTGTCTGCTGTGCGTGGGTCTTTTGTGATGGGTTTGTTGTGCGTGGGTCTTTTGTGCTGGGTCTGTTGTGCGTGGGTCTGTTGTACTGTGTCTGCTGTGCGTGGGTCTGTGGTGCTGGGTCTGTTGTTTTGGGTCTTCTGTGCGTGGGTCTGTTGTGCGTGGGTCTGTTGTGCTGGGTCTGTTGTGCTGGGTCTGTTGTGCTGGGTCTGTTGTGCTTGGTCTGCTGTGCGTGGGTCTGCTGTGCGTGGGTCTGCTGTGCGTGGGTCTGCTGTGCGTGGGTCTGCTGTGCGTGGGTCTGCTGTGCGTGGGTCTGCTGTGCGTGGGTCTGCTGTGCGTGGGTCTGCTGTGCGTGGGTCTGCTGTGCGTGGGTCTGCTGTGCGTGTGTCTGCTGTGCGTGGGTCTGTTGTGCGTGGGTCTGTTGTGCGTGGGTCTGTTGTGCGTGGGTCTGTTGTGCGTGGGTCTGTTGTGCGTGGGTCTGTTGTGCGTGGGTCTGTTGTGCTGGTTTTGTTGTGCTGGTTTTGTTGTGCTGGTTCTGTTGTGCTGTTTCTGTTGTGCTGGGTCTGTTGTGCTGGTTCTGTTGTGCTGGGTCTGTTGTGCTGGGTCTGTTGTGCTGGGTCTGTTCTACTGTGTCTGCTGTGCGTGGGTCTTTTCTGCTGGGTCAGTTGTGCGTGGGTCTTTTGTGCTGGGTCTGTTGTGCGTGGGTCTGTTGTACTGTGTCTGCTGTGAGTGGGTCTGTTGTACTGTGTCTGCTGTGCGTGGGTCTGTTGTGCTGGGTCTGTTATGCTGGGTCTGTTATGCTGGGTCTGTTGTGCTGGGTCTGTTGTGCTGGGTCCGTTGTGCTGGGTCCGTTGTGCTGGGTCCGTTGTGCTGGGTCTGTTGTGCTGGGTCTGTTGTTTTGGGTCTTCTGTGCGTGGGTCTGTTGTGCGTGGGTCTGTTGTGCTGCGTAGTCTGTGCAGGTGCTGCTGTGTGTGGGTCTTTTGTATGTGAGTCTGCTGTGCTTGGGTCTGCTGTGCTTGGGTCTGCTGTGCGTGGGTCTGTTGTGCGTGGGTCTGCTGTGCGTGGGTCTGCTGTGCGTATGTCTGCTGTGCGTGGGTCTGCTGTACGTGGGTCTTTTGTGCGTGGGTCTGTTGTGCTGGGTCTGTTGTGCTGGGTCTGTTGTGCTGGGTCTGTTGCGCGTGGGTCTGTTGTGCGTGGGTCTGCTGTGCTGGGTCTGCTGTGCTGGGTCTTTTGAGCTGGGTCTTTTGAGCTGGGTCTGTTGTGCTGGGTCTGTTGTGCTGGCTCTGTTGTGCTGGGTCTGTTGTGCTGGGTCTGTTGTGCTGGGTCTGTTGTGCTGGGTCTGTTGTGCTAGGTCTGTTGTGCTTGGTCTGTTGTGCTAGGTCTGTTGTGCTGGTTCTGTTGTGCGTGGTTCTGTTGTGCGTGGGTCTGTTTTGCGTGGGTCTGTTTTGCGTGGGTCTGTTTTGCGTGGGTCTGTTTTGCGTGGGTCTGTTTTGCGTGGGTCTGTTTTGCGTGGGTCTGTTTTGCGTGAGTGTTTTGTGCTAGCCTGCTGTGCGTCGGTCTGTTGTACTGTGTCTGCTGTGCGTGGGTCTGTTTGTGCTGGGTCTGTTCTGCTGGGTCTGCTGTGCGTGGGTCTGTTGTGCTTGGTCTGTTCTACTGTGTCTGCTGTGCGTGGGTCTTTTGTGCTGGGTTTGTTGTGCGTGGGTCTTTTGTGCTGGGTCTGTTGTGCGTGGGTCTGTTGTACTGTGTCTGCTGTGCGTGGGTCTGTGGTTCTGGGTCTGTTGTTTTGGGTCTTCTGTGCGTGGGTCTGTTGTGCGTGGGTCTGTTGTGCGTGGGTCTGTTGTGCGTGGGTCTGTTGTGCGTGGGTCTGTTGTGCTGGGTCTGTTGTGCTGGGTCTGTTGTGCTGGGTCTGTTGTGCTGGGTCTGTTGTGCTGGGTCTGTTGTGCTTGGTCTGCTGTGCGTGGGTCTGCTGTGCGTGGGTCTGCTGTGCGTGGGTCTGCTGTGCGTGGGTCTGCTGTGCGTGGGTCTGCTGTGCGTGGGTCTGCTGTGCTTGGGTCTGTTGTGCTTGGGTCTGTTGTGCTTGGGTCTGTTGTGCGTGGGTCTGTTGTGCGTGGGTCTGTTGTGCGTGGGTCTGTTGTGCGTGGGTCTGTTGTGCGTGGGTCTGTTGTGCGTGGTTCTGTTGTGCGTGGGTCAGTTGTGCTGGTTTTGTTGTGCTGGTTTTGTTGTGCTGTTTCTGTTGTGCTGTTTCTGTTGTGCTGTTTCTGTTGTGCTGTTTCTGTTGTGCTGTTTCTGTTGTGCTGGGTCTGTTGTGCTGGTTCTGTTGTGCTGGGTCTGTTGTGCTGGGTCTGTTGTGCTGGGTCTGTTGTGCTGGGTCTGTTGTGCTGGGTCTGTTGTACTGTGTCTGCTGTGCGTGGGTCTTTTCTGCTGGGTCAGTTGTGCGTGGGTCTTTTGTGCTGGGTCTGTTGTGCTTGGGTCTGTTGTACTGTGTCTGCTGTGTGTGGACCTGTTGTGCTGGGTCTGTTGTGCTGCGTATTCTGTGCATGTGCTGCTGTGTGTGGGTCTTTTGTATGTGAGTCTGCTGTGCTTGGGTCTGCTGTGCTTGGGTCTGCTGTGCGTGGGTCTGTTGTGCGTGGGTCTGCTGTGCGTGGGTCTGTTGTGCGTGGGTCTGCTGTGCGTGGGTCTGCTGTGCGTATGTCTGCTGTGCGTGGGTCTGCTGTACTTGGGTCTGTTGTGCGTGGGTCTTTTGTGCTGGGTCTGTTGTGCTGGGTCGGTTGTGCATGGGTCTGTTGTGCGTGGGTCTGCTGTGCTGGGTCTGCTGTGCTGGGTCTGCTGTGCTGGGTCTGCTGTGCTGGGTCTGCTGTGCTGGGTCTGCTGTGCTGGGTCTGCTGTGCTGGGTCTGTTGTGCTGGGTCTGTTGTGCTGGGTCTGTTGTGCTGGGTCTGTTGTGCTAGGTCTGTTGTGCTGGGTCTGTTGTGCTAGGTCTGTTGTGCTGGGTCTGTTGTGCTTGGTCTGTTGTGCTGGGTCTGTTGTGCTTGGTCTGTTGTGCTTGGTCTGTTGTGCTTGGTCTGTTGTGCTTGGTCTGTTGTGCGTGGGTCTGTTGTGCGTGGGTCTGTTGTGCGTGGGTCTGTTGTGCGTGGGTCTGTTTTGCGTGGGTCTCTTTTGCGTGGGTCTGTTTTGCGTGGGTCTGTTTTGCGTGGGTCTGTTTTGCGTGGGTCTGTTTTGCGTGGGTCTCTTGTGCGTGAGTGTTTTGTGCTGGGCCTGCTGTGCGTCGGTCTGTTGTACTGTGTTTCCTGTGCATGGGTCTGTTTGTGCTGAGTCTGTTTTGCTGGGTCTGCTGTGCGTGGGTCTGTTGTGCTTGGTCTGTTCTACTGTGTCTGCTGTGCGTGGGTCTTTTGTGCTGGGTTTGTTGTGAGTGGGTCTTTTGTGCTGGGTCTGTTGTGCGTGGGTCTGTTGTACTGTGTCTGTTGTGCTGGGTCTGTTGTTTTGAGTCTTCTGTGCGTGGGTCTGTTGTGCGTGGGTCTGTTGTTCGTGGGTCTGTTGTGCTGGGTCTGTTGTGCTTGGTCTGCTGTGCGTGGGTCTGCTGTGCGTGTGTCTGCTGTGCGTGGGTCTGCTGTGCGTGGGTCTGCTGTGCGTGGGTCTGCTGTGCTGAGTCTGCTGTGCTGGGTCTTTTGAGCTGGGTCTGCTGTGCTGGGTCTGTTGGGCTGGGTCTGTTGTGCTGGGTCTGTTGTGCTGGGTCTGTTGTGCTGGGTCTGTTGTGCTAGGTCTGTTGTGCTAGGTCTGTTGTGCTGGGTCTGTTGTGCTGGGTCTGTTGTGCGTGAGTCTGTTGTGCGTGGGTCTGTTGTGCGTGGGTCTGTTGTGCGTGGGTCTGTTGTGCGTGGGTCTGTTGTGCGTGGGTCTGTTGTGCGTGGGTCTGTTGTGCGTGGGTCTGTTGTGCGTGGGTCTGTTGTGCGTGGGTCTGTTGTGCGTGGGTCTGTTGTGCGTGGGTCTGTTGTGCGTGGGTCTGTTTTGCGTGGGTCTCTTGTGCGTGGGTCTCTTGTGCGTGAGTGTTTTGTGCTGGGCCTGCTGTGCGTCGGTCTGTTGTACTGTGTTTGCTGTGCGTGGGTCTGTTTGTGCTGAGTCTGTTCTGCTGGGTCTGCTGTGCGTGGGTCTGTTGTGCTTGGTCTGTTCTACTGTGTCTGCTGTGCGTGGGTCTTTTGAGCTGGGTTTGTTGTGCGTGGGTCTTTTGTGCTGGGTCTGTTGTGCGTGGGTCTGTTGTACTGTGTCTGCTGTGCGTGGGTCTGTTGTGCTGGGTCTGTTGTTTTGGGTCTTCTGTGCGTGGGTCTGTTGTGCGTGGGTCTGTTGTGCTGGGTCTGTTGTGCTTGGTCTGCTGTGCGTGGGTCTGCTGTGCGTGTCTGCTGTGCGAGGTCTGCTGTGCGAGGGTCTGCTGTGCTTGGGTCTGCTGTGCGTGGGTCTGCTGTGCGTGGGTCTGCTGTGCGTGGGTCTGCTGTGCGTGGGTCTGCTGTGCGTGGGTCTGCTGTGCGTGGGTCTGTTGTGCGTGGGTCTGTTGTGCGTGGGTCTGTTGTGCGTGGGTCTGTTGTGCGTGGGTCTGTTGTGCTGGTTCTGTTGTGCTGTTTCTGTTGTGCTGTTTCTGTTGTGCTGGGTCTGTTGTGCTGGTTCTGTTGTGCTGGGTCTGTTGTGCTGGGTCTGTTGTGCTGGGTCTGTTGTGCTGGGTCTGTTGTGCTGGGTCTGTTGTGCTGGGTCTGTTGTGCTGGGTCTGCTGTGCGTGGGTCTGTTGTGCTGCGTCTGTTGTACTGTGTCTGCTGTGCGTGGGTCTTTTCTGCTGGGTCAGTTGTGCGTGGGTCTTTTCTGCTGGGTCAGTTGTGCGTGGGTCTTTTGTGCTGGGTCTGTTGTGCTTGGGTCTGTTGTACTGTGTCTGCTGTGCATGGGTCTGTTGTGCTGGGTCTGTTGTTTTGGTTCTTCTGTGCGTGGGTCTGTTGTGCGTGGGTCTGTTGTGCGTGGGTCTGTTGTGCTGGGTCTGTTGTGCTGGGTCTGTTGTGCTGGGTCTGTTGTGCTTGGTCTGCTGTGCGTGGGTCTGCTGTGCGTGGGTCTGCTGTGCGTGGGTCTGCTGTGCGTGGGTCTGCTGTGCGTGGGTCTGTTGTGCGTGGGTCAGTTGTGCTGGTTCTGTTGTGCTGGTTCTGTTGTGCTGGGTCTGATGTGCGTGGGTCAGTTGTGCTGGTTCTCTTGTGCTGGTTCTGTTATGCTGTTTCTGTTATGCTGGGTCTGTTGTGCTGAGTCTGTTGAGCTGGGTCTGTTGAGCTGGGTCTGTTGAGCTGGGTCAGTTGTGCTGGTTCTGTTGTGCTGGTTCTGTTGTGCTGGTCCTGTTGTGCTGGTTCTGTTGTGCTGGTTCTGTTGCGCTGGTTCTGTTGCGCTGGTTCTGTTGTGCTGGTTCTGTTGTGCTGGGTCTTTTGTACCTTGTCTGATGTCCTGGGTCAGTTGTGCTGGTTCTGTTTTGCTGATTTTGCTGTTCGTGGGTCTGCTGAGCTGGGTCTGCTGTGCTGGGTCTGCTGTGCTGGGTCTGCTGTGCTGGGTCTGCTGTGCTGGGTCTGCTGTGCTGGGTCTGCTGAGCTGGTTCTGCTGTCCTGGGTCTGCTGTCCTGGGTCTGCTGTCCTGGGTCTGCTGTCCTGGGACTGCTGTCCTGGGTCTGCTGTCCTGGATCTGCTGTCCTGGATCTGCTGTCCTGGGTCTGCTGTGCTGGGTCTGCTGTGCTGGGTCTGCTGTGCTGGGTCTGCTGTGCTGGGTGTGTTGTGCTGGGTGTGTTGTGCTGGGTGTGTTGTGCTGGGTCTGTTGTGCTGGGTCTGTTGTGCGTGGGTCTGTTGTGCTGGTTCTGTTTTGCTGGGTCTGCTGTGCTGGGTCTGCTGTGCTGGGTCTGCTGTGCTGGGTCGGCTGTGCTGGGTTGGCTGTGCTGGGTCTGCTGTGCTGGGTCTGCTGTGCGTGGTTCTGCTGTGCTGGGCCTGCTGTGCTGGGGTCTGCTGTGCTGGGTCTGCTGTGCTGGGTCTGCTGTGCTGGGTATGCTGTGCGTGGGTCTGCTGTGCGTGGGTCTGCTGTGCGTGGGTCTGCTGTGCGTGGGTCTGCTGTGCGTGGGTCTACTGTGCGTGGGTCTGCTGTGCGTGGGTCTGCTGTGCTGGGTCTGCTGTGCTGGGTCTGCTGTGCTGGGTCTGCTGTGCTGGGTCTGCTGTGCTTGGGTCTGCTGTGCTTGGGTCTGCTGTGCATGGGTCTGCTGTGTGTGGTTCTGTCCTGCTGGGTCTGCTGTGCGTGGGTCTGTTGTGCTGGGTATTCTGTGCTGGTGCTGCTGTATGTGGGTCTTTTGTATGTGAGTCTGCTGTGCTTTGGTCTGCTGTGCTGGGTCTGCTGTGCCTGGTCTGGCTGTGTGTGAATCTGCTGTGCCGGGTTCTCCTTTGCTGTGTCTGCTGTGCTGGGTCTGCTGTGCGTGGTTCTGCTGTGCTGGGCCTGCTGTCCGTGGGTCTGCTGTGCGTGAGTCTGTTGTGCGTGGGTCAGTTGTGCAGGTTCTGTTGTGCTGGTTCTGTTGTGCTGGGTCTGATGTGCGTGGGTCAGTTGTGCTGGTTCTCTTGTGCTGGTTCTGTTATGCTGGGTCTGTTGTGCTGAGTCTGCTGTGCTGATTCTGTTGTGCTGGGTCTGTTGAGCTGGGTCAGTTGTGCTGGTTCTGTTGTGCTGGTTCTGTTGTGCTGGTTCTGTTGTGCTGGTTCTGTTGTGCTGGGTCTGTTGTGCTGGGTCTGTTGTGCTAGGTCTTTTGTACTCTGTCTGATGTCCTGGGTCAGTTGTGCTGGTTCTGTTTTGCTGGTTTTGCTGTTCGTGGGTCTGCTGTGCTGGGTCTGCTATGCTGGGTCTGCTGTGCTGGGTCTGCTGTGCTTGGTCTGCTGTCCTGGGTCTGCTGTCCTTGATCTGCTGTCCTGGGTCTGCTGTGCTGGGTCTGCTGTGCAGGGTCTGCTGTGCAGGGTCTGCTGTGCTGGGTCTTTTGTGCTGGGTCTTTTGTGCTGGGTCTGTTGTGCTGGGTCTGTTGTGCTGGGTCTGTTGTGCGTGGGTCTGTTGTGCTGGTTCTGTTGTGCTGGTTCTGTTGTGCTGGGTCTGTTGTGCTGGGTCTGTTGTGCTGGGTCTGCTGTGCTGGGTCTGCTGTGCTGGGTCGGCTGTGCTGGGTCGGCTGTGCTGGGTCGGCTGTGCTGGGTCTGCTGTGCTGGGTCTGCTGTGCGTGGTTCTGCTGTGCGTGGTCCTGCTGTGCTGGGTCTGCTGTGCTGGGTCTGCTGTGCTGGGTATGCTGTGCTGGGTCTGCTGTGCGTGGGTCTGCTGTGCGTGGGTCTGCTGTGCGTGGGTCTGCTGTGCGTGGGTCTGCTGTGCGTGGGTCTGCTGTGCGTGGGTCTGCTGTGCTGGGTCTGCTGTGCTGGGTCGGCTGTGCTGGGTCTGCTGTGCTGGGTCTGCTGTGCTTGAGTCCGCTGTGCATGGGTCTGCTGTGCGTGGTTCTGTCCTGCTGGGTCTGCTGTGCGTGGGTCTGTTGTGCTGGGTATTCTGTGTTGGTGCTGCTGTATGTGGGTCTTTTGTATGTGAGTCTGCTGTGCTTGGGTCTGCTGTGCTGGGTCTGCTGTGCCTGGTCTGGCTGTGTGTGAATCTGCTGTGCCGGGTTCTTCTTTGCTGTGTCTGCTGTGCTTGGGTGTGCTGTGCTTGGGTCTGTTGTGCTTGGGTCTGTTGTGCTTGGGTCTGCTGTGCTTGGGTCTGCTGTGCTTGGGTCTGCTGTGCTTGGGTCTGCTGTGCTTGGGTCTGCTGTGCTGTGTCTGCTGTGCTGTGTCTGCTGTGCTGGGTCTGCTGTGCTGGTTCTGGGTCTGCTCTGCTGGGTCTGCTCTGCTGGGTCTGCTGTGTTTGGGTCTGCTGTGTTTGGATCTGCTGTGCTGGGTCTGCTGTGAGATTTTGCTGTGTGTGGGTCTGCTGTGTGTGGGTCTGCTGTGTGTGGGTCTGCTATGCTGGGTCTGCTGTGTGTGAGTCTGCTGTGCTTGGGTCTACTGTGCAGTTCTGCTGTGCCTGGGCCTGCTGTGCAGCCTCTTCTGTGCGTGGGTCTGTTTTGCTGGGTCTGTTTTGCTGGGTCTGTTTTGCTGGGTCTGTTGTGCTGGGTCTGCTGTCCTGGGTCTGCTGTCCTGGGTCTGCTGTCCTGGGTCTGCTTTGCTGGGTCTGCTGTGCGCGGGTCTTTTTTGCTGGGTCTTTTTTGCTGGGTCTTTTTTGCTGGGTCTTTTTTGCTGGTTCTGTTTTGCTGGGTCTGCTGTTCGTGGGTCTGTTGCGCTGGGTCTGCTGTGCTTCGTCTGTTGTGCGTGGGTCTTTTGTGCCGGTTCTGCTGTGCATGGGTCTGTTGTGATGTGTCTGCTCTGCTAGGTCTGCTCTGCTAGGTCTGCTCTGCTAGGTCTGCTCTGCTAGGTCTGCTCTGCTAGGTCTGTTGTGCGTGGGCCTGTTGTGCGTGGGCCTGTTGTGCGTGGGCCTGTTGTGCGTGGGCCTGTTGTGCTGGGTCTGCTGTGCTGGGTCTGCTGTGCTGGGTCTGCTGTGCTGGGTCTGCTGTGCTGGGTCTGCTGTGCTGGGTCTGCTGTGCTGGGTCTGCTGTGCTGGGTCTGCTGTGCCTGGATCTGCTGTGCGTTGGTCAGTTGTGCTGTGTCTGTTGTTCTGGTTATGTTGTGCGTGGTTCTGATGTGCGTGGGTCAGTTGTGCTGGTTCTGTTGTGCTGGTTCTGTTGTGCTGGTTCTGTTGTGCTGGTTCTGGTTTGCTGGGTCTTGTTTGCTGGTTCTGTTGTGCTGGGTCTTTTGTGCTCTATCTGCTGTCCTGGTTTAGTTGTGCTGGGTCTGTTTTGCTGGGTCTGCTGTTCGTGGGTCTGTTGTGCTGGGTCTGTTGTGCTGGGTCTGCTGTGCTGGTTCTGTTGTGCTGGTTATGTTGTGCGTGGGTCTGATGTGCGTGGGTCAGTTGTGCGTGGGTCTGTTGTGCTGGTTCTGTTGTGCTGGTTCTGTTGTGCTGGTTCTGTTGTGCTGGTTCTGTTGTGCTGGTTCTGTTGTGCTGGTTCTGTTGTGCTTGTTCTGTTGTGCTGCTTCTGTTGTGCTGCTTCTGTTGTGCTGCTTCTGTTGTGCTTGTTCTGTTGTGCTTGTTCTGTTGTGCTGGTTCTGTTGTGCTTGTTCTGTTGTGCTGGTTCTGTTGTGCTGGTTCTGTTGTGCTGGTTCTGTTGTGCTGGGTCTTTTGTGCTCTGTCTGCTGTGCTGGGTCTGTTTTGCTGGGTCTGCTTTTCGTGGGTCTGTTGTGCTAGGTCTGTTGTCTTGGTTCTGTTGTGCTGGGTCTGCTGTGCTGGGTCTGCTGTGCTGGGTCTGCTGTGCTGGGTCTGCTGTGCTGGGTCTGCTGTGCTGGGTCTGCTGTGCTGGGTCTGCTGTGCTGGGTCTGCTGTGCGTGGGTCTGCTGTCCTGGGTCTGCTGTCCTGGGTCTGCTGTCCTGGGTCTGCTGTCCTGGGTCTGCTGTGCTGGGTCTGCTGTGCGTGGGTCTTTTTTGCTGGGTCTTTTTTGCTGGGTCTTTTTTGCTGGGTGTGTTTTGCTGGGTCTATTTTGCTGGTTCTGTTTTGCTGGGTCTGCTGTTCGTGGGTCTGTTGCGCTGTTTCTGTTGCGCTGGATCTGCTGTGCTTAGTCTGTTGTGCGTGGGTCTTTTGTGCCGGTTCTGCTGTGCATGGGTCTGTTGTGATGTGTCTGCTCTGCTAGGTCTGTTGTGCGTGGGCCTGTTGTGCGTGGGCCTGTTGTGCGTGGGCCTGTTGTGCGTGGGCCTGTTGTGCTGGGTCTGCTGTGCTGGGTCTGCTGTGCTGGGTCTGCTGTGCTGGGTCTGCTGTGCTGGGTCTGCTGTGCTGGGTCTGCTGTGCGTGGGTCTGATGTGTGTGGGTCTGATCTGCGTGGGTCTGATGTGCTTGGGTCTGCTGTGCGTTTGTCTGCTGTGCGTGGGTCTGCTGTGCGTGGGTCGGCTGTGCTGGGTCGGCTGTGCTGGGTCGGCTGTGCTGGGTCGGCTGTGCTGGGACGGCTGTGCTGGGTCGGCTGTGCTGGGTCTGCTGTGCTTGGGTCTGCTGTGCTTTGGTCTGCTGTGCATGGGTCTGCTGTGTGTGGTTCTGTCCTGCTGGGTCTGCTGTGCGTGGGTCTGTTGTGCTGGGTATTCTGTGCTGGTGCTGCTGTATGTGGGTCTTTTGTATGTGAGTCTGCTGTGCTTGGGTCTGCTGTGCTGGGTCTGCTGTTCCTGGTCTGGCTGTGTGTGAATCTGCTGTGCCGGGTTCTTCTTTGCTGTGTCTGCTGTGTTGGGTCTGCTGTGTTGGGTCTGCTGTGCTTGGGTCTGTTGTGCTTGGGTCTGCTGTGCTTGGGACTGCTGTGCTTGGGTCTGCTGTGCTTGGGTCTGCTGTGCTTGGGTCTGCTGTGCTTGGGTCTACTGTGCTGGGTCTGCTGTGCTGTGTCTGCTGTGCTGGGTCTGCTGTGCTGGTTCTGGTCTGCTGTGCTGGTTCTGCTCTGCTGGGTCTGCTGTGTGTGGGTCTGCTGTGTTTGGATCTGCTGTGCTGGGTCTGCTGTGTGTGGGTCTGCTGTGTGTGGGTCTGCTGTGTGTGGGTCTGCTATGCTGGGTCTGCTGTGTGTGAGTCTGCTGTGCTTGGGTCTGCTGTGCAGTTCTCCTGTGCCTGGGCCTGCTGTGCAGCCTCTTCTGTGCGTGGGTCTGTTTTGCTGGGTCTGTTGTGCTGGGTGTGTTGTGCTGGGTCTGCTGTGCTGGGTCTGCTGTGCTGGGTCTGCTGTGCTGGGTGTGCTGTGCTGGGTCTGTTGTGCTGGGTCTGTTGTGCTGGGTCTGTTGTGCTGGGTCTGTTGTGCTGGGTCTGCTGTGCTGGGTCTGCTGTGCTGGTTCTGCTGTGCTGGTTCTGCTGTGCTGGGTCTGCTGTGCTGGTTCTGCTGTGCTGGGTCTGCTGTGCTGGGTCTGCTGTGCTGGGTCTGCTGTGCTGGGTCTGCTGTCCTGGGTCTGCTGTCCTGGGTCTGCTGTCCTGGGTCTGCTGTCCTGGGTCTGCTGTGCTGGGTCTGCTGTGCGTGGGTCTTTTTTGCTGGGTCTTTTTTGCTGGTTCTGTTTTGCTGGGTCTGCTGTTCGTGGGTCTGTTGTGCTGTTTCTGTTACGCTGGGTCTGCTGTGCTTCGTCTGTTGTGCGTGGGTCTTTTGTGCCGGTTCTGCTGTGCATGGGTCTGTTGTGATGTGTCTGCTCTGCTAGGTCTGTTGTGCGTGGGCCTGTTGTGCGTGGGCCTGTTGTGCTGGGTCTGCTGTGCTGCATCTGCTGTGCTGGGTCTGCTGTGCCTGGATCTGCTGTGCGTGGGTCAGTTGTGCTGGGTCTGTTGTTCTGGTTATGTTGTGCGTGGTTCTGATGTGCGTGGGTCAGTTGTGCTGGTTCTGTTTTGCTGGTTCTGTTGTGCTGGTTCTGTTGTGCTGGTTCTGGTTTGCTGGTTCTTGTTTGCTGGTTCTGTTGTGCTGGGTCTTTTGTGCTCTATCTGCTGTGCTGTTTCAGTTCTGCTGGGCCTGTTTTGCTGGGTCTGCTGTTCGTGGGTCTGTTGTGCTGGGTCTGTTGTGCTGGTTCTGTTGTGCTGGTTCTGTTGTGCTGGTTATGTTGTGCGTGGGTCTGATGTGCGTGGGTCAGTTGTGCTGGTTCTGTTGTGCTGGTTCTGTTGTGCTTGTTATGTTGTGCTGGTTCTGTTGTGCTGGGTCTGTTGTGCGTGGGTCTGTTGTACTGTGTCTGCTGTGCGTGGGTCTGTTGTGCTGGGTCTGTTGTTTTGGGTCTTCTGTGCGTGGGTCTGTTGTGCGTGGGTCTGTTGTGCGTGGGTCTGTTGTGCTGGGTCTGTTGTGCTGGGTCTGTTGTGCTTGGTCTGCTGTGCGTGGGTCTGCTGTGCGTGTGTCTGCTGTGCGTGGTTCTGCTGTGCTTGGGTCTGCTGTGCGTGGATCTGCTGTGCGTGGGTCTGTTGTGCTGGGTCTGCTGTGCTGGGTCTGTTGTGCTGGGTCTGTTGTGCTGGGTCTGTTGTGCTGGGTCTGTTGTGCTGGGTCTGTTGTGCTGGGTCTGTTGTGCTAGGTCTGTTGTGCTAGGTCTGTTGTGCTGGGTCTGTTGTGCGTGGGTCTGTTGTGCGTGGGTCTGTTGTGCGTGGGTCTGTTGTGCGTGGGTCTGTTGTGCGTGGGTCTGTTGTGCGTGGGTCTGTTGTGCGTGGGTCAGTTGTGCTGGTTCTGTTGTGCTGGTTCTGTTGTGCTGTTTCTGTTGTGTTGGGTCTGTTGTGCTGGTTCTGTTGTGCTGGGTCTGTTGTGCTGGGTCTGTTGTGCTGGGTCTGCTGTGCGTGGGTCTTTTCTGCTGGGTCAGTTGTGCGTGGGTCTTTTGTGCTGGGTCTGTTGTGCTTGGGTCTGTTGTACTGTGTCTGCTGTGCATGGGTCTGTTGTGCTGGGTCTGTTGTTTTGGTTCTTCTGTGCGTGGGTCTGTTGTGCGTGGGTCTCTTGTGCGTGGGTCTCTTGTGCGTGGGTCTCTTGTGCGTGGGTCTGTTGTGCGTGGGTCTGTTGTGCCGGGTCTGTTGTGCGTGGGTCTGCTGTGCGTGGGTCTGCTGTGCGTGGGTCTGCTGTGCGTGGGTCTGCTGTTCGTGGGTCTGCTGTGCGTGGGTCAGTTGTGCTGTTTCTGTTGTGCTGGTTCTGTTGTGCTGGGTCTGATGTGCGTGGGTCAGTTGTGCTGGTTCTCTTGTGCTGGTTCTGTTATGCTGGGTCTGTTGTGCTGGGTCTGTTGTGCTGAGTCTGTTGAGCTGGGTCAGTTGTGCTGGGTCAGTTGTGCTGGGTCAGTTGTGCTGGTTCTGTTGTGCTGGTTCTGTTGTGCTGGTTCTGTTGTGCTGGTTCTGTTGTGCTGGTTCTGTTGTGCTGGTTCTGTTGTGCTGGGTCTGTTGTGCTGGGTCTTTTGTACTCTGTCTGATGTCCTGGGTCAGTTGTGCTGGTTCTGTTTTGCTGGTTTTGCTGTTCGTGGGTCTGCTGAGCAGGGTCTGCTGTGCTGGGTCTGCTGTGCTGGGTCTGCTGTGCTGGGTCTGCTGTGCTGGGTCTGCTGTGCTGGGTCTGCTGTGCTGGGTCTGCTGAGCTGGGTCTGCTGTCCTGGGTCTGCTGTCCTGGGTCTGCTGTCCTGGGTCTGCTGTCCTGGGTCTGCTGTCCTGGATCTGCTGTCCTGGGTCTGCTGTGCTGGGTCTGCTGTGCTGGGTCTTTTGTGCTGGGTCTTTTGTGCTGGGTCTGTTGTGCTGGGTATGTTGTGCTGGGTCTGTTGTGCTGGGTCTGTTGTGCTGGGTCTGTTGTGCGTGGGTCCGTTGTGCTGGTTCTGTTTTGCTGGGTCTGCTGTGCTGGGTCTGCTGTGCTGGGTCTGCTGTGCTGGGTCGGCTGTGCTGGGTCGGCTGTGCTGGGTCTGCTTTGTTCGGTCTGCTGTGCGTGGTTCTGCTGTGCTGGGCCTGCTGTGCTGGGGTCTGCTGTGCTGGGTCTGCTGTGCTGGGTATGCTGTGCTGGGTCTTCTGTGCGTGGGTCTGCTGTGCTTGGGTCTTCTGTGCGTGGGTCTGCTGTGCGTGGGTCTGCTGTGCGTGGGTCTGCTGTGCTGGGTCTGCTGTGCTGGGTCTGCTGTGCTGGGTCTGCTGTGCTGGGTCTGCTGTGCTGGGTCTGCTGTGCTGGGGTCTGCTGTGCTTGGGTCTGCTGTGCATGGGTCTGCTGTGTGTGGTTCTGTCCTGCTGGGTCTGCAGTGCGTGGGTCTGTTGTGCTGGGTATTCTGTGCTGGTGCTGCTGTATGTGGGTCTTTTGTATGTGAGTCTGCTGTGCTTGGGTCTGCTGTGCTGGGTCTGCTGTGCCTGGTCTGGCTGTGTGTGAATCTGCTGTGCCGGGTTCTCCTTTGCTGGTTCTGCTGTGCTGGGTCTGCTGTGCGTGGTTCTGCTGTGCTGGGCCTGCTGTGCGTGGGTCTGCTGTGCGTGGGTCTGCTGTGCGTGGGTCTGTTGTGCGTGGGTCAGTTGTGCAGGTTCTGTTGTGCTGGTTCTGTTGTGCTGGGTCTGATGTGCGTGGGTCAGTTGTGCTGGTTCTCTTGTGCTGGTTCTGTTATGCTGGGTCTGTTGTGCTGAGTCTGCTGTGCTGATTCTGTTGTGCTGATTCTGTTGTGCTGAGTCTGTTGAGCTGGGTCAGTTGTGCTGGTTTTGTTGTGCTGGTTCTGTTGTGCTGGTTCTGTTGTGCTGCGTCTGTTGTGCTGGGTCTGTTGTGCTGGGTCTTTTGTACTCTGTCTGATGTCCTGGGTCAGTTGTGCTGGTTCTGTTTTGCTGGTTTTGCTGTTCGTGGGTCTGCTGTGCTGGGTCTGCTGTGCTGGGTCTGCTGTGCTGGGTCTGATGTGCTGGGTCTGCTGTGCTTGGTCTGCTGTCCTGGGTCTGCTGTCCTTGGTCTGCTGTCCTTGGTCTGCTGTCCTGGATCTGCTGTCCTGGATCTGCTGTCCTGGATCTGCTGTGCTGGGTCTGCTGTGCTGGGTCTGCTGTGCTGGGTCTGCTGTGCTGGGTCTGCTGTGCTGGGTCTGCTGTGCAGGGTCTGCTGTGCTGGGTCTTTTGTGCTGGGTCTTTTGTGCTGGGTCTGTTGTTCTGGGTCTGTTGTGCGTGGGTCTGTTGTGCGTGGGTCTGTTGTGCGTGGGTCTGTTGTGCGTGGGTCTGTTGTGCGTGGGTCTGTTGTGCTGGTTCTGTTGTGCTGGGTCTGCTGTGCTGGGTCTGCTGTGCTGGGTCTGCTGTGCTGGGTCGGCTGTGCTGGGTCGGCTGTGCTGGGTCGGCTGTGCTGGGTCTGCTGTGCTGGGTCTGCTGTGCGTGGTTCTGCTGTGCTGGGCCTGCTGTGCTGGGGTCTGCTGTGCTGGGTCTGCTGTGCTGGGTCTGCTGTGCTGGGTCTGCTGTGCTGGGTCTGCTGTGCTGGGTCTGCTGTGCGTGGGTCTGCTGTGCTGGGTCTGCTGTGCTGGGTCTGCTGTGCTGGGTCTGCTGTGCGTGGTTCTGCTGTGCGTGGTTCTGCTGTGCTGGGTCTGCTGTGCGTGGTTCTGCTGTGCTGGGCCTGCTGTGCTGGGGTCTGCTGTGCTGGGTCTGCTGTGCTGGGTCTGCTGTGCTGGGTCTGCTGTGCTGGGTCTGCTGTGCTGGGTCTGCTGTGCGTGGGTCTGCTGTACGTGGGTCTGCTGTGCGTGGGTCTGCTGTGCGTGGGTCTGCTGTGCGTGGGTCTGCTGTGCGTGGGTCTGCTGAGCGTGGGTCTGCTGTGCGTGGATCTGTCCTGCTGGGTCTGCTGTGCGTGGGTCTGTTGTGCTGGGTATTCTGTGCTGGTGCTGCTGTATGTGGGTCTTTTGTATGTGAGTCTGCTGTGCTTGGGTCTGCTGTGCTGGGTCTGCTGTGCCTGGTCTGGCTGTGTGTGAATCTGCTGTGCCGGGTTCTTCTTTGCTGTGTCTGCTGTGCTTGGGTCTGCTGTGCTTGGGTCTGTTGTGCTTGGGTCTGTTGTGCTTGGGTCTGTTGTGCTTGGGTCTGTTGTGCTTGGGTCTGCTGTGCTTGGGTCTGCTGTGCTTGGGTCTGCTGTGCTTGGGTCTGCTGTGCTGGGTCTGCTGTGCTATGTCTGCTGTGCTGTGTCTGCTGTGCTGGGTCTGCTGTGCTGGTTCTGGTTCTGCTCTGCTGGGTCTGCTCTGCTGGGTCTGCTGTGTTTGGGTCTGCTGTGTTTGGGTCTGCTGTGTTTGGATCTGCTGTGCTGGGTCTGCTGTGAGATTTTGCTGTGTGTGGGTCTGCTGTGTGTGGGTCTGCTATGCTGGGTCTGCTGTGTGTGAGTCTGCTGTGCTTGGGTCTGCTGTGCAGTTCTGCTGTGCCTTGGCCTGCTGTGCAGCCTCTTCTGTGCGTGGGTCTGTTTTGCTGGGTCTGTTTTGCTGGGTCTGTTTTGCTGGGTCTGTTGTGCTGGGTCTGCTGTCCTGGGTCTGCTTTGCTGGGTCTGCTGTGCGCGGGTCTTTTTTGCTGGGTCTTTTTTGCTGGGTCTTTTTTGCTGGGTCTTTTTTGCTAGTTCTGTTTTGCTGGGTCTGCTGTTCGTGGGTCTGTTGCGCTGGGTCTGCTGTGCTTCGTCTGTTGTGCGTGGGTCTTTTGTGCCGGTTCTGCTGTGCATGGGTCTGTTGTGATGTGTCTGCTCTGCTAGGTCTGTTGTGCGTGGGCCTGTTGTGCGTGGGCCTGTTGTGCGTGGGCCTGTTGTGCTGGGTCTGCTGTGCTGGGTCAGCTGTGCTGGGTCTGCTGTGCTGGGTCTGCTGTGCTGGGTCTGCTGTGCCTGGATCTGCTGTGCCTGGATCTGCTGTGCGTGGGTCAGTTGTGCTGTGTCTGTTGTTCTGGTTATGTTGTGCGTGGTTCTGATGTGCGTGGGTCAGTTGTGCTGGTTCTGTTGTGCTGGTTCTGTTGTGCTGGTTCTGTTGTGCTGGTTCTGTTGTGCTGGTTCTGTTGTGCTGGTTCTGGTTTGCTGGTTCTTGTTTGCTGGTTCTTGTTTGCTGGTTCTGTTGTGCTGGGTCTTTTGTGCTCTATCTGCTGTCCTGGTTTAGTTGTGCTGGGTCTGTTTTGCTGGGTCTGCTGTTCGTGGGTCTGTTGTGCTGGGTCTGTTGTGCTGGTTCTTTTGTGCTGGTTATGTTGTACGTGGGTTTGATGTGCGTGGGTCAGTTGTGCGTGGGTCTGTTGTGCTGGTTCTGTTCTGCTGGTTCTGTTGTGCTTGTTCCGTTGTGCTGCTTCTGTTGTGCTGCTTCTGTTGTGCTGCTTCTGTTGTGCTTGTTCTGTTGTGCTTGTTCTGTTGTGCTTGTTCTGTTGTGCTGGTTCTGTTGTGCTTGTTCTGTTGTGCTGGTTCTGTTGTGCTGGTTCTGTTGTGCTGGTTCTGTTTTTCTGGGTCTTTTGTGCTCTGTCTGCTGTGCTGGGTCTGTTTTGCTGGGTCTGCTTTTCGTGGGTCTGTTGTGCTAGGTCTGTTGTCTTGGGTCTGTTGTGCTGGGTCTGCTGTGCTGGGTCTGCTGTGCTGGGTCTGCTGTGCTGGGTCTGCTGTGCTGGGTCTGCTGTGCTGGGTCTGCTGTGCTGGGTCTGCTGTCCTGGGTCTGCTGTCCTGGGTCTGCTGTCCTGGGTCTGCTGTGCTGGGTCTGCTGTGCGTGGGTCTTTTTTGCTGGGTCTTTTTTGCTGGGTCTTTTTTGCTGGGTCTTTTTTGCTGGGTGTGTTTTGCTGGGTCTATTTTGCTGGTTCTGTTTTGCTGGGTCTGCTGTTCGTGGGTCTGTTGCGCTGTTTCTGTTGCGCTGGATCTGCTGTGCTTAGTCTGTTGTGCGTGGGTCTTTTGTGCCGGTTCTGCTGTGCATGGGTCTGTTGTGATGTGTCTGCTCTGCTAGGTCTGTTGTGCATGGGCCTGTTGTGCGTGGGCCTGTTGTGCGTGGGCCTGTTGTGCGTGGGCCTGTTGTGCTGGGTCTGCTGTGCTGGGTCTGCTGTGCTGGGTCTGCTGTGCTGGGTCTGCTGTGCTGGGTCTGCTGTGTGTGGGTCTGCTATGCTGGGTCTGCTGTGTGTGAGTCTGCTGTGCTTGGGTCTGCTGTGCAGTTCTCCTGTGCCTGGGCCTGCTGTGCAGCCTCTTCTGTGCGTGGGTCTGTTTTGCTGGGTCTGTTTTGCTGGGTCTGTTGTGCTGGGTCTGTTGTTCTGGGTCTGTTGTGCTGGGTCTGTTGTGCTGGGTCTGTTGTGCTGGGTCTGCTGTGCTGGGTCTGCTGTGCTGGGTCTGTTGTGCTGGGTCTGCTGTGCTGGGTCTGCTGTGCTGGGTCTGCTGTGCTGGGTCTGCTGTGCTGGGTCTGCTGTGCTGGGTCTGCTGTCCTGGGTCTGCTGTCCTGGGTCTGCTGTGCTGGGTCTGCTGTGCGTGGGTCTTTTTTGCTGGGTCTTTTTTGCTGGTTCTGTTTTGCTGGGTCTGCTGTTCGTGGGTCTGTTGCGCTGTTTCTGTTACGCTGAGTCTGCTGTGCTTCGTCTGTTGTGCGTGGGTCTTTTGTGCCGGTTCTGCTGTGCATGGGCCTGTTGTGCTGGGTCTGCTGTGCTGGGTCTGCTGTGCTGGGTCTGCTGTGCCTGGATCTGCTGTGCCTGGATCTGCTGTGCGTGGGTCAGTTGTGCTGGGTCTGTTGTTCTGGTTATGTTGTGCGTGGTTCTGATGTGCGTGGGTCAGTTGTGCTGGTTCTGTTGTGCTGGTTCTGTTGTGCTGGTTCTGTTGTGCTGGTTCTGTTGTGCTGGTTCTGGTTTGCTGGTTCTGTTGTGTTGGGTCTTTTGTGCTCTATCTGCTGTCCTGGTTCAGTTGTGCTGGGCCTGTTTTGCTGGGTCTGCTGTTCGTGGGTCTGTTGTGCTGGGTCTGTTGTGCTGGTTCTGTTGTGCTGGTTCTGTTGTGCTGGTTATGTTGTGCGTGGGTCTGATGTGCGTGGGTCAGTTGTGCTGGTTCTGTTGTGCTGGTTCTGTTGTGCTGGTTCTGTTGTGCTGGTTCTGTTGTGCTGGTTCTGTTGTGCTGGTTCTCTTGTGCTGGTTCTGTTGTGCTTGTTCTGTTGTGCTGGTTCTGTTGTGCTGGTTCTGTTGTTCTGCTTCTGTTGTGCTCCTTCTGTTGTGCTCGTTCTGTTGTGCTGCTTCTGTTGTGCTGGTTCTGTTGTGCTGGTTCTGTTGTGCTGGTTCTGTTTTGCTGGTTCTGTTGTGCTGGTTCTGTTGTGCTGGTTCTGTTGTGCTGGGGCCTTTGTGCTCTGTCTGCTGAGCTGGGTCTGTTTTGCTGGGTCTGCTTTTCGTGGGTCTGTTGTGCTAGGTCTGTTGTCTTGGGTCTGTTGTGCTGGGTCTGCTGTGCTGGGTCTGCTGTGCTGGGTCTGCTGTGCTGGGTCTGCTGTGCTGGGTCTGCTGTGCTGGTTCTGCTGTGCTGGTTCTGCTGTGCTGGTTCTGCTGTGCTGGGTCTGCTGTGCTGGGTCTGCTGTCCTGCGTCTGCTGTCCTGGGTCTGCTGTCCTGGGTCTGCTGTGCGTGGGTCTTTTTTGCTGGGTCTTTTTTGCTGGGTCTTTTTTGCTGGGTCTTTTTTGTTGGGTCTTTTTTGCTGAGTCTTTTTTGCTGGGTCTGTTTTGCTGGGTCTGTTTTGCTGGTTCTGTTTTGCTGGGTCTGCTGTTCGTGGGTCTGTTGCGCTGTTTCTGTTGCGCTGGGTCTGCTGTGCTTAGTCTGTTGTGAGTGGGTCTTTTGTGCCGGTTCTGCTGTGCATGGGTCTGTTGTGATGTGTCTGCTCTGCTAGGTCTGTTGTGCGTGGGCCTGTTGTACGTGGGCCTGTTGTGCTGGGTCTGCTGTGCTGGGTCTGCTGTGCTGGGTCTGCTGTGCTGGGTCTGTTGTGCTGGGTCTGCTGTGCGTGGGTCTGCTGTGCGTGGGTCTGCTGTGCGTGGGTCTGATGTGCGTGGGTCTGCTGTGCGTGGGTCTGCTGTGCGTGGTTCTGCTGTGCGTGGGTCTGCTGTGCGTGGGTCTGCTGTGCGTGGGTCTGCTGTGCGTGGGTCTGCTGTGCGTGGGTCTGCTGTGCTGGGTCTGCTGTGCTGGGTCTGCTGTGCTGGGTCTGCTGTGCTGGGTCTGCTGTGCTGGGTCTGCTGTGCTTGGGTCTGCTGTGCTGGGTCTGCTGTGCGTGGTTCTGTCCTGCTGGGTCTGCTGTGCGTGGGTCTGTTGTGCTGGGTATTCTGTGCTGGTGCTGCTGTTTGTGGGTCTTTTGTATGTGAGTCTGCTGTGCTTTGGTCTGCTGTGCGTGGGTCTGCTGTGCCTGGTCTGGCTGTGTGTGAATCTGCAGTGCCCGGTTCTTCTTTGCTGTGTCTGCTATGTGTGAGTCTGCTGTGCTTGGGTCTGCTGTGCTTGGGTCTGCTGTGCTTGGGTCTGCTGTGCTGGGTCTGCTGTGCTGGGTCTGCTGTGCTGGGTCTGCTGTGCTGGGTCTGCTGTGCTGGGTCTGCTGTGTGTGAGTCTGCTGTGCTTTGGTCTGCTGTGCTGTTCTGCTGTGCCTGGGCGTGCTGTGCAGCCTCTTATTTGCGTGGGTCTGTTTTGCTGGGTCTGTTTTGCTAGGTCTGTTTTGCTGGGTCTGTTTTGCTGGGTCTGTTTTGCTGGGTCTGTTTTGCTGGGTCTGTTTTGCTGGGTCTGTTTTGCTGGGTCTGTTTTGCTGGGTCTGTTGTGCTGGTTCTGTTGTGCTGGTTCTGTTGTGCTGGTTCTGTTGTTCTCTGTCTACTGTCCTGGGTCTGCTGTGCTGAGTCTGCTGTGCTGAGTCTGCTGTGCTGGGTCTGCTGTGCTGGGTCTGCTGTGCTGGGTCTGCTGTGCTGGGTCTGCTGTGCTGGGTCTGCTGTACGTGGGTCTGTTGTGCTGGGTCTGTTGTGCGTGGTTCTGCTGTGCTGGGTCTGTTGTGAGTGGGTCTGTTGTGCTTGTTATGCGCGGCGTGGGTCTGTTGTGCTGGGTGTGCTGTGCGTGTGTATGTTGTGCTGGGTGTGCTGTGCTGGGTCTGCTGTACGTGGGTCTGTTGTGCTGGGTCTGTTGTGCTGGGTCTGTTGTGCTGGGTCTGTTGTGCTGGGTCTGTTGTGCTTGGTCTGTTGTGCGTGGGTCTGCTGTGCGTGGGTCTGCTGTGCGTGGGTCTGCTGTGCGTGGGTCTGCTGTGCGTGGGTCTGCTGTGCGTGGGTCTGCTGTGCGTGGGTCTACTGTGCTGGTTCTGCTGTGCTGGGTCTGCTGTGCTTGGGTCTGCTGTGCTGGGTCTGCTGTGCGTGGTTCTTTCCTGCTGGGTCTGCTGTGCGTGGGTCTGTTGTGCTGGGTATTCTGTGCCGGGCTGCTGTTTGTGGGTCTTTTGTATGTGAGTCTGCTGTGCTTGGGTCTGCTGTGCTGGGTCTGCTGTGCCTGGTCTGGCTGTGTGTGAATCTGCTGTGCCGGGTTCTTCTTTGCTGTGTCTGCTCTGTGTGAGTCTGCTGTGCTTGGGTCTGCTGTGCTGGGTCTGCTGTGCTGGGTCTGCTGTTTGTGGGTCTGCTGTGTGTGGGTCTGCTGTGCTGGGTCTGCTGTGCTGGGTCTGCTGTGTGTGAGTCTGCTGTGCTTTGGTCTGCTGTGCTGTTCTGCTGTGCCTGGGCGTGCTGTGCAGCCTCTTATTTGCGTGGGTCTGTTTTGCTGGGTCTGTTTTGCTGGGTCTGTTTTGCTGGGTCTGTTTTGCTGGGTCTGTTTTGCTGGGTCTGTTTTGCTGGGTCTGTTTTGCTGGGTCTGTTTTGCTGGGTCTGTTTTGCTGGGTCTGTTTTGCTGGGTCTGTTGTGCTGGTTCTGTTGTGCTGGTTCTGTTGTGCTGATTCTGTTGTGCTGGTTCTGTTGTGCTGGTTCTGTTGTGCTGGTTCTGTTGTGCTGGTTCTGGTTTGCTGGTTCTTGTTTGCTGGTTCTGTTGTGCTGGGTCTTTTGTGCTCTGTCTGCTGTCCGGGTTCAGGTGTGCTGGGTCTGTTTTGCTGGGTCTGCTGTTCGTGGGTCTGTTGTGCTGGGTCTGCTGTGCTGGTCCTGTTGTGCTGGTTATGTTGTGCGTGGGTCTGATGTGCGTGGGTCAGTTGTCCTGGTTCTGTTTTGCTGGTTCGTGGGTCTGTTGTGCTGGGTCTGCTGTGCTGGTTCTGTTGTGTTGGTTATGTTGTGCGTGGGTCTGATGTGCGTGGGTCAGTTGTCCTGGTTCTGTTGTGCTGGTTCTGTTGTGCTGGTTCTGTTGTGCTGGTTCTGTTGTGCTGCTTCTGTTGTGCTGCTTCTGTTGTGCTGCTTCTGTTGTGCTGCTTCTGTTGTGCTGGTTCTGTTGTGCTGGTTCTGTTGTGCTGGTTCTGTTGTGCTGGGTCTGCTGTGCTGGGTCTGCTGTGCTGGGTCTGCTGTGCTGGTTCTGCTGTGCTGGGTCTGCTGTGCTGGGTCTGCTGTGCTGGGTCTGCTGTCCTGCGTCTGCTGTCCTGGGTCTGCTGTCCTGGGTCTGCTGTGCTGGGTCTGCTGTGCGTGGGTCTTTTTTGCTGGGTCTGTTTTGCTGGGTCTTTTTTGCTGTGTCTGTTTTGCTGGTTCTGTTTTGCTGGGTCTGTTTTGCTGGGTCTGCTGTTCGTGGGTCTGTTGCGCTGTTTCTGTTGCGCTGGGTCTGCTGTGCTTAGTCTGTTGTGCGTGGGTCTTTTGTGCCGGTTCTGCTGTGCATGGGTCTGTTGTGATGTGTCTGCTCTGCTAGGTCTGTTGTTCGTGGGCCTGTTGTGCGTGGGCCTGTTGTGCTGGGTATGCTGTGCTGGGTATGCTGTGCTGGGTCTGCTGTGCTGGGTCTGCTGTGCTGGTTCTGTTGTGCTGGGTCTGCTGTGCTGGGTCTGCTGTGCGTGGGTCTGCTGTGCGTGGGTCTGCTGTGCGTGGTTCTGCTGTGCGTGGGTCTGCTGTGCGTGGGTCTGCTGTGCTGGGTCTGCTGTGCTGGGTCTGCTGTGCTGGGTCTGCTGTGCTTGGATCTGCTGTGCTGGGTCTGCTGTGCATGGTTCTGTCCTGCTGGGTCTGCTGTGCATGGGTCTGTCGTGCTGGGTATTCTGTGCTGGTGCTGCTGTTTGTGGGTCTTTTGTATGTGAGTCTGCTGTGCTTGGGTCTGCTGTGCTGGGTCTGCTGTGCTGGGTCTGCTGTGTTTGAGTCTGCTGTGCTTTGGTCTGCTGTGCTGTTCTGCTGTGCCTGGGCGTGCTGTGCAGCCTCTTATTTGCGTGGGTCTGTTTTGCTGGGTCTGTTTTGCTGGGTCCATTTTGCTGGGTCTGTTTTGCTGGGTCTGTTTTGCTGGGTCTGTTTTGCTGGGTCTGTTGTGCTGGGTCTGTTGTGCTGGGTCTGTTGTGCTGGTTCTGTTGTGCTGGTTCTGTTGTGCTGGTTCTGTTGTTCTCTGTCTACTGTCCTGGGTCTGCTGTGCTGTGTCTGCTGTGCTGTGTCTGCTGTGCTGAGTCTGCTGTGCTGAGTCTGCTGTGCTGGGTCTGCTGTGCTGGGTCTGCTGTACGTGGGTCTGTTGTGCTGGGTCTGCTGTGCTGGGTCTGTTGTGAGTGGGTCTGTTGTGCTTGTTATGCGCGGCGTGGGTCTGTTGTGCTGGGTGTGCTGTGCGTGGGTATGTTGTGCTGGGTGTGCTGTGCTGGGTCAGCTGTACGTGGGTCTGCTGTACGTGGGTCTGTTGTGCTGGGTCTGTTGTGCTGGGTCTGTTGTGCTGGGTCTGTTGTGCTGGGTCTGCTGTGCTGGGTCTGTTGTGCGTGGGTCTGCTGTGCGTGGGTCTGCTGTGCGTGGGTCTGTTGTGCGTGGGTCTGCTGTGCGTGGGTCTGCTGTGCGTGGGTCTGCTGTGCTGGGTCTGCTGTGCTGGGTCTGCTGTGCTTGTGTCTGCTGTGCTGGGTCTGCTGTGCGTGGTTCTGTCCTGCTGGGTCTGCTGTGCGTGGGTCTGTTGTGCTGGGTATTCTGTGCTGGTGCTGCTGTTTGTGGGTCTTTTGTATGTGAGTCTGCTGTGCTTGGGTCTGTTGTGCTGGGTCTGCTGTGCCTGGTCTGGCTGTGTGTGAATCTGCTGTGCCGGGTTCTTCTTTGCTGTGTCTGCTCTGTGTGAGTCTGCTGTGCTTGGGTCTGCTGTGCTGGGTCTGCTGTGCTGGGTCTGCTGTGTGTGGGTCTGCTGTGCTGGGTCTGCTGTGCTGGGTCTGCTGTGTGTGAGTCTGCTGTGCTTTGGTCTGCTGTGCTGTTCTGCTGTGCCTGGGCGTGCTGTGCAGCCTCTTATTTGCGTGGGTCTGTTTTGCTGGGTCTGTTTTGCTGGGTCTGTTTTGCTGGGTCTGTTTTGCTGGGTCTGTTTTGCTGGGTCTGTTTTGCTGGGTCTGTTTTGCTGGGTCTGTTTTGCTGGGTCTGTTTTGCTGGGTCTGTTGTGCTGGTTCTGTTGTGCTGATTCTGTTGTGCGTGGGTCAGTTGTCCTGGTTCTGTTGTGCTGGTTCTGTTGTGCTGGTTCTGTTGTGCTGGTTCTGTTGTACTGCTTCTGTTGTGCTGGTTCTGTTGTGCTGGTTCTGTTGTGCTGGTTCTGTTGTGCTGGTTCTGTTGTGCTGGGTCTGTTGTGCTGGGTCTGCTGTGCTGGTTCTGCTGTGCTGGTTCTGCTGTGCTGGGTCTGCTGTCCTGCGTCTGCTGTCCTGGGTCTGCTGTCCTGGGTCTGCTGTGCTGGGTCTGCTGTGCGTGGGTCTTTTTTGCTGGGTCTTTTTTGCTGGGTCTGTTTTGCTGGGTCTTTTTTGCTGGGTCTGTTTTGCTGGGTCTGTTTTGCTGGTTCTGTTTTGCTGGGTCTGCTGTTCGTGGGTCTGTTGCGCTGTTTCTGTTGCGCTGGGTCTGCTGTGCTTAGTCTGTTGTGCGTGGGTCTTTTGTGCCGGTTCTGCTGTGCATGGGTCTGTTGTGATTTGTCTGCTCTGCTAGGTCTGTTGTTCGTGGGCCTGTTGTTCGTGGGCCTGTTGTGCGTGGGCCTGTTGTGCTGGGTATGCTGTGCTGGGTCTGCTGTGCTGGGTCTGCTGTGCTGGGTCTGCTGTGCTGGGTCTGCTGTGCTGGGTCTGCTGTGCTGGGTCTGCTGTGCTGTTTCTGCTGTGCGTGGGTCTGCTGTGCGTGGGTCTGCTGTGCGTGGGTCTGCTGTGCGTGGTTCTGCTGTGCGTGGGTCTGCTGTGCGTGGGTCTGCTGTGCTGGGTCTGCTGTGCTGGGTCTGCTGTGCTGGGTCTGCTGTGCTTGGATCTGCTGTGCTGGGTCTGCTGTGCGTGGTTCTGTCCTGCTGGGTCTGCTGTGCTGGGTCTGCTGTGTGTGGGTCTGCTGTGCTGGGTCTGCTGTGTGTGAGTCTGCTGTGCTTTGGTCTGCTGTGCTGTTCTGCTGTGCCTGGGCGTGCTGTGCAGCCTCTTATTTGCGTGGGTCTGTTTTGCTGGGTCTGTTTTGCTGGGTCTGTTTTGCTGGGTCTGTTTTGCTGGGTCTGTTTTGCTGGGTCTGTTTTGCTGGGTCTGTTTTGCTGGGTCTGTTGTGCTGGTTCTGTTGTGCTGATTCTGTTGTGCTGATTCTGTTGTGCTGGTTCTGTTGTGCTGGTTCTGTTGTGCTGGTTCTGTTGTGCTGGTTCTGTTGTGCTGGTTCTGTTGTGCTGGTTCTGTTGTGCTGGTTCTGGTTTGCTGGTTCTCGTTTGCTGGTTCTGTTGTGCTGGGTCTTTTGTGCTCTGTCTGCTGTCCTGGTTCAGTTGTGCTGGGTCTGTTTTGCTGGGTCTGCTGTTCGTGGGTCTGTTGTGCTGGGTCTGCAGTGCTGGTTCTGTTTTGCTGGTTATGTTGTGCGTGGGTCTGATGTGCGTGGGTCAGTTGTCCTGGTTCTGTTTTGCTGGTTCGTGGGTCTGTTGTGCTGGGTCTGCTGTGCTGGTTCTGTTGTGCTGGTTATGTTGTGCGTGGGTCTGATGTGCGTGGGTCAGTTGTCCTGGTTCTGTTTTGCTGGTTCTGTTGTGCTGGTTCTGTTGTGCTGGTTCTGTTGTGCTGGTTCTGTTGTGCTGGTTCTGTTGTGCTGCTTCTGTTGTGCTGGTTCTGTTGTGCTGGTTCTGTTGTGCTGGTTCTGTTGTGCTGGGTCTGCTGTGCTGGGTCTGCTGTGCTGGGTCTGCTGTGCTGGGTCTGCTGTGCTGGGTCTGCTGTCCTGCGTCTGCTGTCCTGCGTCTGCTGTCCTGGGTCTGCTGTCCTGGGTCTGCTGTGTTGGGTCTGCTGTGCTGGGTCTGCTGTGCGTGGGTCTTTTTTGCTGGGTCTGTTTTGCTGGGTCTTTTTTGCTGGGTCTGTTTTGCTGGGTCTGTTTTGCTG